>NW_026526810.1:132524660-133221691 GCF_024362965.1 Panthera pardus | reverse complement strand
TTGTAGCAATTTGCCAATTTCCATGGTGTAAATATTTCTACCACAATTTCGAGCTACCGTCGGGAGCCACTGGGTGCCAAGATGGGTCGAGATGAGCACAGCCAGCTTCTGGGAGGGGCTGCAAGCTACCTCCCCAGGCCATCGATGCCCCTGGAAGGGGGACACAGCACGCACCCCGGGGTGATTATTGTTTTCTTTGAGGGCTGGCCCTATTCGATTGACCGGCCAGATGAAAAATGGGAGTTTTGATGGTAGGATTGGCTGGCGCCCGTGCCCACTGGGTCCCACACCAAGAATATCAATGTGTGTGACCTCGGTTCATCCTCACAACCTTCCATAGCAGAGACCTTTATTCCCATTTTAAAGATGAAGAAACTGAGACCTAGAGACTAAGTTCCCCAGCCAATAAGTAGCAGAATTGGGTCTTGAAACATGAGGATGATGCCTGCTAGGGATATGAATAGGAAACGTTCACTGGATATTTGTCATATGCCAAGACCATTCTTTTTGGTTTAAAGTTTTTCTTAACGTGTATTCATCTTTGAGAGACAGAGCATGAGCGGAGGAGGGGTACAGGGAGCGGGAGACACAGAATGGGAAGCAGGCTCCAGGCTCCGAGCTGTCAGCACAGAGCCCGACACGGGGCTCGAACTCACGGATGGAGAGATCATGACCTGAGCCGAAGTCGGACGCTCAACTGACCGAGCCACCCAGGCGCCCCTTGCCGAGACCATTCTTATAACCCTCACAACAGATCTACCAGAAGGACATGATACTCTGCCCCAAACACAGATGATGGGGCAGAGGCTCAGGGAGGTTAAGGAAACCCCTCCCAGGTCACACAGCGGGGGCGGGGTGGCGCAGTACCTTGAGCCCAGGTCTTTCTGCTTCTGACACTTGGGCGGCCACCACACCCCTAGATTGCAGCTCTCATATCATGCCTTCGGTCGCCTTCTGTTGGGAAAGAATCTCTATTTTTAGTCCCCAGACTTTTATAAAATATAAATCCTGCTTTGGATGCCTTGCCAAGTGCAGGGGCACCGTCTGCCCAGCGGGGACTGCTCGGACAGAGGTGAAGGGTGGTGGGTGTTTGGGGAAGGTGTGTGTGTGGGGGGGGGCGGTCCAAGAGCACAGGCCTTGGAGGTAGAGACATCCGGGTCCCGGTGACGGTGGACAAGTCCCTTTACTGCTCGGAGCCTAGTTTGCTCCTCTGTATCCGGGGTATGATGATGCCCACCTCACAGATGCAAGACAAGAAAAGGCCAATAAAGTGCATGACGCAGGGCCTGGTATACAGTAAGTGCTCAGTGGACGGAGATTTCCTCCCTCTTCCTTGTGGCCCACATCATGTCCCTCTTTCCAAATGGCCAGGGAAAGAAGACCCCTTTTGAAAGTCCTCGTGCACCTCCGGCCCCGGAAAGAAGCGTTGGCAGGTGAGGTCCCGGGACCAGCGTACCCCGTCCCCGGAAGTCCTTGTGTTTCAAGACTCGGGACTGAGCCTCCCGGAGCTGGAAGGTGGCACTGTGCATGCGGGCCGCCGCCTTCACCCTCCCAGGGCTCGGCAGACGCTGTCTCACTGGGGCCAGGACAAAGCCCTATTATGAAGGGCGCTCACACACATGTCTGAAGTGTGTGAGCCCGCCCCGGCCCACGGAGGGCTGGCCTCGCTCTGCCCAGCCATTGTTCCCACAGCGCCAGGGAGGTCACCCAGGGTGATGCCGCCCAGGGGCGTCTTTTGTGGGTGTGGACCATGAACACGCTTTTGCTGAGACGAGACCAGCCCTTCTGCCTCTCCACTCGGTCCTGGTCACAGGCTGCGGCTCCAGCGGGAGGGAGGCGTCTGGAAGGAAGGGCGCCCGAGCTCTGTTCAGCATCCGGGTGGAAAGCCAAGTCCCAGGGTTCTTTTGAAAGGGAGGAGGTGTTTAACCGGAGGATGCTACCCTTGTCAGCAGCAAAGGGGTGGCCTACATTTGTTCTCCCAGTCAATAAATATTTATCGAGAGCCCACGATGGGCCAGGCTCTGTGGATGCGGCAAAACCAGATACAAATCTCTATTCTCGTGGCGCTCATATTCCAGGCTAGGCTTCTTCTAGGAGACCGCCTCTGGCCTTTGCTGGCTTTCCAACTCCATGAAATGACTCACATACATATCCAGCCAACATTCATTCAACAGACATCTGTTGAGGGGCACTTACTGTGTGCCCCGGATTTCCTTGTGGCCCGCAGAGGAGTTCTGGAATACAAGTTGTGCCTCAGAGCTGGTGGGACTTGAGGCCCCGGGAGTCGGGCCAGGCGCTGGCCAAGGGCCTGCCGAGGGGTTTGGAACCTTCTGGGCACTTAGACTTTCTGGAGGCAATTAGGGCAGCTCAGGTACCCCAGACCTGCCCTCTCAGGGGTGTTGCAGGTACAGGCTGCTAGAGGCCACAGGGATCCAGAAATGGAACGAGGATCCTGGTGCCTGGGCCCGTAAAAGAGATGCGAGCAACCAAGCGACACCCAGTGAGGGACGGGCAAGCCGACAGACGGTGGCGTTATGAAGTGAGAGTCCCCAGCATGGCTCCCGCTGATGCATGGGAAGGATCTGTGGCAAAGCCGTGAACGGGGACCGGGTGGATCTGGGTCAGGCACTCCTGACAGGCCCTTCCCCATGGAGCCCAGGGAAGAGAAGACAGGGAGGGCTTCTTGGAGGAGGTAACGCTTCTGGGTGTACAAGGGCTAGCCTACCTGTGCACACACACAAGCAGAAACTAACTCAAGGCAGAGTTTGAATTTGAGGCTGGGTCTACTGATTCTATACTTGTGTTTGTTTACTTTTTCTCCCTAATGTTTATCCATCCAAGGTCATGGCTTCAAGAATCAGAGCTCATTAGGGGTTGGAAGGAATTTTAGTGGCCTTCCTTCCTTCCTTCCTTCCTCCTTCCTTCCTTCCTCCCCTCCCCCCCCTCCCCCTTCTTTCCTTCCTTCCTTCCTTCCTTCCTTCCTTCCTTCCTTCCCTCCTTCTTCCTTCCTTCCTTCCTCCCTTCCTTTCTTTCCCTCCCTTCCTCCTTCCCTCTTTCTTTCTTTCTTTCTTTCTTTCTTTCTTTCTTTCTTTCTTTCTCTTCCTTCCTTCCTTCCTTCCTTCCTTCCTTCCTTCCTTCCTTCCTTCTTCCCTCCCTCTTTCTTTCCTTTCTTTCCCTCCCTCCCTCCCTTCCTCTTTCTTTCTTTCTTTCTTTCTTTCTTTCTTTCTTTCTCTCTCTCCCTCCCTCCTTCCCTTCCTTTCCTTCCCTCCCTCCCTTTCTTTCTCTTTCTTTCTTTCTTTCTTTCTTTCTTTCTTTCTTTCTTTCCCTTCTTTCCTTCTTTCCTTCCTTCTTTTTTTTAAAGCTTCTGATGCTTTTTTTCCCTTAGTGTTTATCTATTATTGAGAGAGAGAAAGAGAGAACGAGCGAGTTGGGGAGGGACAGAGAGAGGGGGACAGAGGATCTGAAGCAGGCTCTGTGCTGACAGCAGACAACCCTATGTGGGGCTTGAACTCACAAACCGTGAGATTGTGACCCGAGCTGAAGTCGGATGCTTTGCTTTTCAGACGAGGAGCTGAGGCCCAGAGAGGGGCAGTGGCTTGCCGGCTGTCACACAGCATGCTGGCACCGGAGCAGGGTTGATCGCCCTGGCCTCAGAGCCCCAGCCTGGACTTGCCAAGGCTCAGCTCCTGCCAACGTTGCATCATGGAACGCGGGTTCTGTGAGTCTGCAGGGCTGACGGGACAGGTTGCATCCTTCTGGGGAAAGGCCTTTGTGGTCACTCAGAAGACAAGACTGCAGTGATGGCTAGCAGGGGATGAGACAGCGGCTGGTCTGTCTCCTTCAGGAGAGCAGCGGGGATTCGCCCAGGCGAGGACAGGTAATCTTGGTCGGGGCGAAATTGCAAAACACGTCTTGTCAGTTTTGACTAGTAAATTGGTTTAACACCTGCGGTTGGGGGCGCTTGTCCATTGTACCTGGAGACTGGAGTTCAAGGTGAGAATAAGCCTCTGTCCCTCCGCCCTTAGGGGTGGGGGGTAACCATCACTTGAAAGAAACTTCAGCTAGAAAAGGAGTTTGTGCTTCTCAGGTTTGCCTGGGGTGCATTTCTTATCTGTGAGTAATAGGGCTTTCACAATCCACCTTTTATGTTCTTTTCAATAACGCACCTCCCTAAGCCAAGGTTCTCTTAAAGGAGAAGGCTGCGCTTCTTTCCTGCTCGTCCTCCAACCTACTCTCCCATCAGTGAAAAATTAAACCAAGGATACTGGTTTCAGCCAGACTAGAAAACCAAAGAGAATGAAAAACCCCAAGCTCCGAGGAGTTCAAAGCAACCCAGCTTCAGGGGCTTTTGAAGGTAGAAGATAAAGCCCCAGACAGCAAAATACACTCTACGTCATGCATGTCTTTGGTCACAGCTGCTGACCAGCGACCCCGGACGGGCGGTCGCCGTGCCTGCCAACCAGGCTGGCTGTCAGGAACCTTCCTCCAGCCCCAAGAGATAGGAATCCCGATCTGTCTCGCGCGCTCATCACCCGTGTGCTTTCTCGCCTGTGTTACGTCCCTCTTCGGATGGGTGGGAGGTGTCCTGATTCTCTGTGAGTGTTTAAGTGTCCCTTAAGCAAGGGGGAATTTATGTCTATAAAGCACGCTGCAGGAACTTTATATGCTTGTCGTAATTCATTAATGAAGGGTGGTTATTATTAGTATTTTTTCACTTCTCCATTTCTGAGTTCATAGGAAACAAGGGCTCAGAGAGGCGTAGCCACTGGCTCAGGGTCACACAGCCGGTCTGCGATGGAACCAGAACCTGAACCTGCTTCTAAAGCCCTTCTGTTTTCCGTACGAGGGCCAGTCATCACGGCCAAGACGGTTCCAGAGCAAGTCTGCACAAAGAGAGCAAACGTCCATCACCTCCATTCCTCCTGTCACCTCCATTCCTCCTGTCCCTGGTCCTTCCACAATAGTTTGGGCTGCATTTTACTTGAATCGCTGGCCTTTAATTTTTTTTTTTTTTTTTTTTTTTTTTTGCTCTTTGCAAGTATCTGTAGCTGTGGGTCAGCAGCCGTTAGCTGAGTGAGGGTGCACAGGGGGTGTCCGAGCGTTACCTCGCGGGCCTCCCCTGGGCGGGGTGTATGTAAACAGGCGCCCGGGACTCACGCGGAACATTTTTTAGCGTCTTGCACTTTTGGTAAGTGACAATTTTGCAAATTGCGGGTAAAGAACTTAAATGTCTAATTAAATCCTGAAGATGTACAGGAGTTTGAAACCGGTGATTGATGTTCACGGAGGTACGGGTGCCTGATGGAGGCTGCCTGACAGGGACTGCAAAGCCCGCTCGGCAACTGATGTCTTGTTGTGATCCGTGTTGTCATTTTTTCATTACTGATTAAAATTAAAAATCTGCTTGGCAAATCCATTGTAAAAATTCCCTTCATGAGCATCGACGGGTACAAATTATTTTGTCAATCGTCTGGCAATCAAAGTGGGGCTGGAGACGGCTTCTAGCCCACACTTCTTTTCTATCCCCCCCCCCCCCCCCACTCACGCCAATGACTTTTCACAACAAAGTTTTAAAAAGCGTAGGTAGCACTCTTGGCAGGGCTTGAAAAAAACTCAAAGATTCATCTCTCTCTTTTTTTTAATGAAATGTTCTGTTTATGTGCGCCCCTCCCCCTGCTGAAAGCGGAGGGGAAGGTTCATGGCGGGAGAGCCAGTCTGCGCTCTGTAATTGTCTAATGCCTTGTAATGACAGGTGGATAATAGTAATAAAAGCCTTTATTAGGATAAAAATCTGTTTTGAGACTGGAAGCGTAAATCGTCTAAAACCACGAGGCGGAAGAGGAATCTTGCGAACCTGCAGACCACATGGAAAATATTTACGGGGACCGTTGAGAGAGTTTTTGACTTGGCGTCCAGGCGTCACTGAAAGATGGAGGGAGGGACGGGAGAGCATGGAGGTGGCCTGGAGCAGGTGCTGGGTGGCTCCGGGCAGGGCGAGTCCCCTCTCTGGGCCCCGTTTCCTCTTTTGCAAGATAAAGAGATCAGATCACTCAGCTAGTTCCCGGGTTCTCTCCAATGCACGCTCCGCAGACGTGTTGATTCGCTTGAAGTCTGGAAGTCAGCTAGACGTCTAAAAAGGCCTCAGATTCATCTCCTGAGGCAGAATGTGGTGCCGGGAAGAGGGCAGCCCGAGGTTTGGGGCTGGAAGCGCTGGGTTGGGTGTTGGTCAGCTGCAAACAAGGTCTGGGCCGTGAGAAATTCGCTCATGTCTCAGAGGGTCGGTCCCCTCGGTCTTCAGTGATGAGATGAGCTGACATCTGAGGAGTGTGGGGCTTGCCATGTGGCAGTCACTGAATCGGTATTTTTGTTAAGGTAACGTTGGTATAGGACATTGTATTAGTTTCAGGTGCACAACATAATAATTATTTGTATACACTACAAAGTGATCACCACAGTCTGCTTACCGTTTGTCACCTTACAACTGGCCTCCTTCGCTCATTTCGCCTGCCCCGATACCTTCCTCTCTGATAACCAACAATCTGTTCTCTGTATCTGTGAGTTCTGTTTTGTTTGTTCATTTGTTTGTTTTTAGATTCCACCTAGAAGTGAAATCCTATGATATTTGCTTTCCTCTGTCGGATTTAATTTTTTAAATGTTTATTTAGTTTTGAGACAGAGAGAGAGAGAGAGAGAGAGAGAAAACATGAGCGAGCAGGGGAGGGGAAGAGAGAGAGGGAGACACAGAATCCGAAGCAGGCTCCAGGCTCCGAGCTGTCAGCACAGAGCCCGACCCGGGGCTCAAACTCATGAATCATGACAACATCACCTGAGTCGAAGTCCGACGCTTAACTCGCTGAGCCACCCAGCTGGCCCCTTTCTGTTTGCTGTCTTTCACTTAGCATAATACTGTCAAGGTCCATCTGTGTTGTTGCAAGTGGCTTGACTAATATTCCATGGTATATATACACTACGTGTCCTCTATCCATTTCCCCATTAATGGGCACTTAGGTTGTTTCCCTCTCTTGACTATTGCAAATAATGCTGCCATGAACGGAGGGTTGCAAAAGTGTTTTGCATTAGTGTTTTCATTTTCTTTGGATAAACACACAGTAGGCCTGGATCATATGTTCTACTATTTTTCGTGTTTATTTATTTATTTTTTAGATGGGGAGGGACAGAGAGACCATCCCAAGCAGGCTCCGTGCTGTCAGAGCAGAGACTGATGTGGGCCTTGAATTCACGAAACCGTGACCTCTTGACCTGAGCCGAAACCAAGAGTTGGATGCTTAGCCACGGAGCCACCCACGGGCCCCAGTTAGTTCTATTTTTTTTTTAATTTTTTTTTAACGTTTATTTATTTTTGAGACAGAGAGAGACAGAGCATGAACGGGGGAGGGTCAGAGAGAGAGGGAGACACAGAATCCGAAACAGGCTCCAGGCTCTGAGCCATCAGCCCAGAGCCCGACGCGGGGCCTGAGCTCACCGACCGCGAGATCATGACCTGAGCAGAAGTCGGACGCTTAACCGACTGAGCCACCCAGGCGCCCCCTATTTTGAGTTTTTTGAGGAAACTCCCTACTGGTTCCCATAGCGGCTGCACCAATTTACATATCCACCAATAGTGCATGAGGGTTCTGTTTTTCCACATCCTCTCCAATACTTGTTATTTTTAGAATCTTTTTGATGGTGGCCATCCTGACAGGTGTGAAGTGATATCTCATTGTGGTTTTGACTTCCTGACGATGAGTGATGTCGAACAACTTTTCATGTACCTGTTGGCCATCTGGATGTCTTCTTTAAAAGTATCTGTCTAGATCCTCTGCCCATTTTAATCAGATTTTTTTTTTGTTTGCCATTTAGTTGAGTTCTTTATGTATTTTGGGTAGTAACCCCTTATCAGGTACAGGATTTGCAAATATTTTCTCCCATATCTGTAGGTTGCCTGGTTGTTTTGTTGATGGCTTCCTTTGCTGTGCAGAAGATTTTTGGTCTGATATATTTCTGCTTGTCCAGTTTTGCTTTTGTCACCTTTGCTTTTGGGGTCAGATCCAAACATGTAATGCCAAGATCGATGTCAAGGAGCTTACCATTTATGTGTCTTCTGGGAGTTTCATAGTTTCTGGCCTTACATTCAAGTCCATTTTGAATTGATCCATTTTGAATTAATCCATTTTGAGTTAATTTTTGTGTGTGGTATAAGGTAGTGACCTAGTTTCAATCTTACGCACGTGACCTTCCAGTTTTCCCAGCACCGTTACTGAAGAGATTGTCCTTTCTCTTTTATGTATTTTTGCCTCCCTTGTCATAAATTCATGAACCACATATGTGGGTTTATTTCTGGCCTCTGTATTCTGTTCTATTGATCTCTGTGTCTGTTTTTACACCAATATCATGCTATTTTGATTACTGTAGCTTTGTAGTGTAGTTTGAAATCAGGGAGCATGATATCTTCAGTTTTGTTCCTTCTCAAGATTGCTTTGACAAGCTGGGGTCTTTTGTGGTTCCACACCAGGTTTAGAATTTGGTCTAGTTCTGTGAAAAATGCCATTGGAATTTTGATAAGGTTTGCATTGAATTTGCAAATAGTTTTGGGCAATATAGACATTTTAACAATATTAATTCTTTGAATCTCTGAGCACAGAATATCTTTCTCTTTTTAAAAAAATTTTTTTTAACATTTATTTGTTATTGAGAGACAGAGAGACACAGAGCATGAGCAGGGGAGGGGTAGAGAGAGGGGAAGACACAGAATCCGAAGCAGGCTCCAGGCTCTGAGGTGTCAGCACAGAGCCCAACGCAGGGCTTGAACTCGTCAACTGCGAGATCATGAACTGAGTGGAAGTCTCATGCTTAACCAATTAAGCCACCCAGGCACCCCTTAATGTTTTTTTGGATGTTTATTTTATTTTACTTTATTTTTTAATGTTTTCAAATTTATTTTTGAGACAGAGAGAGGCAGAGCATGAACAGGGAAGGAACAGAGAGAGAAGGAGACACAGAATCTGAAGCAGGCTCCAGGCTCTGAGCTGTCAGCACAGAGCTCGACGCAGGGCTTGAACTCATCAACTGCGAGATCATGAACTGAGCCAAAGTTGGATGCTCAACCGACTGAGCCACACAGGTGCCCCCTTTTGATGTTTATTTTTGAGAGAGAGAGAGCAGGGAGGGGTAGAGAGAGGGGAAGACACAGAATCCGAAGCAGGCTCCAGGCTCCCAGGTGTCAGCATAGAGCCAGATGCAGGGCACGAACTCATGAACTGTGAGATCATGACCTGAGCTGAAGTCGGTCACCCAACCAACTGAGCCACCCAGGCGCCCCTTAATTTTTTTTTTTTGATGTTTATTTTTGAGAGAGAGAGAGAGACAGAACATGAGCATGGGAGGGGCAGAGAGAGAGAGGGAGACAGAATTTGAAGCAGGCTCCAGGCTCTGAGGTGTCAGCACAGAGCCCAACGCAGGGCTCGAACCCACAAACTGCGAGATCATGACCTGAGCTGAAGTCGGTCACCCAACCGACTGAGCCACCCAGGCTCCCCAGCACAGAATATCTTTCTATTTATTTCTCTCTTCTTTCATTTCTTTCATCAATGTCTTATAATTTTCAGTGTATAGGTCCTTCACCTCCTTGGTTAAATTTATTTCTAGGTATTTTATTCTCTTTGATGCACTTGTAAATGGGATGGTTTTTAAAATCTTTCCTGATAGTTCCATATTGATGTAGAGAAATGCAACAGATTTCTGTATAGTGATCTTATTTACTGCTTTACTGAATTCATTTATTAGTTCTAACAGTTTTTTGAGGGAGTCTTTAGGATTTTCTATATGTGATATTATGTCATCTGAGAATGGTGACAGTTTAACTTCTTCCTTTCTATGTGGGTGGTTCCCCCCTTCTCCCCTTAATTGCTATGGCTAGGATTTCCAATACTATGTTGAATAAAAGTGGTGGGAATGGGAATCCTTGTCTTGTTCCTGATTTTAGAGAAAAAACATTCACCAGTGAGCATGATGTTAGCTGTGAGCTTGTCATATATGTTGAAGTATATTACCTCTATATAACTTTGTTGTTGAGAGTTTTGTCATAAATGGATGTTGGATTCTGTTAAATGGCTTTTTTCTGCTTCTATTGAGAGGATCATAGTGTTTTTATCTTTATTTTGTTAATGTGTATCACATTGATTGATTTGTTGTTATTGAACTATCCTTGCATTCCTGGAATAAATCCCACTTGATCATGGTGTACGATCTTTTTAATGTGTTGTTGAATTTGGTTTTTGTTGATATTTTGTTGTTGAGGAGTTTTGCATCTATGTTCATCAGGGATATTGGCCTGTAATTTTCTTCCTGTCTTTTTCTTTTTCTTTTTTCCTTTCTTTTTTTTTGATGGCGTCCTTGTCTGGTTTTGGTATCAGATAATGTTGGTCTCATAAAATAAGTTTGGAAGTGTTCCCTCCTCTTTAATTACTTGGAAGAGTTTGAGAAGGATAGGTATTAAATCTTTGAATGTTTGGTAGAATTCACCAGCGATGCTGTCTGGGTCTGGACTTTTGTTTATGGAGGGTTTTTGATTACTGACTCAATCTCCTTAAAAGTGATCATCTATTTAGATTTTCTGTTTCTTCATGATCCAGTTTTGGAAGATTGTATGTTTCTAGGAATTTATTTCTTCTCTGTTGTGCAATTTGTTAGTATGTAGTTGTTCATAGCAGTCTCTTACAATCTTTAGTATTTCTGTGGTATCGGTTGTGACTTCTCCTTCATTTCTGATTTTACTTATTTGAGCCTTCTTTCCTTCTTGGTGAAACTAGCTAAAATTTGTAAATTTTGTTTATTTTTTCAAAAGATCAGTTCTTGGTTTCAGTGATTATTCCTATTTGTTTGGTCTCTACTCCATTTATTGTCACTCTAATCTTTATTTTTTCCTTCCTTCTACTACCTTTGGGCTTCTTTTGTTCTTCTTTTTCTAGTTCTTTTAGGTGTAAAGTTAGATTGCAATTTGAGATTTTTCTCGTTTCTTGAGGTGCACCTGTGTCTCTCTGAACTTCCCTCTTAGCTTAGAACTGCTTTTGCTGCGTCTTACAGATTTTGAACTGTTGTGTTTCCATTTTCATTTGTCTCAAGGTACTTTTTTGATTTCCCCTTTGATTTCTTAATTGACCCATTGGTAATTAAGTAGCATATTGTTTAATCTTCACGTATTTGTCATTTCCCAATTTTTCTTCTTGTAATTGATCTCTTGTTTCCTATCATTGTGGTTGGAGATGATGCTTGATATGATTTTAGTCCTCTTAACTTTATCAAGACTTGTTTTGTGGCCCAACATAGGATCCATCCTGGGGAATGTTCCATGTGAACTTGAGAAGAATGTGTATTCTGCTGCTTTTGGATGGGATATTCTGTATATATCTATCAAGTTCATCTGGTCTAACATGTCCCCTTAGCCTGAGGGAGGGCTCAGGGATGGTGTCTGCTTGCCTATGTTCCTTGAGGGTGCTTCTGTAACCTCGAGACATGTGGCAAACCTGGAGCCTGTCACTCAGGTTGAAGCTCTGGGATAAAAAGATGGACCTTTTCACAGCAGCCTGGGGTGTGTTTTAGGCTGCTGTCTGTGCAGTGTTCTGGGTGTGGTGGGTTGCAAGAGCTGTCTCTCTGATTGTTACAGTCTAATGGAGTCCAGAAATGCAAGCCCCTCTGGCCACTAGGACCAGGTGACCAAGGGGTGTCCCCTGTGATGACTGCACTCACCTGCCAGCCTTAGTGAGACTGAGAGTGCTGAGGGCAGAGCCTACCATGACCTTAGCAGGGCCAGGAAAGAGACCTGGGAAGGGCTCACCTGCAGCTTTAGCGAGGCCGTGTTTCCCCATGTCTGTGCCATCAAGGTAGAGGGAAAGCACAAAAATGGCTTTTGCCAGTGTCTTGGCACCCCAAGGAAGTCTCAGTTGGTCCCCGCCCCCCCAGCCGATGCTCTAAGGTTAACAAATGAATCTCTTCACTATACTCCAACCACTTGCATACTGCTGCCTTTGAGCTGGGCCCAGGACTAGTGAGTTTGTGTGTGAGCCCCCTTGAAAGTAGTATCTCAGATCCCCATAGTCCCCACAGCATGCCCCCGAGTCCCCTAGCCCCTAGGTCCCCACAGCCCTCATATCCCTTGGATATAAGCTCCATTGGTTTCCAAAGCCAGACATTGTTGAGGTCTCACCTGTCTGATGCAGGTCCCAAGGGGGGTGCCCGATGTGGGGCTCACTCCTCAGGGAGAGGCTCTGGACCTGCGAGACCCCTCCCTAGTGTGGGTTGCTATACTGGGGGTGGGATTTTTGATAAGACCACTTCTGTGACTCTCCTACCCATCTTGATGTGGTCTTTTATTCCCTTGTTGAGGAGGGAACTATTCAACTAGTTCTCAGTTCTTTTTCAGTGGAAAGTATTCCATATTGCAGCTATAGATTTCCATGGGAAGCGGTGAGGGTTCAGGGTCTTCCTATGCCACATCTTGAACTGTCTCCATGGATTTTTTAAAAAAATCACGATCAGCTATACAAAGAGGTCTTTGAAGGCCTCTGAGAAAGAAAATGACTTTGTGTGTATGTGTTTCCCAGGCCCCCAGACCTTTAACGTTTTGATCACCGTTACAATAAGTGAAGTTTCAGGGCACCTGGGTGGCTCAGTCGGTTAAGCGTCCGACTTCGGCTCAGGTCATGATCTCACAGTTCATGAGTTCGAGCCCTGCGTCGGGCTCTGTGCTGACAGCTCAGAGCCTGAAGCCTGCTTCGGATTCTCTCTCTCTCTCTGCCCCTGCCCTGCTCACACTCTGTCTCTCTCTTTCTCAAAAATAAATACAATTTTACAATAAGTGAGGTTTCCCCACACCTACCAGACATAATGCCACTCAGTTCTGACAACATCTACCTGGAGAGAGCATCAGACCCACAGGTTCAAGGCTCAGTCCCAACATGACTGCCCCACCCCTCACTTCAGATGCCCATTGCAAGTCTAGTCACTTAACAGGTTACCAATTTATCGTAACAGGATGTAACTCAGGAAGAGCAAGACGGAAGAGGTACCTAGGGCAAGGTATGGAGGAAGGGTCTCGGAGCTTCCCTACCCTCTCTGAGCATGCCACCCTCCCCACATCTCCATGTGTTTACCAACTTGGAAGCCCTCCAAACTTGTCTTTTGGGATTTTTATGGGGAGGCTTTGTTACATAGGTGTGATTGATAAAATCGTTGGCCATTCATGATGGATCCAACCTCCAACTCCTCTCTTCCTCCCTGGAGGTCAAGAGTGGGTGACTGAAAGTTCCAATGCTCTAGTCACATGGTGCGTTCCCCTGGCAACCAGCCCCCATCCTTAGGTGCTTTCCAAAAGTCATCTCATTAACATAAACTTAGGCGTGGTTGGAAGAGGTTTGTTATGAATATTAAGACACTTTTATGGCTCTTATCGCTCAGGAAATTCCAAGGGATTTAGAAGCTCTGTGGCAGATATAGGGACAAAGGCCAAACATGTATTTCTTATTATAGATCACAGTATCATCGCCTAGCCCCAACCCAGCTCCCACCAGCCTGCTACTGCGCCTCTTGAATTATACTCAGTGGAGTTGCGGGCATCTGCTCTTGGCAGTCAGCGTCTAGAGGGCAAGAATTGATCTCATCTGTTTCTGGGTTCCCAGAGCCCAGCCTCGTGCCTCACACTGAGCAGGGGCTTCGCTCAAGACTTAGAATAGGGAGTGAATGCTCGATTGAACACACCCAAGGGAAATGGAAATGTGAATTTCCCCAACTGAGATAAAGCTGATCACAAGGAGACCTAAAACCACTGCCTGGCCCTGGGGACCCCAGCAGCATCCAGGTCTTGTCCTAATAAGCATCCCATCCAACAAACATGAGTTCTATATCCCAGGATGAGATATCATCCCCTTTCTGTGGTTCTCAGACACAGGGACAAATGGATCTGTAAGAGGCAACTTGTAGTACCTTCTAGAACTGAAACAGACTTAATTAAAAAAATATTTCATTCTGTTTGGAGTTCTTTGTTATAATTTATGCAACTTCATTTTTCCCTTCCTCCCTCCTGAAAATCTGAATGTTTCCCTTCTTCCAGGAAAGGCAAAAGCAGAATATATTTTTAAAGGATTGAGATTGTAGGGTCATCTTTAATAAAAAACAATATGCTTTCTGTCTTTTTATAGACTCGTCTGCTTATTAAATACCTTGAAGAAGTCACAGTGTGGATTAAGAGTTTATAAACAATTGAAATCAGGAGGTTCAGAATTCCAACTCTCCATCCTTTTCTAACTGAATCTGAATATTTATATTTCTTCACACATAGCTGGCATGTGAACCTCATACAGAAAATAGACATATTATACAATGCAAATAAATCCACGTTTTCTTCTCTACAACACAGCAGGTACAGGGCTGTTGGGAATAAAGGTCATGGATATTTGAATGGTTAAAAAAAAAAAAAAAAGAAACCTTTAATGGTTGGGCAATTTTCTCTTTTGGAAAATGGTTCATTTTATTTTATAGGATGATTTCCCCAAACCTATATTTTGTGGATATTTTGCTAATGTGCCAACCCACAGCTGGAAAGATGGGCACACACTTTCCACACCCCCGAAATGGGAGCTCATGTGTAAAGTGGTGGGTGAGAGTCCTGTGTCCCGGAACCCAGGGAGCCAGGCTCTCTCTGTCCTTTTCCTGGTGAGGCTAATGCAGACGGGACGTTTGGAGAAGTGTTATCTGAGTCTACTGTCCATTTGCATGTCTACCCACTTACCTTCTGGACCCACCACTGTGGAACGAAGCTTAATTTACTTATCTCCCCCCCCCCCCACGCTTCCGGGACCTTGCGTGATGTGCAGGTGGTAGGAGTGCAGAAATTAACCAGCCTCAGGACTTGCCTTTGAGGAGCACCCCACACTAACTGGGGAGACAAACAGAGCAGGAGAGAAGGGCTGGGTGGGGAAAATTTGACAACAGGATGTGGAATGGGTCACTTTTGAATCCCGTCCTGCTTGCAGAATCTATCAACAAACAATAATGCTAATCGATGTGAGTAGTATGATCTAATGCCAATGCCAGCTGATAGCCCTCTACCAGGCTCCCATCTATATCAGAGGCAGACATCGCTAAATGACTGTGGCATGCTTTCTACTTGAGCCAGAGGCGACCGTTGCCAGTCCATTGGAGTTGGTACAGGAAGGTAAATCTAGGTGTTAGTTGGAGTCTGGTGGTTGGGACAGTCCCTGTGTTAGGAGACAGAAGACACGTTTGATGCTAATTCTCTGGATAACACAAGCAAGACTACAAATTAGGGGACAACGGAAGATCTTTTTTTTTCTTTAAATTTTTTAATGTTTATTTATTTCGGAGGCAGAGAGAGGCAGAGCATGAGTGGGGGAGGGGCAGAGAGAAAGGGAGACACAGAATCCGAAGCAGGCTCCAGGCTCTGAGCTGTCAGCATAGAGCCCGACACGGGGCTCGAACTCACAAACTGTGAGATCGTGACCTGAGCCAAAGTCGGACACTTAACCGACTGAGCCACCCAGGTGCCCCGACAATCGAAGATCTTTTAAAGATCAGCTCTGACATGTTAGCCACAAGTTGATTATTGAGGACATATTTAAGCCAGTATACCTTGGTTGAGGACCTACTGTGTGTCGAGTGTTGTTTTAGCTCTGGGGATGTGAGGAGTATAAGACGTGGCCTTTCGGAGGAAACGAGCATGCGCACAATGAATCCTAATATCACTAGGGTGTGAATGAAAAGGTATGGTGGTTTGGGGAAGGGCTCTGGGAGAGAGGGGAGGAAAAGATCAATTGTGGGGAAGACTGGGAAGTGTTCATGGAAGAGGTGGCATGTAATCTAAGTCTCGATGGATGAAAAGGAATCGGGGAAGCAGAGGGGGTTTGATCTGCCATTCCGTTGAAGATGTTCCATCGCTTCGTCTGTAAAGTGGGAACGTGACAACCACCTGTCATCGAGCTCGAACAAGACAATGGTTGGAAATGTGCCGTAGAATGTGCCCTGTAATGCTTTATACAAATGTCCGTTATTATTCTCCCATGCATTAGTTCATTCAAGAAATATTTATTGAGCACCTACTATGTGCCAGGAGTACTCAGACCCTGGGGATAAAGAGGCAGATGGGGAGGTGGCATCTCTCTCTCTGACAAGTCTGCATTCTGGTCAGCATTTCCAATTTTGTTAGATATCCCAGTGTGTGAGTGTGTCGGCATAAGACGCTTCGAATTGTCAATGGCAGTTGGTGAGGTTACATGCAATGAGTTTCACAAACAAGCAAGATGCAACGTCCGAGGGTCTGGGATTTAGAACCCGTATTACTTCAAGGAAATAGTTTGTGCTGGGAGGTAACTGTGCTCTCTTGGAGATCTTCAGAAAGATCATCATCAAAGAAGCATCATCTTTGTCAAAGATTAGTTGGCCACATAGTTGTGCGTCCATTTCTGGGTTTTCTATTTTGTTTCGTTGACCTCTGTGTCTGTTTTTGTGCCAGGAGCATACTGTCCTGATGATCACAGCTTTGTGATACAGCTTTAAGTCCGGGATTGTGATGCTTCCAGCTTTGGTTTTCTTTATCAACATACCTTTGGCTATTCGGGGTCTTTTCTGGTTCCTTAAAAAATTTAGGATTGTTTTTGTCTAGCTCAGTGAAGAATGCTGGTGCTATGTTGATAGGGATTGCTTTGGATGTGTAGCTTGCTTTGGGAAGTAGAGACATTTTAACAATATTTGTTCTTCCGATCCAGGAGCGTGGAATCTTTTTCCTTTTTTTTGTGTCTTCTTCAATTTCTTCATAAGCTTTCTCGAGTTTTCAGCGTACAGATCTTTTACATCTTTGGTTAGGTTTATTCCCAGGTATTTTATGGTTCTTGGTGCAAATGTGGATGGGATCGGTTTCTTGGTTTGTCCTTCTGTTGCTTCATTATTGGTGTACAGAAACGTAACAGATTTCCGCACGTTGATTTTCTATCCTGCGACTTTGCTGAACTCATGGATCAGTTCTAGCAGTGTTTTGGTGGAGTCTTCTGGGTTTTCTATGTAGAGTATCATGTCATCTGCGGAGTGAAAGTTTGACTTCTTCTCTGGCAATGTAGATGTAAGTGATGCATCACTGGGCTCTCCTCCTGAAACCTATACTACACTGCATGTTAACTAACTGGAATTTAAATAAATACATTTAGAAGAAAAGCAAGGACCACAAGATAATGTGAATGGAGAGCTCCCCGTAGCTCCTGGCCCGGGATGTGAGCCCCTGCAGACACGGGGCTGAGGTCTGAGGTTGCCTGCAGGCTGCTGGGCGTTGTCACCGCCGTGGCTCAACTCGAGGCTCCCAAGAGCTCTTGGGCCCCCTAGGAATGTGGGGACTGAGGACTGCCGGGGTGAACGTCTGCCGCAGAGGCACACGGCGTGCGTGTGGCCAGCGGCCGGAGCTCCATGGAACCCAGCGTTTGCGTCTGTCCCAACCCCACCAGCTGGCGTCAGCCCTTTCCACCCGGGAGTTCCCTGCTTAGGCTTCATGGATGAGTTGAAGGGGGTTGCCGTAAGGAGCTGAGCCTGGAGCCCATGACCTGGGCCGAGTCCTGGCTTCATTGCTTATTTACTGGGTGTCCCTGATCACGTCAGCGCTGCGAGCCTCAGCTTCCACATCTGTAGCATGGGGATGTGAAGCCGCTGACTCAGGCAGGGCGGTGGGCATGGGCAGCGAGGAGGGAGGGAGAAGACATTCAGAGGAAGCGTGTGGCAAGGGCTGGCTGCGAGATCTGCCTCGACGTCCAGCCGGTGCCTCTCAGCCCCTTCGGCGTCAGGCACCAGCCTCCACGAGAGAGAGAGGCCTCTGGGGCTGCTTTGTCATCCGCCCCCGGAGCCGCCACGGCCAGGCCGGGCACACACCGTGTCCTAAAACGCTCTCTGCCTCTCTCGAGCTGCTACATACTTGTCGTGGGCGATGTTCCCACTATCAGACATTTGGTGGAAGCATAAAAATCCATTCCCTCCCTGCTTAATACGTTTGCATGTTTCTTCCTCTTGACAGGCCTGGGCGCGTTGGATTTGGGGTCCCACCGTCCCGAGGCCCACGCTTCTGGTGTGCTTGGGAAGGGAACGCGCGTGGGAACCGCCCGGGCCGCGGAAACAAGAGAAGAGAAGGCAGGCTCAAGGGCAAGAGTGCGGGGGAGCCTGCCCCCGGGGTGTGTCCTTTGGCCTCTTTCGTAGCCTCCCAAGTCAGTAAGAGGCTCACCCGCAGTCAAGGCTTAAGACCTGTCTCCATGCTCACAGTTAACCATGCTCACATGCTTAAGACCTAAACTCCATGCTCACAGTTAATCTCTCTCAGCCTCAGTGTTTATGAAACAGGAATAATAAAAATGCCCACCCGTACAGTTAAGTGATTGAGGGGAGTGATGCGTGAAGACAGCTGTGCCCCATGCCCAGCTCATGGTAAGAGCTCGGTGCGTGCTCTGTCGGGAAGGCGTTACCATTACGAGTCTGCAAACGTTGTGATCCTACGGTAGGAGCTTTAGCCGTGAATCTCACTTAAAAACTCACGAGAACCCTGCCGGGGGAGGCCGTTGTCACGGCTTTATTGGGTACACAAGGAGACCAAGGCTGAGGGAGGGGCGTGGCACAGCCACGTGAAACCCAGGAGTCTGCTAGAGCCGCCCGTGTGATCCCCCGGCCGTACCCACCTGCGCCCAGGTTCGCGGCCTGCCGGCCGGCTGCCCTTGGCCAGCACACGGAAGCAGGCTCTGGCTGGGGCGTGGGACTGTAGGAGGTCAGCTGAGTAAGCCAGAGCGCCGTGTCAACCAAGGCTCTTACGGATGCTTCTGGAGGGCCCTCCCTCTGGCAGTGTGAACGCGTTGGTTCCCAAGGTCTGGAAGCCTCAAGCATGTGCGGCCCTCAGACCTCAAAAAGGGTTTGGCTGCTGTGGCTTTTCTGGCAACAAATGCTGTTGATTTATTTTTCAAGCCAAGTGGCTGGTCGAGCGCACCGGCTACAACCCGCTATTAGAAGCTCGTCACTGTGGTCTACGTGGAGGGAGCAGAACCCCCAAGAAGGGTGGGATCCCTGGATTGCTCTCCTCTTTCCTGTGATTGGCATGTGGGTGTGGCAGGGAATACACCGTGGATCTCTGTCCACGGCAGGGCTCTGCAGACCCCGTCGGAGCTCCTCTGAGGTTTGTGGGTCCAACCACGTTTGCTATTGGCTTGGACGCTGGTCTCCTCCTCCGGGAGGGGTGCCCAGGACTCCTCACTGCCAGGCCAGCACCCTTTCCAGTCCTGAAGTGCTTCCAAACCCTGCTGTGGAAGCAGCTTCTGGAGAACTTCCTACAGATACTGCTGCAAATGCAGAAGAAGGGTGGCCCCAAAGCAGTTGCGGTGACTCTGAGGTCTGCCTCCTTGGGTAGCCTTGTCTGCCTTGGTCCACTCCTCACCAGACTGGATGCTTCACAGGGCAGGCTTCCAGCCGTCTTTGTTCTCCAGAATACCCTCAGTGCCTAGTACAGGCGTTCCGGAACAGCATATGGCAAGCGCTCAAGATATTGAACGAACGGGTGGATGGATGGTTGTTATCAGTGGACAGTGGGTGGATTTAGCCTTGACACAGACATATTTTAGGGGAGCCGTTACCAATCCCTGGCTCTGCCCCAGCAACTGGTATAAAGTCTTGTGCTCAACATCTGCTTCATCAGGGAGCTGGACCCGATTATCCACTAAGTGATGGGCATCTCCCCTTTCTAAAATTTTTTTTTTAACGTTTATTTATTTTTGAGACAGAGAGAGACAGAGCATGAACAGGGGAGGGGCAGAGAGAGAGGGAGACACAGAATCTGAAACGGGCTCCGGGCTCTGAGCCGTCAGCACAGAGCCCGGTGCAGGGCTCGAACTCATGGACCGCGAGATCATGACCTGAGCCGAAGTCGGACGCTTAACCGACTGAGCCACCCAGGCGCCCCACATCTCCCCTTCCTATGCCTAGGGTTTGGCACAGGCCTGGAACAGTAAGCACATGTTAAAGTTTGTGGAGATGAGTAGCTGGTGTGGAATCAAAACCATCAAGTGAGGGATCCGTTTGTGCCAACTCCTGATCCCTCTCCCAGTATCCTCTGTTCTTAGAGAACCTCTGTGTGTGAAGAAATATAATTACACTGTAGATGCTCGGCACACATAAAAGTGCCCACTGTACTAAGAATCTCAGTTAGGGTCAGGGTGCTAACCTCTAAACATGTGCATTTTCATTGATATTATAGGCTAGGAACAGAGCTGGAGGTTTGGGGTTTGTGGGCAGCTGTAGACATTTGTACCGGTCAGGATAGGTTAGGTTATGCTGTATAACAAACAGCCCCAATGTCACAATGGTTGACTACAAGACAGGTTTATTGCTTGCTCCCACTGCATAGTTTAGTGGGTCAGAAAATAACTGTGACACGAATCAAAGGGAAAGTTATGATTGTGATGTTTACTTCAAAAGGGAGTGTGTTACACTGATTGCAAACAAGGCCCCAATTCCCCACCCTTCCCTGTGCAATGTGGCTTTTCAGTTCCTCCCAGTAAGAGGTGGAAGGCATTTCTCCGCTCTGTGCCTATGGGATGGCCTGTGACTTGCTTTGGACAATGGGACACAGTGAAAGCGATGCCGTGTCGATTCCAAGTCTAGGCATCAAGAGGCCTTACATGCTTTTGCCACCGCAGGGAACCAACCCCAGATATAAGCGTGAACCCTCCTGAGATCAGCCGAGCCTGGCCCACATTGGCAGAAGTGTCCAGCTGACTTACAGACTTCTAGAAACAGCACATGGTGGCTGTGTTAAGTTTTGAGGTGGTTTTGTTTTGCAGCATGATCACGGCACTACCTGACTGATACAGAGCGCTCCACGAGAATGCGGAATCAGAGAATCTGACTAGTCTTGGAAGTCAGGGAGGGCTTCCCTGAGGAAACCGAGACTGAGCTGAGACCTGGTGACAGAGCAGAGTAGGCGTTAAGTAGGTGAAGGGGTGGAAAAGGGTATTCCACAAAGGGAGGGCGGTGCACGTGCAAAGGCTTAGTGGCAGGAGGAACTGGGCCTATTCAGAAACCGACAGGGGCCGGTGTGGTAGGCAGCAGCCGCAGCAGCAGCAAAAACACAGGCCCCCCTTCCCACACCTCGATAAATAAGCCTTTTCATTTCTAGGGAACTCAACATCCCACTTCTCATGAGCAATACCAACACTGACACCACACTCTTCACCGTGGCTGGGGCTGATGTTTGCGTAAGACGGGCCTGGAAGGCTCTGCTTTCGTGGGTCCCCGGGGAACCAAGTGGGTGACCCAAGAAGGCAGAGCTGAATGTGTTAGAGATTGTCCAGACCAACCTGTTCTTGAATGCCTGGGAAGCAGAGGCCTGCGGAGGGTGTGTGACTGGCTGGGGACGGCCACGTGTGTGCAGAACAATACTCCGATTTTTTCAAATGTGACCTGTGTGATCTAGGTGAACCTACAAGGCCCCATGCTCAGGAGTTTGGAATCTTTCTGTAAGAACAGGTATCTGCTAGGTGATTTCATCCTGCTCTTACAGAAACCTCAGGTAGCATTTCGAAGACAAGCGACGAAGCCTCCGAGAAGTTAACGTTTGGCCAGGGAGAGGTGGGTTGAGTTGGAAATTAAACCGCATGGAGAACTATGTGTCCTTTGTTTTCATATCCTCAGGCCCACAGCCGGCACGGAACAGGTGGAGTGTCGTGTGATTCAAGCCGTATTTTCACACCATAAATGTCTACAGAGCACAGGATGAGTGGGAAGGGGTTGAGGCAGGAAGATCCACTGGAAGAGAATAAGTGTCTGATAAGACAGGGGTCCCAGGGATCACGGAGGTAGGGTGTTTGCAAAACAGGTGACTTCAAGTTCGCACAAAACACCATGCCGTATCTAGAGTGCATTTAATTGAGTTAGAAGATCACGGCCTCATTTTTCCAAGTCTCTTGCTTGTCCGGAACTTCAAAGTCCTCATCTGGAAATCTAGTTTGTGATACTACTCCCCTACTGATTGCTAAAGTTCAAATGAGACGTATGAGGACTTAAAAAAGGGACCATTTTCAGAGTTAAGAAGAGTAATGTAACTCATACACATATATACCCACTACCCAGAGTAAACGAGTATTAACGTCTTGCTAGACTGGCTTTGGCTTTTTTGCTTGTTTCGGAAACAAAATCTTCATCGGTTGTATTGGCGTTCCATTTGTACCCTTCTCCAAATCTGTTCTCGCTCACTGCCTCGGGCACCACACTATCTGGAATTGGATGTGTTGTTCTCTGCACTTGTACTATGAAAGAACCTATCCATAAATGGTAAATGGTATCGTTTTGTGTTTTAAACCTGTATGTACATGGTTTCGCAGTATCCTTCAGCAATGTGGATATTCTAATGGATAAATGTAATCCATTGACTTCCATTGCGATTCTTAAAGTGCTTATCTTTTTGCTTTGTTTTGCTTTTGACACATAAAAATTTTCTTGATTGCTCTCTTTTGTCCTTTCGTTTGCCTTCTATTACAGTAGGTGGCAAATTACGGCCCGGGGGCCAGACCTGGCCTGCCACTTATTTTTGTAAATAAAACTTTATTGAAACATAGCTAGGCTCATTGGTTTACATATTGTCCATGGCTGTTTTTGCATTACTGTGGCAGAGCTGAAACAGTTGATAGGAACCATACAGGTGTCAAAGCTGAAAATATTTACTATCTGGCCCTTTAGAGAAAAAGTTTGCTTAGACCTGTCTGTAGGGTTGATTTGATTTTTTTTTTTTTATAGCTACGGGTTTGGAAGAAATACATTCTACATTTATATTTTTAACAGTTGCCCTCAAAATTTTGAGGTGAATATTTAGCAAAATGTGCAACTATCTGTATCCTCTGCCCTAACTACTCAGTGGCTTTAGAGCGCTTTTAATTCTAAACTCTTCCTTCCTTCAACGAGTGTTAATGTTGTTTGATATTTTAGTTCTGCCCTATTTAAAAAAAAAACTTTTTAAAATGTTTTATTTATTTTTGAGAAGAGACAGAGACAGAATGCGAGTGGGTTAGGGGCAGAGAGAGAGGGAGACACAGAATCCGAAGCAGGCTCCAGGCTCCAAGCTGTCAGCACAGAGCCCGACGTGGGGCTCGAACCCATGGACCGTGAGATCATGACCTGAGCCAAAGTCGGATACTCAACCGACTGAGCCACCCAGGCGCCCCTAGTTCTGCCTTATTCTCACTCTTCTTTTTGTCACTTTCACTTCGTTTCGATCAATATTTACTTGGGTTTTCAACTGTTTACCATTTTGTAGACTCACACGTCTTCTTGCACTCCTCTCCTTTCAGACTTTGCTTTATTGCTGTAGTACTTTTCTTTAGTGAGAGTCTGTGGGTGGATACGTCTTGCCTTTTTCCTTGTGTATCCCAAAACGTCTTTTCCAGCTCTCACTCGGGTGGTGGGCTTATTGTTTCCTGTAAGTTTTTATAAGATTGTATCATTGCCTTCTGGGCTTGAAAAATGATGGTAGGAGGTCTGCTATGGTTCAACCTTCCCATCTCTTTTCTCTAGTGATTCCCACCCCCCCCCCCCCCCCCCCCGGTGATTTTTAAGCTTTCCTCTTTGTCTTAGATGTTCGATAAAGCCACTGCACTTTATTTCTACTGTTTTGAGTCAACGTGAGGACCCATGTGTTTTCAATTCTGAAAAATTGTCAGCTGTCAGCTCTGCAGATACGTCTCCCTCCCACATTCTTTATTGTTTTCCTCTCCACCACGCGTATGAGACATTGTAGGTAAAACTGTATGAAATTGTTGATAGTCAACCATTCCAGACCTACAGAGAGTTCAACTTAATACACTGGAGCTTCTCTTTCTTTCTTCTTCTTTTTTTGTAACACGGGACACCTCATGAATCTGCATGCCATCTTCCTGCAGGGCCCACGCGAATCTTCTCCGTACCATTCTAATTTTCATCTATATGCTGCTGAAGCAGGCACAGGAGCCTCTCTGCCTGTTACGCAGGTCGTAAATTACTCTTTCCTGTTATCCACTGAAGTGTTCATTTTTTTTCTGCATTCTGTGTGATTTTTAAATGTCTGTTTCAGAGTTCAATAGTTTTGTTGCAATGTATCTATTCTTCTCCTTAACCTATTTAACTTTTTTTATCTTAAAATTTTTTTTTAAGGGGCACCTGGGTGGCTCAGCCGGTTAAGTATCCGACTTCGGCTCAGGTCATGATCTCGCGGTTCATGGGTTCGAGCCCCCTGTCGGGCTCTGTGCTGACGGCTCAGAGCCTGGAGCCTGCTTTGGATTCTGTGTCTCCCTCTCTCTCTGCCCCTCCCTCACACGCGCTCTGTCTCTCAAAAATAGATCAACATATTAAAAAAAAAAATTTTTTTTAATGTTTATTTTTGAGACAGAGAGAGACAGAGCATGAATGGGGGAGGGTCAGAAAGAGAGGGAGACACAGAATCTGAAGCAGGCTCCAGGCTCTGAGCCATCAACACAGAGCCCGATGCGGGGCTCGAACTCACGGACTATGAGATCGTGACCTGAGCCGAAGTTGGACATTAACTGACTGGGCCACCCAGACACCCTGGTCTGTTTTTCTTTTTTTTCAAGTTTATTTATTTATTTATTTATTTATTTATTTATTTATTTAGAGTTGGGGAGGGGCAGCAAGAGAGGGAGAGAGGGAATCCCAGGCAGGTTCCCCACTGTCGGTACAGAGCCCAATGCGGGGCTCGAACTCACCAACTGTGGGATCATGACCTGAGCCGAAACCAAGAGTCAGAAGCTCAGCCGATGGAGCCACCCATGCGGCCCTAACTTTTCTCTTAATGATTATATTTTTCATTTTTAGACTCTCTATTTAGTTGTTTTCTGATGTGCCTTTGTTTTTCCATTCAATCTTGTTTTTGTGTGTATTTCTTCCCGTTTCTGTTTGAAGATTTTTACCTACGCTTGAAGTTTGTTTTAATTTTTTCTTTTCTTTCCAGTTTTCGAGGTGAATTTCTCTCATTTGCTAAGTCTTTTGGCTGTTACTAGACCGCAGGGTGCTTTTCCTTCTTTTGCTCCTGTGGATTGTAATTTTTTGTTGTGAGCTTATCTTTAACAGGAGGCGGCTTTCTAGGAGCCCTGTTCTCTTGGGTTTTGAGGGGATCCCTTCTGAGTAGCTTCGCATCTGCCTCTCTGAGGATCCTGTGAGTTTTATCAGCTCTGGACAAATTTTATAAGGTTTCAGCTTAGAGTTTCACGGGCGGGCCATGCTTCATGGTTGCTGGCTTTATGAAGGGACTCAGAAGCATACTCTGCCTCATTTAAGCCTAATGTCTCGTTCTTCCCCTAGACTTCAGTTCCTGTAACCAGTTCCAATATCCTGTGAGACTTTTGTCTTCAGCTTTTATCAACCACTCTGGCTTGGGTTTTAATCTCATTTTGAGCTCCTGGAGATTCTCTTTGCCTTGCTTTTGCAATTGACTTTGTATTTAAATAGTTTATCGTCACATTGTATCCAAAACTTGTATTTGTTTGGAGGGGAGGTGGGTGGCGTGGATAATCTTTTCAGCATCTGCTCAGTCTACCATACAGACTGGACGTCTGAGGCCCAAGAAGTTGTTATTATTGTGGATATTTTTGATTACCATGAAAGAAATACCTAGGCCACTGTAGGTAAGGTACAAGATGCCCAATTTCCATTCTTAATGGAGGAATTTAAAAAGTACCTCGTATTGAACTTACTCACAGTCTTTGCCTTCCCCATCCCCTCACAGAAATGGTGTGTATCAGTCAAGGGCACCCATGGGACCTGCATCTGGCCAGTTCCAGCAGGCAGCTCTCTGTCCTCATGCTTACTTGGCTCAGGGGGTCATTCCCTCCCTCCCCAGATTCTTTCTCTGTGGTAGTTCCAGGACACTGCTCTCCCGGTTTCTTCCCACCTCACTGGCCACTGTTCCCACCCTCTTTTAGCGAGCTTTTAATGGTTGGGCCTTCTTCCCTTCCTCAGATGCCATCTAATTCCATGGCCCCGTCTCCAAACTATATTTCCAAATTAATACGCTCCTCTCCATCTCCACTGCAGCTGTGATAGCCCATTATCTTTGGCTAGCCTGAGAAAGTGTCTCAACTGGTCTTCTTGTTCTCTTGCGTATCTCGCCGTGATTCTGTCCCCGCCTAGCAGTGTCAGGATGCAAATGAATCCTGCAGTTTCACTGCTTAAAACCCCACCAGTGACTGCCCGTTGAATGTACAATAAAGCCCAATGTCACCTCTGGTCATGACCTTTCAGGCATCCACTGATTTGGCTATTGCGTTCTCTTGCAGCCTTTCTTCCTCTCCTCCCTGTTAGCTCACATGCTCTAGGTTGGCCATCTCATGCTGCCCCAGGGCCTTTGCACTTGCTGGTCCTCTCATCCGGAACACTTTGCTCCCAGCCCTGTTTCCATGGGCATCTCTTTTTCTCTCCCCCGCCCAGCCTCAGTTCGAGCGCCAGCCCCTCAGAGATGCCTTCACTGGTTATCCTTGCTGAAGTAGCCCAGCGCCTCCTCCCTTCCCTCTGTACCACATTACCCTCCGCTCTTCAAGCCTTCATCATCAAATGTGATCTCATTTATGTCTTTACTCGTTTACTCTCACCCTACCAGGAAGGTACCCAAGCAGGGTCTGGGTCTGTCTTGTTCACTGTCGATTTTCCCATTTTGAGAATAATGCCTGGCGCTTAGTAAGTACTCAACAATTAGTTTTTGAAGGAATGGGTGGGTCTACTTTATGCTTCACATATATCATCTCTTGGGTTTTTTCAACAACCCTACACATAGACCTTACTGTGCCCATTATAGAGATGGGGAAAACGAGGATCCTCTGAGATTCCTAAGATTCTCAGAGCCCTGAAGACAGGAAGTTGCCAAGCCAGGCGTTAGGTTTTCCTGGCTGGACCCAAGGCCCATGCTCACTCTCCTGTGTCACATTGCCTCTTGTGGGCAGATTTGGGATTTGGGTGCAGAGGTCAAAACGCAGACAGTTGTTGAGTCAGGATGTCTCTTTTGTTTGAGAACAAAACCTTTTGTTTAAGCCAACGAAGAACATTCAAGTCCCCGAAGTCCCAGCACCGGATGGCATGCTTCCTTGAAAATGCCCACACAATGGTCGGCATTATGCAGAGACATTTTTTAAATCAACTCTGTTTTGGAGTCTTTCGAACCATAAAAAGATCAGTGTGAAACCACAAAACTTCTATGTTTCTTGCACTCTTAAAACTAAAGAAGAAAAAAAAGTGTGTGTGTGTGGGGGGGGAAACGGGATTATTCGAACCATATTTTGCAAACGCTAGCTTCTCTCCCGGTCTGAGGTGGCTAGCCAAGTTGCAACTCGCCGCACATTTTTATGGGTCGAGTTGTTAACCTTTGCAAACAGCTGCTTGCAGTGGAATTATCGACAGGGCCCAGGTCTCCGGGCAAAAGCAGGCATGACTGCAGGCCCTACCAACGGTAGAGCTTTCTACCCCGGCTCCGGAGATTTAAAATGTCCTTTGGCCACGCATGCTTACTGGCACTGTGAAGAATTCCCTTGTTCTTCCATTCACTTAAGACTTGGAAGTTTTGGGAGTTGGCCCTAGCAATGTGTCGGGCCACAAGGTAAACCCAAACAGGAGAAGCACGCGTCTTGAGGCCTAAGTTACCTGGAAAGAGTGCGGAGTCAGGCAAAGGGCTGTCCGGTGGGATGGACCAGAATTTGAATCCTGGCTTCCCAGACAGACCCTTGCTCTGGGTGATCATGGGCCAGTGGCTTGCTCTGGCCCATTCCCAGTTTCCTCATCTGTATAATGGGGCTCCTTGCCTTGTGGGCTGGACGTAAGGATTCAGCGAGACACTGCATAGACTCTGGACTCTAGAGTGTGCAGGACCCCAGTTGGAATCCAACTTCAGCTCCTACCAGCTGCCCGATCTTAGGTCAGCTTAGACTAAATGTCTCTTAGACTCAGTCTCCCCATCTCACTGGGTCACATAGAGGTTTAAGTGAGAGAACGCATGCGGGGCTCTCGGCGCAAAGCCTGGCTCGTTGTTCTCAATAGATGTATCCCATTTTTGTCTTCTTCCTTTTTTTTTTTTTTTTTTTAAAAAGTGTTTATTATTTTTGGAAAAGAGAGATAGAGCATGAGCAGGGGAGGGGCAGAGAGAGAGGGAGGCAGAGAATCCCAGCACACCCCACGCTGTCAGCACAGAGCCTGACGTGGGGCGCAAACCCATGAACCGTGAAATCATGACCTGAGTCGAAATCCAGAGCCGGATGCTTCATCGACTGAGCCACCCAGGACCCCCGGTCTTCTTCCTAATAATCAATTCCTAGGATACTGGATGATACTGAGCATGTCCTAAATGAGAACCATCTGTGTTATAAATGTGTCTGTCCTTAGGCTGTTCGGCCAGCTTAAAAAGTTTTCTAGGTTGGTAACCGCGATGAGGTTGTGCATGCGTGTGTTCCACTTAAACTTAGAAAAACTGGGAAAAAGAAGAAAATCCTTTGTTCAGTGGAGAACATGTTTCAAAGAAAAAGTCATCAGCCAAGAATATTCAGAACCTTTTGTTATGTTTCGAAGAGATGGTTATTTTGTAGGCTCTGAGGCACTTAAACTCTGTCCAGAAATTCCTTTGGTAAATAATAATAATAGAAAATATCCTTTGGAAATAATAGAGGGGATTTAGCAAATGCCTTTCCTTCACGGATCTCAAAGGCTTTCACGTAATTTTAGGGCTTTAGCGATTTTCTTAAAAGGGTTCGACTTGCTTTCCTTTATCAGCCAGAGGTATGTTTACAGGAACTGTGGAACTTGAGAGCTGGAACAGGTCCTGGAGGTGGTTTTGTCCAGCCTGTCTGCTCCACCAGTAGGAGAGACTGAGGCCCAGAGCGGGGATGAGCAGGTGGCAGGACCGGAGGCCGGGACTCTTACAACCGGCTCAGTGCTCTTTCTGACCGCACACTTCCTGATGCCTGCGGCCTCCACGTCCTCCAAAAGGCCGACCTTATATTGACATTTGACTCCTACTTGCCCATTTCACCTTTGGGCTTCTGCCTGTGCTTGTTCGACCAGGAGGGGCAGATGAGCAGTAAGGGCATGGGCTTCTCCCTGGGGCTCCCGTCCCGGAGTGTGAGTGCCCAGGCAGGCAGGGGGCCATCCCTGGCTTTGGAGTCAGGCTGGAGGCTCAAATGCTGCCTGTGACCTTGGGGGATTCACCTAAGTGCTCTGGACCTCTTTGCCTTGCCTTTAAGAGGCAGTAAGTAGTTCGTAGTTACCTGGGCAGGTTTGGGGGTTAGAATCAAGAGCCTGTGTGTCATCCCTAGAGGGTGGACTGTCTTCACCCACACATGTGTCACATTTATCTCCCTAGTTCAGGTATGTCATTTTGCATCCTCTTGCTTTTGACTCCTTTCTCCATGGAGTTTCCATTCAACCGACATTCTAAGCCGAGCGATATGCTAGGTTTTCCTCATGTCAAGGTGAAACATGGACCTGCCATGATGGACCTTTCTAAGAAAAACCAGGGCAATGCACAGAGCTGCGTATCTGTTAGGGTGAGACAGGTGCGCTGCAGTAACAAATATCCCCCCCCACCCGCTGCGGCTCAAACACAGCAAAGCTGAACTTTGGCTCTTGCTACGCGTCTAACGCTGCTCAGCAGGAAGGCTCCGTCTGCCATAGCTCCTCAGAAACGCAGGCTGATGCAGAATCGCCATAACGTGGCCCTGCACCATCACCGGGGCCGCCCGGGGGAGGAGAACGAGGGGTCACACCGAGACTCTTAGGGCTCCCGCCAGAAGTGACACACGTCATTTCTGCTCATAGGTCATGGGCCAACGCCAGTCAGACGGCCACACCTGACTTCGAAGGACGTGAGGAGCTGCGGTCTTTCACGTGCCTGGAAAGAGAGCTGACGTATCCGCGTGCCTCGGTTTCCCCACCTGTAAAAGCGGGAGGCACGACCAGCGGGGACCATGCATTCTGAGGCAGTGCTCGGTCCTGCCTCCTGTGCGACTGGAGGAAGATTGCTCGTGTTCACCTTCAGAGAGTTGGCGGGGAAGTGGGTGTAGCCGGCGCTTAGAACTAATTTAGGTTTCTGATTTCCAGAGAGATGCCTTTATTTTGGGCCTCCTTTCCCTTCTGCTCTTAAATTCTGGCAGAAGTATTTTCAAGGTTATGGTTATTACATCAATTATTTTTCTAATTTCTTTTTTGAGTGAAATCCATTTTTGCAGAGCGAAGAAGGAGTGGTGCGAAAGGGGTTTAATAAGGGGAGGGAAGCCATACTTTTGGCAGGAGAATCGTGACACTTCCAAAGTGAGTAATTATGGATGGGGTGAGCTTGAAACCGACTTTCACAGCAAATCCCCCTGCTGTTTCCAATTGGGTTTGTTGGTTAGCTTTAAATCTTGCCCTGGCTTTTTCCACTGCTGCTAGAAATCCTCGCCCCGCGGCTGTGGGCCCCGCTCGTGGCGGCCGCATTTCCAGAGCTGGTGAAGGCACGGGGGTCGTCCTGGAATACCAGCTCAGAGACTGGTTTCTGTGAAAATCTCAGGCCACTATCCGCGTGTGCCAGGGACCTCCTTGAAGGCCTTGTGACCGAGCTTATTTCCAAACGATAGATGCGTAACTCAGTTTAGGGTGGCCCCTGGCTCTGGGGTTGAGTCTACCTTCTAAGGGGAGCATGTGTGGGCCACCTGTGCTCATCGCCCGTCCACCTCTGGATTCCGTGGGGCCCCCTGGCATGTCCCTTGCCTTCCCGTGGTGGTCCTTTCTCAGCTGCTTGAGGACCGGCAGGGAGGCCCAGGAATATGTTCCTGAGAGCTCTCTGTGGCCACATCCTTGCCCCGGGCCACGCGGCTGGTGGAGGGAATGCCATGGGCTTGCCACCTTCCATGCTCTCTCGGAAGCTCTGTCCTCAGACAGACCAAACCTCTCCTCCACGGCTCACCCCGGATTCGGATCCCTTTTCCATTGAAAATGCCAGCACCTAACTCTTTGACCTCATGTTTGGCTTCAGCAGTTTTCTCTTGTGATTGACCTTCATTTTCCGACGATGAGGATCTGGGGTGCAGGTGAAGTTCAAGCAGCCCCCGCCTGGGTTGGCATCACCCCTCAGGCTGGGTGACCCCAGACCTGGGGACTCTCGGGTAGCAGGTACTGGCCACACAGAGGTTGGAGAGCCAGGAGCTGGGGACTCTCGGGTGGCTGTCCTCCCACACAGCAGAGGGCTGGCTCTTAACAGGGCCCACTCCCTCATCCTGGGGGCCACAGGCCGCCTCCATTGGATGCTCCTGGTGTTCAAGGCTGAGGTCAAGGCCACTCCTCTCTGCAGCTCTCCCTGGCATCCCTGCCCCCTGATGCTTCAGCGTTTCCCGTCTCAGAGTTTTTTGCTGTTGGAGTCTTGTGGTTGAACCCGAACAGGGCCATCTTCTATCCATCGGGGTCGGGTCGGAGGAGCGGAACTGCTGGAAAGTATGTGGTCCTGCTGCAGGGATCGGGCCGTGGGAGCTCTGTACCTCGGTCCCTGTACATCTGCGGGCCTTACCTCCAACGCTGGAGCTTCCAGTCTGCAGAGCGGAAGGTTGGGAGGAGAAGAGGGGTGTGAAAGGGGACGTGGGGAGAGTCAGCTGGAATCACAACGGTGCTGCAACGTGTGGGGACGGACGGGAGTCTCTCTGCCAGTTTGTGCGGCCCCCAGCCCTGCTCGCGTCCTCCAGGCCGTCCTGCCCGAAGGGGACACGCGCGCCGGCTCAGGGGCGGAGGCTGGAGCAGGTGCGGCCGGGCATCGCGTGTGAGCTGCCGACGAGCCCGCCTGGACCGTCGAGCGGGAAGCACGAGCGTGGCTGCTGCTTCTGCGGGAAGATGGGAAGATGTGTCTTTGCCACCTTCTAACTGGAAGGCTTCAGGGAGGGGGATCTGGGAAGGGTAGCCCAGCCGGGCCAAGCCGAGGCATCACAAAGCCGCCCCGCTCCTCCGGTAGCCTTGAACCCTGGGAGGGAGGGACGGTGTCTAGTTCAGCAAATTTCTTTCACGGGGAACATTCTGGTTGGGCACCTACTATGCGCCAGGGCCTGTGGCAGGTACTGGCCACACAGAGGTTGGGGAGCCAGTCCCCACCCCAAGGGCCTGCCGGGCTGGCGAGAGGGACAGGCTCAGGACCGGGCAGCACGAATGCAGAGGTTACTTTAGAGATTCTACGGGGCTGTGGGCCCACAGAGGGGGCAGAGCCAGCCTGGGGGGCAGTGGGAGAGCAGCGCCTTCCTGGGGGAGGAGGGGCTGCCCGAAGGAAGGAGGAGTCTGCCAGGCAGAGGAGGAGGGGGGTTCCAGAGATAACATATGCAAAGGCCCAGAGGTATGAGAATGCACACACAGTGCTGAACCATGGGCCACGCGGTCCTGCCGAGCACGGAGGGTGAGGCTGAATGAGTGACATGGGGGCAGGAAAGGCCCGGATGGGCCGACATGGGCAGGGCCTGAGGTTCTCAGTTAAGGAACTTGGCTGAAGAGGTACCGGGTGTCACGGGGGCTTTAGGAGGCGCTCTGACTTGGACGGGAGGGAGAGACCGGCCAGTTCTGGGTCGTGGGGAGCGACGACAGAGACCTGCAAGGACACAGTGAGGTGTAATGCACTCAATTATGTCCTCTTCCTTCACAGCTGCGGGGTAACGAGAAAAAAAATGCATGAGTGACGGACATCCCAGTCCCGAGGCAAGGTCAGTATAGACAAAGAGTAGACTTTCTTTTTCACCCTTGGAGCCCCCGAGCCGGGGGGCCTCCTGTCACTAAGGTGTTTGGGGCTGACATAAGAGCTTGGGCCCATTCCTGTGCCTGCCCGCTGGTGGGGAGGGGTCCCCAGACATCGTCGGGGCACTCCCTGTGTGGCCAAGGGGAGCAGGATGGAGCCCAGGGATGGCTGAGGAGGCCTCTCGGAGGGGGGCGGAGAGGGAGCAGAAAGCCACGGGCCACGTCGGCCGTGTCCCCCGCCCCTGGCCATGCGTGGCCACATTCCACAGGCTTCCGTCCTGGCAGGGGAAGGCCAGCCACGGGTGGGGGCGGCAGAAGCGAATCTTGCCAATGCTGGCCTTTCACATAATGTGTTGCAGCCGTAATAGAATTCTCCTTAAATTTCAAACAGAAATTTTCATCGGCAGTGTTTTGGGAAGGGTATTATTACGGAACTTCTAATTCCCCCTGCCGCTAAGTACGTATTAATAACAAGGAGAAGTGTGGAAATGTGCTCTAGCCAACGGCGCTTGACATTTAGTGGATGAATTAAAGTTTACAGAGAAACGGGTCTTTAGCTAGTAATATTAGTGGGCTTTGTTCTTGGCTTTTCTTCCCCGCTGCCTTCGCTTTGGCCACGTTTCTTTCTCTCTCTCTCCCTTTCCTCCCTCTTGGCGGCTGAGCCTGTGCGTGATGCGCCGCGTGTGTCCCTGTCCTGCGGGAGCCCAGAGCTCACGCTCCCCTAGCTGGTGGGCCCTGGGGTGGGGGTGGGGTGGGGTGGGAGGGCGGGGCGGAGCTCCGGGATCTGGGCCCAGCTCTGTTCCTGCGGGCCGGCTGCCCTCCTCACCTCCTCTCCCCGAGGGACCAGCCACGGCACCGGTCCTGCAGAACGGGGAACTGATTATGTGAAATAGAGCCGGGGGATGCGAAAAGCATCTTCCACAGGCTGGGGCCCTGGGCAGGGGATCTGTAAATGCAGGTTGCCTCCTGGGTCAGGGCTCGGGAGCTGGGCCCAGGGGAGGAGCCCCGGACGGGGGGGGGCCCGGGGTATGCGTCTGAGCTGCGCCCCGTAACTCCCATCCTACCCGTCTGTAAAATGAGCGGGGTTCAGGCCACGTTCTGTGAGTCCCCTCTGGGTCTCCGTTTGAGGGTCCTGTCTGGGCAGTGATGGAGGCGGGGGTTGGGGGAGGGAGAGACAGAGGCCACCGGCGCAACAGCGGGCATTCCGGGTGCTAAGGGCATTAGTCTGCAACCATCGCTCTCCGGGCCTTTGCCCAGCCCCCTCCTCTTCCACCCCACAAACCTTCCAAGGGCGGGTGCTGTGTCAGTCACACCCAGCTTTCAGGGAGGGCAAGGCCCCTGCAGACTGTCAGGCTGAAACTGTAGAGGGGTCCAGGAAAGCGGAAGATGGTGGGGAGACCGGCAGACACTGTTGGGTCCAGCTGGGAAGGCAAACCAAGGGGGGCCGGGCATGCCCAGAGAGACAGGGAGGGCACAGTGGACGGGCGGTGCTGTGCACCCATGAGGGTCTCTTTTCTCTGGGCCAGGTGTTATTTGTGGAGGTCTCCGTCCTCTCCTCATGCTCTGGCCCCTCATTGACTGGGGGCGGGGGGGGGGCACACAGACCCCAGCGGACACTCTGAGGCCCGAGTTGGTGGGCTACTCGATGGAAGGAAAGCTGCTTGGAGACCGGCCAGTCCCCCGCTAAGCTCCCCTCCCCTGTGGTGGACCGGGACACGAGTCAGAAATAAACCCTGGCTGTGTCAAGGCACTTAGGTTTCCAGGTTGTCTGTTGTAGCTGCACGCACAACCCCACACAGGGAGAGGGGACAGCAGTGGGTGGAAGCTGGCAGGGGTTAATTCCGAGGGTCTGTTTCTGTAGCAAATAGAATTCTTAGGGTCGCGAGTGATAGAAACCCTACTCAGAATGGCTGAAGAAGAAAATGGAATTAATTAAAGGGTGGGGGATAAGTCCAGCCTCAGGCATGGCTAGATCTGGGCGCTCAGACTGGCAAGCCCTCCCTCTCTCTTTCTTTCTCTTTTGCTTTTCTTCTAGAGGCGCCTGGGTGGCTCAGTCAGTCAGTTGGACGTCCGACTCTTGATTTCAGCTCGGGTCATGATCTCATGGTTCGTGGGGTCCGTGGAGGGCTCTGCGCTGACAGCGGGGAGCCCACTTGGGATTCTCTCCCTCCCTCTTTCTCTCTGCTTCTCCACTGCTCTCGAGCTCCCGCTCTCTTTCTCTCAAAATAAATAAACAAACATGAAAAAATTACCGTCTTAACCATTTCCAAGCTGAGGGGCTGTAAGCGCATTCATAACGGACCCCGCGGTCCGTCCCCAGAATACCTTTCATCCTGCAGAACTGAAACTTTGTTCCATGGAACACTGACTCTCCATCCACCACCCCCCCACCCCCGGCCCCGGCCCCCAGCTCCCGGCAACCAGCATTCTTTCCATCTCTATGATCTTGGCCTCATACAAGTGGAATCGTGCAGTATTTGTTTTCTGTGGCTGGCTTATCTCAGCACAACGTCCTCAAGCTTCATCCATGTTCGAACAGGCATCAGAATCTCCTTCCTTTTAAAGGCTGAATAGTATTCCATTGTTTAGATGGCTCACCTCTTGCTTATCCACTTATCCGTAGACGGACAGTAGGGCTGCTTTTACCCCTTGGCTATTGAGAATAACGCTGTTATAAATATCTGTTCAAATATCTGTTCAAGACCTTGCTTTTTGAGTATATATCCAGATGTGGACTTGCTCGACCCTACCATAATTCTATTTTTAATTTTGTAATGAACTGCCATGCTGTGCGGGAACCGGTTTTCAAAGCCCCTGGTCCCATTAGCAGGGGTTTATAAATCAGAGGGGGAAAAAAAAAAAAAAAACCACAAAAAAACAGATAAAGGGAAAAAAAAAAAGAAAAAGAAAAAGCCATACCTTTGGGGGCTGAAATGGCAGCCCTGGAGGGAGAAAGAATTTATTTTGACTAGCAGACCAAGCAAGCATAATCCAGGTGCTGGGCAGGAGGCGGAGGGGGGCGGCCAGGAAGAACTCAGAGCCTCGCGCCCGGATGCTTGGCCGGCTAGCAGCACGGGCAGCGGCTTTATGTTGATGGCAGATTGTCACTTTGGCGGAATTCAGGAGCTCTACTTATATCATTAGGCGGCAATCTATAATTAACTCACTCAAGGATGTGTGAAGGGTACGATTCTTCCAAGGACAGCTTGAGCGATCCCACCTGCACCTTGCCGGGAGGGGGTGGGGGACCTCACTTGAGCCAGCAGCTGACACATAATCAGCGGCATTGTATTGTTCAACGCCCCCTCCACCAGGAAGCCTCCGGACTCCCAGCTGGAGGTGAGGCTGTCCGAGAGCTGGAGACCAACCGTGTGTGTGCCCGGTGGGCAGACCCAGGGGAGGGCCGACCCAGAGAGGAGTCTGGCCTGCTCTGCGGGCTCACTTTTATTCCTGGCCACGGGGGGCCTTGAATGCCAGGGTCAGGGCCCCAAAAGTGTGGCCCAAACTCCTCGAGGGGTTAAACAACTTTCAAAATGTCAACGGGGAAGGGAAGACACTGTGGCACTCTCTGACCACGGGGCTGCCTGCAGCCCCGTTTCCCAAGTTTCCCAAGCCATGGGCGGGATTGGTGTCTGTATGTCCCCTCTGGAATGTCTGGGCTGCAGCCGGGGCTTGCTCTAAATGAGAAACAGGCTGGCAGGCCACGGCCAGCTCCTCGTGCGGTCTGGGCAGGGCCGCTTGGCACGGGCTGCCGTGGAGGACACACTGGCTGTGCCTGGCGGCTGTCCCACCAGCATGGGAGGCTTGGGGGGCTGGCCAGCCGGTTCAGGCCAGCGCCTGCAAGGAGGGAGGGCACCGCCCTGGAGGCAGATGGAGCTGGTTCGGCTCCTGGCCCCGGGCCCCCATCTCGTTCTGCAACCTCGGGAACCACGTGGTTCTCAGAGTCTGGGTTGAATATGGGAGCAGGGACACCTCCCAGGATGCGGGTGCCTGCGCCTCGTGGCATGGAGCTGGGGGAACGTGCTGATATTTTGTGTGCCTTTCATGCCTGGAAAGATCTAAAAGGCTAGCTCAATATGCTGAGTTTACAGCTGTAAGAAAGAGGTTCAGAGAAGTTCAGGGACTTACTTGGGATCGCACAGCAAGGTACGGGGCAGATAGAGTCTTCTAGGAGCAAACGATTCTGCAGATCAGCACTGCTCTGCTGGAGGCCAGCCCATAAGAGCGTTTTCCAGCTGCTTCCCAGCCTTTTCCTCTTGCTGCGTACCCCACCCCCCCACTCCCAGCCAGGCAGCCAGGCGGCCTTGGTTACAGCAAACTCCCATTTGCTCAGAGCTCCTGGTTCCCAGCATGCTTTCTTGTACTTTTTCTAATCCTACGGGGTGGACAGTCAAGCATGTCCCCGGGGCCTCCCAGATCAGAGTTACCCCTGAAACTTGAGGGGTTTCCTATCAAGTCTCCCCCCACCCGAATGCTCTCTGAGTTTCCCAAGCCAGGCAAGCAGACTCTGCCTGCAGGAGGCCATTGCATTTGTATGAAAGACCCAGGACCTGGCCCTTGCTCCTTCCAGTAAGCCTTCCAGGCTGTGACTTTGTTCCGAGTGAGAGCCCGAGGCCTTCAGTGACCCAGCAAAGGTCACCCCGGGGGAGAAGATGGGCCTCTGACCGACTGGGGCTGCCCGGGAACCTCGGGCCATTCTGCTTCTGCCCCGTCTTGGCCAAGCTTAACCATCTGACCCTTTTCCCGTGGGAGAAAGGGCGTGGGCTTCAGGTCTGGGCACGTCCTGGTGTGTGACCTTGGGGCAAGCAACTCAGTCTCTCCAAACCTCGGTTTCTCCACCTGAAGTTGGGGCTGACGATGCAGGAACGTGAAAGAAGGAGAGGGGGTATGGGGGCACCGTTGGGGGATCTGGATCGGTTCCCCGGCAGGGGCCGGAGGGTCTGGGGTGAGGAGTTAACTGCACCAAGAAAGAGGTCTGATTTTATCTTCTTCGTGGGAGGAGACTGAGGGTTTGGTGGGAGGTGACCTGTTTCTTGGTGCCTTGGGAAGGCCACCCTGTTTGCCAGGTTGGAAGAGAGTGACCTGGGAGGGACCAAGGTGGGAACAGAAGGAGCCGTGGTGGACAGGGGACTGAGGACTGGAGGAGGCTCAGGCAAGAGAGCCCCCTTCTCTCCCCTCCTGTGCCCCTCCCTTCCCTTTCCTCATGGGATTGGCAGGATCTATTTCCGGTCCCTGCTAGAAGTTTTGGTTTTAGTTCCATAAAAGTGATGGAGCCGGTTGTTATGAAGATAAAGAAGGAGGCACGTTCAAGGTTAGTGCCAGGCACTCCACTCACTGCCCATGGCCTTCTTTGTGTTCCCGGGAGGCCCTGAACCCCAACCTGGGAAGTTTCCAGTGGTCAGCAGATGCCCTATCGGAGGCCATGTTGACAGTGGCCGTCACTGAGGACAGTGGAGGTGCCCTGTCACTGCCGCATAAACAACCCTGCACTCGTACCTCGATGGCTCACCTATCCTGAGCTTCGGACAGGCTCCTAGCTGCCGGCTGGACCCCATCCCTTCATGGTCACGTGCAGAGCCCAACCCCACCGACACAGGACGCCACACAATCCCCTGCAAAGATGAGGGGCCATGGGGAGTGGCTGAAGTAGAGACGTGTCGGGCCACTGGGGCGAGAAATCACCGACTCAGGAGAGCAGCCCGGGACTCAAATGCTCCATAGTGATACTCCTCCAGGGATGAGCTCTGCTCGAAGTTATAAAAATAACCCAAAGCTCTCTTTTAAGTGACTATTTTTAATAACAACTTGGGACATCTCAAAAGCTATCTCCATGGTGCACCTGTGTTTGGTAGCACTGTGCTTGAGAGCCATTAGTTAGATGTGTGGGTGACATCTCTGAGCCGGGGGAAGGAGAGACCCAAATCAGAGTTGTCCCTGAAGTTTGGGGTGGCCCAGAATGAACCCCATTATACGCTGTTTCCCAACTTCCCAAGTAGTGAAATTGGGTCAAAATAAATACAGTTGGAGAGATAGCGAATGGCCCCTGTGTCTCGGTAAATGGTGGTTTATGACCTATTGCTTGTGTGTGAACTTCATGCTTTTGCTTTATTTCAGTGCTGGGTTTACATGGGTCTCTGTATTTGCACATGAGACGATGTGCGTCAGTGTGTGTACATGTGCGTGTACGTGTGTGTATGTGCACGTAGGGGTGAAGGGCACCTCCTTATTTCCCAAATGGCTTGAAAACCACACTTGGTGGACTGGTTCAGCCAGGCTTCGGGCCCAGGGAGGGAGCATCAGCCCAAGTGTCTGCAAGCCGATGGCTCTCGCCGGGAGCGGGATACTAGAAAGGGTTAAGGGGCTTGACAGACTGCTGCCCAGGGGGTTGGTGCCCCTCAGTGCCCAGGGAAAGATCGATAGGCCTTTAAAGTGATTTATAAAAATGGATGGGGAAGCAGCGTCCTTTCCTCAACTCCGGTGAGTCAAATCAGCATCCTCTCCTTGGTATTGATCGTCCTGCTCTGTCTAAACACACATTAGCAGGGGCAGACCATCAAAATGAATCCTTCTCTTCCATCAAATGGAAGGTCATCCTCCCAGCTCCCCTGAGGGGAGTGATGTCATGAGACGTCTTATTCGGAGGGGGAGATTTTTATTAGATCTGATGAAGCCATTGGCGCAAAAGCTGATTAGGGTGGCCAGCGGGAGGGCGGAGCTTGGGTGAGTATGTTAGGAGGGCTTTGGTGTACCAGCCACACTGGCAAAGACCCTCTGGGCCAGGCAACTTAACGTGGAAAGCCTTCATCCCGAAGTTTTACCTGCAGCTGACCTAACCGACCGATCTCTGGGTTTTTAAGGAACGTTGAGCTAGTGCCGTGAAGATGTTGGCAAAAACTCAATACTGGCAACGATGCTATCTTCTGTCCCTGTGTGCTCGTTCCTTGTATCCTCTGATACTGTTAGGAGGTGGGCCGCACCTGGTGGGGGCACGGCTGGTGTGAACATTCCATGACATAACGCAAGGTTTCTCATGCTGTGTCAGCGCTGACAACTTTTGCCCTCTTTGCGCACTTCCTTTACTGCTATTTATTTAACATTTTCTTGTAAATCTGTTCGCTTTTTTTTTTTACATGAACGTGTTTAAAATGGAAACATTAGACTGTTATTATAAATTAGGATTATGTGCTATAAATCAAAGGTAGTAATCAAAACAAGTATACACCTGCATATGACATGATAGTATATATAGAAAATCCCCAGGGTTCCTGGGTGGCTCAGTGGGTTAGGCATCGGACTTCAGCTCAGGTCATGATCTCAAGGTTCGTGAGTTCGAGCCCCGCATCAGGCTCTGTGCTGACAGCTTGGAGCCTGGAGCCTGATTTGGCTCCCCATCTCCCTGTCCCTTCCCTGGCTTGTGCTCTCTCCCTCTCTCTCTGGATCTTGGAGCCTGCTTTGGCTCCCTCTCTCTCTGTCCCTTCCCTGGCTTGTTCTCTCTCTCTCTCTCAAAAGTAAATAAACAATGAAAAAAAGAAAATCCCAAGGAATCTACAAAAATACTCCTAGAACTAATAATTGAGCTCAGCAAAGTGATAGGATACAAGATAAATATACAAAACAAGATTTTATTTCCGTGCACTAGCAATGAACACATGGAAATCAAAATAAAAAATGCAATACCATTTGTAAACACTCCAAAAAATACTTGGATATAAATCTAAGAAAACTCAGACTGAGCTTGGTTGCTGAAAAGTACAAAATCCTGATGGAAGAAATCAAAGACGGTCCACGGGAATGGAGTGATGTTCTGTGTTCATGTCGGAGGACTCAAGATGGCAAAGGTGTAGAATCTCCCCGAATTGACAGGTCCAATGGAACTCCTATCAGAAGCCAGCGTGGTTTTTGCAGACTGAGGCAGGATTATTCGAACATTTATATGGAAAGGAACTAGGATAGCTACAATGCGTTTGAAAAACAAGAACAAAGTGGGAGAAGTCATTTTACCTGACTTCAAGACATACATAGCTGCAGTGATAGAAAGAAATGTAGACCAAAACACCTGACCAAGAGTGTGCACACACCTCCTGCAAACTCATTGCACGTCATTGCCTCGTCTGGGACTTGTCCACGTGCTATGCAGAACGATGGGCACTGTCCCCGCCCTCAAGGGGCTCCAGTCTAGGGGGAGACCAGCTGAATGCAGAAAGTGTGTGTGCGACAATTTAGGAGAAAGGGCAGAGAGGAGACAGCATCACACAGGGTCCTGTGCTCTGTTGAAAGCCCCAGATGTCTTCCTTCTTCTTGTCCCCCCCCCCCCCCCCGCCCCAACTTGTCTTTCTTTTCTCCCTGGAGATACTGCATTTAGGAGGAAGTGCTGTGTGGTGCAAAAGCTTTAATAATTTTCTAGTTGTCAGCAGTGGACCCCTTTTGAGAATGCAGTTTAACCCGGCACGTGCCGTGGATGGCACGTTTATGTCCCTCAAATCCATATGGTAAGGCTCTAATCCCAAATCCCAGGAAGCAGGGTCTTTGGGAGGTGAATGAGATTAGTGTCCTTGTAAAAGAGACCCCGACATGCTTCCTCGTGTTTCTGCCATGTGAGGACACAGCAGAATGCCTCTGTCTATGAACCAGGAAGCAGGTTCTCACCAGACACTGAATCTGCTGGCACCTTGACCTTGGACTTCCAGCCCCCAGCCCCATAACAAGTAAATGTTTGTTATTGAAATCCCTTAGTCTGTAGTGTTGGGTTGTAGCAGCCCAGAAGGGCTATGCAGCAGGCCGACGTCTGAACTAAACACGCAGCTGCTTGGATGGCATCCTACCCACCTTCACACACATTGCAGGTTAGATCTCAGGAAGCAGACGCTGAGCTGGAATGTGAGGGGCAGGGCATTTACTAGGGACAAATCCCTGTGGGAGGGCAGGAGAGGCAGCAGGGGGGCGTAGAAGAGGAAGTCTAGCTGGGATGCAGGCTGCCAGCACCTCAACCAGCCCCACGTTGAGTGTAGACGGCCCTCATCGGCCGAATGACCGGGACTTCAGCCTCCTGTCTGTCAGTCTCTGGCTGGGGCTGCTCTGGGATGTGCGTGCTCTTGGACGAGGTTCAGAAGGGGGTGCCAGCGGCAGGCTGTTGGCCGCGGGCGACAAATCCTTGGCTTAAGGGGACCCAGGTAAGAGATGGTGGAACTCTGGGGAAGGAGAAATGTGAATGGGTTTTTAAAACGAAAAATTTGTTTTCAACGTTTATTTATCTTTGACAGACAGAGACAGACAAAGCATGAGGAGGGGAGGGGCAGAGAGAGGGGGAGACACAGAATCGAAGCAGGCTCCAGGCTCCAGCTGTCAGCACAGAGCCCGATGCAGGGCTTGAACCCACCAACAGTGAGATCATGACCTGGGCCGAAGTCAGATGCTCAACGGACTGAGCCACCCAGGTGCCCCTGGATGGGGTTTTAAGACCTATTTCAGAGGTGGCTTGGGCCGAACTTGTGGGTGACAGGGATGTGTGGTGAGAGACAGAGGCAGGGACCAGAGAAAAGACTCCTGGGTTTCTGCTGTGAGAATCTACCATGGAAGGTGGTGTCATTTCTCGAGGCTCGTTCCAAATAATTGGACTGAAAGGTGATGTTTGGGAGATAAAGCCTGCAGCCTGGCTGGTGGCTGATCGGTCGCTCTTTTTCCGTCTGTCCGGTTATTCGGTTAAAATGGACCAGTGCTTCTGTGTGCGAGGCGCTGTTTGGCGTTTCATGAATAGGTGCCCCTAAGTAGGGATGGGGTAGGAAAGGTGTCACAGGCAGAGGGGGCAGCGGGTGCTGAGCCCAGATACCTGCAGCAGCCTGGCCTGATGGCGTGGCTGCACACGCAGGGCCAGCAGGTAGGAAGGAGGGTCCACGAGAGCCCTGAAGGCCAGGCTTGCTGTCTTCTGCTTGCTGATAAATAACCTCTTGAAACATGGAGAGAAAACGTGCATGTCTCATGAGTTGGCAAATCAGAAAGTACTCCCCGAATTGCTCGGGTGAGGCGGACGCTAACCCGTCCCAGGATGCTGTGGCCAATGACCAGGTCAGAGGCACTGGGACGATTCTTCCACGGAGGCTCCCACATCTTCACAGATCACTCTATGGGGAGAGGCCGATGTGAACATGTTAATCCAGCCCTGTCTGGTTCTTTTCCACCAAAGCTTCAATATGCATCTGATCTCAGGATATTGGATTTTTCTTTGAGGAAAGAAATAAATGACTTATCTGGGGAATAAGCCCAGAGTTCCCTCCATGCATCACACATTCTCTATATTGGGCTAAAATAAGGTTTGCTGATTCTCATGTAAATCTCTAAAGCCTGGGTGTCATAATATGAGTATTTTATGTGCTAGGTGAGTAGGTTGCCTCCCCAGGAAAAAAAGACAGAAGGCAAGGAGGCAAGATTAGTGACTGTATCCGAAGAGAAGGAGAACAGATTCAAATTCTTTAAGTGCCTCTAGCTTCGCGATGCAGTGGACAGGAAATACGATTCCCTCTGAAAAGCAGTCATTTTGGTGTATGCTGGAATTGATCTTGAAGTCTGGCAGATTCGTCCTTTTTGTAGTTCTGGCTGCTGCGTTTCTTTTCCACCTCCTCTGAGCCCCGACAAAGTGATGCTTCATAAAATCCTAGCGGTTTTTGCCTCTATCCTGCGTGGCTGGCGCAGGCCTGATGGAGAGCAAGGTTCCCCGCCTGCTGCAAATACTCCTTGCACCGGTGATCGGTTTTCGCCAAATGGGTACTTCAGAGAACCTTCTTCCTGTCTTGATAGGTGCTAGGAGTGAGAACCGAGGCCAGCCCGCAAGGATCCCATCAGCATGACTTCGCCAGGCTGGCGGCAGGGAAAAGAGGTGATTTGAACACCCATAGGAGAATTTCAGGGTTTGGCCGATACAAAGCAAGAATCAAGATGAGCGAGAGGGGTGATTTTAGCCTATGTCAAATACACAAAATGTAAGGCAGGGTATGTGTTCTCCAACTTTATCCTGATCATAGAAGGTTAGAGTTGGAAAGTCTTTTGACACATTTAATGAGTCTTCCTTTTCTGTTGACGAAAACCTGGAGACCAGCACAGAAAAAAGTGATCTGCCCGCCATCCCAGAAGAGCTGAGCGAGAGAGGCTCACCTGATCAGCGATTGTGGCGGATTATATTTTCCAGATGGAAGCAGCCATGCCTCCCATCCCGCAGCTCTCCTGCGATGTGACCTTTCCAATCCTTTCTTGCAAGGGTGAAGTCTGTTTTTCCCCCTTGAATCTGGGATGATGCTGTGACTGCTTTGACCCCTTCCAGGCAGAACCTTTAATGGCTTGGAGGCCCTTGCTTCTGGCTTCTTGGAAACTTTACTCTTGGTTCGCTTTCTTTCGGAACCCAGCTGTCACGATGCGAGAAGTCTACATCGCACGGAGAAGCCATGCGCAACTATGGGGAGAGGCCGATGACAGCTGACAGCCTCAGCTGACCTCTCAGCCGGCCACCAGCCATCTGAGGAAGCCATCTTGGATGTCCAGCCCAATTGAGTTTTCAGACGACAATCCCAGCTGGACCATGTAATCCTCCCACTTGTGAGAGTCAATAATAAATTATCGGTGTAAGCCACTAAGTTTTACTGTTGCTTGTTATGCAGCAATGTTTAACTGGAACACCACCCATAATGCTAATCTGCAAACTTTTGATCATCGCTCTACAGTTTTGTCAACTACTCTCCCATTGATTGCAAAACGTAGTGTTTTTCTAATGCAGGGTCGTGACTCACTAGTGGGTCGTGAGATCACCCGAGTGATTTGATTTCAAAAACCCAAGTCAAATAGATTAGGATTTGTCAGAGTGCATTAAACACAGTAAGGGAGATAATTGTTTCAGGACATTTTTTGTTTCATTTGTGTGCATTCTGGATTTTACTATACAGTAAAACCTTGGTTTGCAAGCATAATTCATTCTGGAAACATGCTTGTAATCCCAAGTACTTATATATCAAAGTGAATTTCCCCACAAGAAATAATGGAAACTCAGATGATTCGTTCCACAACCCAAAAATATTCATATAAAAACGATTGCAATCCTGTAATATAATACAAAATTATAAAGAAAATATAAAATATAAAGAAAAATGAACAAATTAGCCTGCACTTTGAAAACCTTCCTGACTGGTGTGAGGGACACAAGAGAGAGGAGGGTTACTGTGTAGGACGACTTTCACTGTCCCTAATGGAATCACTGCTGTCTATTGGCTCCACGGAATCTTTTTCTGCATGGGGGCCATTGTATATGCTTGCACGGATGTTGACTACAGTACAGTATTAATAAACTCTTGTCACAGACTGTATTTAATCGAACTGGCAATGAGGCAGCAGAGGAAAGGGTCTGTGTCTGCAGGCAGCCTGACCTAGAATGAAGCAAAGCGTTCCTGAGCTTACTTTTGTATGGAAAAGCAAAGGACCGTCCATAGGTGCTTAGAAGTGGCCTGAGACTGAGCATCGGAGCATGGGAGACAGTCACCCACAATCTTGCAGCCTGAGAGAGAGAGAGAGAGAGAGAGAGAACCAGTAGCTCAATTGTGATCCTGTGACGTTTGCCATCACGTACTACTCGTATCACAAGACGTCGCTCGTGTATCAAATTAAAATTTGTTAGAAATGTTTGCTCGCCTTGCGGAACGCTCGCAGAGCACATTACTCACAATCTGAGGCTTTACTGTATGTTTCTTACCGTGAGTCACAGTCACAAATGTTAGGAAAACGCTCATCTGGTTTGACCCTCACCACAGCTTTGACAAGCGAGGAGGAGAGGTTTCGTTTTCTCCTCTTCGTCAACGAGGAAACAGAAGTGAGAAGGCAGATCTGGGCTTCTCCTCTCCTGCCACCCCACAGCCACATGTCACAGAGCCTCCTCGCCATTCTTCAGACATTTAAAATCTTTTGGGGAAAGGCCACTTTCTGGACCTGGTTTGTGTGTACAATGGTGACACATATGCGTGCTTACCCTGTCCTTGGTAAGAACTCGCTGTGCCAAGGACTCCACACCGTTGGCTTATGGGATGTGCTCCGATTACGTCCATTTTACAGGTGAGGAGACTGAGGTTCAGAGACGCTGCATTGTTATGCTCCCAGTAGGGTGCAGAGCCAAGCGTATCCTGAGCTGGCCCCACATGGACACGCCTGACCTTCGAACTCCTGTCCTGGTTGGTAAACCTGTAGGGTGACAAGGCTTTGCCCCTGCATTTCTGCTCCTGGGGGGCTATCTTCCTCACTTGCTCCTTGCTGGGTCTGTCACTTACAGCCCCAGGTGAGGCTTCTGGGGCTGGACCTCGGTGCTCCTCGCCTGGCAGCTTCAGTGGCCGCGTGGCAGGGCTGCGTGTCCCGTGGAGACCCGGGTGGCCACCTCCCGGGGTCTGGAGGGAGGCCAGCCTCTCTCGGTGCCTGCGAGGGAGGGCGTCGTCCTCTGAGCCACCTCCCTTCTTGTTTACAAGATGGGGATCAACTCCGCGGTCCGATAGTTGATGTTGGCAGAAGACTTCAGATAAGGCAATCTGTGTGTTTGGAGACCGTTTCTTTTCCCCTCGCCTGACTTTTCGGCTCCCTCTTGATTGCGTGTGTGCCAGTTGACTGGAAGCTCTTCAGGGAGAGGAGAAGCTTGGCCGCCAGACCACCTCTGCTCCCCCGTTTCCCTGCTGGAAAAGTGAGAGCCTTGACTGGACTAATCCAGTGGTTCTCAACTGGGAGCAATTTCTAGCCCCAGGGGACATTTTTGGTGGTCCCGGTTTGGGGTGGAGGGTGTTGCTGGCATCTAGCAGCCAGAACAAGGGATGCTACGTACGGGAGGGTCCCCAAAACAAAGAAGTGTTGACCCCAAGTGTCAACAGTGCTGAGGTTTGGAAACCTGGATTACTCTCTTCATGTAAAAACCCCGCTCATCGAGGGCCTTCTGTGCACCAGACGACGCGGAAAGCCAGAGTTGAAAAAAAAGACGAAATAAAAGATGGTCTCTGGACCAAGACACTTGCAATTTAGTGGGAAGGCCAAATGTGTAAATAGTTTCGAAAATGATAAACCCTAGAGAGGAGACACGTATACAGTGTTGTGGGGACACAGAGCAGAGAATGGCCAAGTGCCAGGTAAGCACTGAGGACTCCACAGAGGAGGTGTCCCTGGAATTGGCCCCAGGGGGCTCCCGGGGAAGGACAAGCAACGCAGACTGGAAGATGGGAAAGACCAGATATGCGCAGGGTCACTGGAGTGGGGGAGTCATGGAAGATGAGTGTGGAGAGCCTAGAAAATGCCAGAGCTTCCCCGCTTGCCTCAGTGCCTTAGCACATGCTGTTCTCTGTGCCTGGAAGGCTTTATCCTGTCTCACCTACTTTTCATATCTCTTTGGTCCCCCCTAAATATTACTTCTTTGGGGAGGCTTTCCTGACTTCCTGAGGCCCTCCTAGCCCCCTGGGACCAGGCTTCCTAGCATTTACTCAGTTTGTAACCTACTTCTCTGGGGATTTGATTATTATCTGGGTGCTTCCGCCTACACCACCCCTTCAGAATGGCCTTCCTTCTGAAGCAGACTGCACAGGTCTCTCTGGGGTCCTTCAAGCTCCCCCCATTAGGGCAGCCAATCACATGCCCTCTGCTGTGTATTTGGACTTCTCATTAACCCCATTGCCTTCAAAGTAAAGCCTAAATGCTGAGCTCTGCACTGTGGGCCCTTTGTCCTTCATGATCTGGCTGGAGCAGGAGGCTCCTGACCCCTCACCCCTGGCTTCACCCACCCCTCTCCCAAGGGCCCAGAGTGGCCTTCTGCTCTCCAGCATCTGGGCTTTGCCCAGAAAACTATGCATGTGTCAGTCTGTTTCTGGTTAGACCGTAGACTTCCTTGAGCCTTTGTGACTCCTCTCCTAGGAAGCCCTCTCTCACTTTCCCTCAGGTCTGAGCTAGGTATCTTCCCTCTGTGTGGTCAGAGAGTCTGGGATTGCCATGGCTTTTGCACATTTGTTGCACTGGAATGTCTTCAGGCAGAGGCTGGGTGGTATTCGGGGCAGCATTTCTGGCAGTCCATGTAGAAGTTGGCACATTCAACTTTTCACTTAATGGGCAAAGTCACGGATGCCAGTTTCTCCCTGCTAATTTCTGGATCTGGTTGAGAATGGCTCCACCCTTCTTGGGAGCCTCCTATACCAGAAAAATCCTCCCTGGTCCTGCCAGCCCACCTTCTTGGATGTAAATTTGTAATAAAGCCTACATTTTCCCCCCAGCAATACAGAACTCAGGCCAAGTCCCTATTTCAGTGATATAATGGCACCAAATAGAAATAGCATTAAAAAAAACCCCAAGAAATTATTATGAAAATGACCAGTGCAATTCTTGAGTGATTGAGAGATTCCATTACGCATGGGCGTTAGCTTCTGAACTGGACACATGGGATAAAGATACTGAGCTGCCCAAATTTGTACTGTTCAGTACTTACAGTGTAATGGTGGTTTCAATGATTGATGTTTGCAGTGATCATAAAGGCACTGAACAGGCTTATTTAACAGGTATGCTTCCAGCTCTTGGAATCCCAGCAGCAGAACACGTGAGCTGGCTCTGTGCTGTCATCCCCAGCACTCTCCTGGCATATGGCAAGGTCTTGGTAAAAGCTGGTAATGCCTACTTTGTGCTAAGTGCTGTACTAAGCACTGGGAGAAAATGGAATACAAATTAGACCTGAACTCTGCCTTCAAGGAGCTCCCTGTCTTATAGGAAAATTCGGATGTATATTTCTCAAGAATCTTGATAGTGAGAAATACTGAAAAAGTAGAACGGGTTGGAAAATTACAAAAGGATTCAGAGAATGTGGAAGAGATCATATTTGATTTGCATCCTGAAAAATTATAGATTTGGAAGGACAGTTGTTGATGTAACGTCTTGATACACAGAGGTGAGAGAAAGGGTACTCCGGGTAGGGAGAATGGCCTGAGAAAATGTCCAGAGGAAGACAAGTGAGGTCATGAAGACTGATTTCTGTTTTCTTCCAGAAGATTTGTAATTGTAGGTTTCACAATTTACAGCCATAATTCATTTGAGGTTAATTTTTTTTATATGGTGTGGGGTATGGATTTAGGTCTTTTTTTCCCCATATAGACATCCAATTATTCCAGCATCATTTATTATATCATGCATAAAAAAAATCACCCAACTGGTGATGTTTAGACCATTTATATTTAATGTGATTATTATTTTCTAAGTTTTTTTTAACTTTATTTTTATATTTAGTTTTGAGAGAGTGAGCAAATGGGGGAAACAGAGAGAGAAGGAGAGAGAGAATCCCAAGCAGGCTCTGCACAGTCAGCATGGAGCCCGACATGGGGCTCGAACCCACGAACTGTGAGATCATGACCTGAACAGAAACCAAGAATCCTATGCATAACCAACTGAACCACCCAGGCACCCCTAGTGTGATTGTTGATATAGTTAGATTCTACCAGCCTAACTTGAAGTGATGTTTTATTTCAAGTACAGTATAAGACCTTTTAATAGTATACTTCCATTTCTCCCTTCCTGCCCTTCGTGTTATTGTTGCCCTATATTTTACCTTCCATATCTTATTATTTTTGTTTCAATCATCAACTCTCTTTAAAGAGATTCAAATAGTAAGAAAAACATCTTATGTATTTACCCAGGTATTGACCGTTTTGGGTGCTCTTTCTTCTTTGTTTGAGATATTTCCATCTGGAAGATTTTTCTTTCAGTCTAATAAAGATAATTTTTTGACTTTTGCATTTTTTCCAGAGTCTTGGTTTCTTCTCTGTCTTGGGAGATATTTTTGCTGGTTATAGAACTTGAGGTTGGCAGTTTGTTTTTCTTTCCAGTAGTTTATTTTCTCATTTTTATTTTTATTTGTTTACATTGTTTTAATGTTTATTTATTTTTGAGAGAGAGAGAGAGAGCACAGGGAGAAGGCAGAGAGAGAGGGAGACATGGAATCTGAAGTAGGCTGCAGGCTCTGAGCTGTCAGCACAGAGCCTGATGCAGGGCTTGAACTCATGAACTGTAAGATCATGACTGGAGCCAAAGTCGGCTGCTTAACCGACTGAGTCCCCCAGGCGCCCCTCTTCCCAGTAGTTTAAAGAAGTTGCCCCACGGTTTTCTAGCCCTCATAATTCTGAGAAGAAATGTATTGTAATTTGTACCTTTATTCCTCTGTATGTCTTGACCTTTTTTCCTCTTACTGCTTTTAAGATTTCCTCTTCACTATTGATTTTGAGCAGTTTGATTCTTTGGTGTAGTTTTACTCATGTTTCTTGTTCCTAGGGTTCATTGAGCCCCTTGGATTTGTGAAATATAGTTTTCATTCAGGGGCACCTGGGTGGCTCGGTTGGTTAAGCATCTGGATCCTGCTTGGATTCTCTCTCTCTCTCCCTCTCTCTCTGCCCCTACCCTGCTCTTTCTCTCTCTCTCAAAATAAATAACTAAACTTAAAAAAATATATAGTTTTCATCCAATCTGGAAAAACATTTTAGCTGTTGTTTTTTCAAAAAATTTCGGTTCCTACCTCTTCTCATCTTCTGGGACTCCAATTTCACATATTTTAGGCTACTTGAAATTGCCACACAGTTCACTGATGCATTTAATTCTCTGTTCATTAATTTTTTTTTCTGTTTCTGCTTCATCGTGGATCATTTCTATTTCATGTCTTCAAACTGTTAATTTTTTCTTCTTCAAGGTCTAATCTTCTATTTGTCCCATAGAGTGAATTTTCCATTTCAGACATTATATTTTCACCTCTAGAAGTTTTATTTTGGTCTTTTTATTGGTCATATTTTTCTGCTTCTTTGAATGCCTGTTAATTTTTGCTTGAATGCCAGATGTGAAGTTTACCTTGTTAGGTGCTGGATATTTTTGTATTTGTATATTCTTGAGCTTTGCTATGTGGTGTGATTAATTTACTTGAAAATAAGTGAATGTTTTGCTTTCAAGTTTTGTTAGGTAGGGGCGCCTGGGTGGCTCAGTCGGTTGAGCGTCCGACTTCGGCTCAGGTCATGATCTCGCAGTCCGTGAGTTCGAGCCCCGCGTCGGGCTCTGTGCTGACTGCTCAGAGCCTGGAGCCTGTTTCAGATTCTGTGTCTCCCTCTCTCTCTGACCCTCCCCCGTTCATGTTCTGTCTCTATCTGTCTCAAAAATAAATAAACATTAAAAAAATTTAAAAAAAAGTTTTGTTAGGTAGAATAAGAGTAGTATTCAATCTAAGGTTAATTGTTTTCCTTGACTGAACCCAAGCCTTTCTGACTGCTGTACCTAATATGCCATGAATTGTGAGGCTTTCCAGTCTGGTGGGTGGGAACAGGGACTATTCCTGGTTCTGTGTGAGCCCCAGGCACTAGTCCCTTATCCCATTGGATGATTCTTTCTCTAGCCTTGCATAGTTTCCTCATACATATGCTGTGGTCCAGACTCAGTTGGATGCTTTGGGAACACCCTGCAGATTTCGGGAGTTCTCCCTCTTTCTCTTTCTCTCTCTCTCTTTCTCTCTCTCTTTTTCCAGCTGTCTTCTCTTCAGTACTCTGTTATGCAAACTCTGTCCAACTTTTTCTCTCTTGTTCTCAGTTTCATGTTTTCAACCTCTCCTGGAAACTGTCAAGCCGGTAAACTGGGACAATTGTGACACCTCACCTAAATTCTTTTCTTATCTCACTGAGAGTGCTGCCTTCCATTGCCTAATGTACTTCATGGTTTTGAAAACTCTTGAGAGAGATATATGTATATATCTCTCAGGATATGTATTATTTGGAAGCACCTGGATGCTCTGTTAGTTAAATGTCCAACTTCAGCTCAGGTCATGATCTCACGGTTGGTGAGTTCGAGCCCTGCATTGGGCTCGCTGCTGTCAGCGCAGAGCTTGCTTCGCATCCTCTGTTTCCTTCTCTCTCTGCCCCTCCCTGCTCATGCTCTCTCATCACTCTCAAAAATAAATAAATGCTAAAAAAGATATGCATTATTTTAAAATTATATATGTATATATAAACTATACAGCATGACCCCCAGCATGTTACTTTGGTTGTATCACACAGCATAGTAAATCCAGTCTCCATTATGTCATCTTTGTTGGAGTGGAGGTTGTCAGAATTTCTTAAATCTCCAATGAAACTGATCAAACCTCTACTGATTGTGTCTTCCTCCCCACCGTTGGCATCCATCCCCTCCACCTCTATCTTTTACTTGGACTGTGCAATCATTTCTAGAGGGTCTTCTTATCTCTGTCTCAGCCCCTCTTCAGTCCATTCCTGTGTCGAACATTTGGCCTTGCTCAAAGACAGGCCAGCCTTTGCCCTCAGCTCTTTGGAGGCAATGTTTAAGCCCTTAGAATATTATTCCTGACAGGAGTACTTTGTTTCCTGGGGGCTTTGGGCTACACCAACAATGTGATTTAGGGTGAAGGCTTTGGGTTACGAGATATCAGCTTGACCTCTGCAGGGAATGGGGACATGTCAATCACATTGGCAGCCAATCAGGTTTATGAGCATGAGCCCCAGCAAAGACTGAATGCCAAGGCTTGGGTGAGCTGCCCTGGGAGGCAATACTCCACCTATACTGGCACACACCGACATGGGGAGAATTTTGTTGTTCATGACTCCATGGGGAGGGGACAGCTGGAAGCTCTGCATTTGGAAACTTCCTGGCCTCTGGACTCTGTGCTTCTCCTTTTAGTTGATTTTAACCTGTGTCCTTTAGCTCTAATAAACCATAACCATGGGCTTCCCAGCTTTTCATCAGCTTCTGCGAATCTTTTTGGTGTGTTATCGATGAGTGGGCTTGAGGACCTCCAAACTTTTGACTGGTGTCAGAAGTGAGGTCAGTCCTGTGGACTCTTCTGTCTAACTCTGAAATTCTTTTTAGTGCAACTTGCTTGATCTCTAAAAAAGAACAAAAGAAGAAGAAGAAGAAGAAGAAGAAGAAGAAGAAGAAGAAGAAGAAGAAGAAGAAGAAGAAGGAGAAGGAGAAGAAGGGGAAGAAGAAGAAGAAATTTGATATGCTCCTCCCTTGTTTAGACTCTTTGGTGACTTAGTAGTGGAGTTAAGGACAAACCCTGTAACTGGCCCATGCAAGCTTGAGCCCCAGAGTCTGCCTCCCTCACCTCGCACTCTATCACCTCCACTCCTTGCTTTCTTTTTCTGCTTCCTTCATACTCTTCCTTTCCCCACTTTTTCTAGTTGACTCAACCGACTTTCAAATTTCAGCCCTCTTGGCCTAGCCAGCACCTCCCTTCCACAGGTACCCTTTGAGTGACTCTTGAATTCTCTGAACCCCTTATGCAGGTGCAGCCCACCTGCTGAGAGCACCCAGCATGTGGTGAAAGGCACTGTCTCCTACCTTCATGGAGGTGACTCAGTTCTCAGTAGAGGTTGGCCCAAGTACTGCTGAGAAAATTCTTTTCACTAACACTGGTGGAAGATTTAAATATGGACTTGGATCCAGGATAACCTTTGGCCCCGGGCCCCCAGCTGATTGCAGAACCAATGTTTCCATAAAGAGTCATTTCCCCTTGTTGGTAGCCGCCTTCTCTCTCCTCTCTCCTCTCCCTACTCTCAAGCAAGAAAGTGGAGTGGGGACCATAAATCATGTTTCTGGGTCACATTTCTTGGTATGTCACCACCTTCTTTTATGATCCTGGGTATGAGACTTCCCATCAGGGCCTCTGGTTTCTTCTGTGGAAAATGAAGGGTTTCAACTAGCTCAGTGGTTCCCACCAATCTGACCACAAATGTCCCCTTTTCTTTTTCCTTCTCCTGTGAACAACAATCATGTTGCAAATGACAAAGAAACTTAGGTTTTGGTTGTGGTGTGACCTTAGGATATAACAAGGTCTTACTAGGTGTCATGCCTGAGTTAGGCAGTAAAGGTGTAGTGTGGATCAGGCATGGGTCCACACCCACAAAAAGCTCACAGTGCTCTGGCCAAGGCAAACACACAAGGGGATACACTCAACACAAGGACTATGGCTTAGTGGGTGTGGGATGGTGTGGGAAGCCATAGGAGGGCCAGTGGAGGGAAACTTCACATTGACCCTGAAGGACAAATAAGAGTGTCAGGTGAGAAAGGGCATTCTGAAGGCCCTCCAGATCTAGGCACATGGAATGCTGTGGCCAGATAGACTTTCTGTAACGCTATCAAGAGCTAAGATGCTTTGGGAAACATTGGAAGAGATATTTTCTTTTCTTGTTTATGTTTATTTATTTATTTTGAGACAGAGCATATGATTGGGAGGGGATAGAGAGACAGAATGAGAGAGAGAGAGAGAGAGAGAGAGAGAGAGAGAGAATCCCAAGAATTCTCCACACTGACAGTGTGGGACTCATCTCATCTCATAAACTGTGAGGTCATGACTGGAGCCGAAATCAAGAGCTGGATGCTTAACCAACTGAGCCACCCAGGCACCCCCGGAAGGGATATTTTCTAAAGCAAGGGTTTCCAGTCCTGTTATAACACTGGGTAAATCACCTCAACTCAGATTCCCGCCCCCCCCCCCGCCCCCGCCAAGCACATAGATTTCCAACATGTGCATGAGTTTACGTGTTGGTGTAAGGTTTGTCCTCATACTACTTAGGGATGGTCAAGAGTCTCTGGGAGACAAACACTGCAGCTGCTTATAAAATCCAAGTTCCTACAGACCTTGGCTAGCTATGTGGCTCTCTTCAAGAATCCCATTCCCATCTGACCTCCTGAGTATTTGCCAATGTAGGGAAACAGGAGAGGCATCCTCTGGTGAGAAACAACCAGGTTACATTCACTAGATTGTGTAATTCCCCTAAACCGAGGAGGTAGAGTTTGGTCATTTGAGAGGTGAAGATAGAGGTATGTGGAGAGGTCAGGAGGCCTGTGTGCATCCCGTAGCTGGCCAACGGCAGAGCTGAGATTCAAAACCAGGTCTGAGTGGACCCAGAACCCATGATCTTCCCACTGACCATGCCCTCCTTCTAAGTGTGGGGCTAGGCTGTGGGGAGATGGGTAGTGTTGGGATTGGGCAGCAAATGAATTAAGGGCCTTGTAACAGGTTGAGTGTTGAACCTCTTCAAAAGATATGTCTGTTTGAGGGGCGCCTGGGTGGCTCAGTCTGGTGAGCGCCCCACTTCGACTCAGGTCACGATCTCACCGTCTGTGAGTTCGAGCCCTGCGTCGGGCTCTGTGCTGACAGCTCAGGGCCTGGAGCCTGCTTCCGATTCTGTGTCTTCCTCTCTCCCTGCCCCTCCCCTGCTCATGCTCTGTCTCTCTCTCTCTCTCTGTCAAAAATAAATAAACATTAAAAAAATTTTTAAAAGATATGTCTGTTTGGAACCTGAGGATGTGAAGGTATTTGCAATATTGGCCTAGGCCGATGTCATTAAGGTAAGGATCTCAAGATGGGATCATTCTGGATTAAGGTGAGTCCTAAGTCTAATGATAGGCTTTCTTAAAAGAGACAGAAAAGAAAAGACAGACAGACATAGGGAAGGAGGCCACGTGGCCCCCGAGGCAGAGATTGGAGTGACACAGAGAAGCCAAGCGAAGCCAGGGGCCACCAGAAGCTGGAAGAGGTCAGGAAAGATTCTGCCCGGCAGGAGTGCAGTCCTGCTAACACCTTGAATCTGCACTTCTTACCTCTAGGACGGTGGGATAATAAATTTCTGTTGTTTTAAGTCATCAAGCTCACCACAGCACTGGTCATTTGTCACAAGCAGCCACGGGAAACTCATAAACTCTGCAAGATGGTGTGAGGTTGGTGTCGCGCCTCCACGTGGTCATGGGGAAGGCAAGAGTGCGGTGGGCGATGTGCACAAGCAGTCCTGACTTGCAAGGATCCTGAAGCTCAGTCCTAGGACAGGAGAGACACTCTGCCTGATGAAGGCAGTGGGGCAGCGAGCGGTGGTCTGAGACTGTGGGGCAAACACACCCACTCCTTCCCGCTGCCTCCCTTCCCTCGCTTTCCGCAGGCTGGGTGTCCCATGTAATTGCCTGCCGTGTGGGCTTTCTGGGGAGTTCAGCAGACCTGGGTTTGAATTTTCATGCTGCCACTTTCCAGCTGTGTGAAACGGGACGATCCCTTCCTCCCCTGTGGGATGGGCTGATAAATATCCTTCCCTGGTGGAGCCCACGGAGGGGATTAGAGAAGGCATTGCAGGTCAAATGTGTGTCACTGCTCCTGTGCTAGGCAGGAAGCACTCATACCTGGTGGCTGAAAGCACACCAGATTCCTTTTTGAAGGCTTAGTTTCCTTCTCTGTGAAGTGGGGGCATAACGAGTGCCCCCAAGGCGAGGTATCAGGAGGACTAGAGCCGCGTGCACCTGATCGGCACTCGGTAGCTGGGAGTAGGTGTGATCACATACGCTACTCCCGAGAGCAGAGACGGCTGGATTCACGTGTCGCAGGGCCTTGCAGGGCTCCTCAACCCACGCCCTGTGACCAATGACGTCGGGGGGCCCAACCTTTCCACCAGTGCCTGCAAAGTGTTGGTCAGGGTGGCCCGAGATCCTCCCATGGTCAGGCCTTACCCACATGTGAGGCCTCAGTATCCCTTCCAGTGCTGACATTGCCTGTTGACCTTACCTGTTGACCCCACCCAGAGAGCTCAGCCACCTGAAAGCCATGCCCAACAGCCCGAGAGAGGAGATGGGAAGCATTTCTTCTCTTTGGAGACCCAGCTTTCTGCACTTCCTGGGGCAACATGGCAGCCGTCCTGGGGTGTTGGGTGGATGTCTGGCATTTCTCGAGAGTTAAGACTGTGTCCTTTCTGGTGCAAGAAAGAAGTGGCTTATGTCCGTGGTAGGCAGCTGCCCTCCTGCAGCCGGCTGGTGGCCTGAGTGCCGTAAGGGCATCTGGAGAAGAAAGAGGGAGCAGGGCCCTAGAGGAAGGCTGGGGGCACAGGGACGTGATCGTCTCTGAGGCTGCAGCCTGCCAGGCCTGTGTCCACAATTCACACAGATCCTGCTTCCAAGTCTGCCCCTAGCCCCACAGGTAGGGGCCTATTATTCCCCCTTTATGGGTGAGGAACAGGCTCAGAGAGGTTGAACGAGGCAGCCAAGGTCACCCAGCTGGGATGTGGCAGGGTTGGGCGGGACTCTGGGGCCTTAGCTCCTTCCACCTCCCTTCTCTTACAACCTCCTCTCAGTCTACGAGAAGTTTCCCCATTGCCTGGGCTGGCTCGCTGCTCCCAGCCCCCCACACCATCGCTCGTCCTGTCCCCCCATTCTGTCCAGCAGACTTGCTAGAGTGGCCAGGGCAGTTCCAGAGCTCTGATCTCCCCGAGCTGGCGTCTTTGACGGGAGCTGTCCTCCGTGGCACCTCGCCGTGGGGCCGTGGGCCATGTGCATACCATGAAGACTCCCGACTCAGCACCTTCCCTGGCCAGGCCCTCAAGGGGCCCGGGGGAGCGCCCTCACCCATCCTCGGGGGGCAAGGAACTTGGGGACAGAGGCTTTGGGGGGCGAACAGATGAGAAGGAGTAGTTCTCAATTCTGTCTGCACCTGGGGCCACCTGGGGACCCAGAGCCCTGAAAGCCTGGTGAAGGTGGTCTTGCCTGGGACTGAGGCAGTGGTATTTTAAAAAGCTCCCTGAGTGATTCTAGTGGGTTGAGAAGCGCTCCCTTCGGGTGGGGAGGATGGGGAAGATGGGGTTCTAAGGCAGGTGCAGAGCCTGGCCGGGAGACAGGCAGAGAGGGTACAACTGGTCTGGAGGTGAGGGCTGGATGCTTGGGGCCAGATCACGAAGGCTTTGAACACTGGCCCCGGGGGCCTGGACTTCACCCAAAGGTGTTAAGGGAGGAAGGACACTGAAGCCTTTGGTGGCGGGGAGGGCTAGCTGAGCTCTTCTGGGGGCCTCTGGTGCCGGAAGGATGCTGGCTGTCTGGACGGAGGTGAGAGAGTCACGGGTGGTAGGGAAGGGGACAGTGTCAGGGGCAGAGTGCAGCAGGGCCGGGTAGGGCTCACAAGTCTCTGGCCTGAGTGGTGCTGGATGGGCGGCTGGGGTGCAGGGAGTCAGGAGCAAAGGGAGATACCCCTGGGTTCGGTCCCCAGTCCCTAGGAGAGAAGGACAGAGTCACCGGGATACCTTGGGGGCAGCCGCCAAGGTCCTGGCCACTGTGTGCATTTCTGGGTGCGCCTCGAATCCAACATTGCCTGTGTAACTTGTAGCTCTTTTGAAAACCAGCATAATTTAATTGTGCAGGATCGGCTCCATCGTGCTCCCCGTCCCCACCCCCCCACCCCCCCCCCCCCCCCCCCGCCACTGTCCCCCTTGCTGTACCGTCTGTAAATATAGATGCACCTGAGGCCGCGGCCATTTGATGTATCATTAAATACACCTTCTCACACTTGGCACATAAACCCTGATAAAGTTTCACCTTTTAACGAAATAAATGACTCAATTAACAAGATGAAAAACAGCAGTGTGGTGGCAGGCCCACTTGGTGGCCGGAAAAAAAAGGCTGGAGAAGAATTATCCCAGCAGGGAGTTAATGCGGGCAGAGGCCCCGTGCTCGGTGGGCGCCCGCTGACTGCCAGCCTGCCAGCCTGGGGTGGACGGGGCCTGCTGGCCGCCGCGGCAGCGGGGGTCGCCCACGTTCTGGGCCAGGGCCTGGTGGGGGCTGTGGTCCAGGGGGGGCTCCCCGAGCTGAGCCCTGCACTGCTGAATCAGGCGGGGTCAGAGTGTGGAGGGAAAATGAACGCATATTGTGTGTGCGTGAACGTTTGCCTTCCTGCCTCGCCGGCCCGGCACCCACAAATCATGCCGTCCTTCTCATTAATGGCGAGACACAGCCATGCCTTGCTCTGGGGTAAATCTTTATATATTTTATCCCCGTAGGACAGAGGGCTGACCTAGAAATCGGGAGGCAGGACGCCGGTTCCGGGCTCAAACTTTGTGTAGCGTTGTGTAACTCCCTTTGTGGCCCCATCTCCCCTGTGCCCGGAGTGTTGGACTAGGGCAGGGTCTCACCCAGGGAGGCCTCGGTCTGTGGCCAGGTCTCGGAACCTGGCTGAGAAAATAGCATTGCCCCTCGGTTTTCATCACTGTCTAACTGAAACGGGACGCTGTTTGTAGGAGATGGTGTCACAGAGGCACGGGACTCCCAGCGCCTGTGACTTGGTTACCAAGAGGAATCCCAGATCCTTTCATTTTCCATTGCAGCTGGGGGAAATTTCAAGATGCCACTTACACTTCTCGCTACTTGGAAATTATGGTAGTTATTAGACCCTCTGGTACGGCTCGTTATTTAATGCGTTAATAAAGAAGCACATGGTGCTTCTAGATCACAAATCTGTTTTTAATATTTGATAACTTTCAAAATAATTGGTTTCCTTTGTCATCATATGTATTCTATTTTATGCGGGCAAAACTATATTCTGAGAAAGGGCTGTAGGCATCACACACCCGTCCAAAGGTCCGTCGCACGAAAATGGTTGGGGACACCTGGTTAGGGATTTCCGAGGGTCCCCCGAAGACTGATGATCTGTGAGTCAGTGGAGCTAGGACAGTCATCATCAATGACAATAATGTAGTTACGGACTGCTTGTCATGTGCCAGGGACACTATTATTTTTTTTTATTGAGGTATAATTGTGCATTTCACATCCTCAAGCTTTTAAGTGCACATGTTGGTGAGTTTTGACAAATGTGCCCATTCCTGAAACAACCCAGTGAAAGTATAGGGCACTGCCACACCCCACAAAGTCCCTGCTGGTGCTTTATTGATCTATCCCCTCCTTCCTGATGGGAGCCACAGGCAACCACGATTTTGTATTGTCTCATCGTAGATTGGGTTTTCTTCTAGAACTTCGAACGGATAGACTCATACCATTTTCCTTCTTTTGCATTTAGTTTCCCTCCCTTAGCATGTGCCCGGGAGACTCATCTATGCTGTCGTATGCATCTGTGACCCATTCCTTTGTATTGTTGAACCTCGTTCCATCATGTGGATTAATCTACGTGTGAGTGACTCACTCCCTAGCATCTTTATTCATTCTCGCATAGATGAATATTTGAATTGTTTATATATATGTTATGTATATGATATGTATTGTACATTGTAAACACATGTGCAGATCTTTTGGGTAAAAACCAAGGAGCGGAATTGCTGGGCCATGTGATGGTATATGTTTATCTCCATAAGAAAACGCTAACCTATTTTCCCAAGTGGTTGTACCATTTTGCATGAATGATGCAGCTCTTTTACATCCATGCCAACCTCGGCATCATTAGTCTTAGCCATTCTTGAGGATGTGTGGTGGTATCTCAGGGTGATTTTAAATCTTTACTGGCATTGTTTAATTGGCTCCTCAAGGCCCCAGTCCTGTGAAATGTGGGCTCTTCCTGTCCCTACTTGGTGGATGAGGACCACATCATTTCCCCGGTGGTGGGGCCATGGTTGGAAGGCAGGCTGTCAAGTGTGGGGAGGTTGGACCATGTCCCTTCTGAGGCCCACCCCAGGTCTGAGACCATCTATGAATGTGACTCATTGGCCTGGAGCCCCTGTTGGGATGTGGAACCTTGTCAGGGTCCCCGGATCATCCAGTTCAGAGGACGCTCCTTCCATTGCTTATGGTCTCTGAGTGTTTTAGTTTGACCCTTGATTCTCAAGGTGTGGACACTGGCCAGGAGGGGACCAAAGGTAGAGAACTAATACACGTTCGGTGACGACTGTGATCCAGGCAATGTGCCAGGTGCTGCCACAGCAATTAGAAGGTCTCCCATGAGGCAGATCATGTTGTTCCAATTTTGCAGATGAACAAACTGGGGCTTATCCCTGAGCTAGCCTGTGAACAGGAAGTGAAACCAAGCCCTGCATGTCAAAAGTTGGTGGGTTACATGGATGGTGAAAGTCATTCTCAGATCTTGGAGGGAGGCCCTTTGAGCTGATGCCCTTGTGGAAGCCTCAAGATGGGGGCAGGTCTGAACAGAAGGAGACCTTTACCCTCGGTGAGGAGGGTGTGACATGGTGGGAGCACCTCACGTGGGGCTGGGCATGGAGGAGATGAGAGAGGATGGGGGGTGGGTCCAGATGGCATGACAAAGAACACTTGGTCAGGGTCCCAGGGGTAGGAGATGTGGAGAACAGAGGCAGACATCAGATTCCAAACGTGTGTTGTGAACTCGAACTTGTTGGAGGGAGATGAGATGTGAATAATAACAGAAAATGCCACTTTGAGTCCCTCTCAGTGGGACACAGCTCTGAAACTCGACACAGTTTTTCCGTGAAGTGACACGTATCTTGGCTGTTGTTGTTTTAAAGGGTCATTCTGTGACAACTGTTTATTTGCTAACCCCTCTAGTGAACTGCGCATTGCAAATTTATTCTCAGGGGCACCTGGGTGGCTCCCTTGGTTGTGGGTTGAGCTTCGGACTTCGGCTCAGGTCATGATCTCACGGTTCGTGGGTTCGAGCCCCGCGTCGGGCTCTGTGCCGACAGCTTGGAGCCTGGAGCCTGCTTCGATTCTGTGTCTCCCTCTCTCTCTGCCCCTCCCCTGCTCGCACTCTGTCTCTGCCTCTCTCAAAAATAAATAAAAACGTTAAAAAAATTTTTAAAAAAGTTTATTCCCAATCGTGAGTCTTTCACATCTTTTTCAAAATGTCTTTTTGTACGAATATAGTACATATTACTTACATATACAATTTTAAATTATATTATATATAATATAATATATATAATATAAGTTAATTAAGTACATATTACTTATGGGTAATTTCCAATTATTATATTATGTATATGATATATATAATAGAATATAATTAAGTACATATTACTCATATATAATTTCCAATAATTTTATCTTTTGATGATTTCACTGTTTTGCTATAATAATAGTAATTATTAATATTAATGATAATATTATATATGGTTATATATAGTACATTATATATAATATTATATATAGAATATAATAATATTAATAATATGGCAATGAACATTCTTATAGATGAATCTTTTTCTACTTTGCCTGTTCCCTAGGATACATTTCTTGTCAGGGACACGTACCCTTCTAGCCTGCTGATCCATATTGTTAATTTGACGATCAGAAGGGGAGGGCCAAGTTGGGCTTTCATGAACAGTTTTGGGACCCCTATTTTGCTGCTCCAGGATCAAAGCTGTAATCTTAAAAAAAAACCCACAAAAACTTTGCTAAGTTGATAAGAAAAAAACTCAAAATGTTGTTTCACTATTATTATGAAAGCACGCTTCATGCCCAGTGCAGAGCCCAGCATGGGGCTTGAACTCATGAACCTGAGATCGAGATCTGAGCTGAGATCAAGAGTCAGACCCTCAACTGTCTTTTGGAGCCCCCCAGGCGCCCCAAAAGAACAATGCTTTAGTTTGCATTTATTTGATTGATGCGGAAGCTGGACAGTTTTGTATCATCTTGGAACTTACGCATTTTTTCTTCTTTGGAAGTTGCTCATTCACGTCCTGGATCTGTTTTTCTTCCCAGATGTTGCTCTGTCTGCACGACGGCCCGCTGCAGGGGTGCAAGGGTCTGAGGCTGCAGAGAACGTGCTTGGGCCAGACACACCGTGGGGGCCTCGGGCCGTGCCTTCTCCCAACAGCCGCCAAGAATGAGATGTCCCAGCCGCCCCTGAGCAGGATCCGTCTTCCTGCCGGGCCCCCATGCCGTCCAGCTGGTGGGGCTCAGGCCTCCACACCCTTCACTCACGGCCATTCCCAGAGTGGAACACCAGCACCAGGAGAGAAGGATTTGGTGGCCAGGTAAATCTGGGACTCCCTTGTATTTTGTACACCTCCTTGGAGAGTCACAAGGGAAATTCACATAGTAAAGGCCCTGAGAAGTCCTGCAGCAGAGACACCTGGCTCACTTTGTGCAACTGACCGCTTACCTCTCTTGAATGACCATGAGCATCGGCCTGGTGGCCTCTGAGGTCACACCTGGTGACACGTAGGTCTTGGTGTAGACCCTGGAGCGGACGATGTATTGTTTTATATGATCGCAGTCCCGGGTTCCCCTCCGAACAAAACACACGTGCCACCTCTTTGCTTGCCTGATGCCCTGCGGCCTGTCTGGGGTAAACGGCCTCCCCTGAGAGCCAGGGGCTCCTCTTCCAGATCAATCACGCTTTCTCTACCTGCTTCCTTCGAGCTGGAGCCCCGCCACGCCTCTTGTTTTCTATTTTCGATTTGCTGGAACTCCAGGGTGGGGGAGGACCCGGGGCTTCAGGCCCCGAGCCTCCGTCCCAGTGCCCTCTCCCCGATCTGAGTGCCCCTCTCCTCCTGGCCCTGCCTGGGGGGGCCCCACCTGTCCTCTGCCCTCCCCTGCCCTGACAGTGAGCGCTCAAAGCTTCCAAAGATCGGGCGGGGCTGCATTTCTAAGGATGGAGTCAAATGCCACCAAACTGATGGTGTCTGAAAGCTGAACCCCACGGTGAGCACTGTCCCCGGGGCGGGGCTGAGGGGCGGGAGAAGGGTCTGATGACAACACAGTGGCCTGTCGCTCTCTCAGGTCCTTGGAGCTGAGCTGCCTGCGGGGCTCTCTCTCTCTTCTCGACTTGCGTTTTCCCCTGAAGCCTCCACTATTTCAGCGTGTGGTGCAGCCAGGACCCCAGTTGGGGGCCACCTTCCCTGCCTTATGTCCCCCCACCCGGCCCTTACCCTTCTATTCATCTTGAGCTCCGGAGCAAATAAAGAGCAAAACCCTCACCCCAGTGGCAAACACAGCCTTTTCACTGTGGTAGCGTGTGTCTTTTTGGGGTGCGGGGGACATTTTGATCCTGGCTCTCAGTGACATTTTGAGCTCGACGGGTCCCCCTTTTCTGCCCAAAAAAGGGGGGGCAGGTGAACATACTCTGGCAGTGTCAGCAGACAGAAACTGAGAAGTTGCCGGGTGCTCGGAACATGCTCTTCGTCCTCACAGTCTTTGGCACAAACGGCCCTCTCCCAGCTGCCCATGCACCCTTCCTGAGCCTCAGCCCTTCATCCACGCAGTGGGGCTAAGGCCGCGGACCTCGGGGGTGTGGGCAGGGCGAGGTGAGGTTCTGCGTGAACGGTGCCCAACACGGGGCTGGGGTGGGGACCCCCGCTCTCTCCCCTAACGGCCATGCGAGTGCCTCCCCCCACCACCCCGCCCACACCAGGGGGGCATCTGCAGATCAAGTCGAGGGAAGGAGGTAGGTGAGCCCTCCTTAGGAGATGTCCCCCCATATGAGATAGCACTTTCTAACCTGGAAAGCACCACGCGCATTTTCACAATGAATCTTCCCCAAACACCACCAGGGGCGTCAGGTGTGCGGTATTAAGTGGAACCTTGAAATGTAGGTCATGGATTTCCCAGCCCACAGAAGTGATCCACAGTTTAGCGGTTCTACTGTGCCTTATGGAGGTGGAGTGGTGTTGACAGAAAATAGGGACTTAGGAGCCAGACAGTCATGGCGTGAACCTGTAGCGACCATTTCCTAGCCGTGTGACCTTGGGCAAGCCAGGTGGCCCTCCGGGGGCACAGTGTGCTCGTCCGTAGGCTGGGAAGGCTTCATGCTGACTCACAAGGTCATGGGCTCCAATGAGGTCACGGGTCTGAAAGGTGCTCGGTCTGCTGATAAGAAAGGGCTAAGGAAATGTGTCATGTCGTGGCTCAGAGAGTGCCAGGAAGTGCACTAAGCTCGGGACCTTGGCAGCTTCAGTTTCCTCAGCTGTAAAATGGGGAGAAGCAAGGTCAAAGGCCAGTTCAAAGGCAGTGTGACGTCCCCAAGCTCTTCTTATCCTTGCACTCACCTCCCAAATCTGTGTGCAGGATGGCTGCCCATGGGGAGTACAAGCCAAGAACTCAAGCCTGGACCTACGGGCAGAGGAATCAACCATCACACGAGGGAGCCAGGACCCAAGCCCAGGAGACAAGGAGAGAGGCACCAGGCAGGTGGTGGCAGATTTCGGGGCCAACGTCTTTATACAGGCAGGCGTGGAATGGCACGGAAGGAATTGACATCCTCTGGAGCCAGCCTGGGAGGGCTCCCAAATACAGAGCTCTGTTACCATGGGCGTTTTGTCAATGGCAGATGAATGACCCACGACACGCCAAACTTGTGCATATGGTCATGTCCACATGGCCATTCTCCTCTGGCCACAGCTGGCAGTGCAGGTTGGGCACCTCATATGACTGCAGGTTTTGTTTGGTTTTCCTTTTGGAAATTGCTCTTGGAAGCTGAATTTGGTATCTCCATGAATTTGGCCTGTGAGGGGCTGAAAGTCATCGAGAGTTGCCTTTGGTGGCCCACGTACCAGCAGATAAAGCCGATCTCTAGAGAGAAGAGAGAGAGTGGGGAGAAGCAGAGATGGGAGACCAGGAGACAGCACGAAAAGAGCGAAAGGAGGGTGGTGAGGGAAAGGGAGAGGCAAAGCTATAGAGACACAGGGTTTCTGTTTTCCAGACCAGGCCCCAAGATTTTCAGCTAAACTTTGTTTTCTTTCTGCCTGAAATGTCCAGTTGTATCTTCTTCACGGTGAGCTCTTCCTCCAATCGTGACCTCACCCCTTTGCTCCTGTTTGTTTGAGCTAATCAGGAAGGATGCTGCTTTTCATGGCCATCGTGTTCTGGAGTATCCAAGCTAGCGTTCCCAGTGGATGGTTTTATTTAAAAAAAATTTTTTTTTAACGTTTTTTATTTATTTTTGAGACAGAGAGAGACAGAGCATGAATGGGGGAGGGGCAGAGAAAGAGGGAGACACAGAATCGGAAGCAGGCTCCAGGTTCTGAGCCATCAGCCCAGAGCCCGACGCGGGGCCCAAACCCACGGACTGCGAGATCGTGACCTGAGCTGAAGTCGGACGCTCAACCGACTGAGCTACCCAGGCGCCCCATCAGTTGATGGTTTTAGGAGCCGAGGCTCAGAGATCACTGCACAAATGGCCCAGCGGGGGGTAGTCCCGACCCGTGCACTGTTGCCAGCTATTTATGTTCCCAGGCTGACTTTCCGTGAACAGCTTCCATGACAAAGACCATTGCTCACCCCAGAAGCATGGCGGTCGGTGTCCCACATAGAGGGGTGAGCCGAGGACGGCTTCTCCCGTCTGCCGTAGGAGAGGGCAAGCTGATGAGCTGAGACCATTTTCTCCACGGGTTTTGGCCGGCCACACCCTACAGTCAGGAGGGCTGTTTGGGTACCACAAACTGAATGTTGGACGTGTGGGTTTCATGCTGACCCCTGGTTTGAGCAAGGAGCCCAAAGACATGATGATTCATTGGAAGGAAACCTTGGGATTGGCCACCAGCCCTTTGAGGTCAGCATCTGGCCTGTTCTCTGCTCCTCCCAAGTGCCTCGTCCAGTCTGGACAAGTGCTGGGCCTCCTTGGGAGACAAGGGGTGCAGGACACGGGATGGGCAGGGGTGACAAAGTGGGCATAGAGCACCACACTCCTCCAGGACAGCACTGGGCCCTGAGGTCTGCACCTCCTGGTAGCCCTCTGTCTACATGCTGATCCCACACAGCCTTCACCCCACGGGGCTCTGAGCTCCTGCAGACAGCTTTATGCCCCCAAGACTTGGCTGAATGTTTTGCCTGTGATTAATGAATGGATGTCTGCCGAGTGAAGGGAGTGCTGGAGGAGAGAGGAAGGCAGACACCAGGCTTCCCAGGACAGTCTTTGAGAGGAAGACTTTGGGTTCTCTGACTTGCCCCCCGTTTTTCCTTTGAGCACGTGCCGCTCTTGTGTTGTTCCCATTGGGAGATGGCAGTAAGAGCTCTGAGGGCAGGGACGCCAGTGGGTTCTCCTGTCACGACCTGTGACTGTCAGTGGAAGGTGAGGAGAGGTTCTGGGGACACAGCCCGGGCCCAAGAATTGATCTGGGGTCTTCATCAGTGGGAAGAAGCCAGTGGCCTCCTTGTGAAGTCTAAGTGCCCGAGACCTGCAGGGCAGAGTCTGGGAGAGCCCTGCCACGCCTCTCCCTGCTGTCTGGACTGCCCTGGCCTTAGTCACTCAACACAGATGACCCTGGACTGGTCCACTATCTCAAACTGGTGTCTCCAGGCCTCCGTGTATGCTGATTCCAGTAAAGCAACTCAGGTGAGGTTTGCCCCAGTCTCTGTTGCCTGGCATAGAGAAAGAGGGAAGCCTGTGTTTTCTAGATGGTTTGTTTGGAAGCTCTATTAACCATCTTCTGTGGTTGATGCCAATTATGTTTTCCTTTCTGCATGTGGCAAATGCACCTTGCTATAATTGCAATATGGGTCCACTTTGTGGGGCGGGACTGTGGTCCTGACCCAGGATCTGGGTGCAGCTGCCTGTCCCCTGCAGATCTCCCCCCTCACCCCCCAGTTCTGCATGGAGCTCTGGCCAGAGGGACTCACTGATTTGCACTCTGAGGAATCGCAGATCATTTTTTTTACTTTTCAAAAAATTCCTCTGGTCCAAAGTGATTGATTGCTTCATAACCTCAAAGGCTGATGTCATAGAAAATCCTGGAGCTAAAAAGAAGTGGGTTTGAAATCTGTTCTGTCTCTTACATGCTATGATGGGTACGTCACCCCCCTTCTCAGGCTTTCCTCGGCCAGGAGGGGCTCAAATAGCTTGCACTGAAAATGTACTTTGAGCATCCGATGGGACAAACACATAAAAAAGCTTTGTAGCTTAAAAGAATTATAAATTTTCTCAAGTACTTCTCATTTATTCAAAAATGAACTGTCCATTGAAAGATGTGCTTTTTTAAAAAAAATTGTTTTTACATTTATTTTTGATAGACAGAGACAGAGCACGAGTGGGGGAGGGGCAGAGAGAGAGGGAGACACAGAATCTGACGCAGGTTCCCAGCTCTGAGCTGTCAGCACAGAGCCTGATGCGGGGCTTGAACCCATGACCCGCGAGATGGTGACCTGAACTGAAGTTGGACACTTAACCGACTGAACCACCCAGGTCCCCCGAAAGATGTGCTTTTAAGTAAAAAAAGGGGGGACCCTGCCTATTGCATATAGTCATTTTACAATTAACAGGCACCAACTGTTTTCAGCGCAGTCCTGTCTAGATCATTGAAAACAGAATGGCTTTGCAATAATGGCCACGTCCCTTTACCCGAGTTAATGTTTTATCTGTTTCTATCTTCCTAAACGTATTTTGGTAAATCGATTGAGAACACGTTTGGAATGAGCCTGGGTACAAACCAATTTGGCCCTGGCGTTTGAAATGATCAAACATCTGGAAGAAATACGGATTTTTAAAATCGAGTTGTTTGGCATGGGATAGAGTGCCGGGAGTCACGGGGCTTTCCTGGCATTGGAGAGACAGACCTCTTCGGGGTGTCCTAGGGTTCTGGGCCTGAGGTTGGATGGCCTGTCCATGAGACGTGGCTGAGACAGCAGCACCGAGCCCAGGGCCAGCTTCACGGCCATGTGACCAGGGCAGGTGCACAGGGCTCGCGCTCAAGAAGGCCCTGTGCTTGGTTTCACGCTCTGCTCTGGCCTTCTCAAAATTTGCAGTACTTTTATCTTGGAACTTGTAGGTGGCATCCAGTGGGACAACGGGGCAGGTGTGTGAGCAGAGGGGATGTGCACGATGTGTCCCCCTTCCCTGCTGAACACACAGTTCTCCTTCACCGTGCCCCACAAACACAGAATGTCAGAGCCACAAGGCTTGGAGGTTCAGGGAGCTGTCAAAGCAAGTATCAGGTCAGCACGTTGTGGAAGCTCCCGGCTGCCACGGAGCATTGGCAGAACGTGCAGGCGTCGAGAAGTGACGCGGTAACAGTGTGGTTGGTTTTCTACGGTGAGTGTTTCCACCGTTGTGGGAAGAATGAAATGTCTGGACTGGGCTCACCACCCCGGGTGCTGCACAGTGGGCAGGTGATCTCTGTGAACAAACTCAGGTCGTGGAGGCAGGTGGCGGAGAAGCAGCCTCACCTTTGCTCTGTGTCTCATGCTACCTGTTTGCTCACGCTTCCTGCTCCTTTCTGGACGCCTGAAGGTCAAGACCTGGCTCTTACTATCCTTGAGCCTTCCTCATTGCCTTGTTCACCAACTGCCATCCTGGGAGTGAGCTGTTTAGACTTTCCTTTCTTTTTAGAGAGTTAAAACAAGACCCCAAATGCTACAAGCATATCGCGAATAGGTAGACACTTTCTTCTTTCTTTCTTCCTTCCTTCCTTTAAATTTTTTTAATGTTTATTTTTGAAAGAGAGAGAGACAGAGTGTGAACAGGGTTGGGGCAGAGACTGAGGGAGACGCAGAATCCGAAGCAGGCTCCAGGCTCCCAGCTGTCAGCACAGAGCCCGACGTGGAACTCGAACCCACGCGCTGCGAGATCATGACCTGAGCCCAAGTCGGATGCTTAACCCACTGAGCCACCCAGGTGCCCCATGACGCCCGACAACATGCTCACAAAGGTGCTCACTGTATCCACAGTGAGCAAACAATTTGCAACAGTAACAGGCCATTCCTGATGCATGTTTAGGCTACTGGCTTCTTTGGCTTCTTTTCAGAAGGTGGCCCTCTCACCTCTGTTGGTAAAACTGGCCTTCCCTCCCCCATCGTCTCCCAGACTCTATACTCTGGGAGGTTCTGCTCATGAGCCCAAATCAGGACAACTTCCCTGTTTTAAGTACGCAAGGGCACAGACACGCAACTCATACTGAGAGGAAATCTACTGCACACAGATTCTTTTTTACCTGCGGTGCTGGCCTTCAAGCTTGGAAAATTTGTTTCTTAACCATCCTTGAAATCCAGAGGAACTTTCTCTGATTGTTGAAGACGGAATGCCAATAGAAAGCTGGGCCTGAGCCCCGGCATAAGAAATGGATGTGGAACCAAAGGCAGGAAAGAGAGAGCGAATCAAAGAAAACTTGCCCCTCCCTTCAAAAAGTCACACTTTACTATTCTCCCCTCATTTCCATCAATCACCAGGGCAATACCCCCTAGATCAATGCATTAACTTGTTTGTTTTTTACAATGAAGGGAAACTTCATAGCCTCATCATTCATTCCAGAGTGTGGGGGAAAAACACAAAAGCCAGCCACCGAAATTTGCATGGTGCTCAATTATACATTAGTGAACATCACTTGGCAATCTGTTCATATCAATTTAATTGGATTTTAATACTGCCTCTGATCTTGTTTTCTAATTAACAGCAGTGCTTGGAAATAAAGCAGAACCATGCACCCAGCAACACCTTTGATCTCGACCATATGGAGCTCCACCAAGCTCTGGAAAAAAATCTCCCTTGCCTCCACAGCCGGCGAGAGAAGCGGGGGCCCCCAGATGGCCAGATACCATGGACGCCCGCGCCCCACGGATTGTCTCGTCGTCTGATTGGTCCCTGTGGCAAAGGCAGAGGACTCGCTTCTCCAGCTGGAGGCAAGTCCGTGTCCCCAACCTTGGGTGACGTTGATGGTTTTTGCAGCTCGGTTTTAGGGGACAAATGTTTGAGTAAACAGACCTGACCTTGTAAAGGCTTGTTTTAGAATAGGGTCTCAGCGGCAGGACAGAGTGACGGTAGCAGGCGCTGGTGCACGGGGCATCACATCCTCACATCCCCCTGCCAGAGAGCACGGTCAGACCCGCGTGGGAAGTTCCGGAAGCTGGTTTCCAGCCGGACTCCGCTGCAAGACGTCTCCCTCTTTGCCTCTTTCCCCCTTTCTTTCCTCTCTCTTTCCTCCATCTTTGCTTCTGTAACCTTGCATCTGGTGGAAAGCTTGATCCCCACCCGGAGACAACCTGAAATAGCGTGAGACCGTGACCGATGACGTCAGTGTGGGGTCGCCAGGGATGCTGGATGTGCAGGGGGGCAGGTGGGACACGGCCAAGGGCCTGGTTGCTGCTTACACCAGCGTGGGGCCTGGCAGGTTAGGGGCAGTTGGGAGAGGTGGGAGACAGCCCTGTGGGGAGTGTTTACAGCTGTCCGGGAACAGTCGCTGTCCATGGTAACAGTCACGTGACCCCGGCCTGTCGCTGGACCTCCCCGGGGGAGGGGGGGGAGTGGGGGGGGAGGGGGGAGGGGGCCGCGGCTCACAGACTGTGCTACAGTTCTGAAATCCTAAAAGCTCCAAAAGTCAATTCTTTTACACATTTATAGCAAACTCATCTGGAGGCAAACCCTGACCCGAACGGATGTGGGACTCTGTAATCTTCACTTATCCTACTTAATGCCGATATTCATTCATTTTGCGGGAGAAATAGTAATGTCTGGGATGATGGGAGACGGCCCCAGACTCCACTGCGATGTTATCTGTTTATCTTTCTAAAATTCAGAATCTTCTGGATTCTAATCTACGTCAGGCCCCAAGGGTTTGAAATGAGGGCCTGTGGCCTAGCACCTTCCTCAGGGGTGTGAGTTAATCCACCTAGAGCACTGATCCTCAGTTGGAGGGTTTACCCTCCCCTCCCACCCCTCCCTTCAGGGCACATTTGCCAATGTCTGGAGACATTTTGGATAATCGCAATCTGTATGGGGGTGTTGCTGCTGGCATCTACTAGGAAGAGACCGGGGATACCGCTAACCTTCCCATAATCCATGGGCCTAGCCCCCATGGCAGAGAACTACCTGGTCCCAAACGTGGGTAGTGCAGAGGGGGAGAAACCCTGCTCTGGAGAGGCCAGCTTTGGGTTCATGCCACCTTGCCAGGCCTCCCTTTCTGCATTGGCCACCTGGAGATAATGGGCATGTGTCTCCGAGGGCTGTGGGAAAACCCTGTGACACAGTAGTCGTGGATGGACCTTACAAACTTCACCACTCTGTAAGGACATAAAGTGCTGTTTAAATCACTCAAGGAATAAAATGTGTTTTCTGTAACCTCTGTTTTCACACTAACCACTTATCTGTCCATGTGCCTTGGGAGCTAAGCAGTGTGTAAGACACACGGACAGAAAGACATGGTTTCATTTCCACGGAACTCATAATCTAGTTTCTGTCCTGTCATAGGTAACCATTTATGGCTTGGTCCCTATTGCGGGCCTATATTGCACATATTTCAAATATCTTGAAAGTGAGATTTCCCTCGGCTTGTTTTAAGTTAAGAAAAATTTAACGGTTTTTATTATTTTTTGACTAAAATTTTTTTAATGTTTATTTATTTTTGAGAGAGAGAGATAGAGTGTGAGTGGGGGACGGGCAGAGAGCGAGGGAGATGCAGAATCCGAAGCAGGTTCCAGGCTCTGAGCTGTCAGCACAGAGCCCGACGCAGGGCTTGGACCCACGAACTGTGAGATCATGACCTGAGCCGAAGTCGGATGTTTCACTGGCTGAGCCGGCCCTAAATAAATAAAGCCAGCACCTAAATAAACAGGTGCCCCACTATTTAATTTTGAGAGAGAGAGAGAGAGAGAGAGAGAGAGAGAGAACGAGCAGGGGAGGAGCAGAGAGAGAGGATCCAAAGCAGGCTTTGTGTTGACAGCAGAGAGCCCCATAGTGGGGCTCTGACTCACAAACCGTGAGATCGTGACCTGAGCCAAAGTCGGGCACTTAACCGACTTGAGCCACCCAGGCGCCCTTCCCTTGACTTGTTTTAATCTTTAGATTTCCCACTTTCCAAATAGCCCCCACCAGTGCATTCACACCCCTTGTTACTAATTCGGGAACTTTGATATGCACGATAAAGCTCTGATAAAGAAACTTGAAACAGCAGGTCCTGCTGGACTTCTGTGTCTCCTGAGCTTTTCTACCTCCAACAGAGATAACTTCACCCCTGCTCTCCTGCTTCACCCCTGTGCTGGCCTCTGGGACCAGTGTCACCTGGCATGTGGGGGCTGGGAGCCAGAAGCATTCCTCTCTTTTTGCTCAGAATTGCCTCTCATGGGGTTAATCCTCTCCTGCCCTTGTAAGTCGTTTGGCCTCTGGGTTTTGGCCTTGTCCTAGGTTCTCGTTTCCTAACTGGGTCTTAGGTTTGGGAATCAGGTTTCTCTATTGCAGGTGTTTCCTGGAAACCCAGGTCATTCTAGTCTCTTCAGGTTGGGCCCTGCCTTGTGCTAGTGGGGACTTTCCTCAGAAATTGGATCGTGGCTCTTATCAGCCAGTGAACCACAGACTAGCCAGATTTTGCCCACCTGTTCCCAGATCCCTGTCCCTGGGCTCCCACAGGCTTGCTTCTCTGCAGCGGGGCAGGGTCTTTTTTGGAGGAGGTCATTCTGGGATCCATCTATCTGTTCAAATTGTCGCTGCTGGAGGGAGGTGACCTCTGCACGCAGGAGCTCTGACTGACCACACTCACGCTGACGTCTGGCCATTTCCACACCACCTGTGTTCCTGCAGAAGTTACTCAAGCTCCTTGGATGTTGTCCAGCCTTCTGACTTGGCTCAGACGTTAGACGCACTCATGGCCAGCTCACTACCTGCTTCCTTAAATATGACCATGTGCATCAATCAGTAGAAGTAACTGCACTGGTTATGGAAACAACCCGCATGCCAGCCTCCAGGAGCTTAAGAAAACAAAAGTTGATTTCTTGCTCACGTCATCATCTGATGAGACAGGTCCTGGACAGGTCCTCTCTGGGTGTGACCTATGAACTAAAAAGACAAAGCTACCCATCTCCCTTGTGTCCAACACAGAGCGCTGGGACAGGGGCTGTGGAGTTGTGAAAAAACTCTTCCTGGAGGAAGGTGGATGATGGGGAGATGGGAGCCTCCTGGATCTGGAGCAAGTCTGAAATCCTCAGGTCCTGTGGACATTGTGAAGGGCCCTTGCCCTGGGGACTGGGGACTGTCCTTGCTTAAGGCCTGATCCTGGTGTCCAGGACAAACTCCCTGCTCTGGGGATCTCTGTTCCTCCTGGATCCCCGATTTAGAGGTTCTTCCTGGTCTATGCCCCTCCTTGGTTACATCTGAAGTGGTTGTTGAGGGATAATGCCCTCTCTGGGGACCGTGCAGGCTTAAAGTGTGCCTCTTGTTCAAGGAACGGTGGGGGCTTAAGTGTGATGTGTGCATGTGTTTTTAATGCTAAGCAATATCCATTACCTACCATGAGCTTTTAAAAGAGTATTTTAGGGGCACCTGGGGGGCTCAGCCGATTGGGTGTCATGATCTTGCGGTTCATGAGTTCGAGCCCCGCGTCGGGCTCTGTGCTGCCAGCTCGGAGCCTGGAGCCTGCCTCCAATTCTGGGTCTCCCTCTCTCTCTCTGCCCCTCCCCTCCTCTCTCTCTTAAAAAATAAACATTAAAAAAACTTAATAAAAAGTATTTTGAAAGTTGAGATATAATTTAAGGATGATAAAATTCACCTGTTAGTGGACAGCTACTCTATTCGTTATGGTGAACACATATAATCATGTAACAACCACCACAATCAAGACTTAGGGTAGTTCCATCACCCCCAGATTTCCCTCATTCTTTGTATTCAACCCCTCTGGTCAACCCCCCACCCCCACCCCACCCCAGACCCTGCTGATCTGTTTTGGAATCATACAGCATGTAGCTTTTGAGTCAAATGCCATTCAGCCAGCACAATGCACTGAGATGCATCTAGGTTGTTGAGTGAATCGAGAGTTCATCCTTTTTTGTTGCCAAGCAGTATTCCATTGTCTGGATGTCACCTTGAAGGATTTCACAGAGATTCCTGTTTTGGGGCCGGGATCGTGAACAAAGTTTCTGCCACCATTTGCATCCAGGTTTTGATGCGAACCTAAGGTTTCATCTGTCTTCGGTCAACACACAGGGGCGGAATTACTGGGTCAGATGGCAAGTGCCTGTCTCATTTTGTGAGAAATTGCCAAACCGTCTCCCAAAGCAGCCGTGCTATGTTGCATCCCCACCAGCAAAGTGCAGGAGCAACAGTGACTTCCTTTTTCTGTCCACACTCAGTTTTGGTTTTTGCCATTCTATTTAGGAGGATAATTTGCATTCCCTTCACCACGGGTGATGTGGGGCATCCTTTCATGTGTCTGTTTTCTTCTAAGTACCTTCCTCAGTGATCTGCCTCTTCAGATCTTTTGTCCATTGGGTTGTTGAGTTGTTTCCTCATTTCAGGTTGTGGGTGTTCCTTATTACGTAACATAATTCGCAGGTATTTTCTCCCAGCCTTTGGCTTGTGTGAAGTTTCTTGCCAGTGTCTTGAAGAGCAGAGGTTATAATTTTGAGGAAGTCTATCAAGTTTTTCTTTTAGGATTGCACTTTTTCCTTCTGCATCTAAGAAATCGTCACCTAGCCCCAGGTCATGAAGATGTTCCCCTGTGCTTTCTTCTAGAACAAAAAGTGTCCTAAGTCTTGAATAGCGAAAGGCTTTTAACATTCACTTTTGGTTTCTTTCGCAATGCCTAGCCCTCAAGAACTCTAGCAGCTTCTGCACAGCTTGCTTTGCTCTCGTACCAGTAACCACACCCCAGGTCCCTCCCGAGCCACACCCTTAATCCTATCTTTGCTTTAAGTTACTGTATCCAAAAGCAGAGGATTTACTGGGCCTTTGCCCCTCCAATTTTTAAATTTCATTTCTGTTTGGGACCAGAAGCCGTTGACTTTTTTTAACTTGGTAGGGCCCCACATTTCTGGACTTTCTATTCCCCTTCCAACCTGCTTGCCAACTGGGTAATTATTTTTTTTAATGTTTTATTTCTTTATTTTGAGAGAGACAGAGAGAGACAGCACATGAGCAGGGGAGGGGCAGAGAGAGAGGGAGAGAGAGAGAATCCCAAGCAGGCTCCACATTGCCAGCACAGAGCCAGTCAGGTAGTTCTTTTCTGAGTTTATCCCTTTATAATGTTTTCCCGGTTGTGCCCAACTGTATCTGATACACACAGATTATTAATGCTCTGTTTTCAGACATCTTCCCTAGAGCTATAAGTTTGGGAGGCATGGGTTCTGCCCTCCACATTATCACAGACAATAGTTAGAAAATGCTTGCCCTGTATAACTAGATGTCCATCCATCCATCCTAATATATCTGTTTCTTCACTCACCACTGCTTGACTGATAGAAAAGCTGATGCCATTTTTTTTTTTTTTTTTTTTTGTCTCCTAGTTCTTTAATAGTCAGGATGGGTAGCACTAGCTGCTATAACAAAAAACCTGGCATTTCAGTGACTTAACATAGTAAAAGTTTATTTTTTTCTTTTGTTAGCATCCACTGAGGGTTGCTGGCTCCTTCTAGCATTGACTTGTGAAATTGGGCTCCTTCCATTATGTCGCTTCACTACTTCAGAGTCCTTTACCTCTAGCCAGGGGCACAGAGGTGAAGGGGTAGAGGGCAGGCACGGAGGACCATGTGGAGTGGTTTAGAGCTTAGAAAGACCAGCATCCATTGCCCAGAACCTAGTCACATGGCCCTACCATCACTGCAAGGGAGGCTGGGAAACGTAGTCTTTCTGTGAGTCCAAGAAGAGAAAACAGGAGCAGTAGGGTCTAACTGCATGGACTCATTTCATTGGCAGGGTGCTGGAGGCTCTTTGGGTCAGATTTCTCCTTGTTCTTCTAGGGATTGTATATTGAGTAGAACCTCAACATTTCATTTAATTCCACCCATGTAGAGATTTCTTTAAACAAACATTAGTGAGAATCTCAACGTGCTAGGTATGGTATTGGCATGGGAAAGTGGGAGGTGGGAGGGGGCAGTGCTAACGTTTGTTAAGTGGCTGCTGTATATTTAGCACTTGAAATGATTAATTCCCACAGTGACAGGGAGACCTACTTTATTTCCATTGTACAGATACACAAACTGGTTCAGAAAGGCAATCTTGACCAAGGTCACAGAGCTAGTAACTTGATCAACTGTGATTAAATCTTATATTCATTCTGAGTGGTTAACCTACATTTGCATCAGGAGGAAGTTTATCCCCTCCAGGTTATAGGGAAGACAGACACAAAACCAGATAATTACAATCCAGGGAGACAAGCGGACAAGGCATCGTCAGAACACTGACTGTGGTAACTGGGGGCTGGGAGGCATTAGTAAATCTTCCAGGGGGAAGGCCATTGGAGCTGGGGTTATGTGGGGTAGGAGCTCACCAGATGAAGGAGAAGGAAAAGTTTCACTACATATATTTCTCTGTGGCCTCTGTTACAGGCCAGGCCCTATATGGAAGTTTCCCTCAGGTTTCAGTTTGGGGTTTCTGGTTTTAATTTGTGATGCCTGTGGTAGGGGAAGGAACTAAAGGAAATTGCTGTTGTGAGATGGCTGGGCTGTGTCCCCAGGAGGTGAAGATGTTTTGATAAAGGGTTGTGATCATGACCTTGCTGAGCAGCCCTGACAGGAGATAAGGGTGGTGGGGGGAACAGAAGAAACTTCCTGCTGCAGACTGATTGGCTGGTCAGCGGAAGAGACCTGCCTCCACGGGTGGGCCAGGCCTGTGCAACCCGCTGACTTGGCTGGTGATGTGCTGAGGCTGCAAGAATGTTCCCTCCCGTGTGGCTGTGTCTCTGATCACCTGCTCCATGCAGGACCCATTCCAGATAGTTGGGGGCAGGGGAATGAACTGGGTTTAGTTAGCTGTGAGACCATGGGAGTCACTCCATCACACTGGGCTTCCTTTTCCTCATATGGAATGAGTCGATCAATGTTTACTTTGAAGCACTGTTGCTAGGAAACAGAGCTGAAGTACCTACAAGGGGTTTGGTGTAGAATAGAAGCTCAATAAAAGATCACCATCATCACCATCATCACCATCACCATCACCATCATCACCATCACCATCACCTTCATCACCATCATCACCATCATCATCATCATCACCATCACCATCATCACCATCACCATCACCTTCATCACCATCATCACCATCATCACCATCATCATCATCACCATCACCATCATCACCATCATCACCATCATCATCACCATCACCATCATCACCATCATCACTATCACCATCACCATCACCATCATCACCATCACCATCACCATCATCACCATCACCATCACCATCACCATCATCATCACCACCATGATCACCACCATCATCATCACCATCATCACCATCATCACCATCATCATCACCATCATCGTCATCATCATCACCACCATCACCATCATCACCACCATCATCATCACCATCATCACCATCATCATCACCATCATCACCATCACCATCACCATCACCATCACCACCATCATCGTCATCATCATCATTGTTATCACCATCATCATCACCATCATCACCATCATCATCATTCATTATCCTGGTCTGATTGCAGCCTCTGCTTAGAGAGGATTCCATTCCAGGTCTTTCTTGAGTCCTGTAGGCTCTGGGGATACAGCCATAAGCAGCCCTGGCTCCCCTGGAGCTTCTGAACTAGGAACTGAGCTGAACAAATAATCAAACCCATAAGCCACCAGTGACGGTGAACTCTGTAGGGGGGAATCGCAGGTGGTGCCGAGAGGCAGCCCCGGTGGCCTAACCCAGACCTGAGACCCAGAAGTTCTGCCCTAATCTCTCAGCCCAGTGACCCTAAGGGCTGGGTTGTTGCAGGATCTGGATCTGCTCAACTCTGAAGACATTGTGCTGTTTTGTACCCGCACAGTGAAGCCACCATGTTCTCAGAATCCATATTTGTCTTTTTTGGCATCACCATAGTCCTTTCCATTTGGTCCTCAAAGGAAACAGGGTAAAATGTCACTCCTCTCCAATTTAGTTTGTCAAAATGCTGATGGCTCTTTTCCTCCTTTCTGCCTTCTCTTTCTCCCTCCTTCCTTCTTTCCCTCCTCCCTCCCTTCCTCCTTCCCTCCCTTCTTCCTGCTTTCTCTCCTTCCTTCCTTCCCTCCTCCCTCCCACCCTCCCTCCTTCCTTCCGATGCTGCTTCACAAATACAACTGTATGTTCCTGTTAGCAGGCAATCTGTAAGCATTGCTGAGCACTATACTTGAACTTCAATATCATACCTATCTTCATGTGCACTATAAAAATCAATTTTCTATCTAGAAGATTCTGAATACCTTAAATGGCAAGGGAAGCTTCTGTGTCCTATCTTGGCCACCAACATACTGTGTGACGCTGGGGAGATCCGCCTCTTCTCTGGTTCTCTGGGCCCCTCACTTGGAAAATGTGTGGACTGGCCTCCTTCATCATCTCTAGATCCCTTGTAGTTCTGTGCTGCTGCCTCCATCTGGCTGGCCAGCATTTCTCCCAGAAACCCTCCCCCACCCCAGAATCCACTGTGGATTGGGGAAAAAAAAGAACCCAAACATATATATGATATTGCCTTAGGTCTAATGCATGAAGAAAAAAGTCAGTCAGCAAGATTATTAAGACAGAGCCCAAAGTAAGACTTGACGAGAGGAATGGAAGTCCCCTTGTGGCGACAAATACATGAGTACGAATGCCTGCGTTTTGGTACCAACTTTGCACACAGCCGTCTTGCCTATTGACAGGGCCGGAGATCTGACTTTGGGAGAAAGCAGGGACACTGTTCTCTGTGAGCTGACAGAACCTCAGTGCCCATGCTGTGTGTAAGCCTGGGGCTGCAACTGTGTCTGAGTCCCAGGTCCAGCTGTTTGGGTGAACAGTCCGAACACAAGTCAGGACCACAGGGGAAATGTCAGAGCCAGCTGCAAGGATATTTGGCGATTTTGAGGACTTCTTTTCAACTTGTGCTATGGAATGGCCGGCAGAAACATGGACAGGTTCAGGGCATCTGGGTGGCTCAGTTGCTTAAATGTCCGACTTCGGCTCCGGTTATGATCTCACAGTTTTTGAGTTCAAGCCCCTCATCCGGCTCTGTGCTGACAGCTCAGAGCCTGGAGCCTGCTTTGAGTTCTGTGTGTCTCTCTCTCTACCCCTCCCCTGCTCACGCTCTGTCTCTCTCTCTCTCTTTCACTCAAAAACAAATAAACAATTTAAAAAAATTGAAAAGAGAAAAAAGAAACACAGACAGGTTCATTCATTAGAAACTTCCCTCTGGTGTTAGACTCAGGTTAGTAATACAGGTGAAAGGGTGGGGGCTGTGGGTCTGGAAAGCTCGTGTCCATCATCATCTATGACAGCTTTATTGAGGTCTAATTGACAAGCAATAAACCACACAGGCTTAGAGTGCACATTTTGATAAGCCTTGACATTCGAGTACCCATGAAACCGTCACCACAAACCAGACAGAGAATGTATCCAACACCTCCCAACATTTCTTCAAGCTTCTCTGCGATCTCTGCTTCCTGCCCCTTCTCCACCCTCAAGCAACCCTGGTCTGCTCTCTGTCCTGGGGATTAGTTTGCATTTTCTAGAGTTTTCTTTGAATGCAATGGTACCCCTTGTACTCTTCTACATCTGGCTTCTTCCACTCTGCATAATTACTTGGAGATTCAGTGATGGAGTTTCCAGCAGGAAAAACTCCTTTTTTTTTTTTTTTTTTTTACCGCTGAGTGGTATTCCATTGGATGTCTGTCCTACAATTTGTTAGTCAGGTCAGCTGCCATGGACGCCTGGGCTGTGTCCAGCTATGGATTATTACAAATAAAATGGTTATGGGCATTCAGGTATGAGTCTTTGCACGGACGTATATTTTCTTTTTTCTTGGGTAAATACCTGACAGTGGACCACAGATGGGAGGTGTGTGTTTGACAATGCAGAAACTGTGAGACTGTTTTCCAAAGTGATGGTATGGCTTCACATTCCCACCAGGAACGGGAGTGAATTCTAGGGCTCCATAGCCTCACCCACTTTTGGTAAGAGAAGGCTTCTGAATCTTCCACATTCTATTTAATAGATGGGGGTAGCTCACTGCAGTTTTCAACTTACACTCCCCCAATGGCTAACGATGGTAGGTGTCTTCTTAGGTGTGTATTTGACATTCCTTTATTTGCTTTGGTAAAGTGTCTGTTCAAATCTTTTGCCTGTTGTTAAATTAAACATTAATAATAATAATAATAATAACAATAAACAATAATAATAAATTATTATTATTGAGTTTTAAGAGCTCTTTACAAATTCTGGTGTTGGTTCTTTATCAGATATGTGGTTTGCAAATATTTTCTCCCATTCTGTGACTTCATTTTTCAATTTCTTTAAAACAATTTTTTTAATCTTTATTTTTGGGAGAGAGAGAGAGACAGAGTGTGAGCAAGAGAGGAACAGAGAGAGACACAGAATCTGAAGCAGGCTCCAGGCCCTGAGCTGTCAGCACAGAGCCTGATGTGTGGGGCTCGAACTCACGGACCGTGAGATCACGACCTGAGCGGGAAGTCAGATGCTTAACCGACTGAGCCACCCGGGCACCCCTTGACTTTTCAATTTCTTAACAATGTCTTTTGAAGAGAAGAAGTTCTTAATTTTGCTGATAATTTGATTTTCTTTTCTTTCTTTCTTTCTTTTTTACCTTTAAGCATTGTGCTTTTGCTGTTGTAGCTAAAAATCACTGCTTAATCAAGGGTTACAAAGATTTTCTTGTAGAGTGTCTTATAAAAGTTTTCGAATTATAGTAATTCTAACAGCATTCCAATGTAATGCTTTACGTTAGGTTTATCATTTATTCCAGGTTAATTTTTGTACGTCAGATGAGGTACGGGTTAAAGTTCTTTTTTCGCACATGATTATCTGCGATAATCTTTTTGAAAGATTTTTATCTTTTTATCTTAAATCTTTTTATCTGCGACTACTTTTTGAAAAGACTATCTTTCCTCTGCTGAATTACTTTTACATCTTAGTTGAAAATCAATGGACTATGTTTATGTGGATTTATTTTCGGAGTCTAATCTGTTTGTCTATCTCAACAGCAATACTACACTGTCTTGATTATTTTAGCCTCCTAAGTCTCAAAGTCAAGTAGTTTTAGTCTTCCAATTATGTTCTTTTTACAAGTTTGTTTGTTTTTTTTTTTCCCATTCTGGGCCTTTTGCATGTCTCTGAGAATTTAATTAATTAACTAATTAATCAATTAATTTTAAAATATTTATTCATTTATTTTGAGAGAGAGATCAAGCAGGGGAGGGGCCAAGAGAGAAAGAGAGAGAGAGAGAGAGAGAGAATCCCAAGCAGGTTCTGAGCTGATGGCATGGAGCCTGATGTGGGCCTTGAACTCACAAACTGTGAGATCATGACCCCAGCCGAAATCAAGAGTTGGTCGCTCAACTGACTGAGCTCTCTTCTATTTCTAGTTGGCCGAGGATTAAAAAAAATCCAAAATGAATGCTTGCTTTGGCCAAATGCTTTTTATGTATCTATGAAGATGATCATATATACTTTTTTCATTTTTTGGCCTATTAATATGACGAACGACATTGGTTGATTTTCAGAAATTAAACCAGTCTTTTATTCCCACAAAAGAGCCCACTTGGCCATGATGTTATTGGATTCAGTTTGAATCCAATTTTAAAAAGAAGTTTAAAAACATTTTTAAAAAGTTTTTATTTGTTTTTATATGGGTTTTGTGCTATTATTTTCTTCTAATATCTTAATCTTATTTTGGTATCAGGATTTTGCTGGCTTTATAGAATGCACTGAGAAATGTTCCTTCCTTTTCTATTTTCTGGGAGAGTTTAATATTATCACCTTCTCAAATGTTCAAATAGGATTCACAAGTATAGCCATCTGGACCTGGTGATTTCTATTGGGGAAGTTTTTGACTACAATTTCAATGTCTTTACTAGTTAAAGTGCCATTTGGGGAATTTATTTCTTCTTGTGTGAGTTTATAGTTTGTCCATTTCATCTAAATGATTGATTCTGTTGGCATAAATATTTTTATATTAAAAATTTTTTTAATGTTTACTTTTGAGAGACACACACACACACACACACATGCACACACAGACAGGGAGAGACAGAGTTGGGTAGAGGGGCAGAGAGAGAGGGAGACACAGAATCCGAAGCAGGCTCCAGGCTCCGAGCTGTCAGCACAGAGCCCAACGCGGGACTCGAACCCACAAACTGCGATATCATGACCTGAGCTGAAGTAGGACGCTCAACCGACTGAACCACCCAGGCACCCCGGAATAAGATTTTTTAATTATGTTTCCTAACTATACTTTTAATATGTGCAGAGTCTGTAGCGATATCATTGCTCTGATCTCTGATATTGCTGATTTGTTTCTCTGTTTTCCCTAATCAGTCTGGCTAGAGTCTCAGCCACCGTATGGATCTTTTCGAAGAACAATTTTTGGTTTTGTCAATTTTTTTTCTATTGGTTTTCTATTTCTTTGATTTCTCCTCTGATTGTTTTTATTTCCTTTTTGTCTACTTAATTTTGGTTTATTTGTTCTTTTTCAAGTATTTTTTTTTTATGGCAGAAGCTAAGATTATTGAGTTGAGAACTTTCTTCTTCTCTAATACAGACATTTAAAGTTAGACATTTCATCCTGAGTGCTATCTAACAGCATCCTACAAATTTTGATTGTTTTCATTTTCATTCAGTTTATACTACATTCTAATGTTCCTTTTGATTTCCCCTCTGACCCATGAGTTATTAGATGTACGTTATTTAATTGCCAAATTCTTATAAATTCTTTAGATATCTTTGTGTTACTGGCTTTCAACTTAAGTCCCTTGTGGTCAGTGACCGTACTGTTAGGATCTGGGTTGTTGAGACTTGTTTGATGGCCCACAATATGTTCTATTCTGGGGACTGTTTCATGTGTTTTCTGCTATTGTTGGGTAAAGTGCTCTGTAAACGTCAATTAGGTCAAGTTGGCTAGTAGTGTTCAGGTACTATTAATGACTTTCTGTCCACTTGGTTCTGTCGATTATTGAAAAGCAGATGTTGAGATTTTCTTTTCTTAAAAAATTTTTTAATGTTTATTTATTTTTTGAGACAGAGAGAGAGGGACAGAGTGTGAGGGAGGAGGGGCAGAGAGAGAGGGAGACACAGAATCCGAAGCAGGCGCCGGGCTCCGAGCCGTCGGCACAGAGCCCGACACGGGGCTCGAACTCACGAACCGCACAATCGTGACCTGAGCCGAAGTCGGACGCGTAACCGACTGAGCTGCCCACGTGCCCCCAAATTCTGCCTTTTACTTGTGGTGTTTAGATCATTAGTTTTCATGCCGCTACTGATATGGTTGTGTTTCAACCTACCATATTGCCTTTGGTGTTCTCTTGGTCTCATGTATTCATTGTTTTCTTTCCTCTCCTTTGGATGGTGTACTTTGATTGTCATTCTGTTTTGTCTCCTTTATTGGTATATGAGCTTTAACTTTTTGTTGAGTTATTTTAATTGCTGCTTTAGGGTTTTTAATATGCATCTTTAATTTATCACGGCCTTCCAGTGACACTGTTCCGTTTCACGTACGGTGCAAGAAACCTGCAACAGTGTTCTCCCGGCCTTTGTGCACTTGTTACACACTGCACTTCTTCTCGTGCTCTAAACCTCACAACACGTTTTTATATCTCCTTGAAGCAGTCAATTATCTTTGAGAGGGTTTTGAATAGGAAAAACATCTTTATATTTATCCACGGAGTTACCCTGTCTGGCGCTCCCCATTCCTTTGTGTGGATCCGGATTTTCATTTAGTATCCTTTTCCTTGTGCGGGAGGAATTTCTTTTAACAATCCTCCTAAGTGCAGGTCTGCTGGTGCTCAATTCTTTCAGCCTTTGTGTGTCCGAAAGGCATTATTTAACCCTCACTCCTTGAAGGACAGTCTCAAAGTCTCTGCAAATCTGCAAACAATTCCCTTTCCACTGCTCCCCAAGGCTCTAAGGGGATGTATGCGTGTGTAGGGGGCAGGATTCAGAATTATTTAATGTTTATTTATTTTGGAGAGGGAGAGAGAGACTGAGTGCAAGCAGGGGAGGGGCAGAGAGAGAGGGAGACACAGAATCCGAAGCAGGCTCCAGGCTCTGAGCTGTCAGCACAGAGTCCGACGCGGGGCTCGAACCCACGAACAGTGAGATCGTGACCTGAGCTGAAGTCGGACGCTCACCCGACTGAGCCACCCAGGCGCCCCTGGATTTAGAATTATTTATTTTAGTTTTTTTTTTCAACGTTTTTAATTTATTTTTGGGACAGAGAGAGACAGAGCATGAACGGGGGAGGGTCAGAGAGAGAGGGAGACACAGAATCGGAAACAGGCTCCAGGCTCCGAGCCATCAGCCCAGAGCCTGACGCGGGGCTCGAACTCACGGACCGCGAGATCGTGACCGGGCTGAAGTCGGACGCTTAACCGACTGCGCCACCCAGGCGCCCCTAGAATTATTTATTTTGTGTGGGATATTTTATAAGAGCATAGAGGAACCTGTCCTGCACCCAGCGGTCTACTGAGGCAAGAGCCGGTGTGGCTAATGCTTCATCCTGACCGCAGGAGTGACCACTGCACAGGAGGACAGTGTGTGACGGATGGTGATCTATCACTAGCAAGATTAGCTTGATCGGGGGGGAAAGGAGATTTTTCTTTTATCTTGAGGATAAACCAGTGGTGATGAACTAATGCCTTCTGCTACCAGAAAGTCAGTGTCTTTCATGCCTCGATGGCAAAGTTGTGGGTTTCTGTGTACCATCAAAGCCAAGTCCGGTTTTTGTGTTCTGTAGAAGGAACTAGATTTGCAGAAACCGTGACGGAGATTTCTGTCCTCTTGGCACAGGGTGCCCGTGGCTGGTTTCCTCCCAGGTGGCCTTTTCCTCGTCCTCCAGGCAGGGGAATGGCCACATGTCCTCAGCTCAGCTCAAGTTCCAAGCCATTTCGTCTGTAATTCCGTCCACAACATGAAGCTATGCTTTCTGGTCATCCTCCCCCCCACACCCCCCATAGCGATTTTTACTTATTTGAGCAGCCCTGGCGGTCACGCTTCAACCCACCTGATTTCTCCAAGAGAGAACTTAGGTGGAGAACCCACAAAACGCACAAGCAGTCAAAGTCTGGGCCGAACAACAAATCTTGCTTCCTCTCGGCTGTGGAGGATGGCGGTCTGAGGTCAGGGTACCCGCCCGGTTGGGTGGGGTTCGGGGATGCTGACCTCTCCTCGCACCCCCACGTGGCGAGAGGGGCCCGCCACTCTGCGGGAGACAAGCCTTCAGACCATAGCTAGGAGGATTGCTCATGGCTTCCCCGCGCGACAAAGTTCCTTTCTGGAATCTGAACATTTCTCAGTTGGGAAACATATCTGGCCTCAGAGGCGAGGGATAAGTAACGTTGACTCTATGGCGAACAAATAATTTACAGCCACTTCATCGGAAAACAGGAGGCCCGCTGGTTTTAATTTGCATTTCCTTGTTCACCAGTGAGGCTGATGAAGTTTTGGGGTGAAGGTGGGGTTCATGGGGGTCCACGGCCGAGAAAGGATTCTTGAAGACGTCTTTGGTGCAAAAAGGTGATTTTATTCAAGCGCGGGCACAGGACCCATGGGCAGGAAGAGCTTCCCCAGACCCTGAGAAGAGATTGGTTATATACCTGGGAGTTGGGGGCGAAGGTAAAGTCCAGGGGAAGTTTCCAATGAGATTTTCATGTGCTAAAGGAGACTCCCCAGATCCTGGAGGCCTAGCTCTTGTCAAGCTAAGGTTGTTTTTCCCTCTAGCAAAGCATTAGCATTAACACAGTGGGGAGTTCTGGAGACACCTTACTCTGCTGGCCTCAAGGGTCTGTCACTTGAGGCTGCAGGTTATAAGGACACGGAGTTCTACCTGCCATTTCCTCCTGCCTTGGTTTCCCCCATCAAAGCTAAATATTTAGTTTCTCTTCAACATCCCCGTTATTCATAGCTCTTGGCCATTTTGACAGAGATTTTAGTTATCTAGAAAATTTCTTTGAAGGGCATCTGTGTTTTCTCCTCCAGAGGCACTGAGGGATATAGCCTCAGCATCCTTGCTGTTTGGAAATTCCCTTTCCTTGCTTCTGCAGTGAGCGGTTTCTTGGCGGGGGTCGATTCTTGGCTTGCGACCCCCTTAACTGAGGAGAATGGTCTGACGTGTTCCGTTATTCAGGAATGTGGAGGAAAGTTCTGGTGCCAACTCATTGTTATGTTAGTGTGGATGCTGGTACTTTTTTTTTTTTTTCATCCTTCAGACTGAAAAAAGAGTCACTTAACGCCTTGGGCTCTTTAATTTTGTCTAATATTTACAACGTGAAAACAACACAAAGAAAGATATTCATCTCAGGGAAATTGTTTCTCTTGGTCCTCAAGTTAGTTCTGACTGTCTGTCTGCCCCGGACTGTCTGGAATCCCTGTCGCACACATACTGTGTCACCGTGACAGAGGTTTCTTGCCTGCCATCATTTTGCTCGTCGTACTATTGATCCTTTCCTTGGGTGATGGGGGGATTTCCCCAACCAGTGCTCTGTGTCTCTGCTTTGGTTTTGTGTACTCTCGGCCCTTCCCTCCCTCTGTCACCTTCCTTGCGTTTACTCACGTGAATATTTCCTTTTGGGGCGCCTGCCATTTGACCATGACTGTGTGTCTGCTCAAGAAACTTTACCATTCTTGATGTCAGTCTTCTCGGCTGCAGGATGGGTGAGTGGGGAGTGGCTTGGACACCCTTTGAGGTCCTTTTAGCATCATTATTCTGGAATGTGTCCTTGAAATTGCTGTGAAAAGGGAATAATTGACACTTGCCTCCACTCCCTTCTCTCCCTTCCGTTAGAGACATTAACTGGCCATGATATTATTAATTCTTTGGGCCACAAAAAATTCCTATAAGAATACGTTAAGGGGGACACCTGGGTGGTTCGGTCAGTGAAGCGTCTGAGTCTTGGTTTTGGCTCAGATCGTTATCTCACGGTTCGTGGGTTTGAGCCCCACGTCGGGCTCTTCATTGACAACGCAGAACCCACTTGGGATTCTCTGTCTCCCTCTCTCTCTCTCTGCCCCTCCCCCACGCATGCTCTTTCTCTCTCCCAAAAGAAATAAATAACCAAACAAAAAGAGTACATTAGGGTGCACCTTGCATCAGAGTAGTTTTGCTCTGGAATGTCCTAAGAGTCAGGGGTCCATGAGGCCCACTGAGCACCTGGAGGAAATCCTTTCGCTCTGTGCCCCAGTCTCCTCACTTGCCGTAATGGAGGGCTCTCCTACCCACACCAGAGCCCCAGCCCCTGCCGTGTGCCCTGTGGGTCTGCAGGGGGAGAAGTCTTTCAGTGAGTGAAACGACAATCAGTTCTTAACGACTCTGTTTATTTTCCTTCCTTGGGCCCTTCAAAACTGGGAAGAACATAAAAATGTGTGCCCCGAGGCACCTGGTTTTGGGCCAGCCCTTGACAATAAACGGTATAGAATGTTCTCGTGCCTCATGGTCAGATTCACCTGCTGGAATTCACGGGACGTCCACTTCCTGAGAGCCTCCCAGGGGCTGGCCTTTTCATGTACGTTCAGTGCAGATTTGCACGCAAGGAGAGTTGGCTGAACATGCGGGGCTTGTCTTCTTTGTGGGGGTCAAAACTGGGGGAAGCCAAGTTCCACTGCAAAAGGGTTCAGCATGGCAGTTCTCTAGGGAATGTTCAACCCACGGTGGCCGGAGGTCTGCACTAACAGTGAAGCCTGAAGCCGTGCAAGATACTGCCCGGATTTACACGGCTTTAAGTATGCGCCGGGCTAGAAGTTCCACCGCGGAGGGAGAGCCTTGGTGTTTGCAACGCCTTCCACGTCTGGCCTCGGGATGCGTCGTGTGTCTTCCGACGATCTCGGGAGGCAGACGGCTCGGGGATGAGTCTAACTCTGCCATTATCTGTGCCACTGCAGACTGGGGCTTCTCCGTCTCAGCACCCTTGACCTTTTGGACGGGTAAGTATTTGTTCTGTGGTTTGTAGGGTGTGGAACAGCACTGCTGCCTTCACCAGTAGATGCCAGTGATGCCCTCGAGGTGTAATAACCAGACATCTCCCAGATACAGCCGAATGTTCCAGGTGGAGACGCGCCGCTCGGAAGCGACTAAGGTGCCTCTCTGGACCTTGGCCCCAAGTGGTCAGTGTGGGGATACTTTTTGTGCAGGTGGAGTGATATTTATCTCATTTAAAATAGTCATCTTCCTGGGGCGCCTGGGTGGGTCATTCGGTTCAGCGTCTGACTTCGGCTCAGGTCATGATCTCGCGGTCTGTGAGTTCGAGCCCCGCGTCGGGCTCTGGGCTGACGGCTCGGAGCCTGGAGCTTGCTTCGGATTCTGTGTCTCCCTCTCTCTCTGCCCCTCCCCCACTCAAGCTCTGTCTTTCACCTTCAAAAATAAATAAAAACATTAAAAAAAAATAGTCATCTTCTTGGAGATGGAGGGACGTGGGTTGACCCGACTGCCTGCTGTCTATCCTGAGCCCTCCTGCAGTAGCCGCCCCTGTCCAGCTCTCCTTCGCACATGCTGCGTGTTTCTCGGGGCACACCGGGAAGCAGGCTCTCTCTCTCTTAGCTCTGGTGTGCCCCCTGCTTGGAAAGGCCGGAGGCTCAGCTCTCATTCGCTCTGCACCTGGAGCCATCATGTTCCCTGACACTGGGCCATGGTCAAGATGGGTGCCATATGGGGCCAGCGGGAGCTGCCTCTGGGGTGGGGTGTGGCAGGGAGGCTGGAGGCAACCAGGGGTCCTGAAGGCAGTCTTGTCCGTGGCCTGACATCCAGGGGTGCCCCAGCCACCAGGGTCTGCTTCCCGCCACGGACCTCACGCCCTGGGGCCTCTGCCAATGTCCTTGGGAATTGTGGCACCAGAACGTTTCCAGTATGAATCCTCGACACTTCCAGTGTCTGCATAGGTCTCCGTCTGTGAAGACAGGCTGTCGGCCAGCTGCTCACGGGGACTCGTGGCAGCAAGAAGGCGGGCTGAGCAGACCCCATTCCTCCCATTTGGCAGGTGGGAGAACGGAGGTTTGGAGAGGAAAAGTGACTTTCCAAGGTTGCACGGGCCGCCTTTCTTTCTGCGGTAATGAGCTCTCCTTCCCTGGAAGCGTTCAACACTGGGGACCTCTAGACATCGGTCAGGGGAGCATGCGGGGCCGTGCTGCCGAAATCTGATGTGCTGGTGAAAGCAGGGTGGTGTTCTCACTCCCGAGACCACACTCATCTTCCTCTGAGGCCACCCAGCTGGTTCCCGGCTCTTTCCAGCGTTTCCCCTCCTCCCTTGGAACCCGGTCTTCGTTCTCTCTCTGAAGTGAACTCGCTCTATAAGTTCCAACAAGAAATATTATGATCTAACTTCTTGTGGCTTCAGGAGATACAAATCTGTGGTAACACTTCAAATTAAGTGTCGTGAATGAGTAATTACTTTCTGAATCTGAGGAGTCCAATTGAATGGGAATCATTATGGTACGTTAATTAAAATCCCACTGATTATTAAAATTATATTTTGGTGTTTTAATAACTCTATACGGGACATGCAGATAAAACCCAGAGATATACACCAGTGTGGGTTCTTGCTAAACCCCAATAAATATTGGGACTAACTCAAACATGTATTTATTGTTTCATAGAACTTAAATGGAATTATACCCGAGATAGGTTGGGTGTCGCAATTAAGGTCTGTGCGTCTTTGGAACCCCAACGCAGGGATCTTTTGATCTTTATGAAGTCTGAGTTTGGGGCAAGCATCTTCTGAGTGCAGAGAGGCTGAGAAAACCAAAGAGAAGGTTTTAGGTGGTTATGACGTGCTCCCGTCAAAATTCCTCTGGGCTGTTCCATGGCCCAGAGTGGAATCGGAACTTGGAGTCCTCTTTGAATCTGATTATTCTTAGATCATAGAACTGTATGCCCTGGGTTGGTAAGAATTTCAAGTCATCTATTCACCCAGGCCGGCTGCTTATCAGAATCACCTGGGGAGCTCTGGAAACATTCACATTTCTCACGGCTCCCTTGAGGCGCTGAGTGGGTCGGTGGGGCGGGGGGCAGACCAGCCCCTCAGGTGTCTGTCTCCCCACAGGGGCCTGAGGATACATCAGGGACATTCTTACCTCTGCCCTTTTCACTCTTCTGTCTCCCCTGTGGGCTCCCCCTGACCCGAGGGGTCTGCAGAAGTATCTTCTAGAGGTTAGCATCGCACTGGGGACCCTCACAAGTCCCTAGTCTCTAGGGTATAGGCTCCAGTGTCCCCAGTACACTGGGGCAATGCTGCTTTCTTGCTTTCAGACGGGGGGCGGGGGGCTTCTGGCCTCCTCAGAAGCTGAGGTCACAGCAGGCCTTCTCAGGGGCCTCGGAAACTATTTCTCTAGGGAGGTGGTGCTGGCCCAGGAGCTAGATGGAGAAATGACGTTATGTGCCCCGGAGAGACAGGACATTTCAGGTGGCCCGTTTGACAAGGCCGTTTTGATACAGGATGTGTATCCCTTAGGCGCTGGAAGGAAACGGGGCACCCTCAAAGCGGGTCACTTGAGGGGGGTGGACAGATGCGGCATCTTGCAAAGGCGTAAACAGGGAGGAGGGAAAAAGCCTAAGGGTAATGCAGCACCCAGCGCGTGCCAAGGTGGGGAGGGGGTCCCGGGGGGGCGGCCACTTGTGGGGGGTCCTGGGGCGCAGCCGCCTGTGGTGGGTCCCAGGGAGGGATCTGGGGGGGCCGGGCGGCCCGTCTGTCACCGCAGCCTCCCGGGCCCACTGGGGAGAGACTGTACCTCGGAGAGATAGATGTCGGGGCCGGCTCCTGCTTGTACCCAGTGCCCATAAGTGACCAAGGGGCAGTTCCTAGAGGGCGTGGCCTCTGAGACGGCCCTGAGGGGCGGGCAGGTTCCGGTTGGTGGCAGGTGGCGAGCAGGAGCCGAGGGAGGAGGCGGGCCTCTGCGGCCGGTGGCGGCCCTGGGCCCGCAGCTCAGCGCCACGGCTGGCTGGGGAAGCTCCGCTTCAGCTCCTTGCTGGTGCAAGTCCGACGCCACCAGACGTGAGCGCGCCCCCAAGCGGGCGATGCGGGCAGGGCCGTGTTTTGGGAAGGGGAAGGTGGCGGGATGGAAGGACCGGGGTGGGGGCGGTGGGGGAGCTGTTAGGGGTTACTGCACCGGTCTAGGCGAGGACTTCATGAAGGTCACGATCCCAGCGGCCACCGCGGGGGTGGAAGGTCTGAGGTTCTGGCCAGAGAACAGAATCCATTCCCCGATGGGATGTGGGGGAGGGGGAGAAGGCCCCCGCCGGAGAAGGGGCTAAGGCCGGCCGAGCCTGAGGACTGACACGGGTGGGTTGTCCGGGTGTTGTTGCTGCCAGTTCTTCTGTGCCCGTGACCTCGGTGCCTCCCACCTGGGGCCCCTCGGAATCCCCTGGAGACTCCATTCAAACTAGCGCTCCCTAGGGGCGCCTGGGTGTCTCAGTCGGTTGAGCGTCCCACCCTTGGTTTCCGATCAGGTGGTGATCTCACAGTTCTTGAGTTCGAGCCCTGCCTCTGGCTCTGTGCTGACAGTGCAGAGCCTGCTTGGGATTCTCTCTCTCCCTCTCTCTCTCTGCTCCTCCCACGCACTGCCTCTCCTGTTCCAAAATAAATAAATACACTTAAAAAAAAATAGCTCATGGGCCGCATACGCAGATGAGCCAGACTGGCTCGGGAATCTGCATTTTTAAGGTGCCCCCGCCCCCCCCCGGAACCTATCACGCAGCTGGGCTGGCTTGATTCAGCTCCCTTCCCTTCACCTTCCTGGCCTCCCCTCCAGGGAGGGTCCCTGTGGTTTTCTTTCCTTTCACTGATGTGGAAACTGAGGCACGGGAAGGTGAGCGGCTCTCTCAGCTTCCGAGTTTGAGCCCAGGCCCAGTGGAGCTGAGGCCTGGCGGGGACCGAGGGTGGGGTGGGGACCGACTTTGATTCCTTTGTTCTCCCCTCACGGGGCGCCTGGCAGCCGGCTGGCAGGTCGCGTCCCTGGGGCAGGGCAGTGTGGGGACTGGGCGAGTGGGTGCCAGGCCCTTCCTGGCGGTTGGGACCTTGGCAGGGGGAGCCCCGCTCAGCCTTGGCAGCCCCAGGGGAGGGAGCTGGCTGGAAGGGGAAGGAGAGGCAGGTCGGCCACTCGGCTCCTGGCGGATGCCCCGTGACAGGGTCTCGAGGGGGAGAAACGAGCGTGTGTCCTTCCCTCTTCAGTTGGAAACACTGTCCGCTAAACCAGGTCTTTGGGGGGGGGGGGTTCCTGAATCAACCGAGGCATGTGACCTCGGTTTGCCGAACCCTGAAACGGAAACTGGGGTAGAAGGGTAGCGTCACACGTCAGACCCCCGGTTTCTTCACCGGCAGAATAAGGATGGTGGTCCCTACCTCGCCTGTCGTCGCGTCGCATGGTGTCGGGTGAGTGGCGCATACGGCGTGCTTAGCACGTGACCGGGTCACTGGGCTCAGGGCGGGGAAAACGTGCCCATCGCCACCGTCATCACCGTACTTTGCCAACCCCAGCGTGTCAGGCGACCGCTGGTGAAAGCAGATGTTGAGTGAGCGTCTCTTAAGTGTCACACGCTGTAAGTTGCTGTAAGGACACACGGGGATGTACACGCGTATACGGACCCTGGGGACCAGAAGCTTGTACTCTGGCAGGGGACAGGGACGGCAGGGAGAAGACCCGACTGAAGTGGACAGCGCACATGGGCTCTGTCAACACTCTGTGTCTCGGGCATTGGCCTGGACCTTCCTTGGGGCCTTGGGAACGTGAACGAGAAGCAGGGACAGCTTCGTCATATGCGTTCTGGGATTCCTCACATGATGGGGCTGCCCCCGACCGCTTGTAGTCAGCTAGACTGAGCCCTTTGGCATCTTCTCCGAATCTTGGTCTGCGTTTTACCTTCTTACTAGCTCCACAGACTCCTACGCACCCTTCAAAACCCTCCTTAGACGTTACTTCCTCCGAGAATTGTTGTCCAACCTGTGTGTCCCTCCTGGACTCGTTCAGTAGCTTCTCTGCTCTCTCTGCCTGGTGGCAAGACCATTAGAGCTCCCATCACGCTGTGTGGTAAGGGGCGGTGGCCTGACTTCTCTTGAATCATCAGCTACTGGAGGACCCCGGTCATAGCCACCTGTTTGTGTCTACAGTTCAAGCCCGGGGCAGGGCACAGAATAAAGACCAGGGGCCCCATTGGCCCAGGAGAGCCCGGAGTCGAACGCGATGGGGCAGGAAGCAAGCAGGGGTGCTACACCGGGTGGGCGGGCAGCCCAGGGGTCCCAAAGTATTTCCAGGAGCAGGCGGCTTTTGAGACGGGATTTGAAAGGTGACAGGATGTCTCCTTCCTAAAACCGTGCTCTTCATCTTGTAGGGTGCAGGCTAGGGGGCCAGCGGGAGGCGGCGTGAAGGGAAGTGACTCATCCAAAGAGGCTTTCCCCTCTGCCACAAGGCAAACGCATATTTCCCAAGCGGGCAAGTGGGTCTCCATTCCTTCGGGGCTGGACTAGCCACAATTCACTTCCGACTCAGCTGGGATTATCCCTTTCAGAGGAAGCCGGGGCAGGGAGAGCTGGGGTAGGAAAGGTCCTGGCAGGCCAGGGAAAAATGAAACGAGGCAGAAAGGGCCAGGTCTGGGCAACGCACAAGAAAGGAACATCAGGGTTGTGTGGACGCCTTTGGCACAGTAGCCGCGGCTTTCTCAGTTCAAGTTCAGGGAGCATCTCCAGGGGGCGAGACTCGATGCTCTGGGCTGCGGGGGAGCAGGTGGATAGGTCATGCTCACTGCCCCCGGGAGACCACAGGTGAAAGAGGCAGACAGACATGGGGATGATCAGTGCATTAAAGCCTTCTGGAATCTCTGAGACTTGACTCCACAGAGATGGCCTGCAAGGTAGAGTGGCAATTCATGCCCATGTGGGCTTTACACAATGCTATGTGCCTCATATTGTAGGCAGACTGTTAAAATGCTGTCCCCATGGAATGTACAGTCCAGTGAGAGAATCAGTCATTTATCAAGCAACTAAGAGCCGGGGATGCAGGTAAAAGTGAGGTCTTTTCCTGCTAGGAAAGGCCATGGGCAACACTTGGAAGGTAAGAAGGCAAAGTTGAGCAGAAACATCCCACGAGGAGTGAACAGCACGTGCAAAGGGCCCGTGGCAGGCAGGACTAAAAGAGGGCTTTGTGGCTGGTATGGAGAGTGTGGGGGCCAGAGTGGGGTGAGATGGGCAGAAGAAACCATCCAAAACCCCGGTCATCCCAGGCCAAATGCCCACTCACCACCTGTCCACACTCTCTCCCCATCTGGCGGTTATGAAAGGGTGAGGCCCGGCTTGATGCAACTGCCAATGGCTCAGGGACATCATGGGAAGGCATCAGAGACTCAGGAGAGAAAGGGAGAAAGAAGAGAGAAAAGTAGGAAAAGCCAAATGCCTCAGCGCCAAAAAGAGGGGATCCAGGATGGCCGGAGCCCAGATTTTCGGGCCAGAGGGCAGAGGGTCTGTGTGTTTCTCAAAAGTGCCGGGGAGGGACACTGGTGTGCTTTCACTGGGGGTGTGTGTTTGTGACCAGATCGGTTGCTGAAAGAGGACGTGCTTTTGGCTTGGACAGACTGGAGGACACGCACAGCAGCGCAGTGAGTAGTGGTCCTCGCCAGGAAGACTGTGGCCGGGACCGGGCGGGAGGGTGGCGTCAGGATGCAGTTGCATTTTAAAATTTTATTTATTTATTCATTCATTCATTCATTCATTCACTCATTTATGTTAAAAAATGTTTAAATGTTTATTTTCAGAGAGAGACAGAGAGAGAGAGAGAGGGAGGGGGGACAGAGAGAGAGAGAGAGAGAGGAGGAGCAGAGACAGAGGGAGAGAGAATCCCAAGCAGGCTCCACGCTGTCAGTGCAGAGCCCGACGCGGGGCTCGAACTCACGGCCTGAGAGAGTGGACGCTTAACCGACTGAGCCCCCCGGCGCCTCAAGGTGGAGTTGCCTTTTAAACGCTGTATGTAAATCTGTTCCCGGTCGTGCCCATTCACTCCTTCTTTACCGCCTCTGTCTCGTTTGAGGAGAATGTGCTGGAAGGGTTCTCTGCCTCCCGATTCTGTCCGTTAGCATTTGACGCCCATCACACGGCGGCTGTGCCCAGGGCTCTGGGGACTACTCGCCGACCGGGGGCCCTCGGGGACTGCCCTGCCCGGCAAGGCCGGGGGCACCTGGCAGTGATGGTGGAACGTGCCCTAACCGCCCTGAGGGGCCGGGGAAGGAATTTTGCCTCAGATGGTACCTAAGCCTTATCTGGGCGCAGAAGGCAAGGAAGGGCATACCCAGTGGGAACAGTGCACGGGGAAGCATGGAGACCCGCGAGAACATGGCACCCGAGGGAGGTGGTTAGACGTTGTTAGAAAGGGAAACGTGAGTAGGAGGTAGGCGTGGAGAGATGTCCTGGCCAAGGTGGGAAAGCCTGGGGTCTGGCAGGACGTGGCCTGGGCCCGTTCCAGGCAGTGAGGCGCCCACAGGTGGCCCTTTGATCTCACAACAAATGGCCTATTCAGCATCTCTGAGACGGGGCCGGCTCCTGGCAGCCAAGGTAGGAAGGTGGCAAGACACAGGGGATGGTCTGCCCGGTTCCAGGGCCGGGAATTGGCTCAGCGACTCCCACTGCCTAGGAGGGAGTAGTCAGGTCCCAGCAGCCTCCGAGGACACCCCTGACAGGCCATGGGGCTGGCCTCGGGGGCTGGTGTCTGGGAAGGTGGCCTTTGGAGGTCCCGGGGCAGGAGTGGGGGCAGGACAGGGTTGGGATCTCCCGGATCGGGTTCATGGGGGTGGTTGTGCTTGGGTGCACAGAATCAAGACAGACAGACCCCCTTCCCCCGCCTCCCCCGCAAGAGCTGAGTGTTTGGGACTCCCTTCCTCCGCTGGAAACTTCTCTGTGGCAGGAGGCCCCTTTGTTGGGAGAGGCGAGGCTGGCTACAGCAGCCCTAAATACCACAAAGGTTTAGATCTCCTCCCCACCCTCCACCTGCCATTCAGTAGTCCACGCTAAAACCACAAGAGGCCGTCTTTTCATAACACTACACGTTCCCGATGCTGAAGACCAAATGGCTCGTTTCGAGACTCTTCGGTTCTGTTTATTTCGGGTGTCTCGGCTTCTCGGGTATCCTGAGCACATATGTAGAAGGCCCACTGGCCGAGGGGCGATGCCGGAAAAGTCCCATCTGCGAGTTGCCAAGTTAGGAGAGGAAGCTTGGCTGGCGCTAAAGGTTGTTTGTGGGCAGGGTTGGGGGTCAGGTGTGGACTCCCAGTTGTGGCCTTTGACCTCCCTGGCTCCGCCGAGCTGTGTGCTCTCAGGCGAGTCACATAACCACTCTGACCCTCAGTCTCCTCCTCTGGAAATTGGTAACCATGCCGTTTGCAGGGTTACTGTGACGTTCGAGCGTGTGGATGTAGGGACTATGGCGTGTACGCATAGTATACGCTCAGTGAACATTACTTCCCCATCTCTTAGGAAAGAAAAGTTGGCTTAGGAATCAACTTCAACTAAAATGTTTTTGTTGTGTTAAGAATGGGCCAAAAGTCACAAAATTACTTAGAGATTGTTTTCACGGAGTTCAAAAAATCCAGGAGACGATTTAATCAACAGTCTGTTTGCCTCCTCACAGCCGCACGGATGCACTCCTTTCTGAAAATGCAAATCAAACAATTGAAGTTCTCCAGTGTGTTCGATTCCTTCACTCACTCCTTCACTTCCTCTGCAACCAAGTGGTCAACACCTACTCCGTGTGAGGGCTGGTGGAGAGAGGGGCTTGGGGCTGTGGGAGCCGTAAGCTCAGGTGTGTAGATCCCTGCAATTTACTAACGGTGACCTTGGGCAAGTCATCACCAGGCTGCAGCCCTCCGGTGGGCCCTTTGCATAATCAGGGTGATATTCCCCTTGCAGGGCTGTTGGGGAGGATTAAAGATCTCGCGCACAAGGTGCAAGGCGTTTTGGTGCAACGAGCGAACGGGAGCAGCCACGGTTCCCGAGACGTGGTCCCCCTGCCCTTCGGTGACTGACGGCTGTGGTGACAGCAACCACAGAGAGTGCATCTCTCCTTCTGCTTCTGGGCGAGGCAGGTGGGAAAGTGGCCTCGGGGGCTCCCCGCAGGAAGCTGACCCAAGGACGTTGCTTTGGGTGGCCCTTTGGGTGGTCCGTTTGTAGCAGACAATGGAAAACCAAGCAGATCTCCGAAGTGCTTTTGAAGACGTTCCCCGGGGGGCCTGCAGCACTGCCCAGGAGCCCAGGGGCAGGTTCTTGGGAGCCTGGCTGTCTGGGTGCTGGGCTTGGACGAGTGGGAGCAGCTGCGGGGAAAGGCAGAACTCGTTCCTCTGGAGTGTGTTTATCCTGCTTTTCTGACCTCAGAGCCCAACCATCCTAATGATTTTTAATGACTCTAATGTGCCTCGCGTCTCCCCCGGACCCACTGGCCATGCAACCAAGTGCCTCTTTCCCTTGAGCCCAGCGGAAGGTGGTCAGATGTCAGCTGGGATTACACGGTTGGGCTTATCGTCAGACAAGCTTTAGCCCGGCACTCAGCGCGAGCTCACGGGACGGCTCCAGCCAATCCTCTCCATAAAGCCAGGTGGAAAGAGGTGCCAGGGCACTGGTACCAGGTTGCAAGTCAAGAAGACGTGAGTGCAAATCTTTTTTTTTAAGTTTTTAAAGCTTATTTATTTATTTTGAGAGGGAGAGAGAGAGAGAGCACAAGCTGGGGAGGTGCAAAGAGAAGGAGAAACAGAATCCCATGCAGGCTCCATGCCATCAGCACAGAGCCCGATGGGGGGCTCGAACCCACACACCATGAGATCATGACCTGAGCTGAGATCAAGAGTCAGATGCTTCACCAACGGCACCCCCCGGACGCCCCGATGTGAGTGTAAATCCTAAATGCTTCGCTCACCGGTTGAGCTCTCAGGGGAGTAACTCTGCCTCTCGGGTCTCTGTTTCCTCATTGGAGGAGTGGGCATGACGTGAGCTCTCGGGGTGTCCCTGGGATTCCGAGCCATCTCCAGGCCTGAGCTTTGCCACTAGCCAAGTGGACGGTTGCTGAGGCGCCTCCTTGTTTTGCAATCCTATGACTCCCTTGCCGGCCAGCTCCTTCCTGCCAACACCCACTCCCATCGGCCTGAAAATACCTGCCTTGGACAATGTGCTCTTGGCCAAGCAATTTCCCAAGAAGGGCTGTGACGGCCGGGACGGCCACCCGCCTGAGGCCTCGTGGGGCCTGGCTGAGCTCCGTGGAATAGCCTGGAAGCTCACTGGCCCTTGGACCCTCCCTGCTGGCTGCCTCTAGACAAGCCAGACCCAGGAGTACTGAGGCCCCTAGGCTCCCTTAACACGTGTGGTGCGACTGTTCAGGGGAATGCAGATTTCTGGAAAGTGAAGCTCCTCCGTCAGTCAGTCAAGGGCTCAGATCACCTCCCTGCCTCTCTCCTAAAGGTTTCAGTTCTTGCTTCACCCGGATCCACCCGCTTTTGTAAGCCGTGACATCCCTTTCAGCTGAGTCACTGGGGACTCTGGCTAGAAAACAGTAGCAGCTCTGTGGCCCCGACCCTCCTGGGGAAGGCCTCGTGCCTTCCCCACTGACTGTGTGGGTGGCATCCCCTCTCGTGGGATGTTTGCTTCTCCACCTTCCCGTCCTACAGATGAACACCCCCCAGGGCAGGAGAAAGTTGCAGGCACTCGCCAAGGGCCTCACGGCGGGGAGCGCAGAACAGCTCTGTCCTGGGGTCTGACAGCAATGCCCTCACTGTGATTACTGTTATATTCCTGTTTCTTAAAACTCTTACGTGTGTTAGATGTGAAGTTCGAGGGCCTGAGTTTGAAAGTGTCCCTTAATATACGACCAGTGTGATCTCGTCCCTCTAGGAGATGTTTGGCAATGTCCAGAGACTTTCTTGGTTGTCACGCTTGGGGAAGGGGTAGTTCCTGGCATCTTGTTGAGGGTTAGGGAGCGTGCTCAATGCCCTGCAGGTGCACAGGACACCACAACTCGCCGCAAAGAATGATCTGGTCCAAACCATCGGCATTGCCGAGGCTGAGAAGCCCCCGCTATGAAGGAAAGTAAAGATGTCCCTTTTTTTCGCAACCAGACCGTGAGGTCTCCAGAGAGTCTCAAAAGTAGTACATAACACACGCACACACGTCATTTCTATTGTGAAATGAAGATTATTTTAGAGGTGGAAGGAAAGGCTGGTTTGTGTCCAAGTCAAGGTTGACTTGACTTGGCCTGGTGGCTTCCCTTACCCCGTCTCCCCCCATCCCTGGGCTGTCCTGACCCCTGCTCCAGGAGTGTGGATGATGCCAACTCCCTGCTCTGGGTGTGGACACATGGCTATACCCCACCGTCTCCAGCCTTGATTTCCATCTGGGGCTACCGTCCCACATTTCTGCTAGTAGTGAGGACGCACCTGTGGCTCAAAACGTGCCCGTCCTGAGCTCAGCATCTGCCTCCCAACCAGCTCCTCCGTGGCCAGCCCTGAACCTGGCCTCGGCGCTCAGTGGTCTCCTCCCCGCTGCCCCACAGCTGGCCTGTTGGGTTCACGTCCACAATCGCTTTTCCATCCAGGCATTCGTCCTACGTCCATGGCTTCTGTGTTCCTTTCTTCTCTGACCTGGAATCCCGCACCTTCCTCCTCTCTCCAGGTCTCAAATCTTTTGCTCATGCCACTGTGAAATGTATCTTCATAAAGGCTGTTTTCTCTAGTACTTTCCTAGTCAAAATCCTTCATGGCTGCCCTGCCTAACAAGGTAATGCCACCTTCTCACCTTGGGATTCACATCTCTGTCCGATCGGGCTGTCTACTTCCTACCAAGGGGTAAACATCTCCTGTTCCAGCTGCTCCTCTCGGCCAGGCAGGCAAGCACGCGGTGGCCTGAGCCGTCCTTGTTCCCCTGGGTGGAGGGACTGAGGACGCAGCCTCTCCTGTCCTGACCCCCGATTCCTCGCCTCCGTTTGTCCATCCCCCATCCTGGAAGGCCCCTACTCCTGCAGCCACACTTATGAGTCCCATCTGAAGCAGACTGTGCTCAAGTGCTGCCTTCTCGGACATGCACTCGTCACTCTGCTGTGAATTACAGCGATTTAGGAAAAAACAAATAATGGTGGTGGTTACTATGTATTTACAGGCCAGGCACGCTCTTTGAATCTGCACAACTACCTGGTTCAAATAGGCATTAGAGGCTCCATTTTAGTAAAAAAGAAATGAAAGTTCAGACACCTTCATAGATGTACTCAAGGGCGAGAGCCAGAGGTGGTGCCCTGTGGTTTTGGGAATGCCACCTAGGGACCATGTGGCTGATGCAGGGTGCACCTCTGTCAGAGTACCATGCTCTGAGCATACGACATCCGTCTGTCCGTCCATCCATCCATCCATCCATCCATCTGTCCATCCATCCATCCATCCATCCATCCATCCATCCATCTGTCCATCCGTCCATCCATCCATCCATCCATCCATCCATCCGTCCATCCGTCCATCCGTCCATCTGTCCACCTGTCCATCCATCCATCCATCCATGCAACTGTCCATCCATCAATCCATCCATCCATCCATCCATCCATCCATCCATGCATCCATCCATCCACCCATCTGTTCATCCATCCGTCCATCCATCCATCCATCCATCCATCCATCCATCTGTCCATCCGTCCATCCGTCCACCTGTCCATCCATCCATCCATCCATCCATCCATCCGTCCATCCATCCATCCATGCATCCATCCATCCACCCATCTGTTCATCCATCCATCCATCCATCCATCCATCCATCCATCCGTCCATCCGTCCATCCGTCCATCTGTCCTCCTGTCCATCCATCCATCCATCCATGCAACTGTCCATCCATCCAACCATCCATCCATCCGTCCATCCATCCATCTGTCCATCCGTCCATCCATCTGTCCATCCATCCATCCATCCATCCATGCAACTGTCCATGCATCCATCCATCTGTCCATCCATCCATCCGTCCATCCGTCCATCCATCCATCCATCCGTCCATCCGTCCATCCGTCCACCTGTCCATCCATCCATCCATCCATGCAACTGTCCATCCATCCATCCATCCATCCATCCATCCATCCATCCATCCACCCATCTGTTCATCCATCTGTCCATCCCATGGGTCTGTCTGCCCATGTATCCATCTGTCCATTTGTCTGTCCGTCCATCTGTCTGTCCATTCATCCACTCATAGACTCACTTGTGAGGGAATGCATAAATTAGAGAAGTGAATGAATCAATTTGTTCAAGACACATTGAGTATTTTTCAGGCATATCATATAGGTGATCAGTAAAAGATTTCCTGCTGTCTTATTTTTTCAGTTTTATACAGAGAAAGAATCGTAAGCAGGTTCCATACTCAGTGTAGATCCTGATGCAAGGCTTGATCCAGAATTCTGGGATCACGACCTGATCCAAAATCAAGAGTCAGATGCTCAGTGGACTGAGCCACCCAGGTGCCCTATCCTGATGTCATTTTTTGGGAAGGAGGAGGTGAATACATTTATGCCTCTGGCCTATTGAATCAGGAAATAAGTAACTTAAGAACAACTTTTGAAATTTTAGAGCCATAGCGTGATAAAAGCGGAAGGGACACGCGTGATCCTTCTTACCTGGGGCCCCAGGTCACAGGAGAGAGCCACGGGCCCAGCTCAGGGGAGGGGCTGGCCGGCTCGCCCACCTGCCTGCGGGCTCACAGCACGGTGTTTGCCTTCACGGAAGAGCTGTTGTTCGTTGTGTCTGCGGAACTGATGTACCCATCCAGCTCCAGGAACGTGTGGACCAGCAAGATGTGGGTTTGGAGGTGGAGACCAAAAGAGAAGCCTCGAATGCTCACCGTGTACTCTCAGCTCCTGTAGCCTGAGGGATGCGTCCTGGTCTCATTTCACAGGTGGAAATGTGGGGTTCCTAGAGGAGAAGTGACACGCCCAGCTTGCAGCCCTGCCCTCCTGGCTTGGGACTGGATGTGGTGGTGGCACCCAGCAGTGAGGCGTCCCTATACGTCAGAGCCCGGGTTTGAGCTCTGCTCCTCTCTCCGTGTGGTCTGTGAGGATTGGGTGAGTTGTTTCCATTGGGGCAGAGCACGGTGCCAGCACAAGTGTGTGCCCACAGTTTGTCAGTGGTAGTAACACTGTGATTGTTAGGGCATCCTTTGGGTCCAGACCCAGAGTTGCCTTCTGTCCTTGGGTGACCCTAAGGGATTCCCAAGGTGAAATCCTTGGTTTCCTTCTGTGTAAAATGGGGCCACAACACCCCCTCTTCCCCTGACTCCCCAGATGCTGGTGCTCAGCCAGCGTAGACTGCGATTTCTATTTCCATTTCTCTGTAGAGGTTGTTAAATTAAAAGAACAGGAAAGGGGGTTTCGATGTTGGAGAAAGTCAGGGGTGGGGTCCTGGGGGTGCTGGGCCTCAGCCGTTAGGAATTCTGGCTTTCGGCAATTTCCCCTGGGCTCTCTGGAAATGTTGAGCAGATATCACACGTCCCACTTGCCTCATCCGACTGGGCATTGCAACACCAACGTGCTGTGAGAATGGCACTGTCCTGGGAGAGCCACCTGAGTCATGGGAGCCCGGGAGCCTCTCCTGGGAGTGTCCTGTAGGTGGGCAGGGCCTGGGGGGAAAGACCTGGTTCTGTAAGTAGCCACCTGGCCTACCTTGAGACACATCTGGCGATCTCCGTGTACCCAGGGGACGCTGGAGGGGCTGCCTTCGCCGCCCAGCAGAGGGGGCGGCACGGCTGGGATTTCTGTGAGCTCCTGGGCTCACTGGGAGGCACAGACCCAGCTTCACTTCCTTGTTGTGCCATCAACTTGCTGGTGAACTCGAGCAGGTCTAGGCCTTGGGAGTCCCACCTGTAAAAGGAAGTGTTTGGTCTCGGAGGCTACCACCATCTCGAGTTGCAATTTCTCGAGTTGGGTCTCCAGCTCCTTCTGGAGCCCAGATCCCAGTGCACAGCAGGCCCCCTGTAGGGGTGAGGTGAACAGATGGCTGAATGAATGATGGATCCAAACACAACGTGTCCACCTTTTTTGCCCACAGAGTGTGTTGCTCTGGGATCAGCTCTGAGCAGAATCACTGCAAGTTCAATGTGGCTGCATAGCCCATGAGCTCTCTTAGAGAGAGAGGCTCACATAGGTGGGTTGGAAAAAAACCAATTAAGGGCTTGTGTATTTAGCATTTTGCACTCAGCGTACTTAAGGACGAAGGGTAATCTTTTGAAATCAGACATATCTTGTTGGTTAATGTTGGTGTAAGTTTTTTTTTTTTTTTTTTGAAGGTAAGGCCTGGACATGGCGGTCAGAGCTCATGTGAAGAGGCAAATTACCGATACATGAGGGTATGCCTAATTACCTGAAATTCCCTCCTCTGTTGAGTGAAAAACACAGTTTTCATCAGCCCTGGATTAATTATGGCTGCCGAGAGCTGTAATTGGCAAAAGCGTGTTTTTAGCTCATGACTCAAGGCTGACTCAACATTGGGGACCGTGCTTTCCATGGCCTCAAGCTGGGTTCCCTTTTTTCCTGGAAACGCCTAAGTGGTTTGCCAAGCCCTTTGATGGGGCCCATCAAGCTTCCCTGGGAGGCTCGAAGCCTGGTTTGAGCCCCTGGCATCCAAACTGGGGGTGGGAGAGGGGTGGGGAGGCGGCCATGCTGGGCGCTCCTGGACTTACCTCACGTCAAGCTGACAACACCTTCACGAAGGTGAGCAATCTCAGGCATTGGCTTCTAAGCTGTGGAGCTTGGATTTGAACTCCCTGTTATTATTTTTTTTCCCATTGCCCTTTGGGGCCTCACACGGGTCACCTGCAGGGCTTGGAGTGGCTGTCCCCACAGCGAAATGGTCTCGTGAGGGTAGATCTTGCTGTGTGTGTGAGTGAGGCCATGCTGCTCAGGGCTGAACTTGTTTCTGGTTCCATCAGGAGGGCTTTGATGACAATGCCCAATTCTAACACACGGAAGATTTTCCGGGTGGGGAGAAAGGACTTTGTCATAAATCCTGGCCTTACATCTGGATTGATGGATGGGTCATCCATTCGTGTTGGTGAGATCACCTTCCCTTCTCATTTATCTCCTCACCCGTGGCTGTCTCTGTCCTCGATTGGCCTCCCAGGCCTGGCCTCAGAGCGACCATTCTGTGGGCGGAGGGGTACCCGGAAAAAGTTGCCTCCCGGTGGGATGGGACTACCCGTCAGAAAAGGCCGATTTCCCCCACCCTACTTTAATTCTCTGAAGCTGACAGACTGAGCCCTCATTTCCTGTCCTCTTTCATAACCGTGGCCCATTGGATAGATGAAGAAGCCAGATTTGGTTTACCAGGTCCAGACCTGCCTTGGTCTTTCAGGAAAGAAGGTGTGAGTCCTGGGGAAGTGGCCGGCACCCTTCCACGGACTGCAGAGGCACATGGGGAGGCTCTCAGAGGGGATGGTTGGGTGTAAGGGGGCAGGCTCGATGCTTACATTCACGTCCACGAGCTCAACTTTTCCCCTCCTAGGCCTCCCCAGGGTCAGGGTTTTATCATTCCATCTTTTCTGATGAGTAAACAGAGGCACAGAGAGAAGACAGACATCTTGTCCTCAATGACGCAGCCTGAATGCTCAGGATGGCCCAGCTCGAAGCGGCCCAGCCAGGACTGCACATTGGGTCCGCCGGACAACAGGAGCAGGCTGTCTCCTGCCCCTCTGGGGTCGAGGTTCGCCCAGTAGGTGGGCAGGGGCCACAGTCGGTGCGCCCAGGGCTGTGCGACAGTACCTTTCAGTGTGTGCCTTGAAGGATGTGTGTGTGGGTGGAGTGCTCCACTGGGCAGTGAAGATGCCGTCTCCTTTTGCAGATTTAAGAAGCAAGCCAGCACCTGAAGGACGTGGAGAAGGTCTGCTGTGCAGCATCACATGGGGCTTTGTCCAACCCCCCAGCCCCCCAACGTGTGTGACCACTTGTCTTTTGTTGGTTTTCCAACCCCTGGAAAGTTTTGGAATTTTCCAGCTCTCCTCCCCTCCCCTTCTTTCCCTCCCCTCCTCTTCCCTCCTCCCCTCCCCTCCCCTCCCCTCCCCCCCACTGTCTTCCAGATCAGCAGGTGGCATGGACTCTGGCGGACAGGGCTCTAAGGTGCCGAGGAGGGACCTCCCCAGTCTCAGCTGAACACATATTTGTTTCAGTTCCTGCCTCGGGCCTGGGGCTGGGGTAGACTCTGTCCCTTGTGATACCTCTGCACAGGGGCACATCCCTGTCCTCATTTCCCCAGCGAGCTCCCAGAGGCCCGAGGCCCGGGGGGAGACCGTGGCGCACCCTCCACCCCCACCCCCCTGCAAACTGCTGCACCCCAAATGGGTGTGCGTGGACTTGGGGTTCGCTTGGGCTGCATCTCCTACTTCCTGCTGACCAGCCGGGCCGCCCGACCAGCCGTTGCCCGCAGGCTCACCCTGATGCCGAGACCTGCCCTGTTGCGTGAGGACAGGGCGCGAGGAGGAGGTGATTGTTATCTCTACACAAATGAGCCGGCCAGTCCGCACTTGTGCTCACCCTTGCCGCAGCAACAGGAAAGACGGGATCCACGCTAATTGCCCTCACGTCTCTTTCTCTGGTCAGAGCTGTTCCCGACTGTCAGAGTGACACATGGCTCCCAACACAAGGCCCGTTGCAACACTTTCTAATTTTTTCCAAAAGATTTTGAAGGCAGGAAGAGTTTCGGTTCTGGTGAGGTACCCGTGGCTGGCTCTGATCTCTGATGCTAGGGGACAATTCGTGTCCCCGCGATATAGGGTTGCACATCCTTTCCTCTGGCTATAAGGCCTGTTATTTTTAACACAGAATTTCTTCCAGGATCTTCAAACGTCTTTTCACCAGATAGTGATGATTCATTTCTGGACAGGACAGCAGAACTAAAAGATCAAGTTTTGCAGCGCCTCTTGGCCCGACTCCCCTTTTACTTCTCCATCTTCTTCCCTTTCTTGCTCACCTACCCCACCCACCTTGCTCAGGCCGTCTCTCCAAGCCCCAATTAGCAGATGGGAGGGGCCGCTTGGTCAAGGATGCTGGTTGTGGGTGGTCCAGGTTGTTGAGAACATGTTGTCTCTGCATCACCAGCTCTGGGGAGATGGGCTGTTGACATACATGGGAAAAATCTTAGGAGATTTCAAAGCATTGGAGACTCACCTGTTGTTGGGAGCTAACAAGGAAAAAGAGGCGAAATATCCCAAAGGCAGTATTGGGACAGGATCACCCGACCTCACCCCCTCCTAGCATTCAGATTCCATGATTGCAGGCTTCCCTGGACCATTGGAGTTGCGCTGGTGGTGGGGGGTGGGTGGTAGGGAAAGGAACAGCAGGGGGAAGAGACAGCTTCCTCTGTGCTATGTGCTTGTTTTGTGCCCACAGACTTTTGTCACTCTGAGCCCATAATGATGTTGACGATGTTAGCAAGCCCACTTGGGGGGCACTGTCTGCTGGGAACTGTTCTCCGCACTTTGCATGCACTAACTAATTTAATTTTCAAAGCCATCATTAAGCGGGGACGATCGGTATCCAGTTTTACGGTGGGTGGGTTTTGAAGCACAGAGATGCAAAGTAACCTGATCAAGTTCACACAGCTCAGATGAGAGCCGGGAATCAAACCGAAATAGTCTGACTCCAGGGTCAGTATTTTCAGACTGCACGTTACTTAGTAGGGGCAGGCTGTCCCGGACTTTTGCAGCTGCTGGGGACAGGGGGCTGTGGACTGGGGGGCGCGTGAATAGTGCACATGGAGACCTCTACTCTAACTGAACGTGGTTCTCCCCAGCAAGGGGAGCTGGGCAAGATCGGGAGCTGGGATCCGTCTGTCTCAGGCCACGGGTGGTAGGGGGCACGTGTCATTGTGGCACACAAGCGGACCTCCGCCCTGGGGAAATGACAGAATGGGGCGCAAGGCAAGAGGTCCACAAGATGAACCCGAGGTGGATGGGGACAGACCATTATCGGCTGTTGTTACTGTTTCTTAGCGAGGAGCTCTGGTCGTGGATACTGGCAGTTATGGTCATTGCACGACAGATTCTATTGTGCCGCGGGCGGCTTTCTGTCTTTATCGGTTCGCCCCACGGAGGCCTGGTTGTGCAATCCCTGCCCATGTCCCAGCCAGCGAGCCAGAGAGCGGGTGGGTGGGTATGTGGAACAGAGGTAACGTGACTACCTGGGCAAGATTTGGCTCTGAGTGTAGGCAAAAGTGAATGGAGTTCTGTCTGGCCAGGTGTGTTTCCTGATGTGCATTTACACGCACTTTTCTTTGTTTCACCTTATTTCATTTTATTTCCCTTCTATTGAACAGTGTCTCCTTCCCACGGTCTCCTGGAGCCCACATTGGTTTCCACTTGCCTGAGGGTGACGCAGAGACTGACTGGCCCCACGGCCCGCCACAGGTCACACATGTGAAATGAGGGTCTGCTTTGCCTTTATTTGCCAGTGGGGTCCCCACCCACCGGTCCTGTCTCCTTAAGGGAGTGGGCCCTCCTCTCCCTTTTCCTGCCTTTCTCCTTCAGGTCTTCAGCAGAACGGGGGTGGGGGGTGGGGCCGGGAGAAGAGACAGCCTCTCAGACCCCAAATACCTTCTGCTCCACGATTGCAATCACACTCGTGCTGAGTTCCCAACCTGCCTGGCTTTCCAGGGTGCTGAGCCTGGAGCTGAGGATGGCAGCCCCTTTGGCGTCGAAATCTGCTTTCCTCTTGGAAAAAGGCTACTTCCTGATTGCTAGAGAGAGGAACGTCTTTAAAAGGCTCTGCTGTTCCTGTTGGCCTGCACACCATTGGCCTACGACATTTGATGATTTAAGGGTTGATGGATTAAAAACATGTGGTCTGGGTTTCCCTTGAATGCAAATCCATGTTGAACTTAAGGATCAGTTAAAAGAAAGAATAAAATAAAGAAGGAAGGAAGGAAGGAAGGAGGAAGGAAGAGAAGAAAGAAAGAGAAGGAAAATGAAGAAAAGGAAAAGAGGGAAAGAAAGAGAAAAAGAAAGAAAAAGAAAGAAAGGAAAGAAAAATAAAGAAAAAAGAAAGGAAGAAAAGGAAAAGAATGAAAGAAAGAGAAGGAAAAGAGAAAAAAGGAAAAGAAGGAAAGGAAGAGAAAAAGAAAGAAAAAGAAAAGAAAAAGAAAGAAAAGGAAAAGAAGGAAAAAAGGAAAAGAAGGAAAGAGAAGGAAAATAAAAGGAAAAGAAGGAAAGAAAGATAAAAAGAAAAAGAAAGAAAAGAAAGAAAAAGAAAGGAAAGAAAAATAAAGAAAAAAGAAAGGAAGAAAAGGAAAAGAAATGAAGAAAAGGAAAAGAATGAAAGAGAAGGAAAAGAGAGAAGAAAGGAAAAGAAGGAAAGGAAGAGAAAAAGAAAGAAAAAGAAAAGAAAAAGAAAGAAAATAAAAAGAAAGAAAAGGAAAAGAAGGAAAGAGAAGGAAAATAAAAGGAAAAGAAGGAAAGAAAGAGAAAAAGAAAGAAAAGAAAGAAAAAGAAAGGAAAGAAAGGAAAGAAAAAGAAAGAAAAAGAAAGGAAGAAAAGGAAAAGAAAGAAAAGAAAAGAAGAAAAAGAAAGGAAAAGGAAAAGAAAAGAAAGAGAAGAGAAAGGAAAGAAAAAGAAAGAAAAAAAAAAGAAAGAAAGAAAAGAAAGAAAGAGAAAGAAAAAGAAAGAAAGAAAGAAAGAAAGAAAGAAAGAAAGAAAAGGAAAGAAGAAAGGAAGAAAGTCAAAGAAACAGTCCAGGTTTTCCATAATGCCCTGACTTTGAAAAATAGGCCAAGGTTTTTGCAGAGTACAGGCTCCACGTGGGGCCTCCCAGGCACTCCGGAAAAGTCTTCAGTTGGCCTGGAGGCAGCAGGGACTTGTGTGGGCCCCGATCCCTCCCGGCTCTGGCCCCAGTGTGGCCTCGCGCAGCTCGGCACCCCGGGGAGACCTCAAGTTCGAGGAGAGAAATCAAGCTACAACTTCCTGTCTTCCGGAGACCCCCTTCCACCCTAATTTTGCCCAAAGTCTATCACTCTCCGGCCAGGCAGCATCAACCGAGCGTCTAACGTGCGCCGGTGTCCCCGGTGGGTTCCGCGATGAGGTCCCAGCGCCTGTTCCCGGTCCTCCCGCTCTGACCGAGCAGCCCCCGGTTCCAGCCTTTCCACCTGCGCCGTCCCCGACTCCTCCAGCCCGCGGGCCCTTTCGCTGCCTCTGGCCGCCCCAATCGAATCCGTTCACACCCACGGTGTTCCCTCCAGGGCTCCGCCCGGGGTCTGTGCTCCGTCAACACCCCGGGGGCGACGCTGAAGGGCTCACAGAGAGCCGGGCCTCGTCGGGATCCGGGGCGCCGATGGCATCCACGGCTGCCCCCCTTTGGACTCCACACGTGGCGCTGAGCGGAAGGCCGCTGGCGTTGGCTCCCTCGGCTCGGCTCCGCCCCTCCGTTTTGGAAGGTTTGCAGGCCCCTGCCATCTCATGCTCTGTTTACTGCAGGCAGTGATTTGAGCTTAATGGAATCGGGAAGGGATTCCGCTTTCATGTGGTCGGGAGGCAAAGGCCCACACAGATACCCGTGCAGTTTTACGGCCAGGCCGGGGGGGGGGGGGGGGGGGGTTGGTAAATTCGTCGAGGAGTGCCCTGCTCCCAACAGCTCGCTGGGAACAGGGCCTATAAATAGCTCCTGCCAGTCAAGGCATAACGATTTCAATCTTCCTACTGTATAAATAAACAGTATTGTTCAGGAATTCTTGGCTGCAGTTTTGGCCCGCGCGTCCCGAAGATGATCCAGCTGGAATTTTCGGCGAAGGCAAAGGAGCTGGCATCTGGGGGGGTGGGGCGCGTACCGTGTGCCTGGCCTCGTGTGAGACATTTAAGCGAGGAATCCCGTTCAACCCTCAGGCCGAGCAGGTCCCGGTCGGCAGACGGCAGGAGCGCCGCTGGGGTCACGGGCCAGCGCCAGGGAAACGAACCCGTGTCTGCAGAACCCTGTCACCCTCGCGTTCCCTCATTGTGTCAGTCATCCTACAACAACCCTGCAGAATCAATGTTTTTGTAAGACTTGTGTTTTCCTTGGTAATATAAATAACACATGTTCTTTTCTTTACGGGAAAGTTTGAAAATTTAGAAAGGCGTAGAGAAAATTACAATCACCTGTATCCTTGCCACCCGGAAAAATACACAGGAGTGTGTTTTGTTTACATTCTCCCGATGTTTAGACAGATAAGTAGATAGATCTGAGAGGGAGAGATGACCTTGCAGAGGCGCATACTGATGGAATACCAATTTTTTGAAACACAACCGAGGTAAAGGAGTGAGTTCTGTTTTACAAGACTGTTTGCGTAACATTTACAATGCAGTTATTACCCTCGTTTTCCATATGAGGCATTTGATCTCAGACACGTGAAAGGACTCGCCTGGGGTCGCACCGGTGGGTGGGACCCACTTTCCTTCCTGTCCCTTCCCCTTTCCTCTCTCTCTGTCCTCTCTCTCTCCGTCAGGTCACATTCTGGGCATAAATCAACGTGCACTTGCCTCTTTCCTTGTGCGCCAGATTGCGGAAGGTCAATGTTCCAGTCCTGAGTCTGTGACTCACTCAGGCAGCTCAGCTTTTGCTTTCTCTCATCCATGAAATGGGTACATTTTGATTCCAAGTTCTAGGGAATCTGAAAGTGTTGGGTGAAGAAATTGGTAGAGCCTAGGTGTGGGTTTTGAAAGCTAGCTTGCCTCTTATTTTCTGTGAAAGCTTGGGACAGTCACTTAACCTGAATCTCGGTTTGCACATCGGCCACAGGAGGACGGTGGCATTGACAGTGATAGTGGACTTGTGGTGAGGATGATCGTAACGATAGTAGGAGATATTACCGAGTACTTGCTGGCCGTCATGGGCTGTGCTGAGCCCTTTCCGTGAATTCATTTATTTCCTTCTTAGAACAACTCGGTGAGGTTTAGGAAGAGTGTTCCTATTTTACAGATAAATCTGAGATAAAGTGAAGAAACTGAGGATTGAGGTCATGCATCTGGGAAAATGGATCTAAGATCACAAAGACCCTTTGAAACCGGGAGCCCTTCTTTTTCTACACAAGACTCAAGCCAGGCTTTTAACAAAGCTGGTGTAGGACATTTTTCTCTATTACTGTCCCTGGAGACGTATCCCAGACAACAAAGGATAAAATGAAACAACTTTTCACTTTCTTAAAAACAAGGAAAAGTCTCAGCCCCAAGCCATGGGACATACGTGTATCTTCCAAAACCTGTGAAGGGCAGGACACCAGGAGGGGGTCCAGAGCTGGCATCCACCTCCTTGGACCTTGAGCAGGATGCATATGTCCCTGAGTAAGTGACCCAGGGGTAAAAGGTATATCCAATGGCCCACTGATTATCACAGTACCATCTAGGGCATGGGCAGGTGATGTCCCCACGCAGACTTGGTTGGGCATTGTGGAGTGATGGGTGGGGGAGGGGAACAGAAGAGCCCAAACCAGCATGCTATTTTTGGTGCCCTGGACCAAAGCTCCCTGTTGAGGAAAGTGTGGGTTTAAAGCAATGTGGAGGAACACAGAAAGGCAGGAAATTCCAGATCAAATGCAGAGGCCTCCCATGGTAAAGGAAAGCCTCTTTCCTGGCGGGGTAAAGACCAGATATGAGGTAGAGACATACCTCAGGGTAAACAAAATCACGTGGAAGAACAGAGGAGTTCTGCACAGCAGTCTGTGTCCATTTCTGTGATGTCCAAGTTCATTACTCTCTCCCCTTGGCCCAGGTCAGCACATGACGAGCTCCATCCAATCCAAAAGGGTACATAGAGGAATTGGCCTGTGACCTCTCATACTGTAAAAAATTAAAAGAAAATAACCATAAACATCGAGGAAAAGAATTCCCCCACCAAAAGGCAGATAAAAGGACTATATAGCATTAATTGTCCAAAGAAAATAGTGGCAAAATTTAGACACATACTATTAATAAAAATAATGACAAATCAATAAACGTACAAATATTAATATGATCGAAAGTATGATTTTTGAAGGTAGAGCACAAAGGGGAAATTTTAAAACAACATGAAAGGATAAAAAGTGAGTGGAACTCCAGAAGAAAACCTGCTGTGGAAAAGAAAAATGCAACACAAACTAAAGTCTCGTTAGAGTCTTTAAAAATTAGAATCATCATTGCAGAAAGCATCATCCAAGACATTAATTCTAATAGAGCCCTATTGGCATTTTGAGCGGGACATTAGTCATGGGGCAAGTCTCTGTGTGTTGAAAGATGTTGAGATTTTTAACCCTCATCCCCCAAATGCAAGTTATGCCCCCCTAATTATTGTGTCCACCAAAACACCGTCCACTTTCAAAGCATAAGGATATTGAATGATTATATCTTCAGGATATATCTTTATGGTACATAAACAGAGAAGAGAAATATGACACATGCTTAACCTTGTCTCTCATTAGGAAGAAGCCACAGAACAGGTGACACAGAAAAATGTTAAATGATATAATTGAAGAAAACTTTACCGAAATAAGTAACGGGCTTCTCAGAAGGAAAATGTGATATGGAATGAGCAGCACCAATGAACGCTGCTGTGAAAATCCTGAAGTTCATGAGTAAGAAAGGAGCCCTATTGGCTTCTAGGAGAACATGCAAATTTCAAGGCATAAAGGCATACCCTAGAATTTTCCACAACTGAAGTCAGTGCCGGAAAACGAGTATCTACAAAGTGGTGAAGGTAGGATTAAGAGGCGTGCTCTGTGAATTTTAAGCCAAGTTATATTTGTCCTTCAGATGTAAAGGTTTTGGAAATATTGACAAACACACATACACTTGCAGAGTGCAGTGCCTCTAAGACTCTGGGGGGAAATAAACACAGCTCCGTTCCCCAAAGGAGCCCCCTGATTGATTTTGTGCCTTAAATTGAGACAACGTAAAGACACCCTAAAATAAGTAATGCAGGAATAATGACATCATGGCTAGACAGGGAACATTGCCGTTCAGTAAAGGATTAAGATGGACCAACTGAAATTTTGTTCACGGAACAAAATGTAAATAGTAGAAAGCGAGACAACGGGTACAAAACTGAGAGGGGGGGGAAGTATATGGTGTTGATTTCCTCTTCCTTCATAGCAGGGAGTTAATAGTCTAAAATTAAAATGTAACTTAAAGATGACTCCAAATCTATGGGTGCTATAATCTCTTTTCGTAATTTAAAGGGATCTTTTAGCAAGGAGACCGTATTCTAGGTAGCTGAAATAAGTCTTCCCATTTTACTTTAACTTCTTTTTCCTTCTGTTAAATTCAAATCAAAGAGAATTTAGTACTTTTAAATATTAAAGATAGTGTGCATAATATGTTCCTATTTTTATCCCCTTATCTATCTTTTATTTTTTCACCTGTCCTTTTATCTCTCTCTCTAAACAGAATAATGTCTGGGATGATGTTTACCAAATATTGATGACCACGGCCACTTGAGTAGTGGAATTTTGGATAATTTTTTCCCCGCTGGCTCTTTTGCACTTTTTTGGTGTTGCTGGAGTATTTTCGCAATGCTCATATGTGAAGCGTATTAACTGAATAAAGCCCATATTCCCCACCAAAAAATGAAGCCATCACAGTAGAGGAAAAGGCAAAGCTAATTTCTAAAATTGGTGTTGCCTATCTGGCCACCCATTCTCTGGACTCAGATGCTAATCATGGCTGTAAATTGACTTTACCCATCCCAGCATATTTCCCCAAGAATATCTGAAGTGCTTTACAATTCAGGTTGAATCTAACGGGGACAGAGCCCATACATCACAGTAAAGGACAAGTGCACACACCCTGGTACCCCTTTCCTTGGTGATTTTCAGACATGGAGGCAGGTATGATTACAATAAACGCATCTATTGTGACTCATTTAGACACTGATTTGGTGTCCTCTACTGAGTCACTTCCCATAGTATCCTGTAATGATAATGTGCAATTTAAACACAATTTAAAGGGGCCCCTGGGTGGCTTAGTCGGTTGAGTGTCTGACTTCGGCTCAGGTCATGATCTCACGGTCCGTGAGTTTGAGCCCCGCGTCGGGCTCTGTGCTGACAGCTCAGCTCTTGGAGCCTGCTTTGGATTCTGTGCCTCCCTCTCTCTGACCCTCCCCTGTTCACGCTCTGTCTCTCTGTCTCAAAAATAAATAAATGTTAGAATGATTTATTAAAAAAAATAAATGCAATTTAAAGAATACTGTTTATTTGCATTCTGGTAAATACCTTCACATGCACGACCTCAAGAACGATCCGTGGGAGAGGTGGTGCCGTACCTAATTTACAGATGAGGAAAACAGAGGTTCAAATGACTTGCAAAGGAGTTTAACCTTCCAGCCGGAAATCTGAACCAAGATCCTGGTTTGTAGGTGAATGTGTGGGGACCAGGACGTTAGGAATGGACTTCAGAATTTATTTCCGAAGTTAGCGGTTTGTCCCTTTCTGGAGCCCTGCCACATCTGAGGATGTGTCATAGACCCTCTCTGCATCCATATCACTTGGGCGGGATTGACTTCATTCCACTAGTCCAAGATTGTGCACGTGACCTGCACACGGGCTCACCGTGCATTCCATTGCTGTAGCACCCTGATGATTATTTCTGGGATGAATTATGACCCTAGACGGTCCGTGGGAGTGAGCACTGGGGCTTTTTTCCGGTGCAAAGAGGGACCCGATCTTCTTTGAGTATAACAGCAGCAAGGATGATGGAAGCCTCGACCTGCTAAGAACCGCCACAGGAATCCCAAGAATAAAGCCAACACAGGGGAAAAAGAGCCGAGAGCTGGAGATAGACTGTGCTCCCATTGCTTCGCTGAAGCTCCTGGATCCAGCCATGCCTGAATCTATTCACCACAGATTTTGGTGACCCATGAGACAATGAGTTCTCTTTTTGCCTTATGGAGTTGGATTTCGGACACCTGAGGTGGTGTGGCCCTTGGGCATTTGGAAACGACCACATGTGTCGGAGCAGAGGTCGTGACTGGATCTCTCAGTGTAGATTCCTTCCATCAAACTCTCAAGGACCCATCCATCAAGGATGCCTTGCAATAAACTCACACAACATTTCGGTCCCCCCCGGAGGCGACTTCGTTTGTGAAAGAGGAAGACTCACTCATTTTTGAACCCTGTGTCTCAGGAATGACTTTCCCACGAGAACTGAACTGCAAAGGATGGGTGAATTACAGCTAAAAGGTTGTCACTTGGAAAGTTTTGTTTTAAATGAGCTAAATTAAAGGAATAGTCTCTCCCTTTTAATGCGCATATAAAATCACTTCACTTTCCTGGTTAACAATGTAAGTCCCATTCTCATTATCAGAATCATAAAAATGAGTGAGGTGACAGTTTCTTTTTAAAATGCAAAGTGTTATATGCCAGAAGTTATGAGAAATTAGCTGGCGATTCTCCCTCAGTGCAGGTATAAAAGGGTGACTTTCTTTCTTTTGGTCTTTTCCACGATTATGATCCAATTTTCTTGCCTTAAAAACGGGAAGGGTTACGTGTACCATCAGCCAAAGAAAACAAGAAGCCACACACAAACTCCTGCATTTTTACGGAAACAAAGAGGAGGCAGTGAGCTGTTCAAAAGGAAAGTTACAAATGTAATGATAGGAAGACCATGTGACACACATTAATTCAAAAGGGCCCCTTTATTGGATTGCGATCTGATTGTGTTTACAAATATATAGCCAGAAGGCTTTTAATTTGGGGGCAATTTCATTGTTCATAGATATATATCCAGCTACAGATATACATCTATGAAATTATGTGCTTATGTGTTTTAAATGAGATACAGTTCCTCTCCTTTAATGCAATAATGTTTCCTATTTTATGATCTACAGTTGCCCAAAGTTGGGGCAATTTTATAACAATCTTATTTGAAATATCATAATAGATGAAAGATGTAAATACTGTGATGTTTAGAGACCCGGTTGGAAGTTGAATTCATTGGGATTTAGCAAAACCGCTGGAGCGAACAAGGACAGACTTGATTAAAATCGCACGGATTGGGTTCCTCTTGCAATTCCAGCCACTTCTCGCCTCCTTGCTGTTTATTTTTCTTTTAAGCCCGAGCTCAATAAATAAACCCAGCTAACAATTAAAAAGTCCTCAAATGATTCTAGATGGAAAAATTCAAAAATAGCCTGGCTGGCACTGCTTTTGCTGTGGAGTTTGATTAAATTCTCTAATTGCATTCGAACGGGCGGGGAAGATCACAATGTGTTGGTGCTTTTAGCATGAGCCGCCGATGAAAAACTTCAATTACCACTAAAAATGGAAAATGGTCATAATAGATAAATGCTCTTCCTATTCGAGAGCAGCCTTTTAAAAATTACGTAACTGGTTTGGGTGAGATACTATTCTATTTCCTCTTGTGCTCTGCCGATCGATGTATGCCTTCCCTCCAGGCTAGGAACCCCTCCGTCCTCTGGGGGAGGCCTTTTGCCAGCAGCTGGCTTGGCTAAGTCGGCCCTTTTCCTGGCCAGAGACCGAATGTCCTCCGGCAGAGAAGATGGAATCTGAAGGTTTCTTGGACAGAAGGGCGAACAAAGACTGAGGAAGGTGGGTACCTTTGGAGCAGCCCTGCGGGCTACTGTTGACTTGGACCCTGCTGTGGAAGGTGGGTGAATTAGGGGCGGGGCAGAGGATGGAAAAAATTGCCCGAGAGTTGCCAATTTTCAAGTCCCGCTTTCAGCCAAATCTGCCCCCATCTTCTGGAAAAATGGATTGCTCATCACATCGGGCTCGGCTCAAACGTTACCTCCTCCAGGAAGTCCTCCCCCCACCATCTCCTCTGTGCTCCCAGGATGCTGTGTACCGTCTACTGTGGCACGGTCTGCATTTGATGGGATCCTGGTCCCGGCCACCTCTTGCCTCCCCTTTGCCCCCTTGGGAGCTCCCCAGGGCCAGAGCCCATATCTGGGTTTTCTGTGTCCAGCCGTGTAGTTCCCTGGGGCTGTTCATGCCACCCCTTCTGTGTCTCTCCCCCTCACCGGCAGGCAGGAGCTTTAGAATCACATAGACCCTGACTCCTGCGCTGCCCATTTTTAGCTGGGCGATGTCTTCGCCCTTCAGGCCTTGGCTTCCCCATCTGCAGAATGAAGGTAAGTCTATCCATCACCTAAAATTGCCGAGCAATGGAAATAAAGGAGGTGAAGGCAGCTAGCCAGTGCTGGGAGCACCTGACAGGCTCTCAGGAGACACCAGGTTATTTCCTTTCTGCTTCCTTTTCCTGATTTCCCTCCTTCTACCCACTGCCATGGTCACCGGCACTGTCACCACCCCCACTGTCACCACTTAACGAGTATTTGCTGAGCGCTAGGCACCGCGTTGATGGCTTTACACAGACCTTCTTATCTACCTCTCCAGTCCTTTTTCTTCCCCTCTTTGCCCAGCCCTGGCCTCAGTTTCCCCAGCTCCTGGGCTTTCTGTAGCTTTTCATTGCATGGTCCCCACAGAGGGGGGGTACCCAGCCCAGGCTCCTGGGGTTAAACCTCTGCTTTTGCAGCCCAGAGACCCCCCAATGTCCTCTACATCAGAGACAAGGCTTGGTGCCTTCCCAGGAGAGGGGACAGACCAGACAGCACCACCTTGAACCATAGTGCTGCCCAGAGCACCCCTCCCCTTCATGTCATGTGCTCTCTGTACCCCTCCCCTGCCTAGCTCTGCTGTCCAGACACTTCAGGGACAGCTCTGCCTGATGGTCCTGAGCCTGCCTGACGCCCTCAGACTGTTTCGGCAGGTCCCCTGTCACCGTGGCTTCCTCCCATCATGCCTCAGACCTACCTTTGCCCGGCCAGGTGTGACACCTTCCCTGCATTCCCTCCTTCATTCCTTCCACAACCCCCCACCTCCTCCCGCCTTTGCAGCCCTGCCTGATGTCCCCTCTTCTTGTCCCCATTCTCTCTCTTCTCTCCCGTTCCTCAATGGCTGCAACCAAGCCCCTAACGTTTTATGGCCGGTCTGTCATTTCAGACACGCACACGACACGGCTGCTGCTCCGGAGGAGGCCGGACCTAGCGGGGAAGACAGAGCAACCACCTAGGACCACAGAACCCCATGTGCCACGGAGAGTGGATGAATGCAGTGCCCCACACGTCGGTTCATATAACCAGAGCGCGAGGTCAGGATGGGGCGAAGCAGCTTTGTAGAATCGCGAGGCAGGTGCCTGGGGGATCTTATTCAATATAGGTCAACAGGATGATACGACAGTTCATAAAAAGCTAATGGGATCTGAGGCTGCGTTACAAGGGGTTCAGAGCTTAGATCAAGGGAGAAGGAAGCCTGCACTGCTCCCTACACCTCAGGCATTGTGCTCACTTCAGAGTGGGGCGTGGGGGCACCAGAAGGAAAAGCAAATTGGAGGACAGTTATAGGAAGGCGATTAGCGGGGTCGGGCGGGGGGGATGCTGACATCTGGTCACACACACAGGGGGGCATGGCCGAAGGCAGGGGAGCGCGTTTTGCCTGGAGAAGTCTGTGATACAGTGCTGCCCATGTCACTCCGCTGTGGCCCGAGTCAGGACGGCTTGAGAGCGAGCGGGAGGGCACATCACCAGGGAAGCCGACGTGGGCACAGGCTACTGAAGAGCCGTGGCACCAGCTGAGCGATGCTGCCAACCCTCGTCGGAGGGAAGCCCTTCCCGAACAGAGAGGAGGTGCACGAGCAGGGACCCTGCACCAGGGGACGCTGGGCAAAGAGCTGGGGTCATGGTTACCACGTAGCCTCCTTGCCTCTCAGCCTTTCCACTGCTGGGAGCTTCGCCGGGCAAAACCAGTCTGTGCTCCTGCCCTCCTTCCCTCCCTCTGGCCTTCTGGGTGGGGACAGCCAGGGCTCGAAGCTCTAGGTTGCTGACGTCCTGAAGGGCCGTGACTTTGCAGCCCTCGTACGTCCTGCGGGGAAAGTTTTGTCTTAGGACTTGTACTTTACTTCCTTCGCTCCTGCGTGCACGTAGCTCAGCAAAGGGAAGATGTTGAGAGGGTTGAATGAGCCACGCAGGTTGATGGTGCCGGAAGCCTTCAGAGGTCTGCACCTGCAGGGGAGAACGCAGGTGGGACCCTGGTGGAGGGCCTGTAACAGGCGCAGAGCCCTCCTCTGGGCCGGCCCCCGAGTCTCCTCATCTCGTCCTCTGCATGAACGCCCAGAAACCGAGAGCCCTGTCCTTCTCTGCCGCCCGAATTCTAGTGTCCCCCCGACCCTTCACCTCTCCTCGGCAGCCACGGGTCTGAAGTGGGTCCCGTTGGACTAAAACAGGGTGCCAGCGAGGCGTTGTCCCTTTGGGAGGCTCAGGGGGAGAATCCGCCTTCTTGTCTTCTCTGTTTTCTAGAAGCCACCAGGTCTCTGGTTTGTAGCGTCTTTTCCCATCTTCAAAGCCAGCAGCAAAGGCGGCATCTTAAAATCGCTTTCAGAATCTGACTCCTGTGTTGGGCCACCCAGATCAGCCAGCATCACGTCCCCATCTCGAGGTCCTGAACTCAGTACTATCCGTAAAGCCCCTTTTTGCCATCTATGGTGATGTGTTCGCAGGTTCTGGGGGTTAGGATGTGGCATCTTTAGGGCCCTTATTCTGCCAACCACAAGAGTCCGGGAGGATGCCCCAGTTAACATCTTTAATGCCATGGCTCTCAGCTCTCAGGGACGGGAAGGACGGACAGGCGGCTCAAGCCTGGTGTGCAATGTGCTCTGTGAACTGGCCCCCACCGGCCTTCTCCTCCTTCCTCTACAGAATCCACCCGCTTGCTGGGACTTGGCACTCCACATGGCCCTCTTGTCATCCAGGACATTTCTCCACGGTCATTTCTGCCCATGAGCTGCCCCGAGGCCCTCTTCCACCTGCACGCATCCTTCCAGAACCGTAGCCCCACCCAAGCCGGACCTCAGTGGCGATCACTCCTCTGTCCTCCCCTTGGCTGCTCTAGGAATGCTCTGGTCTTGCTCCGGGGTGCCTGCCCGACCAGTGTTCCCACTGACCTGTCCCCCAACCGTGTCCTGGGCTACTTAAGGTCACCTCAGGTCACTTCCAGAGCACACACTGGTGGCCACAGTGCAGATCCACGTTTCTAAGTGTTGAAGTCAGCAGTGGCAGATACTCTGGAGACCCCGAATAAAGTGACCAGTGTGCTATATGCCTATCGGCTTACGCTCCTCTTAAATTAATCCCCAGTAGCTCGTTACATAAAGACCAGACTCCCCACCGTGGCGTCCCAGGACCTGTATGACTATGATCTGGCTCTGTCTCTTTTGTTTTGTCCAGCCTCAACCTCAGGCCAGGGTCTCCCTTGCCCCTTGGCCAGCTACCTGGGCCATCTGATCGTTCTTCAAGAACACCTCCACCCTCCTGGACCTTGACTTTGGCTCACACCTCTCTGCTCCTCTGTTGGCTGCCTCTGTCCCCTCCTGATTTCACTGATGTCGTGTGTACTCGTTCCTCAGGGATTGCCCAGCATGCATCCTGTTCCTTGGAAGCCTTCCTGACCCTCCAGATGAAGTCAGAGACACTCGCTGCTGGACGTTTGTGGCTCTGTGCACACTTCCGCACCTCCCAGTGCCTCATGGCACCTCACAGGGTTTGTAATTCTATACTTACTTGTGTGACTACATGAAGAATTTTGCCTTATCTCCTGGGGAGCATAGATGTCATAGCAAACGCTGTGATTTATGACATATAAACCCTTTTAGGAGCAAAGAACTCATTTCCTGGCTACTGGGGCTATTGGCCAATGCTGGCTCAGAGCTGTGTCCCTTTCTGGGAATCTCTTGGCTGAAGGAAGCCACCTTGTCTGAAATTTCCCCTCCCCACTGCGGGGGGGGGGGGCGGGTATCCCATATGTAGTGACTGTGCCATGTGGGGATACAAAGGCCTGGCATCCTTCTCTCTCTTAAGGGCATCTGATGGGTTATCCCAGATTCAGAGCTCCCCATGGGACTGGCTGAAACCTTCATTGGGACTGCATCAGACTTCAGCTTGCCGCTCTGCTCACTCCTTTTGCGCTCGTTCTGTGACAGGTGTGGATCTTGAGAACTGACCTCAATACACCTCCCACATGTACATTTCATTCCAGAGTCCATTACCTGGGAGTCCATCAGGTGACCAGTGTTGATGGAGAGGTCCTAGGACACGGACCCTAGAATATGATTTTGGAGCCAGATGACCTGCTGACCGACTGGCAATAAAAAACCCATCACTGGTAGTCGGTGCCATATGGGTAGACGCGGGCATGCTGCGGCAATGCGACTGCTAAGCCTTTTGCTGGTGGTGACATGGGATGGGATATTGGAGGAAGGGTTGCCCTGGCAGGTGCAATTTCTCAGGTGGGGAGGGAGGGGGTAGTAATTAGAAGTATTATGGAATTGGATGCTTGTTGCTGGGGGCAACCGATGCATTGCAGAGACAACTGGAGGCTAAGGGTGATTAAACACCAATTAAAGGCTAAGTGTGAGAGCCAGAGGGCAGCATATAAGGAGACTTGTCTTCCTGGAGGGCAGAACATTGTAGATCAGGCCCAAGTCTTAATTATAAGATCAGTGGAGTATTCCAGAAGACGTTGAAGTCTCAAAGCCTGCAGGTCAGCTCTGCCAGGGTCAGATCCCTAATTAGGATGGGGGCAGGGCTCATCGGAGTTCAGTATCTCTCTCTGCCCAGCCCTACTTCCCTTGCTTCCTGAAGGTACATTTTAGTCTTGGTGAGAGGGGGTGTTTCACTGCAGGCCAGCCACCTGGGCTGGGAGAGAGCTGGCCAACAGCAAGAGGGGAGCGGAATGGGTGGTAAACAAGGGGCTGGTGAGCATTACACGTGGCCAGGATGCCAGGGCAGCTGCCGTGGCTATGGTGTGTCCTATTAACCTTGCTCGTAGGAGTTTTCCCAGGAAAAGAGACCAGCCAGGACCCTGGAGCAGCTGTTCCCAGGGAGAGTGAGCTTAGTACCTGAAGCTAATGGTCCAGGCAGCGCAAGAGGTCAAGCGGTGGTGATGCAGCCGTGAGGTGTTCCAGTCCCGCTTCCGGGCAGGGGCACTCAGTTGTTCGCCCGGGTGCCCGGAGTGTTGGCTAGGTCATCTCTGGATTATTGCCCTTGGCCCAAAGAAGCTTCCTTGCCCAAGGTCACCCACCCTCATCGGGGCAGATGCGTGGTTAGTGTCAGGCACAGGAGCCCAGCCTCTTTGCCTGCATGGGGCGCATCCCTGACGGTCCAGCCAGGGTCTGGGGCTTCCCTGGCATCAGCTGACCCTCCACGTGCAACCGAATCGCAGTTCAAGTTCCTCCCTGCCCCGTCTTGCTTCCCTCACTTCCTCTGCCACCCTCTGGACACATGGTTCCCAGGAGCACGGCCTGCTCAGTAAACCTACATGCAGCCCTCAGGCTCTCACAGTGGACAGCGCAGGGGGGAGTAAGGTCGGGGGGTGGGGTGGGGTCTCCTCCCCGCCATGTCCCTCTGGATTAGTCTCTGAATTCAAGGTCTCTGCTCCCTGCCAGGGGTCCTGCTCACTGTCCGAACTCCCTGAGGCCACTGTGATCCTGGCTCCGCCTCCCCTGGGCCCATTCCCACCACCCACTTCTGCTACTTTTCAAGAGCCCTGGGAGCCAGCTACAAAATGAGTCCTGGTGCTGTAGGCTGGACGGAGAAGGAGAGAAGGCATTCACTTGCTGACGGAAAGCACCCGGGGAGGAGGCTGCATGGGGCCCGCACGGGTGAGGCCTGCCCTCCTGCCGCACGGGGATCGCTTGCTCCCCAGAGTCACCCTGCCTGACACGCAGGAGGGACCGAGAGGTGCGGTCTGGGTCACTTCCCCGTGGAGCGACGTCTCCGTCGACGGGCGGCCACACCGGGAGGGCTCCGCCACGGGTTGTGTTAGCGCCTCCTCTGGGCGCCCAGAGTCCACTCTGAGCCGTAGAGTTAATGGCTGGGCTACCAGACCATGGTTACTTGTTTTTGTTTTTGCAAACATTTGGGTTTGGTAAGAAGCCCCAAGGGTGCTTTTTTTTTTTTTTTTAAACGACACCCTTCTGTTAATTTCCAAGCCCCCTGTGCTTTGAGGGACCTTTAAAAAATGTTTTGGATTCATTTCCACGAAGCCCGTCAAAGTGCTAGTTTGCAGGATGGGTTTGAGGTCCGAGCAGCCCTGGTGAGCTGTTCTGGTTTTTCCCGTTGCCCAGATGATTTACGCTTTACCGAAGAACTGCCTCGTGCTCTCCTAAACGGGTTGAGATTCTTTTCTCAATGCACACTGTCCAGTGTCCTGGTGAGACTTCCAAGCTGGCACAGCAGCTTGCCTCTCAGGCCTCATAATTTCCACGCTTGCCCTTTCAAGATCAGGAAGAGTATTTTGGAAGAAAACGACTTTTTTTTTTTTCCTTTTGGTAGCCGTAAGAGTCTGCATGCGAAAAGAGGGCAAAGGCAACAAATTATCTCCCCAACTTGTGGCTTTGCTGCAAAGGCCTCTGGGAAGCTCTTTCATACGCGTCTTGCTGTTCTAGCTGACCACATCCTGCAACTCCGCAGGCAGGACTAGACCCGAGGCGGCCGGCGGCGGGGCGCTAAGCTTGCTTCTCGTTGGAACCCACTGCTCTGTCTTAGCCGCCGGGAGAGGACGGGCCAGGGGCAGCTGTGACTGTGGACTGTGCTCGGGGCTGTCCTGAAGGGGGAGGAGTTGGCCCAGCACCTTCTCGCTCTGGGGATCTCACACCCGCGCTCTCTCGCTTGCTTCTCTCCAGAGCACTGTGAGGTGGGCATCCATGAATCCCTCTGCAGATGCTGAAGGCGGGAGATGGCAATCGCTGGCTCGACGACCCCGAAGCACCCTTTCTTCTTCCTCCAAACATCTTCATGGTTGGATGATCGCTGCTTACTGCCTCAGAACGTTGAGAATGTACTGAATGGCAACGGTGTGAATGTGGCCACCTCGTCCGGGGCCAAAAGCCTCGAACGGGGGCCGGGTTCCTGGCCTGGCCTGGCAGGTGCAGGATGGGACAGGGCACTCCTTGCTCTGGTTTTCCGCATGGGACATCTGGAGCCGGGAGGACCAGTGAGAAAACGCACGTGGGGGTTCAGCCCGGTGCCAGCCGTGCAGGCCAGGGAGCTGATATTCGTTATTCTGGGGACTGGGGGCCCACGCTTCCTTTCCTTCCTCCCTGGCTGGTGGCCACTGGGATCGTATCAGACTACGACTGTCTTGGAGTGTTTCACATGGCAAGATGGGTGGGATGCGGATCATGCGGTGGCGCGAGAATAGGCACCCAGGCTTACGCTGTCTTGATTCGGCTAGATGGGGAAGTGCGACCTGCTCTGTGCTGTTCACCCTGGGGAGGCAGAGCTACAGGTGGTCGGGTGAGCCTAGAAGAAGGTACTTGCCCATAGGCTGAACCGGTTTCCGGGTTGAGACCTCGCGGAACTTGTTGGAGGCCATTCAGCAGAGACAGGCTTGAGGTCTGAGTTATCACTTCTCCAGCCTTGCCGTGTGTGTGTGTGTGTGTGCAGGTAGAAGACAGGTAGAGTTATGTCCTGTCTCGGCAAGGTTCTGCGGCTGCTTCTCAGCATGGATCTTCAGTTGCTTGCTTCTTCTTCTGTCTGTCTTCTTTCCTTTCTTGCCTAGTCTGTGCACAATCCATACATTTTTCTGCATGAAACATCTGGTCTATTTTCCGTCCGGCTGGGAAACACCACCTGGTTAGGGAGGGATCTGGCCCGCCCCTGTGCGAGCTCACAGGGCTGAGAACCAGAGCAGCCGGACCGCCTGTCTGACCCGATACCTGTGGTCACCGGGGGGGAAACTGAGGCACAGGGGGAAAGGAGGTAACCAAGAGCTTCATAGCTTCTTATGATCTCAACAGAGGTGGGATCTGAAGCCAGGCTTTTTTTACACAGTATTTTTTTTGTTTGAAATTTGAAAAAAATAAAAACAATCACCCCATTTTCCTACCATCCAGAATTACCTACTTATGCTTTTTCATATTTTGTTCAGTTATTTTTCTACGTACATAGTTGAACCGTTCTGCAAGTAATGCATGAGGACACTTTAAAAACTTCAAGGACCGTACAGATAAATCTACAGCTGCGCGCCTCCCCGCCCCCCAGCACTATTCCTATCCTGGTCCGTTTCCTTTTCCACAGAAGTGGCCGTTATTATGAATTTCATGTTCTTCCTTCCCATCCACTTAGAATTACGCCCATCTCCCCCAAACTATGTATTACTGTTTTCGTGATTAAACATTTACATATTTACATACGCGGTCTCCTCTATCCTACTGTGTTATCAGCCCACTTCTATTTGCCCCAGTGATGTATTTCTGGAGATCTGTTTGTGTGGACGGATATAGATCCGGCTCATTTCCCTCGGTGGCTGAGCAGATTCCTCTGCACGATCCTGCCACTTCTCAGCCACGCGCACACTCCTGGGTTGTCATCAAGCTGCGTGGCTTGCCTTTCAATGAGCTTCTGGGTGACAGACCTAGAAACCTGGAGGGCTCTCGTGGCTTGTCTCTGCCCGGGATCTGAAATGACAGGAGGGCCCCGAGTGGGCCCCATCACCATCCGTGCCTCAGTTTCCTTATCTCGGTGAAGGCAATTTGCCTGAGAATTGTGTGGACAAATGTGAAACCTTCCCATAGCTCTGGCTTCCCCCACATCTAGGCGTCTAAGGAGAAAAGCTTTTATTCCCGTCGTGGGGCTTGTTTGCGATGGAACAACCACTCGCTTCTCACCTCAGATCGCCCCGCTGTGTGCGTAAGTTTTGCCATGGGAATTCTGCCCTTTGTGTAACGTCTCAGGATATGCTAGGGGCAGTCACCCCAAAGGGTGGACACGGAGGGTTCCCTTCTGAAGGGTGAAGTCATTCCCAGCTCTGTCACCTTGGGATCAGGCGGGTCCTCAGACAGGCAGAGCCCCTGGCAGAATGTGATCATGCAGAGGGAGAGATACTTCCGTTGCCCCTCCACTCCGGGGTAGCTGCAAGCAGGAGGTGACTTTGCTAAGCTTACGGAGCAAGGTCTGGGAAGCCCCGAGGTCAAACTCAGGGCTTGGTCTGCTGTTTGTGGGCGCTTCCCACTTTTCCATTATGAAAGAGGACTGAGTGGGGAAACATCAGCTTGACTCAAGGGAGTGGACTGCTGCTAATGCAATGTCAGGCAGCAGCAAGAGACATTCTGGACTCTTCTGGGGGCAGCTGCGAAAGCCTTCCTCCGAGAGGTGACACGTGAGCTGAGTTTTGAAGTATGAATAGGAGTTTTGCAGATGAGCTAGGGAAAAGGCCACTCCCAGAGGATGTGCAGGTATAGAAAATCGGGGAAGAAGCAGGGACAGGAATGGTTCGGTGCACGGAGGATGGGGAGGATGTGGGAAAATTGGGAGCCTGGGAGGATAGATGGTGGAATGACTCGATCATGAATGCTGCAAGTGGACCATAAGAGAATTAAGAGCAGGGAAGCAATGCAATGAGGTTTGTGGCTCAGGGAGATCCGCGGGCAGCCACAGGGTGGAGGACAGAATGCAGTTCAGGGTTGAGGGAGGGAAGTCCAGAGTCAGGTCTGTTTCCCCTACTTCCCAACAAAGGAAGGAAAAGCAATCAGCAATCCCAGAAGACTAGGGCGTCCCGCTTGGGAACCTGGGTGAAGAATGACATTGGGAGACGTCTCTACTGCTTCCCAGTGTCCAGTCTCCTCTCCCGAGTTTCAGTGTGGCCATGTGGCCAGTTCTGGCCAATAAGCAGGGAGTGGAGCTGACATATGTCACCTCTGGGCTAGAGCAACTTCACAGGTGGTGGGCGGGCCCCCCCCACCCCCCACTGCTCCTGCCTGCTGGCCGGGGAAACACTTGGAGATGCACATTCCATCAACCTGGACACGTGAAAGATGGCGGCAAGTGGACTCATGTGGCCGGAGTGTCAGCGGGAAGTATATCTGTGTTGCTTTAAGCCACGGATGTTTAGAGTCATCACTGCAGCACAACACCCCCCCACCCCCTCCCCTGCAATGCTGACCAAACGTGATGCTGTTCCCGGGACGGGCAGGGGGGTGGGGTGGAGGAGCATGAGTAGGCTGAGAACAAGGGCGGGGAGAATGGCATTTCTGGATTTGGGAAGACTGAGCTGCGGCAGAACAACATGGCAAAAGGAAGCCAGGCTGTGGAGACTAGCAGACCGGGGGCCAGTGTCTCCTACTGTCAGGATGGTTTCGGGCCCCTCTGACCTCAGTGTCCTCAGATGAGAAATAGGGAGAGTTGTAATCGCTCGTGATGATCACTACCGCTGGGGCGACCGGTGCTAACAAATGTGGAACTGCAGCCAAGTGTCCTGTCCATGGCAAGCACTCCACCAGCCGTGACATTTACCTTTGGGAGAAGGCAGAGGAAAGTCAGTGAGGTGGCCTTGAGACGTCAGACATCTTCCTTGTTCGCCTGAATTATCCTAGTACAGAGAATGACACCTGCACATAGTAGGCGTTCTTTTTATATTCGCCGGATCCGGGAAAGAATAACACATACCGTGATTGTTTGCTTTGCGTGCCCCTTTCTTCTCGCGACCAGACGGGGGACTCTCTGATGGGAGGGACCCAGATGGAGAGATTCACCTGTGTCCTCAGTGTGCCCGGTGAGTATCAGCTCCCAGGAAATTTTCCTTGAGAGAACGAGCCGTCCTGGGATTTAGAAACACCCAGATCTGTAGGCCAGATCTCCCTGGTGCATTGATATCAAACCCAGCCTCAGTTTTCCAGGAGGACCCCATCTCCCTCAGCTAGCAGGTCTGTGTCCTGCCCTCGGGTCCAGGTGCCTAGGAAGCTCCCCCCTCCACAGAAGCCGTATCTCCCCCTCGCCCCATTCTATCCCCAGACCTGGCATCTTGGCCATCCCCCATGTCTCCCTGTCCTCAGACTCCCCTGCAGATGGCTGTGTGCAGACCTTGGCAGGAGTGGGCTGGCAGGCAGTGTCGCTGCTTCCCAGGCAGACATGTATATAGCAAGTCTGTTTATCAGGCAACGCCTTGTTGTAGCCAGAGGTGGTGGCTTAGCAGTGGCAGAAACGCCTGGGTTGCCTCACAAGCTTTGGGTTACTAAGGTGTGCCCTTGGCCTCAGCAGGCAGATAAGCACCTGCATTAGAGAAGGAGCCCTTGATCACGGGCAGATAAGCTGAGGAAAGGATAAAAAAAAAAAAAAAAACCCCAACAACAACAAGAAGCTGAGCGACCCAGCGTCGGAGGCTTTTTCATGTACACATGGGCGTGTTAACTTGTCTTCGCCAACACACGGGGTGATGCAAAAGCTCCGATTTTAATTTAATTTGGTGGTCACGCAATCATGGAATGAGAGCATGTTAGAGCTGGAAGGGACTTCGGGCATTGTCTAGTTGGAACTTTTCATCTTCCAGGTGAGGACACTGAGGGCCATGGGGCTGTAATGACTTGTTCGGGATCATCCAGCAAAGTTTGGGCGGAGCTGGAACTAAACCCTGGGTCTCTAGCCGCCCCCCCCACCCCCGCCCAGGCCTGCACTCTTTCTTTCCACCACACGGGATTGCCTCGCCTGACTCCTCAGGGGCATTCTGCAGGTTGTACTCTGAGGCCCAGACAGTCCTGTGTAATAACACGATCTGCGTCTTCTGCCTCCAGCGGTAGACAGCCCTCCCCTCCCCTATGTTGGGTTGACCAGTTAGCTCAACGCACCAAGGTCGGGTGCTTCAGAATCCAGCTGTTCCAAACTCTGTCATTCAAACGTCAATTGGAAAGAACTGAGGTCCAGATCAGAGAGGTGACTTTCCTAGGTGCTGTAGCTAGCAAAAATGAAACAGCTGTGTCTAAAATTCCTGACACCCTGGCTTCAGTCCTTTCTGTAAACGGTGGATTAAAACCAAGGTGTGGGTGGGGGTGTGCAGAAGGGTGCTTAGACTCTGCGTCTCTCTCCCTTTAGGAAAGAAAACCTGTATGTCACTGGAATGGAGCCTGTCAGCCCCTGCAGTATTGCAAATATCATTGTTCTTCATAGGCACCCAATAAATGATGGGTGAACGAATCCTTAGTGGTGGGATTTCGATGGGGGCATATCCATACCTCAAAATGTGCTTTCAAACAGCACATTTACTTATTTTTCTACATAAAGCTTGATTTCTGGATGTGAATAGAGTGAAACAGAGAAATCTAGATTTTAGTGTAAAATCATTTCTACACAAAAGTGACAAACGCATCAGCAGCATTCAGCTGATAACATCTCAAGAATCATAAATACAATTGGCACATCCCCATCTCAAGCCACCTGTGACTGCAACACGAAGTCAAACTTACTTAAAAATGATATCTACAGGTACCTGTCAAATCCCTACGTGTGATTAGCAAAACCAAATCCAGAGACACATTTCTAATAAAAAGTAATAGTATTTTGTCACAGCAACCCTTCATGTTAGTCCTTTACTCCTGAGTCAGCACTGAAAATTCTGTTACCTCTATTTTTTTAAAGTTTATTTATTTATTGAGAGGGCGAGAGAGAGAATCCCAAGCAGGTTCCACACTGTCAGTGCAGAGTTTGACGTGGGGCTTGATCCCAAGACCCTGGGATCATGACCTCAGCTGAGAACAAGAGTCAGACGCTGAACCAACTGAGCCACAGGGGTGCCCCTCTGTTAGCTCTTTTTGATTGTTTTTGTTTGTCTTGGTGATAAACCCCATATGTCTACGTGTGTTAAATGTGTCAATACTCCTATTTTTGATCGATCAAGTTTAGAGGTCATGTGCTGACCCCATGTCATATAAGAGATAAAGAATCTGTTCATCTGGACCATCATCCACATGCTTTCCCCCCACCTCATTTTATATACAAACACACACACACACACACACACACACACACACACACACAATCTTTTCGTTGTTTTATTAGTTGTGTTTGCAAATTTCAATCACATGTCTATAGTTTCTATTCCTCTAACTACATGCAGTGGCATTTGGTTGGCTTATATCAACATTCTTAGTTTTTGCCCTTTTATTTTTTTTAAAATAAAGATTATCCACCCCCCCCTTTTTTTTAGTGGGAGTAGATATTGGTCACTTTTTTCTGTGTGTGGGGGATGGGCAAATAAGGGTCTACACCCAAGAGTCATTGAAACCCACTTTCCACTCCTGCTTTCTTGTACTTGGTGTTCCTGGTCCTGAGCCCATCAGGGCTTTGTAGACCTGTGGTCTCTCTTCTCTGAATGTTCTTTTTAAAAAAAATTTTTTTTAAATGTTTATTTATTTTTGAGAGAGAGAGAGACAAAGACAGAGAGACAGATGGAGAGAGACAGAGCACAAGCAGGGGAAGTGGCAGAGAGAGGGAGGGAGACACAGAATCGGAAGCAGACTCCAGGCTCCGAGCTGTCAGCACAGAGCCTGATGCGGGGCTTGAACCCAGGGACTATGAGATCATGAACTTGGGTGCTCGATCAACTGAGCCACCCAGGTGCCCCAAACCGTTACATGTTAAAAACAAAAAATGGTCCGGTTTGAAGATTGAAATTACAGACCCATCCAATCATAAATGGTGTTTGAAAAATCCCCAGAACAATTTTTAGTCCAGGATGATGCATAAAGCACTTCCCCCCTCCTCGCCCCGATCCCTTTCAGGTTCCCACTGAGTGCCCCACGCGTCCAGCGACAGGGAGGGGATGGTCGGTGTGATGTGCATGGCACGCTGGCTGGGAGTTGGGGGACTAGGACCCTACAGGGCCTTGCCTCTGGGCTCTGGGTCTGGCTGAGGTCAACACAGCAGCCAGGGAATGGGCCAGGCCATCCGTCCCTTCCTAGCATCTGAGGTTTAGCTCTCTGTGAAAGGAGAAGAGCCACCAGAGGGTCTGAGAAAAGGACCATCACCATGCCATGGCCAGCAAAGACAGAAGCTAGGGCCAGGACCCAGTGTCCCCCCAGTGAGGTCCCCTCCCCACTGGCACCTATGACCAGTCCTATCTCCCAGACACGGTTAGAGTCCATAAAAATGTAGAACAAGCTATTTCTCGAAGACGTGCCTATGATTGACAGATTGATTGATTTACTGATAGATATCCTAACACCTAAGCAGACAAGGTTGGTTTTCTTTCAGGGGTCTGACTAGAAGGATTTAATGGACATGGGGAGGGGCCAATGTGCAGTGAAGTTGAGGTGTGTGGCGGGAGGGATGTGTGTAGACAGGGGTATCCGGTGGATACTCCAGCCAGTGAGGGTTCAGCCAGTGGGAGGTGCAGCAGGAGAGAGGAGGGCAATGAGCTGGGGAAGTGTGTCAGAGTAGTTCAGGGGGTGATGATGTGTCAGACAGTAAAGGAAGATGAGGTTAGCGAGGGAGGCTGGGCTGTATTATAGGTCCCTGGTTGACAATCTAAATTAGGACTTTGCTCAGCACCAAGGCTTTGTTCTCTCTCTCTCTTTCTCTGTTTCCATGTACTTTGCCCTCGCCCACTTTGAGACTCTGATTTTTCATAAGGAAAGTCTCCTCTTGGACTCCCCACCTTGAGTAGGTTTTTCTCTCTGTCCTCTGTCCCCTCCGAGGGTCTGAAGATGCCAGATCAAGTTCTGCAGGTATACCAGTTGCCCTCAGGGCAAATGTGGCTTCACAGACCTTCCTCCCCTTCTCGCTTCCACTTAGATTCCCACCTAACTTCCCGCTGTCTTACCAGCTGTTTAAAGCATTTCAGAAGATGTTTTATATGTTATTATCTAGAGCTCTTGGTGGTTTCCTGCATTCCTGACTGGCTCTATTGCTGGGAATGGAGCTCTGCCATTGGCTGGCTCTATGGCTGCTACAAGCCAAAGAGGAGCTGCCTCAGTTTCCTTGCTCCAAGAATAGAAGGAAACAATGCTTCCCCCGTTAACTTATTATGAAGATGGGTGGACTCTAGCTAGCGCATATGATATTCTTGCAACGATGCGAGCTCTCATTTGATCTCCATGGTCTGGCGTTTCAACAATGCTCCTGGAATTGTCCCATTTAGAACTCAGGACAGGGGAGGAATGACTGCCCTTATTTTTTACAGGCAGACACCTGAGCTGCAGGGTGAATTAAGTAGCCCAACATCACCCTGTCGGGGCAGCATCAGGACTGGAGACTGGTTTTTGGATCCCATATCCTATTTGCTATTCTCCTCTCCTCGCTGATCCTCTCTCTTATCAGAAGCCACAACCCACTACGTAAAAGGGGTCGATGATTTGATCCGGCTCAAGGATATAACCAGGCTGGGTGGGGCTACCCACCTGTTCCACTGGGGTTCCCCAAACTGACTGTGGTCTGTGTCCTCAGAGCTCTGTTTCACATCATGCCCCTCAGCCTGATGACAGAAAGGACGTCACCGTGGACGGGCTATGTCCTTCTCTCCCTACCAAGGGCTAGACTCACTGCTCGAGATGAAAGCTGGTCACGGATATCCGGTCACAGATGATTAGGGAGGAGGCTCTGAACCCGGGATTTTCTCTCCAAAACTCTTCTCCAGGTGGAAGGGGATGGTAGGGATGTGGGATATGATGGCTCAGTGGAAAAGGAGGGCAACTCTGTACCCTGAGATGCCTTGATACCCAGTATTTAAGTCTGAGGCGGGAGACGTCTGGGTCATCATCAACCTATACGAGACGAATCCTATTACAGACGCAAGAGCAAGTTTCTATTCTTTTAAGACTTAATTTGCCCCTCTCGTGTCAAAGCAGAAATGCGACTTAACGGCCCATCCACCAACTCAAGACATTATTTATGAAAGGACCAAGCCCCACAAGGCTGCCCAGAGACGGGGTGGGGGGGGGGCAGGGAGGTGGATCCAAGAGGAGCCAAAGGAGAAGAGAATGGAAAGGGGGGAATGAAAAGGCAACCGATAGACCTAGCCCTTGACACTAAAGGCTTAACATCAAATGCAGCCAGAAATCCATTTCCACAGTTTTATTGGCCATTCCGGACGCCTCATTTCAAAGGGAAAGATTTGAATTCAGAGACATAACGTTTCCTTTGTTCTCTTGCCCTCCAGCCTTTGGTACCAGTGTGGACTGTACTACAGGGAGAGGGTGAGATCAAAACCCCTCTCCGCTCAGCTACCTGCCCCCAGAGCTGGCCCTTGGCATGCTTAATGAAATCGGCTTCGCTATAGATTGACAATGCCCTGTCAATTATAATCATTTATCTTGGCAAGCAGAGCATTTGAACACTTAAAAGAGCAGGGGGCTCAGCAGGCCCAGAAAAGCCAGAATAAAATTATACTGCATGGTAATCAGAGCGAGAGTATATTGCTCACATAAAATTTTACTTTAACTGTCAGAGGGACCGATAGGATTTTACATCTCATTTTCTGCCCATGGGGTGTGTGTTGTTCCATTTGGGTCACTTTCTGCTAACTCTGATGTAATAGGGGGTTTGTAGAGTGCCCATGTCTGTGGAGAAGGGGGACCCCCCCCCCCTCAGTACGCAGGGAAGGGTTGTGCTGCGTTAGGGACACCATGATGGATGTGCAGTGGTCCATGACGTAGGCAGGAGGTAACAGTTTGGGGAGATGCCTGGTTGTCACATTTGTTGACTGTGTGAGTGTGGACGAATGGCTCTACCTTTCAGGGTGGCATTACATCTTCTGGATGACCGAGAATGTCTCCTTGATAAGAGAATGTCTCCTTTGCAGGGCCACCGTGGTCGATGCCATTTCTTCCTTCTCCCGTGGTGTTGTAAGGCCTGACTTTTAGCACCCAGCATGCTCTGCCTCTTTGGGGAGAGGTGGACAGTGGGTGGGAGTGTGAGAACAGCCCTAGATGAATGTGAGGGGCCAGCCGAGACAACCGTGCCTTGCTTCTGTGCCCATGACCGGCACGGGAGGACGCCCTCGGGCTGCAGAGCACAGAGTGGCTTCTCGAGGGATCTCTCGGCCTCGGTCTTGTGCACCCCTGCGTGGCACCTGTCTGGGAAGCTTCGGGTGGGAACCCAAGCCCCCTGAGGTGTGGGCAGCTGCCGATGGAGGGCTGCAGGACCCAGAGAGCCCAGACCCAGGCCAGGAGGACCTTGTGAAGGAGAACAAGAGAGCGAGGCAGCCACGGGCCTCAGAAACAGGCTATGAGAACGGCAGAGGCTGGCCAAGGCCGATGGGCACCGAGGACGGTTGATGCGGGGACTGGGCTCCCCTGATGCCAGAATGACCTCTCCCTCTTAACCTCTCGGACCCTTCCTGGAGAAAAGGAACCGGGAAAACCCTGATTAGACTAGCGACTTCCGCAAAGGTGCCCGTTTAAATCAGAGGAACTCGGGGGGCGCCTGGGTGGCGCAGTCGGTTAAGCGTCCGACTTCAGCCAGGTCACGATCTCGCGGTCCGTGGGTTCGAGCCCCGCGTCAGGCTCTGGGCTGATGGCTCGGAGCCTGGAGCCTGTTTCCGATTCTGTGTCTCCCTCTCTCTCTGCCCCTCCCCCGTTCATGCTCTGTCTCTCTCTGTCCCAAAAATAAATAAAAAACGTTGAAAAAAAAAGAAAAAAAAAATTTAAATCAGAGGAACTCGGGTCAGCACAAACGGATGGTTTTCTACCATCTTCAGGAAGGACTAAGTCTGTTCCTTCTGTGCCCCGATACTTGACCTTTGGGAACATTTAGACCAGCCACCCAGCTCTTGCTCCTGTGCTGTGACCTGTGGGGGGAATTTAGGTAAGACGTCAGACTCAAACAACAGGCTGCAAATTGGGAAAAGCACTCACTCACCTTTCTGAAGGGCCCTCTCGGTGGCCCTCCACAGAGCTGCCGTGTGGACAGAAACAGGGGAGACAGGTGCGCATGTCCTTGGGGGTCTGGCTGGGGAGGGCGGGGATGAGTTTTACAGCAGTGGGAGCGGGGGAGGGCAGCCTGGGCTGGACATTGGCGGGGAGCCCACTGAGAATGCGGCCCTGGCCAGGCCTAGACCTGGGGGTCTGACGTCCACAGTCTCATCCTTACCATCACTGTGCAATGGCGGGGGAAGGGCTCTCTGTGCTTTACAGTTGGGGAAACTGAGGCTTGAGAGGAAAGAACTCAGAGCCAGTGGGCAGCAGGATTGGCCGCCTCTTTCCATTCTCCGAGGAAGGCCTTTGTTCCCTCTCCCCACCCGGGTCCCCATGCCCCAGCCCCTCAGTTTTCAGGGCTGTGGGCCAATTTACTGTAAGACTTAGCTCTGGACAGCTGTGGCCAGCTGTTTAGGAAAAGGGCTTTATGAGGCCGAAACACTGGCCTCCCCAGGCTTACTGGATTTCTTCACTTATGCTTCTGCCCATGAGGGACCCTGGCAGCTGAAGCTGGACGATGGAGTGGGGGTGGGGTGGGGGTGCTCAGCCTTGCTCTCTTCCCAGCAGGAGCCTAAGAGGGGGATAGGGTCTGGGGTCAGTTCCCATAAAGGATGCTTCTCTGTATTGATTATGACAATGACCGCCTAACCCACAGGGCTGCCGTGATGGTTGACGAAGACACCGTTTAATGAGAGTGGGAAGCCACTCTTGAGACAGAGTCGTGTAATAATAGCCCAGAGAGGTTAAGTGCTTTGCCCAAAGTCACACAGCACTTTGGGGGCCCGTGTGGGCCAGAACACATCTCTCTTTGCCCCCCACATCACTCTTCTTTCCTTGACACTTACATTTCAGTCCTCAGACATGAAGCAGCTCACTCCCCGGGACCTTTCTAAGAACACTTCCTTTCCCTAATTCATACATTACGAATGTACTCCATAAATTAAAAAGAAAAAAATCATACAGCCAGTAGGAATGAATGAAGCTATTGTAAAATGACATGAATAGGAATTAAAATCTCAAGCTACATTTTTCCTTCCAGGGTGGTGGTGGTGGTGGGGGGGTGGGGGACACTAAATCTCCCCATGGCAAGCGGGGTGCATTATGTCCCAGAGGGGAGGGAAGCAGACGTCTGAGTGGGAACAGTGCCCTTTGAAAGGGTGAAATGGGAGTGTCGAGGTTTGTAATCATGTTCCCCAGAGATCACGCAGAGCAGGCTGGGGAACAAGGGACCTTCTGTGTGGGGTCAGGCAGCGGGGGAGCCGTGTCAGCATCGCGCTGGCCACAGATGGGGCTTTGGGAAAAGGGCTGGACGCAAACACTTCCCATACTCCCTCCTCCTTCCCTCCCTCCCTCTTTTCTCCCGCCACCTGCTCTAGCCCAGACATGTGCAGGGTACTCTGTAATATGACCATTTGAAGATCCTCTGTGGAGATGGTCATCGCCCAAGCCGCCCCTCTGATTGGAAGGACCCAGCCCCTCATCTCTGGTGGCCCAAAGTCCTGTTTTCTTTCATTGCCATCTAGAACCCCTGCTTCTCCAGGGAACTGTTTTTGGCTCTTTCCTCTTTTGAGTGTTTCACAGCTGAGAGACTCAGCTTCACCTGCTGGGCAATGCCTAATGTGGGCACATGCCACATACTCTCACGGGATCGTCCCTACGACACCTGTGGCCTCTTGGTGTGGGGTTAACGACACAATTCTTGGGCTTTGTCTGATGCATACTTATTGCTGACGGAGACTTCCCCATGAGTGGGTGGAAGCTAGCCCCGGCTTCTGGACACAGAGGCTGAGGTGTAGAGGGATGGGGCAGGAGGGTTAGACCAGCACGAGTGACAGAGGCAGAGGTGGAACCCAAAGTTGTCAGATTCCAGCACTCTTGTTGTCCCCGCCCCCAGGGGGCGGGCATTGTAGTATCCTATTGGACCCTCTCTTCCAGCCCTTCTGAGGGACTTGGTTCACAGTTATTTGTGGACATCTGGCAGTGAGGTCGAGTGGAAGGATTGTGTGATTTGAAGTCAGACAATCTTACTTCAGCTGCCTCTGAACCTATATTAATAGAAAGTCCTCACTGGGGCGCCTGGGTGGCTCGGTCAGCTGAGTGTCTGACTCTTGATTTTGGCTCAGGTCATGATCTCATGGTCTCGTGAGTTCGAGCCCCACATGGGCTCTGTGCTGACAACGTGGAACCTGCTTAAGATTCTCCCTCTTTCTCTGCCTTTCCCCTGATCACACTCTCTCTGTCTCTCTCAAAATAAATAAACTTAAAAAAAAAAAAAAAGAAATGCCCTCACATAGCATTTGCCAAGGGTTGTGCTCTAAGAGCTTTATACACCAAGGAATCCCACCGTACACCTTTTCCAGACGAGGAAACTGAAGTACAGAGAGGTCATGTCACTTGCCTGGGCTCACACAGCTGGTCGTGCCAGCTGGCCTGGCTGCCGCATCCAAGGATCCGCATCCAAGCATCCGAGATGAGACTTAAGCTCAGGCAAGGGAGAGGCAGGACACAGAGAGGGTCTGCCTGAGAGCTGATGGCATCTACAGATCACTCCTTCTTCTGACTGCAGTGGGAGTCGCTTGTGGCCAGGGTGCACCTGTTGTCCCCACTTCCCCACAGCACCTAGCACGAGGCTGGGTGTGGACGTGCTGCTCACGGTGCCCAGTGCCTTGAACTGTCCCTGGGCGTTACAACACGTCAGTGTGACAAAGTCAAGGACAACACTTGTCATCCTTGTGGCGTCCTGCCAAGAGCATGCTCTTCACAGCTGTGATCACAGGGTACTTGGGAGCTGGGTCTGCTTTGGGGTTGAAGGAGGAAGTAGTCCCAGCATTCCGCTTTGATGCCATCTACAGAAAACAAAAGAAAAATCTGCATAGTAAGGAAAATAACCCAAAGATGAAATTGATTATGGATTTTGTTTGAAGCTTCCTAGTGACATCTACATCACACCTTCCCTGTGTTATTAAAAAGCCTTTGCTTTATCCTCATACTTTTGCATTCTGCAGAATATTCTATATCATGGGTGTTTCTCTTACGTACCTCACTATCGCCAACATAATTTGCATTTCACTGTTAGAGCAGCACTGCAGTGGAAATCGTTGGGCACACATTTTGCCTTTTGGATAAATCCAAAGGCAGGTTCCCTGGATGGGTGGGACAAATGGTTCACAGGACATTCCAGCAGTTTTAATACACATGGTTACCTCTGACTTTTGGAGATGGATTCCTGAACTCAGTCGAGTGCACATTAATGGAACGTTCTGGGGAAAGAGACCCAAAAAGGATTAATGGCCTTCAAAGTCAACGGTTGTATTACGTTTGATTCAATGGGCCATGAGTCCCGAGGAATAGGGATTTGTATTCCCATTATATGCGTGAAGAAACTGAGGCCCAGAGGTGAATCCAACTTATCTAGTGTCAGGCAGCAAGACGAGTCAGAGCCCAGGTCTGTCAGGTCGGGAAGGAGCATCACTATTGTAACGCACCTGCAAAACAGTGAGTTCAGGGCCACCCCTGGCACCCAGGCCTCCTCTGTCTCTTGCGCACATGGCCCTCCATTTGCTCAATGCTCATAGGAAACTGTGGATGAGATAACCAAATCCAGAGCGCAAAGGACTGACTTTCCCCCAGATGCTGTAACGTGTGTCTTCTTACTATTATGTTGATTTTATGAAAATGTTGACTTTGTGACTGATAGCAAATGAAGATCATGTTTCCATGGCAACTGTCAAACTATGTTTTTCTTGAACCCTTAATTAACAACTCCCTACACCTTCTAGTTCTTTGATCTCACTTTCTGTGCATGAGATTGCTGAAAAATATTCCCTTCACTCCCTCTACACTGTGTCCGTGCCCACCAAAGCCAAGTCTACCCTTCAAGGCACATTTCCTCCTCCTCCAAGAAGTCACTTCAGCTTGCACCCCGGTCTCTTGATTGGCATTGTAGTTCCTTCTCACAGTGCTCACGTAGACCCTGTAAATTAGTTGGAATTCATGTGTTTATTTATCAAATTATCCATCCATCCATCCAACCATCCATCCATCCATCCTTCCATCCATCCATCCATCCATCCACCCATCCATCCATCCAACCATCCATCCATCCATCCATCCATCCATCCTTCCATACATCCCTCCATCCTTCCATCCATTGATCCATCCCTTCATCCACTCATTCAACTAGCATCTGTTCAGCACCTACTCTGTATCAGGTTGTATGTTCAGTGCTGGAAATACCAACCAAACAACCAACCAGCCAACCAGCCAACCAATAAATAAATAAAAACAAAAACAAAATTAAATTAAATTAAATTAAATTAAATTAAATTAAATTAAAAAGATCCAGTACCTTCCCTCAAAGGGCTCATAATCTCTTGGGGAGGCATTGACCCAAACTCAAATGCAATTTGAATGTGGGAAAGGGAAAACTCTACTAGAACATGGCACAGTGGACTATTCCTTTTGTAGGGTCTTGGGAAACGTCCTCCAGAGAAGGGGGCAGGTAAACTGGTACTGATGGATACTGTACTGATGGATACTCTGAGCTTCTAAACAGTGACCTGCAGGCCTTCTACTGGTCCCATGTGGCTTTTGTTGAATGAGAAGGTCACTTCTCCTGGACACTTTAGTGCAGTCAACAACCAGCATAACCCTAACTGTCAGTCCTGTAGGTCACACTCTCTCCTTTACCATGTGTGAGCACATATCCCAAACTTCTTGGTGGCCGTGGCCACAGAAGCCTACTTGGGCTATGCATTTGGCTTATGAGTTGACCTTGCATGATGAGGTGGTGGCTCCCTGCGGACAGAGGACATTTCTTACCTTTGTACCCCTTCGGGCCCCCTGCCCACATGGACGCTCGAAACATTAATGAAACATTCCTAACATCAGAGAACTTCATACAGTTTTCACTGGTTCTTAGATTCTAGACCAATGACCGACTACTTCAGAATTATTTGGGAAAGACTTAAAAAAAATATGCACGCACAGTTTCACTTTGGAAGATCTATGATCAGGACTGCGGGTCATGTGTTTTAAATACCGCCAGTGTGTTTCTGATGGTAATGACTAATTCTTAGGGGGCTATTATTAGGACCAGGCACTGTTCAAGTGTATGTATCACCCCTCCGTTGATGCTTGTGACAAACATATGAGGGCAGAGATTATCTCTGAGTTCCACAGATGAAGAGAAAGACACATGGAGAGATTGAGTGGCCTGTTGGAGGCTGCCTAGGTGGGGAGTGCTCGGGCCATGATCGGAGCCCAGGTGGACAGAGCCCAGGGCCCTTGTACTTTGCTGCTGTGTGAAACACTGGTTCCAAAATGGCAGAACCTGGGAAATCTGGAAATACGAGATTTAAAACGGTCCTTGAGGGTCACATCCTTTGGGCTTCCCATTTTAGAGATGGGAACACAGACAAACAGACTTGTTCAGTGTGTCCAGTGCGGCAGCCACAGGACTCGGGTTGCGAGGTCCCGTTACCCACCAGTAGCTGGTGATGGAGCTCTCACCCACGAGTCACAGAATAATCATCATCATTATCATCATCATAATACTGCCACATTTGGCTAGTGTTTGTTGGGCCATGTTCTGTGCTACTAAGTTACTTTTTGGGCACTAGCTACTCTGGATTTCTAAATGCCCTTGGGGGAAATGGCATGACCTTTCTTTAAGGGAAACAGAAAACTGTAAGGCAGTGGTTTCCAAGGAGGGGGTGGGCAGTGATTTTGCGCCCTCTCCATGGGCACTAGTTGGCAGTGTCCAGTGACATTTTTGGGTGTCGCTACTTTTCGGTCAGGAGGTGGTGGTGGGGGCGGCTGGGGTGTTGCTGGGCTGCAGGGTGCAGGACGGGGGCGCCTGACGATGTGCTATCCGGCTCCCAAACGTCCACAGCTCCAGGCTGAGGGCCCCCGCTGCCAGGTCACCGGCCGTTCCTCCTTACCTGGGTCTCCGAAGGGGGGACGGAGAGAGGGATACAAAGCCGTCCCGTCCCACCTCACAGCTGAATGCCCGCCAGGCTCTCAGGCCACAGTGGTCTCACCTCCTGACGTCGCTGCCCCAGTGCAGATGGTGGGGCGATGGTGCCTGAGACCTTGTGGGTCCTCTGGGTGCGATGCTCCTGCACGCAGAGTGTCCAGAGGCCAGGAAGCACATTCCAAAGGGCAGCCGTTCTTACGGTAAATAGGACAACGGCTCCACATGTGAATTCCACCCCACCCCTACCTGGGCCACTTGTCACCTTGAGCAGTGACCCCCATGACCTACAGTTTCTTCATCAATGGGCGTCCTGAGACATCTATCTCTCAGGGCTGATGAGGCAATGATACCAGACAACTGGCCTGGGCGCTCGGTTGATTAATGAATTCCGGGAAGTAATTGTCCCCTTGCCGCTCTCCCGGGGTTGAGGGCTGGAGGGCAGGGCACCGCCCACGCGTCCCTGTGCCAAATGGAAATGGACAGATCCAACTGGTGGGGCGGCAGTGAAGGAGGAGGGGGAGGGACAGTTGGGTAACCAGGGGGTTAGGAGCAGTTGGAAGTATTCATCATGGTGGTAACACCGGGCAGGACGGGTAGGACGGGGTGGGGGTGGGTGGAGGGAAAGTCCTGCGGGGCGGGGTGGCAGGGATCAAACCTGCCACATTTTCATTTGGAACCAGTGCCCCAGGGAGGGATTTAGACACAGTCAGTCTGCTTTGTACAAACAACCCCCCTTCCTCGACAGCTGTCAGAGTGAGTCCTGCTCTCAGGGCCCTGTCCTCCCCCACAGCGGTTGGGGGGGTTGGCTGGGAGGGGAGGGCTCGCAGGCGCTGAGCCAGGCCCCCACCTGACGCTGTTCCCTGCATCTACACGCAGCCCCGAGTCGGGAGTTGGGGTTTCTCTCAGGGAACACAGAGACATTCTGGAAGCCCACAGCCCGCCCCCACCCCCCGCCCGCCCCCGCCTCCGCCGGCCTTCGTGAGCGGAAAGTCCCACGCCTCACACAGGGTCTCAGACATTATAGGTGGTCAATAAAAATGAGTTGCGTGAATAAGTCAAGGGAAAGCAGACAAAAACACAGTACAAAGCTAATAAGAGGAGTAAGAAGGAATATGCTTTTTTTTTTTTTAAAGAAAAAATAGCCACAAAAAGGGGAGAAACAGGAGAAACTCCATGAACATGCTCCCCCCCACCCCCCGGTGATTTTGGAGCTTTGTTTTAGCGGTGTCCCCATCAGGTCGCACTCACCTGTTGACTCACTTGTCATCTGTAACCTGGGGGTGACAGCAGCCACCTCACCACTGGGTCGGGACAGTAACGCAGGAGGAAGCAGATTGTCAATCTCGAGAACAGCGTGTGGCTCCTAAAGCGGCCCCTGCTTTCTCCTGCTCACTCTCTGATCAGCATCAGACCTGGGCCACAGGACCCGTTCGTGGTCCCGTGGTCCCCAGCCCGGCCCTTGTTCTGGGCTCATGGATGTGGGGGGGGCCCATCCTCTTCCAGCCCTCCCGTCCCCCTGCCAGTAGACAGAATGAACACCCGGGGAAAAGGAGCCCCCGGATCCTGGAGTGTGTTTTCTTGCCCTTCCCTCCTTCAGGCTGATTCAGTTTTCTTTTTAATAATGAAGATGCTGTTCTGAGTCAGGGTCTGAGTCAGAACACAGTAGTGGAGAAACACTGGCTTCCAGGTTAGACAGCGCTGGGGTTAGGACCCGGGCCACGCTTCTGCGCCGTGAGCCCTGAAACCATTCAGTTAATCTACGACTCAGTTTCCTCATCTATAAAGTGGGCGGTAAATATTAGAAACAAAGCATATAAAACACGGAGCACTCAGGAGACAGTCTATAATTGCAGCTGCTGTCGGAGGCATTATTTGAGAAGCATCCGTCCCTCCCCTGATGAAAAGTGAGGCACCATGGCCCTCGAGCCGAGGGCCGGTTACCCATTGGTCACTGGGATTTTTAGAGGAGAGTGCTGCTGGCTGGGGTAGGGGGGTAAAGATCACACTCGCCTCCTTGTGCTTTTGAATAAACAGTTCCCTCTGATCTTAGCTGCGCTCACTCCCCGGGAGCACAATTTCAAAGGATTTCTCCATGGAGCTAAAGCAAACCTCAGTCATCTTTGTGCACAAAACACCCACCCAGGCTATTTGTCTCCGTCCCGAGCGCTTGGCATGGGGCCCGAGAGAAGCCTTCAGAAGGAGCGCTTAGCAAAGAATGCTGGCATTCATATGGGGTTGACTGTCCGCCGTTGGACAGCCGCACCCCTGTTCTCTGCCCGGGGATCTTGGCAGCTCGAGTTAACCACAAGACAAGTTTTATCATCTGTTAAACCTGTCGTTTGGAAAAAAAAAATGACTTCAATAAAATATTTCAACAATTATAGTCCATTTTAATTAGGTGTGTGCCACATAATTATAGATTTAAAAAAATGTATAGGGTTTCAAAACCCAGCACCCCGGCCATATGGAGTCAGCTGCTCTCCCGTGGAGTCTCCAGCTAAGTCCTCCACCTGAGGAGACGCTGTGTACCTGGCGAGCCCTCCCCTCCCTCCTCCACGCGGCCCGGTTGTATCCTTTTCCACCCTGATTTCCACTTCTGTCTGGAACCACCAGGGTCCTGTGCAGGGTGCGACGGAGGGCAGGTGGCCCCTGAAGCCTGGAGGGAAAGCCAGGGGCAAGGCGGGCGTTGCGATGGAGGGCAGGCTCCTTGGACGGGGCGGTGGGGGGTGTGTCTGCAATCCTGGGGTCTCCTTCGGGCCCCACCACAAGTCGGTGGGTGATTGTGGGCCCTCGCTTCCTCTCTCTGGATTTTGATTTCTATTTTTAAAAGAAGACGATTAGACCGTCGGTTTTCAACTTTTTTTAGAGAGAGAGAGAGAGAGGGGGGAATTAAATTTTCAAATTAAATTTTGCAAGAAAAGCCCCATATGGAAACAGGTAAAAATAGAGGTGAGGTGCTTGGGTCAAGTGGGATGTGGCTCTGAACCTTGTCTGGTGGGCCTGGTGGTGCCTCAAAAGTAGCCAAGTTTGAAAATGCCCGGACTTGATCATTTTTAAGATCCTTTCCTAGCTCGTTCGTTCATTCAACAAATATTTATTGAGCATCCTGCATGTCCCAGTCCTACCTAGGCTCTGGGTGGACAGCAGGGAACCAGGCCCGGCCAGTTGTGGATTCTGGACCAGGCCCGGCCAGTTGTGGATTCTGGAACTCCAGAGGACTTCTGCTCCGGTGGAGGGCCGACCGGCGCACGGACAAGGGCCAAGCACACCCGTGTCTGTGGGGCATCCTTTGTTTACGCCATGAAGTCGTCAAAAGAACTGTATGAGGGTCATGAGCCTGCCTTTTTGGGAGGCTCACCCAGGTTAGGTAGGTGACCCAAGGCCCCACAGCACCTCAGAGGTAGTTCCAGAAGTGAGTCTGGGATCTCGGGGCTCCAGACTTCATGACCTTAGCCACGCCACCCAGCCTCCTGCCTTTGTCGTTGCTAATTGGGCAGCTGGCAGCTGGGGTGGGGACTCCCTTTGCCTGACTCAGGTGCCCGCTCACCACCCTGAGTGACCGTTTCCCCTCATCCCACCTCTGCCCCGGTAAGTCCCCCACATCCCCGGAGGCACTGCCCTTCGGGGGCAGCTCTCCTGTTGCCCCTGCACACCTCGACCTCCCCGCTCTTTTTCCTGTTGTGCTGTGAACTCCCCTTTCCCTCCCGTGTGTGAGTTAATGAATGAATGCAGTGATCGAGTGGATGCAGCCATCAATGGATGAGTGGACGGATGGACGTATCGGTGGCTGCACTCACACCATGAGTCAACGTAGAAACAAGTGGACAGACAATTGGATGGAAGAATGGAAACAGATGAGCGGATGTGTGGATGGCGGGTGAATTAATCAATGAGTAAGTAGACAAGGGCTCTGCATTGATATTTATATCGACGCCTGTATCTGCATCTATTTATAAACTAGTACAAGTCTGAGGGAATGACGGAGTGAAGGAGAGAAGGAAGGGAATAATTTAAGCAGCAGTAAATGAAGAAGTAGGGAGTGGATGCATGAATGAACTGGTTGGTGAGGGAGTGGGTAGCTTCTGTCATCCATCAGCTTCTCAGGCACCGGCCAGGGTCCGCGAGAACTGAGCTCGGCCAATGCACACCGGTCATGGGAAAGCTTTCTTAAAAATTTTTAATGTTTATTTATTTTTGAGAGAGAGGAGGGGGGGGAGGGGCAGAGAGAGAGAGGGGGACAGAGGATCCGAAGCGGGCTCTGTGCTGATAGTGGAGGGCCCGACGTGGGGCTTGAACTCACAAACTGTGAGATCGTGACCCGAGCCGAAGTCGGATGCTTAACCGACTGAGCCACCCAGGGGCCCCCTTTCTAATTAAAAAAAAATTTTTTTAAATTATTTTATTTAACTTTTAATTTTTAAAAATTTTTTAAGGGAAAGCTTTCCAATGATCCCCCCGCCCGCAGTAACACAAAGAAGCTCTCTCTGCATGTGGTGGGAGCCCATCGACCTCTGTGACTGATGGGTGGGCCCCCCTTGTGGTCCGCAGGCCTGGCCAGTGACTCACTGACTCCTGAGCTTTCCAGGACTTTGTGGGGCTGTGTGTCAGGAGAGGCTCTTGAGTCTTTCCCGGGGAAATTCCGGGAGCCTCCAATTAGCCAAGCTGCATGGGGACTGGGGAGGCGGGAGGAGGTGCTGACAAGGTGCAGGGAAGGGGGTGGCTGTTTGGTTTTGCCATTACCCGGCTAAGAGAAGCCAAGTGATTTCTAGCAAATTCTAGGACAAATGTTTGCCTTAAGGCTCAGGACTCTGGTGCCAAGTTTCAACCCAACCAAATATTCTGGGTCTGGGAGGGGAGAGGGAGAGAGGAGAGAGAGAGAGAAGTGAAATGGCGGAGTGGGGTGGGCTGGAGGAGGGAGAAGAGGCCAGGGGTGGACGTGCAAAGTGTCCTTTGAGGACGGTGGCCCTGCTGATGTACCCGGCCGAGGGGTAAAGTCTGTCCGTGGCAAGGCAAACTCATGTCAGGGTCGGGGAGCTCGGAGTCTGGGAGGCAGCCTCAGATTCCATCCAAGTTAGGGTTCCAGTGTGGACCCCCGCCCCCCCGCCCCGGCTCCAAGGTGAAGTTAGTGACTGGGTTCATTTAAATGTCTTCGGGGCAGGGCAGGGACCCCCAGTGAGGCTGGCCAGGGGATGCTGTTTACAAAATGGTGCAAGAAGAAGGAAGGTCCCCCACGGTGTGCTTGTGGGTGAGGCTGGGAAATGCAGGGGACTGTGGTGAACTGGAGGAACCAGGCCCTGAGGGGGGTGGGCAGGGGGACAGCCCGGGGCTGCAGCTGACTGATCAGGCTGACAGGGAGGGACCCCAATGTGGCCACATTTAAAATTTTTTTTTCAGAAAAGGCAAAAGTGCAGATTTTAATTGATTTATTATTATTACTTTTTAATGAAAGTCTATTTATTTTGAGAGAGTGTCTGCAAGTGTGCGTGAGTGGGGGAGAGGCAGAGAGAGAGGGAGACCCAGAAGCCGAAGCAGGCTCCGGGCTCCGAGCCGTCAGCGCAGAGCCCGACGCGGGGCTCGAACTCACGACCTGCGAGATCATGACCTGAGCTGAAGTCGGACGCTCAAGCGACTGAGCCACCCGGGGGGCCCCTCAGAAATATCTTTAAAGCACTGTGCAGCTCAACGAAACGTGGGCTTGCGGTCTCTGACCTCTGACCTCGGGTTTGGGGGAGGAGGGGAGAGTTTCGACACTCAGGGTCCTCCTCAAACCTCCACTGAGGGTTCAGTCCACCTCCTGTGGCACCCCCAAACCGCCTGGGAGACACTCTGGGGGGGCGTCTAACCACTGTGCACGCCCGTGTGGCTGCTGGCTGCCCTCGGCCCGGCTCTGTTTGAACCCTCCTTGTCTCTCCAAGCTCTGTTCAAGGGCTCTCCCTTGGAGCTTCCCCATGGGGTCCCTGGGATCAGGTGTCTCTTGTGCTCGTTGCCCGCAGCCCCGGGGAGCTTCTGTCTTTTTGTTAGTTCCGTGGGATTTCCTGAGCAGCTACAGCATGCTGCATACAGGGGCTGCGGGGGATGCTTGGAGAGCATATAGGTTTGGGGCGTCCGGGGTTGCAGAGAGCAGACTTCCTGTGTGTATGCAAAACAGGAGCAGGTGCTCCAGCCTCGAAAGTCAGGGAAGGCTTCCAGGAGGAGGCAGATGGCCAAGGGGCAGTGGAGCGCACTCGGCACCTAAGAAGGGCTAGTCTAATGGTGCAGAGCGTTTGGAGGTTGATACCTGGACGTGTGTCATAATCAGTGACTCCGAGTGAGCTGTTTCCTCCCCCGTGACAAAGACCATCACTGATGGGTGGTTTTGGGGGTTACACGGGTGGGCCCATGTGAGGTGCTTGGCACCGTCCCTGGCACTTGGCTGCTCCTTTGTTGCTGGTGGGACTGCCATGACTGTTGTCCCTCTCAGCAGCTAGCACCCTCCAGGTTTACTGGCGTCCTGGTGCCTGTGTGCCTTGGGGAGGGGTTCGCGGGAGAAGAGGTGCAGAGGGGGCTCATTCAGGGAAGGCTGCGGGCTCAGGGCAGGACGGAGCATACGGTGTTGGGGCTCCGCTCCAGGTCTGCCAAGGGAGGGGGGTCAGCAGAGGCAGAGGGGGGCTCACCGAGAGCCCTGGTGTGGTGGGAAGGTTGTGTGGGCAGCTGGCTTGTGCCACGAAGGACAGGCAGGCTGGGCGATGAGGGCTGGGAGGTGGGGAGCAGGCTGGGCACTGAGCCAGGGGCTGGGCAGGGTGCCGAGGGGAGCTGGCTGCGGGTGGCCGCTGGGTGGAGAAGAGCAGGGTGCTGGGAGGCAGACTTCGCAAGGTGAGAGGCACCAGGACAGCACGACTGCCCGCTCACTGGGGCACAGCACCGGGTCCCTCTGAGTCAGGGAGGCCATGGAAGGCTGGCCATCGACAGGAGCCTGGTCACGGGCAGCGGCGTGCTGGCCTCTGAGCAGGGGCCGTGACAGCTCAGAACAGTCTTTGCAGCCCGTCAGGACAGAGAGTGGGGACTCCTCCTCTGAGAAGCCTTCCTGAAGTTCCTTACTCGGCACCCTGAGGGCAGGGGTGGGTCCGAGTCCTCCAGGGGCCCCAGGGCGACGCAGCCTGGTTATTACCTGCTCAGTGAAGGAGAAAGAAAGGGTTGGAAGGATGGGGGAAAGGGGGCAGGAGGGAACAGGGAAGGAAAGAAACAAAAGAAAAGAAGGAGAGAGGGAGTAAGGTGGGGGGGGAAGGAGACAGGGGTGGGGGAGAGAAGAAAGTCTAGGAGGCTGGCATTGGCCCAAGTCTCCCTGCTCGCCAAGGTCATTAGATCAAGAAGTCCCCCGGGGGGAGGGGAGATGATGCAATCTGAGGAAAGGCCATTTCCCGAGGTGCTGAAGGACACTTTCTCAGGTGCCACGGACCAGGAACTGCTCTCCAGCTGCCATCTGGCTCCCCAACAAATGAGGGATCTGGGAGGCCCTGTTATTGTCAAACAACAGCTGATAACTTTGTTTTTCTCCTGAGAGGGCCGTCCGCGGCTCTCTGGGTGGGGGTCACACACCCGTGCGCGGAGGGCTTCCCCGGGCCTGGGATGCGACCAGGGCTGGGTAATTTCATTCATTTGTGTGTTCACTTTCCCCCTCACTCACTCACGTGTGCAGCCAACACCAGCTGAGTTTGACAGAGGCGTTGGGCACCCGGCTTGCCGCTGGGGATACCAGGGTCACTCTGGCCGTGGCAGGAGCCCAGGGCTGTGAATCAGCCCACACCGTGCCTGGTGCGTAGTAAGTGCTCATCTAACGGTGGCTGTCGGTCATTATTGTAACCACCCAGTGGAGGGCGCGGTGGGTGACCGACCCTCACATGACACTGTGCCGGGGTGCCGCGTGAGGGGCACAGAACCGTGTGCCGGGGCGCGGAGAGCTTCCTGGGAGACAGGGAGGGCTCCGGAGAAGTGATAATTGTCACTCTAGGACACGAGGGCAGGAGATAGATGGCCTTCTAGACGGAGGGAGCCACGGGACGAATGCATGCTCTGTCTAGTGACACTATGCTTGGGTGGAGGCCACGGGAGGCTCTGCAGGGGTCAGGTGCTCCCCTCCTCGAATCCCCTCGCACGTCTCTCCCGTGGGAACGGGTTCACTACCCAATCCTGGCAGCCAGAACCTGATTGCACACAGTTTGGGGGGTGGGGAGGGGTCGTGGGATTCTCCACACAGACTGCTTTTTTTTAAAAATTAAATGTTTTTTTTAAATTTGAATTTTTAAACCAAAAAGTTTCTTGTTTAAAATTTTTTAACTAAATGTAAGTTAGTTAACATACAGCGTCGTCTTGGCCTCAGGAGTAGAGCCCAGTGATTCATCTCTTACATATGACACCCAGGGCTCATCCCGACAAGTGCCCTCCTTAATGTCATTCGCCCATCGACCCGTTCCCCCCATGCCCCCTCCAGCAACCTGCAGCTTGTTCTCTGTATTTAGGAGTCTCTTATGGTCTGCCTCCCTCTCTGTTTTTATCTTATTTTTCCTTCCCTTCCCCTATGTATATCTGTTGAGTTTCTCAAATTCCACATATGAGAGCAATCATTTGATATTTGTCTTTCTCTGCCTGACTTATTTCACTCAGCATAATACCCTCCAGTTCCATCCACGTTGTTGCAAACGGCAAGATTTCATTCTTTCTCATCGCCAAGTAGTATTCCATCGTATATATGTACCGCATCGTCTTTATCCATTTGTCAGTCGATGGACATTTGGGCTCTTTGCATAATTTGGCTGTTGTCGACAGGGGTGCCTGTGCCCCTTTGAATCAGCATGTATTCGTATCCTTTGGATAAATTCTTAGGAGTGCGATTGCTGGGTCGTAGGGTAGTTCTGTTTTTAACGTTTTCAGGAAACTGCACACTGTTCTCTAGAGTGGCTGCACCAGTTTGCATTCCCACCAGCAGCGCAAAGTGGTTATAATTTCATTTAGTCACAATTCATATCATCCAATGCGTGAGTAGGTGCCTAGAGGCACCTGGCGAGGGGGCACGACAGCAGGACACGGTGCCTAGCTTCAGGGTTCCCAGGAAAGCCACACGTCACAATCCTTGTCTAGACACCGCTTCACATCGACTGCCTGTAAGTGTCATGGCCACACCGTGAGCACCACCGTTTCCATTTTGTAGGTGAGGAGATCAGCCCTCACCTCCGTGGTCAAGCCTGGCCTGTGTCCCCCCAAAGCAGCCACCAGCAAGAGTGGTCAGGGGAGAACAAGGCTGCTTCTGAGGATGCTGGAAATGCTACCAGGGACGAAATCCAGTGGAGGGAATGGACGCTGCAGAGATCCTACAGAGGAAGAGCAGGGATGGCCATCTGTCCTGAGGCCGTCATGCGGCAGGAGAAAGCAGGCTGGTTCCAGCAAGTCTAGGAGACCTGACAAGGACAGATTTCTCCGACCCCAGCAGGAGCTGCTTGGGGGGGCGGGAATCATCTGCTGTCCTTAGATTTCCCCAGAGCACAAGCCTACGAGAACAATCTAGCTCTGGGGTGGCTGCTCAGGCACCTCCCCCTTTTAAGTGCCACACTGGGGTTCTACTGTCACTGCACAGAGGACTATGAGGCTGGAAGTCACAGGACACACGGACACCGGAGACTTGGGTGTGGTCCTTCAGCACCAGGTGCCTTTCGGTGGTCCCAACACAGGAGGGCCCTACGTTGGGTTAAGCTTTGCCCCTCCCCTTGATCTTTAATTTTATCAAAAATTTTTTTTTTAATATTTATTTTTTTTTGAGTGGGGGGGAGGGTGGGGCAGAGAGAGAGGGAGACACAGAACCCGAAGCAGGCTCCAGGCTCTGAGCTGTCAGCACAGAGCCTGACGGGGGTCTTGAAGTCATGAACCACAAGATCATGACCTGAGCTGAAGTCGGACCCTCAACTGACTGAGCCACCCAGGCGCCCCAACATTTATTTATTTTTGGGAGGGATGGACAGAGCATGAGTGAGGGAGGGGCAGAGAGAGAGGGAGACACAGAATCCGAAGCAGGCTCCAGGCTCCCAGCTGTCAGCACAGAGACCAACGGAGGCGGTGTGCGTGGTGGGGTGGGGTTGAAGTCACGAACCACAAGATCATGACCTGAGCTGAAGTCGGATGCTTAACCGACTGAGCCACCCAAGTGCCCATCCCACTTGATCTTTTAAAGCAGGAGGCTCTGTAGGAGAGGCGATTCCTCGAGGCTGGACATGAATGATCCTGGTAGGTGTTTCCTGCAGCCACAGGGAGAGGGCGTGGAGAAACCCTGGGATGGAGAAACCCTGGGATGGAGACCTGTCCAGGGTAAGGCAAAGCTTGCGGCACAGTGAGGGGAGGGAGCCGGCTCTGGAGTTCAGAGTTCTGGGTACGGGTCCAACCCGGCCACTTCTAGATGGCAGCTCAGGTGAGTCACCTCAGCTTCCTTGTCTGTAACCTAGAGAGGACACAGAGGCCACCCTCATGAAGGATGGCAGGCACATGTGAGTGAGAACTCAGGAAAATGTGTTCTCAGCTCAAAAGGGCTGTCCAGGGGCTCCTGGGTGGCTCAGTCAGTTAAGCGTCCGACTTTGGCTCAGGTCATGATCTCGCAGTTCATGGGTTCGAGTCCTGCGTCGGGCTCTGTGCTGATGGCTCGGAGCCTGGAGCCTGCTTCGGATTCTGCGTCCCCCTCTCTCTCTGCCCCTCCCCCACTTGTGCTCTGTCTCTCTCTCTCAAAAGTAAATAAACATTAAAAAAATACTAAAGGAAAAAAAAAGTCTGTCCAGATGCTACCTATTATGGGACCATGTTTGCAAAGCACTTAGCATGTTGCTTTACTAAGTGCCTAATAAATGGGAACTATTATTATTATTATTATTACTATTATCATTATTATTACTACTGCATATTACACTGTGTCCTCAGGGCTGTTCCGCTTTCTGCAAAACTATTTGGCACAAGCCGGTGCAGCCAGCAATAATTACGTAGGAACTTCTCACCGCAATGCAGTTTTTGCTCTCCCCAGTGAGACACTGAATAATGTGCAGATAGGAAAGTAATTCCACTTCCTTGAGGCGGGGGGGCTGCATGCCGGTCGCGATCGATTACCGAGAGCCTACTTTGTGACAGGCCCCGTGGGAAAGTGGTGCGCCTACACTGAGACATCTAGCGATCAAAACCAACCCGTGACGCAGGCCCCATTCCTGGCCCCATTTTATAGATCGGAACAGGGAGGCTGGGAGAGGGCCCACAGTGTGCAGCTGGGGCCTGAAGCAGGTGTCTTGGGCCAGGGCTTTGGGCTCCTGTTACACTGCGTGGGCCTGGGGCCCGAGGAAGCTGCTAGTGGTCGAACTGTGTGCATAGGACTTAACAGGGCCAGGCGATCACGAGCAGTAATGGAGGGGAACCGGTCGTGCGCCCAAGTTGGAAAGAGTGTCCCGAAGTCAGTATGGGGGGTAGCTGTGTACCAAGGCAGCAAGGGGCGGAGAGAGCACACACTCCAAAATGTCAGGGCGACCGGCTTCAAGTCTTGACTCATCGGCTTGCTAGCCGTGTGACAACGGATAAATCAGGGGTTGGCCTGTGGGCCAACCCTGGCCGGCTGCCTGTGTTAGTTCACAAGGTCGGACTGGCACCCGGCCACGGGCATGCATGCACATACCCTGTGTCTGTGCCCTACAAAGGCAGAGTGGAATATCTGGAACAGGGGCCGCCTAGCCCGCAAAGCTGACAATACTTACTATCTCATTCTTGCAGAAAAATTTGCCGATCCCCGGGTAGATGGCTACGTCTCCCGGATCTTTTTCCTCAGTGTGACGCTTAGGTGTGGGAAGCATGTCGTAGTACGAATGTATGAGCTCTTTGAGACCCCGTCTTTGAGACCACTGCCGGCTCGTGGTAGGTGTTGGTTAACGGATGGATGGTGTAGAAAGGCCCGGGCGGTGCCTCAGACCATATGGGGCAGGAGAGGAGGGGGCTTAGGGGCAGACCTGTCTCGGTGGCAGGCAGATGTGGCTCAGGCTCTAACACTGCTCCTTACCAGCCTTGGGACGTTGGGCAAGTCGCTTTACTCTTCACGAGCCTCGGTTTTCCCATCTGTCAAATGGGAGTGATGGCGGCCTGTCTGTGGGGTGTCTGTCAGATTCACAAGTTAATTCATGAAACAAATCACATGGCTGTCGTAGAAAAGACAGACGAACAAGTGTCAGTAAAGGTGTGGAGAAACCAGAACCCTCATCCGTGGCTGGAAGGAATATAAACACTGGTGCAGCCATTTTGGAAAATACTGGCCCTGCTTATTAAAGAACATAAATGCATCTTACAAGCCAGCAATTCCGCTGCTGGATATCTATCCAGGAGAAGTAAAACCACATGTCTACACAAGGACTCGCACATGAACATTGGTTCGCAGCGCCATACCTCCGAAGTGGACACAAACTAGATGCTCAGTACGAATGACACAGAACATCCCTCCGTGGAATATTACTTGGCAATCGAAAGGAACAGAGGGAACAGAGTTACTGATTCAGGGCAAGTGGCATAGGCTTCAAAACCATGATGTAGAGAGAAGTGAGTCACAGAAGACCACATATACTATGATTCCATTTACATGAATCATGCAGAACAGGGACATCCAGAGAGAGAGGAAGTAGGTTAGTGGTCGGAGGGGAGAGGCAATGGGGGTGGGCGGGGGAGCAGTGGTTGCGAAGGGGCTGAAGGGACCTTTCTGGGGGTGATGCACGTGTTCTCAAATTGGATGGTGATGGTGATCGCACAACCCTGAACATCAACAAAATATCACTTGGATGAGTGTGAACTTAAAATCCATGACTGGGTTTGATAGTATGTACACAGGGTTGTTAAAAGCATCGACCCTTGAGGGGCACCTGGGTGGCTCAGTCGGTTGAGCGTCCGACTTCGGCTCAGGTCATGATCTCGCAGCTCATGAGTTCAAGCCCTGCGTCGGGCTCTGTGCTGGCAGCTCGGAGCCTGGAGCCTGCTTCGGATTCTGTGTCTGCCTCTCTCTGCCCCTCCCCTGTTCATGCTCTCTCTCTCTCTCTCTCAAAAATAAATAAACATTAAAAAAAAACCCATCAACCCTCGAGTGGAGATATCAGTAAACGTGAAGTGTCGATAGGGGTCTGGAAATTCAAATGCACGATACCCAGGCAGATCGCAGCTTCCGCGCACAGTCAGTTCACTACTCTTACCTGGGTGGCCATGAGCCTCTGGGCTTTTTCTTCTGTGAATCGGGAATTGTGATGTTCCTGATTCTGAATCTGCACTCTTATTGCTGTTTTTTTTTTTTTTTTTTTTTTTTTTTTTTTTTTTTTTTTTTTTTTTTTTTTTTTTGTCATTGGTTTGTTTACACGTAAAATACGTAAAGTGCCTGGCATTCTTTCTCCAGTGAACAAGCGAATGCATGACCGGGATATCACATGCTTTTTCTTCTGTAGCCCACACAGATCCTCATTTTCACAATTTACTTTGGAAGTTGGGAGAATGGCACAAGTATTTTACTTAGAGGTCTGGGAGTAGAGCTGGACTGTTAGGTCTGCCGCTAATCAGTCACATGATCTTTTCTCTCCGGGTATTTCTGGTAAACGAGGTCCCTTGGGTAATAACCTCACCCATCAGGGCTTTGGAGTGGTCCAATGAGAGACTAGCTCCAAAGCCCTTTGTCGTCTAAGGAAGGAAGCATCCTGTGGTGGTACTGGGGTCACTGCCCTCAATCCCAAGGCAGCGAGAAGTGCTCCCAAGAAGTGCTCCCATGAAGGGCTCCCATGAAGTGTAGCCGCAAGGTGGTGACACCTCGGTCAGCAGTTTTATGAATTTTATGAAGCCGAGCGTCCCCTGCCACACGGGGTGAGTGTGCACAGTCACAGGGCTGGTTGTTAAGCAGCACAACCTGTCTCACGCTGACTGATAGGGCATCAAGAGGACGCATCACGTTGGCTTCCTTTGTATCTTCCACCTGCCTTTGAGTTTGGGCCTTTTGGATTTGACAGTCAGCAATTCCCACCCCCTGAGGACAATTGCATGCTCTGTTGGGCAGGTGGTGAGCTCCTTGGGGCAGGGGGTAGGCTCTTCTTCACATTTCTGTCCCCAGCGTCTGGCAGGGGAGGCACAGCAGAAGAATGAATGACTGAACTCTCGCGCTAGTTTGTCCTGAGATTGGGTGAGTTGCTTTACTTCTGGTCGTTGTGTCTTCATACCTGTAAAATAAGCAGGAGTGAAGGCTTAATTGTCTACGCCCCTCCCACCTCTGGACACCTGCGTCCTCTGATCTCACCTTGGCTTCTCCATGAGCTCAGAGCACCATGTTAGGAAGTGACCCAGGCATTTAGGCCACTTACACTTGAAAATGCCCTTGTCGGGCTTGCATTGCAGATGTCTGCATAAAAGATGTGTTACTGATGGGGGGAAATGGCTGGTAACCAGCAGAGCCGGGTAGCTGGACGCGTCCTTTTCTTGTTCTGGAATCCCTGCGTGCTCTGTGATTTTCTGTCTGTCCTCACTATCCATGTCCAATGGCATTGTCTTGTTTGCAGGGAGCGACTGGGGTCCTGAGGCTCATGAGGGGATCTCCTGGCCCCGCTATGACCCTGATGCCCAGGAGTGCCCTGTGCAGGGCTTGACATTGTGTAATGCGTGGATCCCATCGTTGGTGATGAATCCGGGGACAAGATATGGGAATATGGGTGAGAGGGAAAGGAGGCTTGGAGGTGGTCCCTATGAATGAAGGCCAAGGTGACAGAGGTCACAGGGATGAAAAAGAAACACTGAGTAATTACTTGGACCTCTTGTAGGGTACGTGGAGGATGGGGGGCAGAGAGAAGGCTGGGATGGGATAGCCTGACCACGGGGGTCTCGCAGGCCATAACCACTAAGACAGGACTGGCCTGCTGGGGCTCCATCTAGGACCGTGGTACCCACACGCTGGTGGCTGTGGGTGCCCCGTTCTTGTCCTTCCCAGTCCTGCCTGACATCAGCCGCCCCACAGGAGCTGGGGTATAACCAGATCGGGTTCCAGAAGCTGCCGCAGAAAGCGTGATCACTCTACTCCCGATTTATTGGGTCACTTCAGTTTGAGCAAATATGCCAAGCACAAGTTTCTGGATTGCCTTCTTCCTCGGAAAACACGCTAGGCAGATATGTGCCTGTGCTGTTCTATCAGGATGGGCAGGGTTCCTCTAAATACAGACATTTGATAATTGCCCCTGGAAGCATTCATTCTGGCGCAAAAAAACAGGTCAACAATGCACTCGCTCAGGAGCCGAGCGGCCTCAGTGGACACCCCCTGGCTTCCCTCAGCCACTGGTGTCCATCCAGGAGCCAACAACTGTTCCCTGAGCTGGAACATTTTTCCCTTGAAATTGGTATTAGGTAAACCGGTTGCACGTTCCCCAAAGACTTTAAAAACAGAGGGCTCTTTCCTCTCTCTGTTATTTTTATTTTTATTTTTTTCTTCTGCTGCGGAATAGAAAGCCCAGGGAGCCAACCTGGTTATGAAACCTGCACTTTTAATTTCAATAACGGCTACTCAGGGCCAAGAGGGTTTTGGACTCCAAGAAGCACGTAAAAAGTGAGTCACTGTTAATACGGTGAGCTCTTTGCTTTGGGATTAGGCCTAAGTGACAGCGCCCCGGTCCTTTTCCTCATTGGGATCGTGCCAGCAAAATGCTTCGTGCCTCTCTGAAAAAGGCCGAATTAGGCGTTCCATTTCTTCCACTGATCTCCATAACCTCCTCCCATAAATACCTACTTTATGACATCAATAAAAGGGGAGTCGTGGCGACTCAGAGCAATAGAAATTGTTACTTTGCCGCGGACGTGTTCGGTCGAGCACTTCGGTGAGATAGATGCCCAAGCGTGGTCCTGTCGGGGGATTTTCCTGCTGGCTTTTCAACGGATGTGCAGAAGGAGAGATTTCTCCTCGTCCCCTGAAGACGCGAACAAACCCAAATTCTCAGGATGGGATGCTGCGGCCTCTTGCTTCTCAGAGTCCTGGTTTATTTGTTCATTCATTCATTCATTCATTCATTCATTCCCGTGTGGCTCTGCACAGTGACACAGGTGTAACTGGTTCTCCCAATCCGCAAAGTACCGAGGGTCAAATCCTCTCTTCACAGGCTCAGCACAGAGGATGCTTAACGCTCACGTGGTACTTTGAGGTGCATCAAACACAACCCCTCTTTTGTTTGTTCTCTTGTTTTAGAGAAGAGAAGCCTGAGGGTCAGAGAGGTGCCATGACTGTTGCCAAACTGAAGTCCTTTGCCCTGGTCTGCATGTCCTCTTAAACACTGTCACTCCCCAGCCACACTCCTTCTCCTCCTCTGTCTAAACAGCTTACTGCAGGCTGGTCTCAGAGGGACCCGAACTGCCATCGGGTGGGATCATCTCAGGGGCCGGGATGCTTGAGGACTGCCAGATGTGGTACCCGTGGGATCGTCCCCCTCCCCCCAGCAGCAGTCCTGTCCCAGAGAGAGAGAGAGAGAGGTCACAGTCACGGCTTTGCTGTGGTGGCACCAGCGTGGAACTCTGCATGCTGGCACGCAGAATTATGCTAAACGGGCGAGCGGTCTGAGGGGCTGCATTTGAAGGGCTGTCCGTCGTGTTCCTGAAGTCCCCCCTTCATGCTGTGTTTCCCTAGGGGTTCACGGGAAAGAGGTTCAGATGCAGAGGAGAGAGAAGGGCAGGTGGAGGTCGGTCACGTGCCAAGGCTGCGTCCCGTGGAGGGAGCAGCGGGGTCCCAGCCGTCACGGCGCCGGCCTCCAGACGTGTGAGCGATGCCACCTTGGACATCCCAGCCTGACCGATCCTCTAGCGGAACGTGACTGCAGGTGCGTCAGCAGGTGACCCCAGCAGAGGAGATGCCCCGCCAGCCCACGGGGTCAGGAGAAATCGCAGAGCATTGTGGTTTTAGGCCACTAAGCTCCGGCTGATTTGTTACACAGCTAAGGCTGGCTGAAGCATTCTCTGCCCTCACTCACCAGGCTCCACCCACCCGGGGCTCACTCAGGTCTCGGGTTGCGGACTTCTGTGGTTCTCCGCGTCTGGCATGCTCTTTCCCTGCCTTCCTGTCCCTCCGGTTTCAGCTCGAATGTCTCAGGGCCCAGCCTGATGTTTGTCTCCGCCTCTGTCTGATAGCAGCTTGCAAATCACAGGCATAAGGGGTGGGCCCAGAGGGGTTAAGTAATTTGCTCCAAGTCACCCAGCAGTGACTTGAAAGCAGGCCGTCCAGTTTCTGAGCCCAAAGGCCGATAACAACCCCTGATGATGTGTCTGTCGCCCTGTCTTTCTGCCACATCCAGTGATGATGGGAGAGGGGGGTTCGCAGGTGAGTTGAAGCCTGAAATGATGCATGACCTCGAAACAGTGGTGCCCAAACCTTTTTGCCCTCCCCTTTAAGTGGCAGGTTCCTTTCTTTAACTTATTTCCGGCCCACAGGAGGAAAGGGCAGCCCCACAGGGCACAGCGACTTTTCTGTCCTCACCTGCCGCTGGGGGCAGGTCCCGGTTCCGGTCGTGGCCTCTCCCATCCCGCAGACGTTGTCTGCTCTTGCCAACGCTCTCACCATGACCTCTGCCCCTGGCTGCCCTCTTTCTATCACCTTCAGGCCTTGCTTTGGCCTTGCTCACCTGGTCTGTTCCCGTCCACCTTCCTGGCTCAGTGGGGCTGGCAAGGTGCCCAGCCGACCGCCTGTGACCCTCATTCTCGTCTCTCTGCAACGCGGGGAGAGCTCAATCTGCGGCCCATGCCCTCTGATCAGAGGCCTTTCCTCAGCCCACTGGCCCCACAGCCTTTCTGGAGCATCCCAGGCCTGGCTGTCCCCATCCACCGCTGACCGGCTCGGCTCCCCCCAGAGTTCTCCAATCCTGCCTTTCTTTCCTCTCAGGCTGGACCTCAGGCTGGACCTCTGGCCTCTGCTCCTCCTCCAGGCTCCTCAGGGGACAGAAGCCCATCCACGTTTATCTTCTGGCCCCTCTTTCCCTGCTCTGTCCTGTTCCTTCAATTGCCTCTTCTGTCCTGGGAGGACACGTGGCTTCCAAGCCTCCAGCCCTGGCTTCTGGCCTCGACTTCTCCCCTGCCGGCTCCTTCAGAGTGCCCCCCTCACCGTGGGTCTCCGCTGCTCTCACGCTGACTTTTATTAAAGTGCCTCGGCCAGCGCTTCCCCACGGCTTTCCACGATCCCGGAATAGGAACTCCACAGAGGCTTCCAGAATGAACATAATGAGCGTAATGGCACAGCACTAAAACTTACCCCTCCACTCGCTTTAGGAACAGAAACTAATATCTGTCGAGCTCTGGGCACGTGCCAGGCCGGGACTTACTTCCCACAGGGCCCCATGGGGCCGTGGGGCAATGACTCCACTCTTCACGGGAGGAAACCAGGCCTTACCTAGAAAGGTTAAATACCGTAGCCAATAAACTAGACTTTGCACCTTGACTCCATGGGTCTAGAGTTCAGGTTTTATTTGTTTTATTCTACTTTATTTGGTAAGAACACTTCACATGAGCTCTGCCCTCTTCGAAGATGTCTAAGTGCGTGACACAGCGTTGCTATCTATGGGCACAACTTATTCGTCTTGCCAAATTGAAACTTTATGCCCATGGAACAAGTCCCACTCCCCGCCTCCTAGCGTCTGGGCAACCACGGTTCTCTGCTTGCCCTTGTAAGAGCTTGACTGTTTTTAATCCATCATGTAAGTGACATCATCTCCTCCAAGTTCATCCATGTTGCTAGAAGGCAGGATTACCTTCTTTAAAAAATGTTTTTAACGTTTATTTGTTTTTGAGACAGAGAGAGAGACAGAGTGTGAGCAGGGATGGGGCAGAAGAGAGAGGGAGGCACAGAATCCGAAGCAGCTCCAGGCTCCGAGCTGTCAGCACAGAGCCCGACGTGGGGCTAGAACCCGTGAATGGCGAGACTGTGACCTGAGCCGAAGTCGGACGCTCAACCGACTGAGCCACCCAAGTGCCCCTAAGAAGCAGAATCTTAATACAATGATCATGCCTCAAAAGTAACAAGAGATCTTTAATAGTATCGACTACCCCATGTTCAAATTTGCCCAATAATCTCACAGCTTTGGGGGATACACTTTTTATTTTGGATTATTTTTGGAGGAATGGGAAATCCTGTAAACCACCCACTCAGTTTCCTCCCTCCACCGTTCTCACCTTCCATCACCCTGGCACATGTGTCGTTGACAAAGAAACCAGCATTATCATTAAAAAAATTATTTTTTAAAATGTTTATTTATTTTTGAGAGCGAGAGAGTCAGAGAGAGCGTGAGCTGGGGACAGTCAGAGAGATAGTGAGACACCGAATCCAAAGCAGGCACCAGGCTCCGAGCCATCAGCACAGAGCCCGACGCGGGGCTCGAACCCATGAACCGCGAGATGATGGCCTGAGCCGAAGTCGGACGCTCAACTGACTGAGCCACCCAGGTGCCCGTAAACCAGCATTATCATCAATTAAACTACAGACTTTATCGGATATTCTAGTTTCTCCATTAATGTCCCTTTTCTGCTTCAGGATCCAGTTCTGGGCACCGTGTGGCATTTTATTCTATAAATCTTACCCACTCCTGAACCATGAGCTCCTTGAGGGAGGTGAGGGAGAGCTGGTGCAGCCCTATCAGGGGCCACACGCTTCACGTGGTCCGTCCTATCACCGCCCACTCTGTGGGGGACGGAAGCCATCATCCCTTCACTCAGAAATGCGCTTTTCCAATAAGACGTCCTTGCACACCGTCAGGCTTGTGCTCGCCTCTGCAATTCCAAAGTAAAATAAGAGAACATGTGTATTCTCTCTCTCCCCAAAACACATAAGGAGCTTGGCCATCGGAGGGTAGACGGATGGACGAACTCTTGATATCTCACAGTGCAGTGATGTGGGAGCCAGCAGAGACCCCCGGTTGCTGGGGGCACAGGGTCAGGAGAAAGAGCCCGATCATTTTGTTTAATTGGCTCAATATGCAAATCTTTGACCATCATAGCACTTCTCTCCGACGCTGGTGCCTGCCACAGGGCCTTTGCCCTTACTCTCCTCTGCCTGGAATGCGCCCCTGCCCCCTAGGCTTCTACCCGGTTACCTTCTCTCCCTTCTGTTCTCTGCTCAAATGTCCATCCTCAGTCAGCATCTCTGGGTTTGATGAATCCCTGCCCCACCCCTTTGTCTGGGTGAGTTTGGGGGGGTGGGGGCAGTTTACCTACCTGTGCTTCTGTTTTAAAATGTGGATGCTACGAGTTGCCCGGTTCTTGGGGTTCATGTGCCTTTAACCACTTAACTTCCAAAAAGTCCCACATCCAAATGCCATCTCACTGGGGGTTAGGGCTTCAACATAGGGATCAGGAGTGGGGGGGAGGGCATCAGGGCAGGGGGGAGACACAAACATTCAGTCCACACTACAAAGGAAGCAGGCAGATTCTTAAATTAAAACTTCTCTCTCCTTGACTGACCTCTCCTCTGAGCTGAATTTTTTTCTCATCCTTTTCCTCAAGAATTAAGTGTTTTTCTCTTTCCTTTCCGGGGGCCCTTTACTTTTTCAGCTATTGCTAATTTATGGTCCAGAAACAGAAAGGACTTAATGCATTTTTATCCTACGGTAGGTTCTTTGCACATATTTTTTCTAAAATAAATGTTAGCATAACCTGGCACGGCAGGTTTTATTAATATTATTATTTTTTAAGTTTATTTACTTATTTTGAGAGAGACAGAGACAGTGCTGGTGAGGGAGGCGCAGAGAGAGAGGGCGAGAGAGAGAATCCCAAGCAGGCTCTGTGCTGTCAGAGCCGAGCCAGATGTGGGGTTCAAACTCACGAACCCTGAGATCATGACCTGAGCCAAAACCAAGAGTCAGACACTTAACTGACTGAGTCACCCAGTTGCCCCTAAATGTTAGCATAACTGCAACAGGAGGTTTTATCATGTAATTGAAGAGATCATATGATACAGAAGACATTTTACGGGCGGGAAAACCAAGACTCAGAGAACGAAATCCTAGGCCGGTTGCATACCACCTATGAATTCTGGGATGTAAACCTTCCTTAGTCTGATGCCAAGCCTGCATCCGGACCCCTGTGTCTCCCTGTGGAACCTGCCGGTTTTAATCTGGCCATGGGCTCAGTGACTGAATGTGGATGGCTCCAGGTGGACGACACATCACCGTCTGACTTCACCCAACCCACCGCTGGCTTCTCCGCTCAATGGATGGCAGTCACTTTAGGGGTCAATGGCTACCCTCCCACCCTGAACAGCTGCGATACCCTCATCTGTGGTCTGATCACCTCTCCGTCCAAAGGCAAGTAGCTTGAACAGTCACAGGGACTGGCAAATCTGGCCCCTCGCTTTTTTTTTTTCATTGCTATTTTTATTGTTGTAAAATACCCACCACATAAGACTTACCGTCTTAACCACCTTGAAGTGTACCCTTCAGCGGCACTCTGCACATTCACACTGTTGTGCGGCTGTCAGAGAATCTTTTCCTCTCGCAAAACTGGCACTCTGTCCCCCATGGAACACTACTCTCGATTCTCCCCTCACCTGGCTATCTGGGCCCCCACGCTTCTGCTTTCTGGCTCTGCGAATCGGAATAGTTCAGGGGTTTCATCTAAGCGGGAGCACACACTATGCGTCCTTCTGTGCCTCGCTTATTTCACTCAGCATAACGTCCTCAAGGTTCATCCATGCTGTAGCAGGTGCCAGAATGCCCCTCCTTTTTAAGGCTGAGCAATACCCCATTGCATGGATAGACCTCATTCTGTTTATCACGCTTCTGGGGCCACTTGGGGGACTCCCACCCTTGGCGCTTGCCAATAATGTGGCTACGAGGAACCAGTGCCCTTGTTTTTGTAAATAAAGTTTTTTGGAGCACAATGATGTCCGTCAGTGTATCACGCATTGCCGATGAGTTCTTTTCTCCACCAGGGCAGAGCTGAGTATTTGCAACCCTCATAGCCAGAAGTATTTACCATCTGTCCCTTTATAGAGGAAATTTGCCAACCTCCACACTAATGGAACCAGGGCACGGGCCTGACTTTTTCGTGGCTTTTGGGTGAGGCCTTTCTCTTCCTTGGGTCTCAGTTTTCCCATCTGTAAAATGAAAGAATTGGGTTAGACTGTGGCTTTCGGGTTGTGCTTTCTGGATCCCCGGTGGACCCCAATAGACCCTGGCGTTGAGTGGGAGGAACAGACACGGGTGGGGTGGGATGATGCCCCACACCCACTGGTTTCTCCAGAGTTTCTTTCTTTTTATCTGTTTTCTACCCTGAGGCCACACAGATTCTGCTCAGCGTTTCCTTTGAACGAAAGATGCCTTAGCTTTAGAAAATGTCTTGGGCTTGGGGACAAGGGTGAGGTGGGCGTATCCTGGAACTCTCGATTCCCAGGTGGGTTTGTGGGTTTGTGGATCTGCGGAAGGCGAGTTGGGAGGAGGGGGCTCAGTCCTCTCTGTGGGGCAGGATTTCCAGCGATGAACTACTGGACCAGAGAGGGGGCCCCCAGAGTCAGACTGGATTCTGTTGCCGACCGGTATGTAATTTGTTGCAACGCCAGCCTTCCGAGGGGGATATCTCTGGGGACCACAGCGCCCAGGGTTCCTTCCAGTCAGAGAGGGCACGGTAATTCCCTGCGGACTTTGATCTCAGCAGCAATGAACTTACTTGCAATCATCTAACAACAGGGCGTGGTTCCCTGGGATGCCGGTGGCCCGACAGGAGGGGAACACATCTTTGCACACTCACCGATGCAGAGGCCACCCTCCAGGCCTCCCGTGCTGTTGTGCCATCTGGTCAGTTTAGGCCAGTGAGATGCCTGCACGGTGGCTTTCTCATTCTCCTGGACCCATTTTAGACCAATAGCCGGGAGTGCTCTGGTCATGCCATAAAATAAGGTAAGGATCTGGAGTATTTCCAAAACATTCTGGACGCTGTCGTCTCCAAACTGACCTTGCAAACAAACACAACTGGAGTTCTTACGTGTCCTATGGGGTGTTCGTTTATTTTAATTTTGGGGAGGCCTGCAGATGTGAAGTGGTGATATTTGTTCTTCTTATCCTGGATTAGGCCGTGGAGTGCGCCCAGGACTGTACTTGGGGCGTTTATCCGTCAGCTGAGCTCAGAGACGTGGGGCGCTCCAAGAGGAGTTGACCTTCAAGAGTATAAACTGTGGGCTCGCCCTGACGACCGGATCCTTTCAGCTTCAACAGCGCAGCCAGAGGGAGGCTTGGTGCCCGTCTCAGGGCGGGCAGTTGCACACATTGGGAGGAGGGCATTACCCCCGTTCACATCGGAGGAAGCTGGGACTTTGCTGAGAGCAAAGGTGGCCTCACCTAGACAATAAGACAAGAAGTCGTTATAAGAAGGACATATGTAAATAAATCCACTGCTGCATGGCACGACCTGTCAGTGACAGCTTGTATTTCCAACCTCAGTCGTCCATGGCCCTCACTGGCCTTCACCCCGAAGAACTCCTTATGTGGACTGTGACAGTTTTCACCGTCCTGAGACCAGTGCTAATGGCCTGGACATTGTTATGTTATGTTATGTTACGTTATGTTATGTTACGTTATGTTATGTTATTTTTTTTAATTTTACTTTATTTTTTAAAGTTTATTTATTTATTTTGAGAGAGAGAGAGAGAGAGTGAGCTCATGCAAGTGGGGGAGGGGCAGAGAGAGACAGAGGAAAAGAGAGAAAGAATCCCCAGCAGGCTCCACACTGTCAGTGCAGAGCCCGATTCGGGGCTCGAACTCACGAACCATGAGCTCATGAGCCCAATTCAGATGCTTAACCGACTGAGCCACCTAGATGCCCTGGCATTTTTTTTTTTTTTTTGAAGTGTAGTTTCACCTAATTGACTTCCCATCACCGGTTTTTGGTCACCCTTTGGTTTAGAGTCTCTCCTGTCCCACCGTGAAATGGATCCTGGTGTCTGCTCACCCGGGAGGTTCTCAAATTATGTGTGATCTCCTGGCTTGGGTTGGTGTCATGGCTTGGCCGTCTGGGGACAGCCGCTCCTGTGTGACTCACTCCCGGTCCCCTAGGCCCCCAGGACACAGTATTGCCATGCTGGCTCCCAGAGTTTCACCTTCTCTTCCCTCTTCCTGGAACATTTGTCGCCTAGAGGGTCACATGACTCACTCTATCCTCTCGTTAGGGGCTCCAACGTGCCCGGCTCAGAAAAGCCTTCTCTCTCCACGTACCTGAAACAACAGCTCCTACCTTGTTCTCCTTGGACTTGTGGCACGTGTTATTACCCGACCCTCTGTTACAGGGATTGACAAACTTTCTATAAAGGGACAGATAGCAAATAGCTTCAGCTTTGCGGGCTATCTGGTGTCCGTCACAACTATTTATTCCTGCCCTTGTGGCGGGAAAACACCCACAGACGATGCATAAGTTCATGAGCAGGGTTGTGTGTCAATAAAACTTTATTTACGAAATAGGTGACTGCCTGGATTCATTACTGTACCCCGGAACCTAGAACACAGTAGTCGTTCAGGTGAATGTTGACTCATAAATAAATGAATGTCCAACTGTGTCCCTTTTCTTTTTAAGAAGAGCTTTATCGGGTTATAATTTGCTTGTATAAAGCGTATCCATTTGGAATGTTCAGTTCAATGATTTTTAGTGTATTTGAGAAGTGGTGCAACCACCACAGCCCAATTTTAGAAAGTTTGCATCACTCCAAAAAGAAGCCGTGTGCCCATTAACAGCTCTCTCCACTCCCCGCACCTCCTGTGCCCAGCCCTAGGCGACTATTAATCTGCTTGCTTGTGACTGTGCGGGTTTGCCTGTTCTGGCTGTTTCAAACCAATGGAATCGTACAATATGTGGTCTTTTACGCCCGGCTGCTTTCACTTGGCATCGTGTTTCCAAGGTTCGTCGGTGATGCAGCCCGTGTCTGAACTCCACTCCTTTTTGTTGCTGGATAATATTCGGGAATTTGTTGCAACCTCAACACCCCCTCTTTCTGTCCCCACTCTTGTTCCCAGCCATCCTAGTGTGTACCAAGTGGGATCACTTTCTGGAGTTGATCTGCACCTTCCTGGTGAGTAAAGATGTTGAGCATCTTTTCATGTCTTTATTGGCCATTCGTATATTTCCTTTGAAGAAGTGTCTGTTCAAGATCCTTTGCCCATTTTTAAATTCGGTTGCGTATGTTTCTACTATGGAATAAAAGCGTGTTGTCTATCCTGGCTGTAAATCCCTTATCGGGTATATGATTTGCAAATATCATTTCCTAGTCTGTGGGCTGTGTTTCCAATTTCTTGATGATGTCCCACGAAGCATAAAGGTTTTAAATTTAGACCAAGTCCGATTTATCTGTTTTTTATTTCTTTTGTTGCCTGAGCTTTTGTTATCATAGCCACGAAAACAGTGCTTCACCTAAGCTCGCAAAGATTTACTCCTACATTTTCTTCTGAGGGGCTTATGATTTTAGCCCTCACATTTAGACGCTCGATCCTTTTGTGTTGGTTTCTGTACGTGTGGGAAGTAGGGGCGTCCAGCTTTACTCTTTCACACGCAGATGCCCAGTTGTCCCAAATGAGGTGCTAAAAAGACTGTTCTTTCTCAGTTTTATTGTCTTGACCCTCGTGAAGACTCAATTGACCATAAATGTGAGAGTTTGTTTCTGGATTGTCATGTCTATCACATCGATCTATCATTTGTCCTTCTGCCGGGACCACACTGCCTGGATTACTGTAACTCTTCGTAAGTTCTGAAATCGGGAAGTGCGGATCTTTTGGCTTCCCTCTTCTTTGTGGACATTGTTTTGGTGTCCCGGTCCTTTTGACTCACAAGCCTATGAAAGGGCTGAGCGTCCTGCCCAGAGAGCTTTCGAATTGCCTCCAAAGGGCATCAAACCCTGTGCCTCACCAGGTCACTGCCTTTGCTAGTCGTCAGAGCTCTGTGATGGCATGTCTGTGGGTTCTAGTCCTGGCTCTGCGACTAAGTCTGTGGCCAACAGATGGTCCCCTCCCCTCTCCGCATCTGAGATGCTTCGTCTTGAGATGAGAGATTCACACTAGATGACATCCTCACGGGAACTGAGATTTCCATGGTCCTGCGACTGTTGAGATGCCATCCAATTGGGGGAGAATATCATCGGGTCTGACAGAGCTACTCTACCCTTTAGAAGAAATGTTGAAAATGACAAATTCAGGGTGAGGCAAAGCAGATGATATTCATTTAATTGCCTGGAAAATTATTACATGTTTTTTACCTCATTAGAAAGTTGTTGTTTTCAACATTGACCTTAAAAATTAACGTAGGGTCTGTCAGATTCTGCGGTACAGGATTTGTTTGACAATTTGATGATTGTAACCCAGAGTTAAACAATCTTTTTTTTTTTTTTTTTTTTTGTCTAAATTTATCTGCTTGTTTCCTTTCTCTATCTGAATTCTGACCCAATTATTAAGGGACATTTTTTGAAAATTGGCCTCAAAAAAGGAATTTAAAGTAAGAATCAGAGGAGTGAGCCTGGGTGGCTCAGTTGGTTAAGCATCCGACTTCGGCTCAGGTCACGATCTCATGGTTTGTGGGTTTGAGCCCCACGTCGGGCTCTGTGCTGACAGCTCAGGGCCTGGAGCCTGCTTCGGATTCTGTGTCTCCCTCTCTCTCTGCCCTTCCTCTGCTCACACTCTGTCTCTCTCTCTCAAAAATAAATAAACACTAAACAATTAAAATGAAAAAGGCATAAGAACAGACACAGAAGGCAGCACTTGGAGGAACTTGAGAGGGAAGCTGAGGGTTTGGGCGAGCGGCTGGGGAAATCTGAATCCGGGGGCCCTCTGAGGGATATCTTGTTGGTGTTGCAGCCACATTTCTCCAGCCCGCCCTTCCCTTGGCTGCTAGGTGCTTTGGCTTCTCACCCGTGGCACCTGTGCCTCCCTTCGGGGATGGCCTTTAACCTACTGGAGCTGCCTTGCCAGCCCAGGAAGAGAAGGGAACTGCCATGTGAGGTTATAACCCCTTGGGGTTCCTTAGCCAATGCAATGACTGACTGGGGAGGGAGTCAAGAGTTCTCTTGCAGGGTCAGTCTGAATCTGCTCTTCAGGGAGCTTCACAGCCTTGCTGAGTTTCTTCTCCTACTCTTACGAGTTTCGCCTGGGAGAACGCCGATAGGAGATCCCTAGCCCATAAATCGTCACCTCAGGGTCCACTTTTGGGAAACCTGATCCCAGACATCTGCCACAGCCGTGTATGCTTTGGTTGCGTCAAGAGGAGTATAGTATCTAGAATAAGGGAGGGGAAAATTCTGCTTTATGTTGCTCAGACCATGACAGGAGTGTTGGGGTTGGTTGGTTAAAATGTCAACTAAAACATTTTATGGGAGCCTAGCAGGTTCAGTGGAAGAGGGCCTTGGTGGTCCAAGAGTTCCAAAGGAAGTTGCATGAGGAGTCAGAACACCTGAGATACTCTTGAGAGGACTCAGGAGCAACCAGACCAGTGTCTTCAAATATCTGGAGTGCTATTGGGGGAACAGGGCAGTAGCTTATTCGGGGAGGCCCTTACAGACAGAGTGAGGACCAGGAAGCAGAAGATGAAGGGCAGTAAATTTTGGCTCTATATGAGGAAGACCTTCCTAATAAAGTCATCCAAGGATGGGGTCAGCTGACTGGGAGAATGTAGGTTTCCTGTCACGGGATGGAACCAAACACACGACGTACAGCCCCTCGAGGGGGGATAGAGGAGATTCTCGTCCTTCATGGTGATTTCCCTTAAAGTTCCAAGACCGTTACTTTTAACATCCTAAAACACCCCTGGGATATAAAATCAGACCTTGGTCCCGCCCTCAAGGAGCTTCTAGTTTAGTGGGGAAGATACACACACACACACACACACACCCCAAAAAGTGTGGCAAGACATAAGCAAGTTGCTATGGTGAATGTTCTCTTCATGTTGGGGGCAAGGAAGGCTTCTCAGAGGAGCAGACGACTGATGGAGGTCTGGTAGAGCAGAAGGAGTCGGGCACATTGGAGAGCTCAGGAGGGCACCCAAAGCCCAGGCACTGACCCACATGGTGAGAAGACCCGGCAAGGGTTGGGCACGTAGCGGGCTGAGCCCAGTGGGTGGGGCAGCCCTGAGCCTGCCCGGGGAGGGCATGTTGGATCACCTGTGCATGGGGACTTCCATTTTATTCTGAGAGCTTTGGGAAGTCGCTGAAGGGATACGAGACTCAGGTGTGAGTTGAATGTTGGACTTGCTCACCTGGTGGATGGTGGGGCTGTTTAATGAGGTGGCACCACTGGAGAGGGTGCGTTTTGGAGGCGTGGTTGTTACAGCACCTTTACGAGTTCTGTAATCCCTAAGTTCTGTGCCCTTCTCCTCCCTGGGCCAGGAGCGCCTGCAGGGCGAGGCTGTGCCCTCCGTCACCTTGCGTTACCTGAACCAGCCCGGTGGCTGCACGAATGATTCCCTCCTTCCACCGTCGTCCCAGAGACCAGAGCTTTCTCGAGATCTGAGGGGATCCCAGTGGGTCACAACCTCCTCTCTGATATTTCGTCTCCTGCCTGCTGTGACAGAGTGCCTGCACATGTCGTGGCTTCAGACCCCCGGGGCCCTGGCCCTTCCTGACTGTCGATTGGGAGAGTCTGCTCAGAGATTTTGTTTTCTCCTTTGAGGACATGATCCCTCCTTATCTCTGATCTGGACCGGATTGGCCTAATGGGAAACAAAAGTCCCTTTCAGTGACCCAGGGCTGTTGCTTGCCACACTGTCTCTGGGCTGCAGGGGCTGGTGATAGTCCCGTGTGTTCTAACAAATGAGGCAGAGACCAGACACTATGGTACTGCATGTGTGTGTGCGTGTGTGTGTGTGTGTGTGTGTGTGCAGTACATGTGTGTGTAAGAGAAATTTGTTCTACATTCTCTACTTTAAGCTAGTGGGGTTTCACAGGCATGCTTGTGGATCAGTTGAAAATTACTAGAGTGTCAGCTGACCACCCTGTTGATGGGTGGGTGGCATTGAGCCCTCTGGTTTGGGGCTGCCCTGGGTCTCCAGCTCCCTCTGCTACATGGGAGGCAGTCCCCGTGGTGTCGTGGGAAAGTTACCAGGCATAGAGTCAAAACTCCTGAGTCTCGTGTAAGCTCTGAGTCTCACCGGCCCGGTGACCTTGGGCAAGACTTCCAACTTCTCAAAACCAAGCTCGGGCTATTTTGAAATGAGGAGACCAGTACCTCCTTGGTTGGGTTTCTGTGCAATTCAGTCGCGTGCAAAGTGACTGCGGAAAGCAGGCCAACTCCCTTTGCCTTCCTGGCCACGGCATTTCCTTCTGTACAACAGGAAGTGGGATTCAGGGACTTCTGGGGTGTTTTCCTACGGAATGCTCCTTTTGTAAGAAAAATGTGCACGTTAAAAACAACAACAAGAAAGAAAACAAAAAGCCTTCCGTATAAAACAAGCAGAGATGGGCGTCCCTGAAGTCTGTGGTCCCAGAAGTTGCAAATTCAAACGTGTGTAGGAACCGGGTAGACGGACTGAAGCTGGCCACCATCAGGTGAGGGCAGGGACACTGGTGGCCTGAGGAGGACGTGTCCCGTCTGAAGTGGGGTGACCACTGTTCAGCTTCGGTTGGCTGAAGTTGTGCAGTTGGACGGGTCCTGTGGGGGTCAGAGCTTATGTGACATCTGATTCGTAACGATCGGCCCCTCAATTTTAAACACTCTGAAAGTCAAAAGAAGTCTCTCTGTGGGCTTGTCTGTCCCACTGATTGAAATGCTACTTCTTGGTAAGTGCCACCACGGGTGGAGTTTCCCCCAACGTGAAATTCTTAGAGGGACCGTGTGGCTTTCGGGTGACAGTGCCCAAGATGGCTGTTTAAGATGAGTGGAAGGGGGCGCCTGGGTGGCTCAGTCAGTTAAGCATCTGACTTTGGCTCAGGTCATGATCTCATGGCTCGTGAGTTTGAGCCCCATGTCGGGCTCTGTGCTGACAGTTTGGAGCCTGCTTGGGATTCTCTCTCTTTTCTCTCTCTCTGCCCTTTCCTCTCTCTCTCTCAGAGTAAATAAAGCTTTAAAAAAATTAGAAAAAAAAAGATGAACGGAAGCAGAGCAGCAAAAAGCAACAGGAAAGCAGGTGGAGGGCAGGACCCAGACCGGGCGTGCACGTTCTATGGAGACGGAACGTTTGTGCCCCTGCCAAGCTGTGTGTTGAGACTCTGATCCCAAGCGTGATGATTTCCAGAGATGGGGTCTTTGGGAGGTGACTGGGATTCGGCGAGGTCATTTGGGTGGTGCCCCGAGGATGGGATCAGCGCCCTTCCCGAAGAGAGCTGACAGCGTTCTCGTTCTCCCCTCCATCCCTGACCCACCCTGCGCTCTCTGCCGCTCGAGGACGCAGACCAGGAGACGCCTCGTCAGGCTCCAGATCTGCCAGCGCCTCGATCCCGGGTTTCCCAGCCTCCAGACTGTGAGAAACAGATCTCCCGTTTAGCCCTCCAGTTCCTGGGGGTTTCCTTACAGCAGCCTGAGCGGACTAAGACAGTGCGGGAGGGGATGGGCCTGGCGTGTGGGCAGCAGAAGCTTATATGACCCGGGCGGGGGACTCCAGATGCTTTGAAAGACCAGGGTGGGACACCCTCTCACCTTCCCGGGTCTGTGTGAGCCGGCTGGCTCCGGATGTGGCGTCTGTGGAGATGCCGGGGGGCGGGGGGCGGTGGTGGGGACGGGGGAGAAGCATTCCTCAGTGTGTGATGCATACCCCACGTGCTGCTCAGCCACAGCTGCCCAAGCCCGAGCGCACCCAGGTGGGGGCCTTGGGGCTGGGAGGCCGGCCGTGCACCTGCCGGCCGGGTGTGGGGCGGGGAATGTGCCACGATTTGTCAGCTTCGTCCCTCGGCCTGGACCGTCCTTGGCTTCTGTTTCCTCTTGGTCTCCAACACGGAGCTCAAGCTTCTCATCTGAGAGGTTCTCCCGACTTTTCGGTGAGGTGGGGCCCCATTTCGAGCTCCCATAACCCCCTGAGCCTCCTCTACCTTTCATGACGCCCGTGACACCCTGCCTTAGGCTTCCTATCCCCCTGGGCGTGTGTGTCATTCACCGAGACAGGAGGAAGGGCCATTGGAGGGACCACCCCCCCACATGGACACACTGAGGCTCAGAGAGGAGACTGGTTGGGTCAGGGGCCCACAGCGCAGGTGGGCGACACTGGGCTTGAATACACGATGCCAGAGACCCTTTCCATGCCCGCCCTCCCTTCTCAAGCTCAACACCCAGGCGGGTGCGGGCCCTGAGGGTTCCTTCACCCTTCTCCCCAAAGATGCTCACGTGATAACTCAAGCTCTGCCTTCTCCTCTGTCTTTGATCTCCCTGTTTTTAAAACCCCGGGAATTGTAATAGTTATGATTGGGTAATGTGAGAAGTATCTCCCCCCTTCGGGGTATACTTTGTATTTTCTTGGCATTCCATCAAGGCGATGCTGGTAAACACAAGGAGAGATGCTTTTTCAAGCCACTTCCCTGTGATGCTCTCAGGGCTTTCGTCAAGCCCTGAGAAAGGGCAGCCTGATCCTCTCTGGGAGGAAGGATGCCTGCGGCTCCCAGGCACGCGGTCCAGGGAGGACGGGTCAACTCTCCCAACGGCCCGGGGCTCTGATGCTCGCTCGCCGGTCACTGGGTGGCTTCTCATTCTCCTGACTGGTCGGCAGACGGAAAGGGCCACCCGCGATCATGAAGCCCCTGGCCAGGGCTGTGGAGAGCCTGTGTGACTGAGGCCCCCGTGGGCCAAGGGGCTGTGTTGTACTGCCTGGTGGCTCCAACCTTCCTGAGCTGTGACACAGCAGCACACGTGGGAGCCACTGACCCTTCCCTGTCTGGAGTCCTGCTCTGCACATGTGAGTGTGTGCACGTTATCAGGGGCTGATGCAGGTTCCGGTGCGGTGGGCTCAGCCCAAGGGTGACACCGCTGGCATGGGCCAGAGCGGGCTGAGACCTGACCCCACCTGCCCCCCACACCCGTGTTCTCGCTATTGCAGGAGAAGCTGCCGCAGGAGCCCAGATCCCTTGCCTCCTGGCCCCTTGTCCAGTGCTCTTTTGCAGTGATGATCATGCCGGTGATGACAACAGCTGACATCTAGTGATTCACTCTGTGTGCGGGGCACTGTGTACTAAGTGCTTTGCATGGGTTAATGCGTTAGAACTTCATGCACGACCATGAGGAAACTGAGTCACAGAAAGGTTGGGTAAGCCGCCCAAGGTCGTGGTGCCAGGATGAGGTGAGCTGTCTTGCTCCAGGACCTGTCTTCTCAGAGGGTCAGCTACACTGACCCTGTAGACTCTAGTTCGTAGACTCTATAGTTCTCCAAGGTCCTTCCAAGCTTGGGGGAAGCTCGCGCTGTGGGCCGGCCGTCTCCCCTCTGCTGTGGATTTGCTGGAAGCGAGGTGATGTGAGTTCATCCGGGCGGGAAAGTGGCTGGCGTGCCTGCGTTCAGGATTCCACAGGCAGACGTTCTGGGGTATTTGTCCTGTTATTCATCGCCCCAGCGACTCTTCAAGTTGCCCACGCTCTGCCCACTTCATTGACGGAGAAATGGAGGCACGGTGCGGAAAAAGACTTCCCAAGAGCACACGGCCGGAAAACAGCACGGGTGTCAGACTCAGATCTACCCGGGACACCTTTCTGTCCCTCGGAACAAGGGCCTTCGGCCAAGGGAGGGAGGAGGGAGGGAAATGCCCAAGAAAAAGAAAAATCAGAACAAAAAGACAAAGTTCCGGGTGGGGTACGAGCGGTGTGGATGGCGGGGAGCCGGGTGTCTGTGACTGGCCACAGTCTCCTCCCTGGCATGGCCTCCCGTGGGAAGATTCTGGGGGTGCCGTGCAGTCTGCCTGGGGAGCCTGGGGGCCGTGAGTGTGTCACACAGAGAGCGGCTGGAGAGAACGCGTAGCTGGGCCTGAGTACAAGGGGCCGGGATCCCAGGGACGGGCAGGCACGGCGGACGGGCCTCGGGTTTTCTTTGCGGAAAGTTATTGTGCAGTAGTGAACGTACCCCTCATTCCTTCCGGGGCATGTTGGGAGGAGAAGGTGGAGGAAGAGGAAACTTTCCGAGAGAGGATGTGGGGCAGTGAGACTTGCCCCGTGTGGACAGAGAGCTTTGTGAGTCCGGCAGCCGGCCCGGGGGCCGGGGGTCCACACTGGGCCGTTGAAGTCTGGGGCAAATCCCCACAGCAGGCAGCTGGGGACACTCCACTCCGTTCCTGGAGGTGGGAAAGGCTGGGGGAAGCACACAGGAGGCCAACTCAGGGTCTTTCTCTGGGGGTTTCATTCCGCAAAGGGAAAGCTCCCTGCATTCCATGGCAGAACTGATCAACAGGGCAGGACTGGCTGCCCCAGCCCGCTTCGGATTCTGTGTCTCCCTCTCTGTCTGCCCCTCCCTCATTCATACTCTGTCTCTCCTTCTCTCAAAAATAAATAAACATTAAAAAACATGTGCAGCTCGAATATTGGTGTCTGGGGCCCACCCCCCCCCCCCATTGCTGTGTGACGTTGGGAGCACATGTGTGTGTGCAGGCACACGTTTGGAACCTGACTGCTCTCTTTGCAGCCGCAGGACAACGTGCACACGTCTTACCTTCTCCACCCGAGAAGGTGGATCACAGTCAGCGTTTTGTCAACTTCTTGCGTTTTGAGAATGTCACTTCATGATGCCTGGACCCGTGTGGAGACAATTCCAGCGACAACCAGGGTGATGTGAGCCTGCAGTCTTGGGGGTTTGTGTAAAGGACAAAGTTTTTGGGCACCATACTTACACACACACACACACACACACACACACATGTCCCTTCAACCTAAGCGAAACCAATGCAAAAACGAGACAAAAACCTCTGGACTGTTAATCAGGAGAAACAAGGTGGCGTTCATCTCGGCAGTTTATGTGACCTTTGCCATGCTGCCTTAACATCTTCTCCCACAAAGTGGGGATGAGTCTGTTGACTGCACCTTCCACGTCATGGGGTGTAGACAAGGAAGATCCTTCTAGGCACCTTCATGGGGTGCTGCCCGTGTCTGGAGGGAGGCAGTGTGTGGTTGAGGACGCACGGTGTGCATTTGCCTCATTCCTGACCCGAGGACTAAGCTACTGCATTTCTGTCACCTCTGCTTAGCGACCTTCATGAGGGCTTCTTGTGGGTGAGGTGCTGTGCTAAGGGGGCGTCTTAGGTTCCCAGAGCAGTAGTGACAAATTGTCACAAACAGGGGGGCTTAGAGCAACAGAAACTTACGTTCTCACGCTTCCGAGGGAGACTAGGGTCCGTGCCTCTGTCCTAGCTGCTGGTGGCTCTGGCCATCTTGGATCCCGCGATTGAGATGTGTCACTCCAGCCTCTGGTTCAACTTCAGTGGCCTCTTTCTCTGTGTCTCTGTGCAACTTCTCTGCCTTTTCTCCAACCGGACACTTACGGTGGAGGTTGAGCCCCCTGAGATAACCCAGGAGGATCTCATCTGGAGATCCTTAACTTGATCACATCCTTTTTTTCCAAATAAGATCTTATTCTTAGGTTCCTGATGGACATAGCTTCTGGGGAGGAAGGGCTAGCGTTCAGCCCACTATCGATAGGTACTGAATATCCTCAGTACCTCACAGACGCGACACCTGAGGTCTAGAAGAGCAAGGTAAGTTGTTCTAGACGTAGTGACAGAGCTGGAACTCAGTTCGGGTCTCTCTGACTTCAAAACCCATGCTCTTAGCAGTCAAACAAATGGTTACCCCTCCTCCCACCTTCCTAATAGTAACAGCCACCGTTCATGGAATCTGGTATTTTCCGCACGTTGTTTTCTGACCTTCATGTCAACGGTGGTATTATCATCCCCTACGTGCAGTTGAGATCCCTGAGGTTGTAAAGGATATTGTGTCTTGCCCGCCATAACACAGCTGATAAGAGGCCAAGCGCGAGTTTGGAACCTGCATTGGCCAACTCCAGACTTTGAGCTCTTTCTTCCAACATGTATGTAGTTTGCTGTCCAATCGGGGCCTCGGCATTCGTCATTGCTCAACAAGGTGACTGAGCTGCTGGCAGGTCGACCACCCTGCCTCCTAGTTCTGTTTCCTCCTTCACGATACCTCCTGGTCCCCTGGTACATGATGAGCGAGTGAGGACGCAGGGCATACATTTCATTGCATCTGTCTTTACGGTTGTAACTGAGCGTGATTATTAGCTTTGAGCCCTCCCCCTGCCTGCTCCCGGGCTATGTTCTCTGGCCAAGTCCTCTGGGCAGGCCACGAACCAGATGTGAGCCTTCACATCTTTAGGACTGGATTCTGCCACTTGGTTTGGATCACAGGAACACTTTCAGCCCATCGTCTTTGATGTTGGCTCTTTGGTTTCATAAAAATTATATGGAAAGTTATAAAAGAGTGATAAAGCCTTCCAGTTTTACCACCAAATGGAAAAGTTGTCCACACAAAGACTTTATAACCATCTTGTAGCAATTTCTAAGCTCTGCCATCATTTTAGCTGATTATGCATTAAAGAGGTCTCTGAAGGAAGCACTAACCTTTGGTCTCATCTGGACAAGATGGAAAGGGAGCTACAGAGCTTCTGGGTTTCCAAGTTTGGGTTTGGAAACTGGGATTTCTCAGAAGGAGTGGACATTTACCTTGGCGGACTAGACTGACTTCCTCTGATGCACACCACCTGTCTCAGGCTATCTTTTAGAAGTATAAGCGATTTACAACCTCTGTAAAAGTCATGCTTGGTGGGGGCAGATCCCGTAAGGTGGAAATGAGCTGCTGAGTCAGAAGGCCTGGGCTTCCGTCATGCAGGGGCTATTCCTGAGCTGTGGGGTTGGAGACCTTCAGCTTTCAGAGCCTCAGTTTCTCCCTGCGACAACAGAGCAACGATGCCTTCGCAGTTCGAGTAAAGGTCAAGTGTCCCCATGCGAGGCACAGCTTTACCATGTATTTAAGACAGCTCGGACTTCTGTTAACACTGACTTCAGTTGGTGTCGTTTAATAAAATCCTGGAACGCATATGTCTTAAACGATGCGTGAGCTTATCTCCTGGGAATTTGGGTTAGTAACTGTTTTCATGTAACACCCTCACTTGTTTTGTTTTCTGGTCCTAAAAAAAGGTGTATTTATACAATCTAGGTGGATGAGTCCCTAGGGCTGCCATAGTTCACAACAACAAACCAGGAGGTTTAAAGCAACGAAAATTTACTCTCTTCCAGTTTGGGAGGCCAGAAGTCCAAGATTGGGGTGCAGGGCTGTGCCCCCTTTGAAGACTCTGGAGGAGAGTCCATTCCTGGCTTCTCCCGGCTTCTGGTGGCTCTGGGTTTTCCTCTGTGTCTGAAAAATCCTGGTGCTTTTCTTTTATGACAATTGTCACTGTCGCGGAATTGGGTCTACCCAGGTAATCAAGGATGGTTTCATTTAAAGGTCCTTAATAGGGTGGCTGGTTGGCTCAGTAAGTTAAGTGCCTGGCTCTTTTTTTTTTTTTTCTTAATGTTTATTTATTTTTGAGAGACAGAGAGAGAGAGAGAGAGAAAGAGTGCATGAGCCAGGGAGGGGCCAAAAAAGAGGGGGACACAGAATCAGAAGCAGGCTCCAGGGCCTGAGCTATCGGCACAGAGCCTGACACAGGGGCTCAGACCCATGAACAGTGAGACTGTGACCCGAGCCAAAGTCGGAGCCTTAACGGACTGAGCCACCCAGGTGCCCCAAGTCTCTGACTCTTGATGTCGGCTCAGGGTCATGATCTCACGGTCATGAAATCAAGCTCCGTGCTGGGCACAGAGCCTGCTTGGGATTCTCTCTCTCTCAATCTCTCAATAAATAAATAAATAAATAAATACCCTTAATTTAATTATCTCTGTAAAGACCTTTTTGCCAAGTGAGGGTCACATTCACAGGTTCCCGGGGAACCTGTCTTCTGAGGGGTTGCCACTCAAACCACCATACTGGGCATCTGTGAAAAACTAAGACCTCACTCTGCCCAAAGGTAGCCCGCCTCCGAAGCACAGCCTTCTGAGCCATCCTGTTGTATTATTTCAAGGGGACACAAGCTGGCAGGAAGCTTTCACTTTTCTTTTTGTTGTTATGTCTCACTACAGAGCTTTCTGTTAGGCAATAAGCCAGCCGAGCGGCAATTTAATGGAAATAACATTAGTGTGCCGACGACCATGCCCTCTCTTCCAGAGTTGGGTAGGACAGCGGTGCTGTGAAAACAGGGGCACTTCATTTCCTTCTACTCGTCAGCGAGGGACCGGAAGCCACATGGCTCTCTGAGGCATGGTGTCCTTCACCTAATGACAGCCAGGTAGAGGAGAGCACAAAGCCATCCACCGGCACAGAAATCCAGCCACGGGTGTCTCTGAGAGTGAGGGCACATGTCCTGAGCCCTGTTGTCTCTGCCGGGACTTCTCGAAGATGCAAAGCAGCTGAAGACCGTCGGCGGGGGTGGGGGGTGTTGTGGGGTTTGGGGACATCACCTGTGTGACAAACGTCTGGGACGCAAGATGGGAGGTGGACTTGGAGATCCATCCGGAAGAGCCTGCAGACTGTGTCAGTCCCCAGGTCCCCAGGGGCTCCCTGTGTGCGAGGAGCACGGGAGGGCAGGCACGTGGAAGGCTGTCAAGGTGTGTCAGTTAAGGGACATTGAAGAGTGCAGTTCTGAGGCTCAGATGCACATTTGAAAGCCGACGGGGTCACCTGCCCAGATGCTATAGAGTGCTCAAGACCACCTCGGACTTGGCTCAACCACGAGCTCTACTAGGCAGGCATTACCCCCTCGTTTGCCCAGAAGCCTGGAGCCTTCTGGCCCCTGCGACTCTCCCCCCATGTCCAGCCACTGTGCTCCTCGGCTGGTCTCTGGCATGCCTCTGATCCATCCCGTGGCCCTGGGGCAGGCTTCCCTGGGGGCCATGAGGCTACCCACCTGTCTCCCTGGGATTCGTGCACACTCCTCTCTCCGTGATCGCACTCCTTCTCCACTGCCTGTCCCTCCCGCTTCTCTGGCATCATCTTCCAACCGAGCTCTTTGTGACACGAGGTCCAGAGTTGTTCTGAGTGCCCCAGATGGCCGGGACTTGGCACCTGGGAGGCTGAGCGCATGTCTGGTGGGTGAATGGAGGATGTTCTCTCCCTGCCTTCTGAGTCCCCATGCTCTGGGTACTGGACCAGCACCAAGGAGCAGTGCTGGCTCCTCCCAGATCCCCCTTTAATTTTTAAAAAATGTTTATTTATTTATTTTGAGAGAGAGGGAGAGAGAGAGAGAGAGAGAGAGAGAGAGAGAGAGAGAGAATCCCAAGCAGGCTCCACACTGTCATTGCAGAACCCAACTTGGGACTCGAAATCACGAACCGTGAGATCATGACCTGAGCCAAAATCAAGAGTCAGATGGTCAACTGAATGAGTCACCCAGGGGCTCCAACCTGATCCCCCTTTGAAGCTCAGTCCCTGGTGTGGCCCATGAGCTCGTCTAATCTGAGCACAGCTGAGGCCAGGCTCCTTGGGTTTCAGCACGATTTGAGGAGGCCTGGGAACGGTGGTTGGAAATACCCATGGGGTCTCAGAACCCTGCAGCCTTCGGTCCCCCAGAAGGTCTATATATTTCCAGCTCCCTGTTCACCCGCACCCAGGGGATGTCATCCAGGGGACAGCACTTCTGGCTGTGTCCCCTCCAGGTCTGGACCGAGTGAGACTCAGGAGCCCGAAGGGTCATGGAGTCCACCTCCCAGACTTTTCCTTCTGGGCCTGCGCCCTCCTCAGCCCCCGCCCCTGCCCTTGCTGATCAGGGTCTGTAATTTTACCAGCTTCCTCCCTTAGCATCCCTCTCCCACCCCCAGAGGAACCATAACTTCTCATAAACCGAGACCTGCTTACAATTCTTTCATTGTAATTGGGAACCTTATTCCAATCATTGGCCTCTAAGGGCAGAGAGGTGAGGAAGACAACACCGTGAGCCGGCTGGGGGAGCAGCTCCTGAGCCCAAACACGTAGGTCTCTCTTGCTCCGCAAAAGGGAGGTGGGAATGTCTCCCCTGTCTGGCCGGGCAGGACAAAGTAGGGAACGAGCAGGTGGATTCTGGGTCTTGATGGGGTGGCATCAGATCAGGGGCCGGCTGGCCGTGAGCCCCGCAGGGCCCTGGTGAGGACCCAGGGCAGCTTGTCGTGCACGGCGAGCTGAGGGGTCAGAGGCCTGTGGCTGGGGATGCATGGGGTCCTGGGGTGAAGCCGGGGAGGCCGGCAGGGTCACAGCACTCTGTGGCCTTGTACTTGGGCAGCTCTGCTCAGAGCACCCCTGATCCCAGGCAGGTGCGAGTGTTCCCCGGGACTCGCGGAGTCTGACTTTGACATCTGCCCAGTTCCGGGCCGTTAGCTGTTCCCTGGGTGCCTGTCATGGTTTTTTTTACGGTCATCCGCACCTGCTCCTGTGTCAATTCGTTCTCCACACCGCATGGGACAAGCTTTCAAGAATCCAGGCCTGAACACATGTTCCTGAGCTTGAGATCTCACTGTTTCCTGTGGCTCATGGGGTCAAGCCCACGGATCTAAGTGTATCCGTGAGCCTGATGCCTCAGGAACTTGGCCTGCACCTACCACCCACCCTCACTCCCTGATGGCGGCCCTCTTTCTGTCCCGAAGCCTCTGCCAGTTCCACCCCAGGGCCTTTGCTTATGTTGTTTGCCACACCTGGAGCACCCTTCTCTTCTTCTTTGCATGGCTCATGCCTATTCATTCTCTGGATTTCTTCTGACTTCCCCTTGTTATCGGCCCCCACAGCCCCTTGTGCTTTTCCTTCATAGATTTGATTTGCTTTGACTTATTTTTTTATTTAAATTTTTTTATGTTTATTTGTGTTTGAGAGAGGATCCAAGCCCAGGTACTTTATCCAAATTCCCTCCTGGGATTTTCTTCTTCCCTGATCCTCACCTCTCAAGGGGATTGCTTTCTTTTCTTTTCTTTTTCTTTTTTTAATGTTTTTATTTTATTTTTGAGACGGAGAGAGACAGAGCGTGAGCAGGGAGGGGCAGAGAGAGAGGGAGACGCAGAATCCGAAGCAGGCTCCGGGCTCCGAGCTGTCAGCGCAGAGCCCGACGCGGGGCTCGAACCCACAAACCGTGAGGTCATGACCCGAGCTGAAATCAAGGGTCGACCGCTTAGCCCACTGAGCCACCCAGGCGCCCGGATAACTCAACCTGCAAGTCATTGTCACTCTTCCACTCATTGATTTCTACGGTTACTTTTGATATAAATTTATCTCAACGTTCCCTGAAAATATGACCGTGTGTTTGAAGGGGGGCGGCCTGCGGTGAAGGTCACGAGGCCGTAAATCCATGCCAGTCCATGGTGTGGACATGTTGCTGTGAACCGTGGGCAAGTGTTCTTGGCAGGAGGTCTTCTGTGTAACCGTGCATGGATCCCCTGCTCCCCCGGCCGGGGTGAAGCTGTGGGAGCTAATATATTCCGAGTCAGACCAACTGCCGCTCATGAAGGGGGAAAAAAAAAGACTTGCTTGAGTAACCGTAATAATTGGAAAATTATTTTGATAGCCTGAAACAATCTAATATATTACAGAATTTTATTAAAATAATATCAAATCAAATTAACTGCTATTCCATAATGAATTAGGTAACAAGGTAGGCAGATATTAATCGGCCTTGGCTTCTAGGCAGGGGAGCCCGGAATTTATTAGTTCTTGCGGCTGGCGCGAGGGCGCAGGCAGAAACCGCTCTCACCGCCGCCGCGGAGGGAACCCCCTGAGACAAGCAGGCTTTTACTTTTTCTCTCTCCCCCCCCAACTTCCACTTTCTAATCCATCATTAAACACTTGTATTTCTTTTATGTAGGGTCTTATGAAATTTTTAATTTTTTAATTGCTTTGTGATTTAATAATGAGGACTTTTCATTTTGCCCGAATAAAGAACGAGATGGTGATATTGAAATTCTTTCACCGTCTCCACCCCCGATAACCTTCCTCTCCTCTCCTGGTCTCTTTCATTTTCCCACGCGTCTGGATGTAAGCCGTCTAATCTCGGAGGGGACACATTGCGGGGGAAGCCGGTGTCGGCTGCCCAGGACGTTTGCTCTTTTGAAAAGCAGATGAGGGTCCCCCAAGTGCCTTGCGTGGACAGTCTCCGAGAAGCCGCTATTGAGCACCGTCGGGCAGGCTCCCGAATGACTCGGTGGGCTGGAGCCCCTAAATAATTCAGCCCCCATTTTACCTTTTGGGACTTCCCCTGCATTCTGGCTTGGTGTTTTCCCGCCTTTAAAATGCCTCGACACCCGTGGAGGACAATGGTAGTAAGGGTCTTATGGCACATGGGGTGACTGGCGGGGAGCTCCGCGAGCTCCAGGCCGTACCTTCAGGACCCACCTGAGGTTCACGTTTTGGAAGGTTCACAGTAGCTGATGTGATTTCCAATTGCTTAGGCAGCCAGGGGGACCTGGGAGGGCTCGCTGGCTCTAGAAACATCGGGGGGGGGGTGACATGATTTCTCTGAGCCTCGGTTTGCTCATCTGCCAAATGGGGATTAAACCACCGTGGGAAGTCATTGTAAGGCAGAGAAATATTGTCCCAGAAGCATAGTGCATTCACTATGGAGCTAACAGAAGTTTACGAAGTACCCCCCCAGGTGGGGCTGGATGGATAACGATCGCTAGGCGTTATCATGCGGAACCTTTGCAATGACCCAGACAGCGTTGGCGCAGATGTGCTCCCACTTGAGGGAGGACGTTGAAGCTGGGATTACTTATCCAGTGTCATGGAACCAGCAAACGGTGGGAGGGGGTTCCGAAACCAGTTCTCTCGGCTGGCACAGCTCCCCGGCCACACAAAGCCTCGAATGTCTCCTTGCTTTTGATTTGGATTCTTTCTGACTCGGGTACGCCCCTTCCAGGAAGTTTGGTTCTAGATCAAAGTTGGAACAGAAGATGAAACATCGAGGAGACTCATAAATTCTCAGTAACGAGGAAAAAAAAAATTTTCACTTCAAGAGAAACGTTGAGTGGAAAGAACAACACACGCCGTCACCCCCCCCCCATACGGTGTGGTTACATGTTCTGCATTTTTTGTCTTTATTGACAAGGACCTGTCAAAGCTCTTTGACAAATGTCCTGATTTAAGGACACAGCATCTGCTCACCTGCAATATTTCACGAGGAGGGAAGCGTCTCGTTTTTGACGAGAAGGTTGTGGTGATGGAGGAATGCACGTCCTCTCAACAGCAGGGGAGGCTGGAATTATGAGCGCGGCTCAAAGGCCCATGACAGCCCCCGGGGCTCGACGAGCTTCCTCGCCCCCTTGGTGGAGGTGTTTGTCATTGATTCCTTTGGTACCAGAGCCCTGCCTTCTTTTGGGGGAAGGACGCTGCTGCATGTGTTATCAGAGGGTCTGACAATTAAGTGGCCCCTCTCGCCTTAGCCCGGGGGCAGACAAGTGACCTTCAGCAGGTCATTTAGACCAATTATCCCCCGTCTCACATCCCAAGGTGAAGTGGGATAATGTGAGGAAAGCAACAGTAAGAACAACCAACCAACACTCAAACAACGGAGAGGGTCCACTCACCCCTGCCGTCCCCCAAGGAACCGGATTTGGGTCAGCAGTGGACCTTATTTAGAAAAGATTTGCAATTTCAGGCACGTGGACAGATGATAGCACTGCTCTTTACACGTAAGAAAGGCTTCTATCGTGTGAAAAGTGGAAAAACGCTGGTGCCCGGCGGTAAGTCCAGGACTAGAACTGAAATCCTTTTGTAGCTAACCATGAGTTTTCCTTCCAGCCCCTCTGTTCAAGGGGTAGGAGCCAGCCTTGGGGTAAGTGTGAGCGTGCATACGTATCACACATATGCGTGCTCACATGCACATATGTACACCACACGTGCGCGCGCGCACACACACACGTACTCACACAGAGACACGCAAACACAGCAGATGAACACAGCGGGGGCTGCAGTCTATTGGCGGGAGGGAACTTAAGATGATTTAAGTCAGGAGGCGATCAGGGTACCCTTCTCCATTTCTTGGGGGGGGGGAGTCTGGTGGATGGCTATTTTTAGATTCAGTGGGAGAATGGAGGGTATTCTGGGGGAGGGGAGAAAGCCAGTGAGGGCCCCCAGAGGCAGGGTGTGCCAGATTGAAAGGCAGAGGGGGAAGCTCCCAGAGTGGGGCTGAGGTCCTGGGGCTGTGATTCCCGCCTGTTCACCCGGACGCTTCTGGCAGCCGAGACTCCCTTTACAAGCAGTGAAGAGGGACCGAAGAGGGGGCCAAAGAGGGACCACGGCAACCGCTTCGGTAAGCCACGGGGACCCAGATCCTTATTTTTCTGTTTGTGATGGCGTGGAAAGTGCTTTCGAAGCTGCCCCCTCCACCAGAGCAGGCTGTCTCCCCGGGCAGAGGGTGTGGTGGTTCAGGGTTTGCTAACTTGGGGGTGTGTGGTTATTTTTCTTCACAGAAGAAAAAAGCTCCCGGACCAAAAAATAAGACTCAGAAAAATTGATAAGGAATTGTTCTCACTAACTGCAAATGTAGCCCATGGAGTTTTTTATTTAGAAACTATTTTCTCCTGTGTCTGAGCGTTTGTGGCCATGGCTACAGAGTGACGCTGCGTCTGCTTTCGCGGTAAAAGGCGACCAGTGAATGTCAGGACAGGTGACACTGCAGGGCGGGGCGGAGAGAGGGGGAGGGCTCCGGTGGGTCCTCCCCGAGGAGTCGATTTACACGGGATGAAATTACAGCATTAATGGGAAGGCGAAGCACACCCGCAGCCGTTTTCCTAGTGAGAAAGTCCATCGCCCAGTATTTTCCTGAGGCAGGAAATACTTTGGCCAGCAGCTCAGAGGTCAGACACAGGCGACTGTACCGCTTAGTGAGAATCCTGGTCACCAAGAGTCACCCTGTGCATATTTGGTTCCATCCTTCTGGCCAGTGTCTAGATAAGCTCATGGAGCAGCCAAGGAACTCGATGACGTTTCCATCCACGTAGGCACATAGTTGGGGTTTTAAACAGTGTGGGACAGAAAGAGAAGTTGCCCAGATGCCAACGTGGATGTGCAAAGGGATGCAACTTTTCTTCGGTCCAGCCACGTTTTGTAAAGTTGATAAAAAATCAATTCGATTGTGTCTTGCTTAACATCGACAAGACGGGAACTTTTTTTTTGTTTGTTTATGGATAGTAATTAATTAATTAATTATTGTTATTAAAATTAAAAAAATTTTAATGTGTATTTATTTTGAAGGAAAGAGAGACAGAACGTGAGTGGGGGAAGGGCAGAGAGAGAGAGAGAGTGAGAGAGAGAGAGAGGGAGGGAGACACAGAATCCGAAGCAGGATCCAAGCTCTGAGCTGTCAGCACAGAGCCCGACGCGGGGCTCGAACTCACGAACCGTGAGATCATGACCGGAGCTGAAGTCAGACGCTTAACTGACTGAGCCACCCAGGCGCCCCCCACCCCAATTTTTTTAATGTTTATTTATTTTTGAGAGAGAAAGAGACACAGAGTGCTAGTGGGGAGGGGCAGAGAGAGAGCAAGACATGGAATCTGAAGCAGGCTCCAGGTTCTGAGCTGTCAGCACAGAGCCCGATGCTGGGCTCGAACTCATAAACCGCGAGATCATGACCGGAGCTGAAGTCAGATGCTTAACCGAGTGAACCACCCAGGCACCCCAGATAGTAATTAATTTAAAACGTCATTAGTATATTAAAACCAAACGCAGACACATTATACAGTCGAATGCAATATTCACGGGACCTCTAAAGAAATAGGAGACTTCACACAGAAGTTTTCTGTTTGTAATAGATTTTGTAGGGCTGGGGTACCAAATTGCCCCGGTCCCACCCCTGCTGTAGGTGTGAGGGACTCATCTTTGAAAACATGTGAAGGCTTCAGAGGTGAGGTTTTGCAACCGTCTGGGTAAGAGATATTCTTGTTTAGACCAAACAAGAATTTAAAGACAGTGTGGGGTCTCCAAGGTCTGAATTAATGGACAATTAAATGAAAAGGTTTTATTTGCCCTATTGGGCTGCGAGGAGATGCTCGTACGGCTACCAGCGAGAACGTGGTTGACGTGATTGCCACTCGCCTGGTCTTCCTTCCAAGACAGGCTCTGTCAACAGGCAGCCGAATCAAAATTCACAGTGAAGGACTTTCCAGGGTCTGAGCTACACAGGCAAAGTCAATTTTGTGCATTTTTATCATGGTTTGGATATAAAATGCAGCCCAAATGAAGTGAACGCCTCTCTTGTGGATAATTGCTTCCAAAAGAATGAGTTCCAAACAACTCCCTTGGTGCTTACATGGGGAAAAAAATAATAATAAAAAGGATTTAAAATTAAGGACAAAAAGAATAAAAGGGTAGATAAAATCTGAAATGCATCGGAGGGAAGATAAAGTGACTTTTTGGCAGCGACTTTAATAGAAGCTTTGCTTCAAAAGTCATCTGACTGTGGTGTTAATCTGCTCCTTCTTTACTAAGCCTCATGAATGCACGCTTCTCTGTTATTATCTCAGTTAAAAAGGAGATATATCGCAAATCAGAATCGGCTGAACCCAGTTATTCCACATTTCCCATTTCTGTCAATGGGTAATGAGAGATCATGCTGTTTAACCCATCTTGGAGAAGATTATGAAATGGACTTCCATTTTCTAAACTCAGCTTCGGGCCACCCCCGTGTGATAGATGCTCGGCATCGTCCAGGGGTGAGGCGGTGGAGAGGCTGGACGGTGGGAGAGGAGACCATGCCGAAGGAGCATTTGCCATTGCCTGTGTCTCGAGGGGAGCCCTTGTCACCTGGGCCTCTCTGGGACCTGCGGCTTAGGGGCTGTGATGATTCACAGAGGAAGGGTCAGTGGCCGGTCAGAGGTTGCTGGCAATAGTGAGTGACCAGCAGGGTAGGGATTCCCACATGGTTGGCTCTGACTCATCCCTGGCTCCAGGAACAGGTCAGGAGAGCAGGTGCTCAGGATGCTGGCTCTCTGTCCTTCTTCCCACCAGGACGAGCCAGGAGCAGCCCTGGGAAACCCAGGACAGGGCTGGCCTGAGGTCAGGCGTGGAGAAAGAGCTGGGCATGCCGAGGGCAGCTGCTGTCTGGGGGAGGCCTTACTTGCCTCATCTGCAAAATGGGAGCAACGAATCTGGCTTCTAGACTTGGCAGATAAAACGGCAAAGGTCATCGGGACATCCTGTTTGTGCCAGAGCCAGGTCAGGGGGCACTGTCGTTTTGGTGACTCTTCACTTCTGAGATTGCAGCAGCTCCTGTCGCAATAGAGGCCTGTATCTCTTGGAAAAAGGAAGATGAGAAAATGATGTTTGTTCCTAGAACAAGGGACATTATGTAGAGTCTGTTACCATAGACGCGCCAAGGGACAGAAATGGTTCTGTGGCTGTACGTTTGCTTGGGTTGCATGTAGTAGCTGAAACAACAGAAAATCTATTCTCTCGTGGTTCTAGAGGCTGGAAGGCTGAGATTGGGATGTCAGGAGGGCCACGCTTCCTTTGAAGGCTCTAGGCTCTGGGGAAGGGTGTGCTCCCAGCCTCTCGTACTTTCCGGTGGTTTCTCGGCTCACAGGAACTTAACTCCGATCTATGCATGGTGTTCTCCCGTGTGCATGTCTGTGTCCAAATTTCCTCTTTTGCTAAGGACACCAGTTGCCTTGGCTCAGGGACCCTCTCTACTCCAGTAGGACTTCATCTTAACTAATTACATTTGCAATGACCCTAGTTCCAAATAAGGTCATTCTTTGCGGTGCTTGGGTCAACGTATGAATTTTCAGAGACACAATTCAACCCACAACTATGTCCAGAGTGAAACTTGGAACACTCTGTGGGTGTTAGCCCTTTCTAGGGATTCACAGCTTGCTTTAAGATACCTAGCTGCCATGCAAGAAGAAGGAACCCTGTTTCTTCCTTCCCCCCACCCCCCGTACATTTTAAATGTCTTCAACTTCCATTGTATGCTATTTTTTAATTGAGGTAAAATGCAGAGTTTGGTAAGTTTTTACAGATGCAAAAATCTGTGTCACCTCTATTTCATGAAGTTAGAGAAGATACCCCATGCTGCCGGGCGATCATCCCTCCTAAGAAACAGCCAGTGCCAATCAAATGTCTTCCGCCATAGATTAACTTGGCCCATTCTAGAACTTCCTATAATGGAATCATATAGACACTCCATTGTGTCTGTTTTCTTTCACTCAGCATGATGTCTTTGAGGCTTACCATGTAGTGGTATTTGCCACAGTGTGTTCCTTTTTGTTAAGGGATAGAATTCTATTGTATGGACTTAACACAGTTTATTCATTTACCTAATGAGGGACACTTGGGTTGTTTCCAGATTTGGCTATTACACATAAAGCAGCTGTGAACCTTCATGAGCTTACAATTTCACTTCTACATCTGGGAGTGGAGTTGCTGGGTGGTGGGGTGAGTGTAACCTTCCCTTTATGTGAAACCACCAAACAGTTGTCTAAAGTAGTTTGGCCATTTTGCATTCAGCCCCAGCGATGAATAAAGTTCTGGTCACTCAACATCCCTGCCAGCATTGGGTATTGTCAGCGTTTTTAGTTTTAGCCACTCTCATGGGCATATAGCTGTGTCTCATCAAGGTATTAATTTTAATTTCCTTGATGAATAGTAAAAGCTACAGCAATCGAAACAACGTGCTGTCAATATGAAGGCAGACACGTGTAATGATGAACAGAATGCGGACTTAGAAATAGATCCACACCGATAAGTTCAGCTGATTTGCAGAAGAGGCACCAAAGCAATTCAACAGAGAAAAGTCTTTGCAAAACACGGTGCTGAAATTGTTAGATACCCACATGGAAAATAATGTATCTTGGCCCTTATCTCACACCAAGGTGGATCGTAACTCTAAACGTAAAAGGTAGAACTATAAACTATAGAAGATTATTTTTGCGACCTTGGGGACAGGGAAATCTATTTTCTAGGAGGACACAGAAAGTATTAAGTATTTTAAAAATGGATAAATTGGTCTTCATCAAAATGAAATACTGCTCCTCATGAAGAAAATCAACAGGCAAGCCACCAACCGGGGGTGGGGGGAGCATTTGCAATATATATAAAATCTGCAAAGGGATGGTTACCAGCATATGTAAAGTTTCCCCTATGAATCAATAATAAAAAGACAACCCAACAAAAATGTGCAAAATATATGAACGGGTTCTTCACGAAAGAAGACTACTGAGTGTGAAAATCTGCTTAGCAGGGGCATGTGTGGTGTGATTCTTTGGTTTTTAAAACCAGGGTTTTCCTGGCTCATTTGACCAATGTAGAACTGGCGACCCACAGTCGGGAAGGCTCACACTCGATCTCCATCCCTGGGTTTAAATATCAGCTCCGTCACTGAGCTTCGGGAACAGCTTAGCCCTCTCTGCCTCAGTCTCCCCGTGTATAAAGTAAGGATCATGCTGGTTGGCAGGATCCTACGGGTTAATGTCATCATGCGCTTAGAACAGGGCTTGGCATGTGGTGAGCGCTACCACGGCTGAGTCTCCTCTTTGAAGGTCTGACCTTCGCTTGCTCCCCACAGAAACAGGGTTCCATGGAACCCAGCTTGGAAAACACAGCCCCGGTAGGGCAGGCAGTCTGGAAGGAACTGATGTGGTGGGGACCAGCTTCCTCCCCTACAGCTCCTCCGCCCCTGGACATTGCTCTCACGGGAGAGAAAAGGTGGGGTGCTCCAACAAATGAGGACTCCTCTGTCTCGTCTGGGGCAGTCGCCCCGGGCCTGGAAAGCTGCTGGACATTCTATGTGCTCTCCGCGAGTGCTGACTGAATGAACACATTCCTGGCATCCATACCTTGTGATGCGGTCCGTCTCCGGGGGCAGGGGCCGGGAACCGGCCCTCCAGACTGGTGGCTCTCAGGGGGTGGGCCACCCCTGTTCAGGGATCTTTGACTCTGTCCTACTCCATCACCTCTGGCGTTGAACGCCGTGACAATTGTGGGTCTGAAATGGCCAAATAGCCACTATCCCGCTGGCAGTGACGATTGGGGTTTAGCAGTTTTCTCTGTAAATGGCCTCCATGTGGAGAGGATTGTACGCTATGGAAATTTGGAGTCTGGACAATTGGCTATTCCAAGCACAGAGGGAGCCAAAGTCAACACGCAAAGCTCCAGAGGCCCAGTTAGCAGCACCTCGAGGGTCAATGAAGATTGAGCTTGCAGTACGCAGCTTGGTGAAACAGACCTTCCTATCATTCCCCCCACATCTCTCTCTCCCTCCTTCCTCCCTTTTTCCTTCTTTCCTTCTTCCTTTCCTTCCTTTCTTCCTCCCTCTTTCCCTCCTCCCTCCTTCCCTCTCTCCCTCCTTCTTTCCTTCCTTCCTTCCTTCCTTCCTTCCTTCCTTCCTTCCTTCTCTCCCTCCTTCAATTCCTTCTTTCCTTCCTCCCTCCCTTCCTTCCTTCCTTCCTTTTCTTCCTTCCCTCCCTCCCTCCTTTCCTTCTTTCCTTTCTTCCTTCTTTCCTTTCCTCCCTCCCTCCCTTCCTCTCTCCCTCCTTCTCTTCCTCCCTCCCTTCTCTTCCTCCCTCCCTTCCTTCCTCCCTCCTTCCCTCCTTTCCTTCCTTCCTTCCTTCCTCCCTCCCTTCCTTCCTCCCTCCTTCCCTCTTTTCCTTCCTCCCTCCCTTCCTTCCTCCCTCCTTCCCTCCTTTCCTTCCTTCCTTCCTTCCTCCCTCCCTTCCTTCCTCCCTCCTTCCCTCCTTTCCTTCCTTCCTTCCTTCCTTCCTCCCTCCCTTCCTTCCTCCCTCCTTCCCGCCTTTCCTTCCTTCCTTCCTTCCTTCCTTCCTTCCTTCCTTCCTTCCTCCTCTCTTCTTCCTCCCTGCCTCCCTATATCTCTCTTTTCTTGACTGCTTACATACAGCTAGTCACCAGATTCAGTGAGGGCACCTCCTTCCCTCTCCCTCATATGCAGTTCCCTCCACTTTCCAGCCACGCCCCAGCAGAGTGGCGTTCCACGTGATCCCTGTCCCCAAGTACTCTCCAGCCCCTCCCCCTCCAGGATACAAACTACAGACTGCTTCTGGGCTAATCCTGCGGAAAATAAGCTTCTCAGGTCACTCTTGCACTGACTTCTTGTGGGATGTTTCGTGACGAGAAAGTGGTCCCGACCCTGGGCTGTGGACCGGCCGCATCCGAGCCGCCAGGGCATTTGTTAGAGCTGCAGGCACCTCTGCCCCGTTCTGCACACGGCCAGGAGGAATCTCGGGGCACGAGGGTGGAGGTTGGGATTCACACAGCTCCCCGGGAGGATTAGATGTGAGGACACATTCGGGAAACTCTGGCCTTGAGGTTAATGTTTTTATTTCTTTTCCTGGAGTTCCCCTGTTATCTTCTGCCTCCCACTCACTTTCCTACAGTAGGGATGCTGAAATCCATACCTTTGTTGGAGCCAAGCCCATACACTTTCTTAATACTATGCCATTGCTCTGTGGTAATAGCACACCTATTCCCTTGGCCTGAAATTTCCTCCACCGCCCGTAATTTGCGAATTCCTGCTCCTTCGCCAGCATCCCTGTATTCATTTTCTCTTGCTCTGCGCAAGAAACACTAGAGACGTGGTGTCTTAGCACAGCACACAGCGTATTGATCATTGCACGGCTTTCTGTGAGTCAGCACGGCTGAGCTGAGGGTCTTTCCAGGGTTCAGTCGAGGTGTGGATCGGGGAGGGGGTCTCACTGGGGATGGCCTCTACCTCTCCCCGGGGCACTGTTGACAACATTTAGTTGCTTGATGTTGAAGGACTGAGAGCTTTTTTTTTTTTTTTTTTTTTTTGCAGACTACAAGCTGGAGGCTGTCTTTAGTTTCTAGAGGCTGCCCGCAGTCCTTTGACATAGAGTTCCCTGACGTGGCTGATTGCTCCCTCAGCCAGCAAGTGGAGGAGAGAGACTCCAGCCAGACGCGCGCTGCAGTCTCCTGTAACACAGTCACGAAGTCACATAACACGCGATCACAACTTCCCATCAGCACGACCGTATTCTCTGCCCTAGAAGCGAGCCGGGGTCCCAGGACACTCCACGTGTGAAGGGTAGGAGGCGCACGTCACACAGGCCACTTGAAGGGTCGGTCCGCCACGATCCTACCCACAGATGTGCCTCCTCGCCAAAACCATCCAGGATGACCCTGGGGGAGAATGAGTCCCCCGTGCTTCAGGCCTTCCATGGCAACATGTTGTTCATCAGTGTGAACTGGCCGCTCTCGGTTCATGTCTGAGAAAGATATATGGAAACAGTTCGGAGAAATTTCCCTGTGTGGATTCCTTTTTTTTTTTTTTTTTTTTAATTTTTAAATGTTTATTTATTTATTTATTTAGAGAGAGAGAGAGAGAGAGAGAGAATCCAAAACAGGCTTCAGGCTCTGAGCTGTCAGCACAGAGCCCAATGCGGGGCTCAAACCCACAAACCGTGAGATCATGACCTGAGCCAAAGTCAGACGCTTAATGGACCGAGCCACCCAGGTGCCCCATTTTCTTTTTCTTAATTTTCCATTCTCGCATCTCAAATTTGTCTTTGCGATTTTAAGCAAGGGCTCCTGCCATCAGTATTCATGGTCATCTTGCGTTATAAATAGTTCATCCTCAAGGAGAAGTATTTGTCAACAGGAGTTTCTTCCCATCACACTTTTGTGCTGTCCTTTCGCAGGCTTTGGGTCCTGGTGAGCCTGGACGCATGAGTCACCTGCGAGTTGGGCTCCGCTGGGGTGGGATGTTTCGGACAATGGATGAACAATAAAAACACAGGCTGTGAGGCTTCTGAGCCTGAAAGAGAAGGTCAAGGTCAAAACACCTTGCCTTCTCTACCTCTTTGTCTCGCTCTGCCTCCCTCACCCTCCCTGAAGCCTGTCTCCTACTCTTCAAACATTTCTTAATAATCTGTAATTTCGTGAAAGGGATAAAGGATAAGAGGAACCCAGAAGGTAACTGGATTTACATATGAATGTCGAGTTTTCATTTTAATTTTGACAAAGTGTAAAGGTTGCTAATAAAAGCATCATTACTGCCTCCCCCGTCTCTTTGATGGACTGTGGAACAGATTGCTGAGATATGGAGACAGATCCAGGGGTCACCAGGTTTACCAGGAGCTATCGTTCATCCTTTAACAAAAAACAAAACATCATGACAAATTAAAAAAAAAAAAAAAAGGATTCAAAAAAAGAAATGACATTATTTTCAAGGAAGTTATGGCCATTGTGAGTACTTCACAGAGGGACCGAATCCACCGCCGGCTTCGGGGAGGGGACTGTGTTCACCGAGACTTGTGGATGGTATTGCGGCTGGGTCCTTAGGGCCACCAAGAATCTGTGGCTCCTTTTAACAAAGAGGCCTTGGAGGTGGGCAGAGCGGGGGCGCTGAGTTGCCTTGAGGTATAGGGTTCAGTCTGGGCTTCTCCCAAAGCCAGTATTGACTGAGGAGCTAGAATTGACACAGTGTGGGGCGTGGAGGTTCCGGCCCAGGGAAAACTCCCGGGTGTGGCCGCTCCGAGACCACCTCTTTCCGGTGTGAAACAGAGGGAGGTCTGATACTGGGAGAAAAGGGGAAGCCAAGGAGTTGACCTCGGGTCCTACTGCTTGGATTTGGAGGTCGTGTGGAGCCGTGGAAGGAGCCTGGATCAGTCTTCCACCTGCCACCCGCTTGCTGGGCGACCTTGGGCAAGTCACGTCTCCCTTCCGGGTCCCGGTTTCTACACGGGGTGAGGCCAGTGGCTTTCCACATGTGCTGGGTGGAGCCCCAGATGTTCTGCGGAGGGACGCGGGTGTCCCCGTGGGGGCCACACACAGGCAGCTGTCTCTGCACACTCTCATGCAGCCAGAGTAGCTGTGCTCTCCATGATTCTGTGCAGGGCTTCCTTTGGAGAAAGGGTTTTGTGGATTCAAAGAAACACTGACTAGCAGTGAGTGGTTGGACGATCTCTGAAGACCCTTCCCGTGTTCCGAGTCTCTGCTCTTACTTAATAATTGGACCCTCTGCACCAGTAGGTGAAGCTTCCTGTGCCATATTTGGGTGGTGTGTGTGTGCGTGTTTTACAATTACAGGTATTTTTTTTTCTGCTTGCTCTTATTAATATTTCAGGGCGGTTTTGTCTTTGTTTTTATCTAATCTTCTAGGGGCGATGGTTCTGCAGTGTTGGGGTCGTATATCGTGCTCACCAATTCCAATTTTAAGGCACACAGTTTCTTTGCGTTTTGTTTTGTTTCAGCTGTGCTTGGCCTAGATCTTTGGCTCTGTTGACGGGGATTCTAAAGGATGGAACGTCCAGTGGCCAACAGCTTTCCCTGTTTTCATGTTTGGATGTCGACTTCTAAAAATGTTTCTCTTCTGATCACCCCTAAAATACAGATAGTTCCGTTAGAAGTCGTGCAGTCTATCCTGATCTCTTTATGTGGGGAAACTGAGGCACCGAGTGGTGAAGTGACCAGCCACCAAAGCCACACACTTCGACACTGTTCTGGTTCTCCTGAGCCCTTCATCTCTCCTTGTATTGATCTGTGACTACTTACTCCCTGTGGCAGCTTAATATACCTCTGACAATTCCTTATATAAAGTAAATAATCTCTCCGTGTTGAGAAGGGTCACCCTTTAATTGTGTGTTGAAGCTTACACGCTAATTATATTGTGAGTCAGCCTGGTAGAACACAGCTAGCTCACAACCCCTTGCATTTACATCCATCATTTCTTTTATTGACAAGAGCTCGGGCTAGCAATCAAGAAGCCTGCGTTTTAGAAAGGCATATATCTATATCTGCTTGATGCAAGCAATAGCTTCTTTTGATTAATGCTTTTTTTTCTTGATTATAAAAGCAAATAGACAGTCATTATGAAAAAAATTGGAAAACACGACAAAGATCAAGAAGCTTACAATTACCCCCCACTGACTGAAAACGCACGACTTCTGTAGATCATTGTAGTTACTTTGCCAAGTGTATAGGCGGTGCTGACATTACTGACAACCAGTTTTAATAGGCTTACCATTTAGTCTCGAACGTTTTGCTGCCATCTTCCCCGGCTAAGTGCCAGCTGTGATGGCCGCCCGTCCAAGGAGGCAGTGACTCGCCGAGGGACAGAAAGACCCCCACCAGCTGTGTGTACAAGCCGAGGCCGCACGACTCCTGTGTAGGGACATCAAGAGGATTCATGGGGCTGAGGGCGGGTTGGGGCAGGTGCCTGGATGTGCCTCGCTGGCCACCGCATCTCCCGGGGCTCACACAGCTCTGCCACTGTCCCCGCCTGAAGAAGATAGGTCTTGCCTATCAGATGGAAGAAAATAACATTCATTCTCCCACTTCTCAAAGGCAATGAGAGAATCAGATGGGATTCTGTAGGTGTCACCAGAAAGCACTGAGCCCCTCAAAAGTAATCTCTAGAAGACCTGTCTTAGGATGGGGCGTGTTGAATCCAGTCCTCTAAACCTCCAGCACTTACCGCCTGGCATTTTTGTTCCTACTGACGGGTCCTGCCTGGATCCTGAGTGCGTCTGAGATGGATGAAGTAGCCTCCCCAAAGAAGAGGGTTGGCATTGACCAGGCACCTGCGTGTGCCAGGCGTGTTGCATAGGACTTTCCCATCCCTGTGACACTTCTGCCAGGTGGAATGATCACCCTGTGACTGATGAATGACTGAGGCTGACAGGTGAAGGACTTGGCCCAGAGGCACCCCCCCACCCCCGCTGCAGATGCCGCCAGTGGAGCTGAGATCTAAACCCGTATCTGTGCAGCTCCAAACTGTCCCCTGGTCTCTGAGCCATTAGCAGATGTCAATGCTCGGCTCTGAATTCCGGGACACGCGGGGCTCACACCAAGGTGATGAACAACGACCTTACCACTAACTTTTCCTTCAACTTTGCTCACGGGTTACTACTTAGATCACTAACCTCCAGGGACCACCTTCTTACCGGGGCATGGGTGGGGGACAGTCGCTAGGTGTACATTTGGGCCTGTGGTGGCTTTGCCGGGCGGGGGAAGGAGGAGGAGACGGCTGCACTGTGTCTAGTCTGCACTTGGATTTGAACCACACCTGCCGTCCCAGGGACCCTGGGGATAATACCTTAGGGGTGAACAAATGCCTCAGGCTGGGGGAGCAAGGCACCGCCGCTCTGAGGTTCAGGAGATGAATGTGCAGGGGATGAGGTGACACCCAGGTTCCGGCTCCTGTCCTCCCACCCTGGCCGCTGAGCCGCCGGAGGTGTCTCCGCGTGGGAAGCAGCCCTGGGTGGCGGAGGCCTGCATCTTGTTGTCTCCCACTCAGGAGGGACGGCCGGCCTGGGCACCCGCCCCGTGGACAGGTGCCTCTCCCCAAGGCACGGGCAGCGGGGACAGCTCTTGGGTGGGACTCAGGAGGCTGGGTTCACGTTCCCGCTTCGTCACTCTCTGTCTCTGTGGGTCCGGGCGGGGTTTCTTTCCCCTCCTCATGGGCCAGTCGGGCGCCCCGATCTGCAACCAGGAGATCTGCCAGGGGAGCCCGTGGGGGCCACGACATGCCTTGTGAACCCCGGGGCTGGCCTGCAGGTGCCTAACGGTGTCCCTCCTAGTCCTCTTGGCTCCTGCCAGAGGGAAGACACACACACACACACACACACACACGTGTGCACCATATGCACAATACACGCATCACATACGTCACACACACACCACACCCCAACACATGCACATACCACAGACCTCAACACACACACACACACACACACACACACACACACACACACACACACCACACATACCCCAAACCTACCTCTCTGATGCACACACCTACCTCTCACTCTTCATGCTTTCCAACTTTCATGCTTTCCAACCTCAGCCTCTATGGAATCTTCTGTTGGAATACCCTTTCATCCTTCAAAGGCTGCCGAGTTTTCAATGCTACTTCCTCCACGAAGCCTCCCTGGGTCGTCGGCTGCACTTGGAGTCGTGGACTGAAGTTTGGACTGGGCATTGGGACTTGGGGCTCCCGGTTCTGCCTCTGCTCCCTCTGTGATGCTAGGTGAGCTGCTTCCTTTACACTCAGCTTCTCATTGCTCACGTTCACTCCGCCGTTCGCTCATCCACTCACACACCCCCTCAGGGCCCTGCGGTCTGAACAAGATGTCCATACCCAAGGACACAGGAGCAGGAAGGCAGCCCCCGTCCACTGGGGGTGGATGGATGCACGTCTGGGGAGCACTGCAGCCCCAGAACTCGCCAGTTACCCCAGGACGCCTGTCTCCTCTGTGCTGTGTCCCTACCCCTGGGGCCAGCCTTGAACTTCCCCAAATTTCTGGATTTGATCATAATAGCCCATTTGGAAACATTTGGCCACCAGGGCCGCTTGGTGTGTTGGGTCTGAAGCAATGGAGGGATTAGATCCACACGTTTGCTTGGAGGGTGTGTGGCTGCGTGTGTTTACTCTTCACAGTGCAAGTAACAAGTTCAATATTAATCTCCATTTCCAGGGAAATAATTAGTGTTAAGTGAACTGTGATTTCGATCTCTAGTTATTTCTCATGTGCTAATTTAAGCAGCAAGGAAAATGTTCTGTGTTGGCTGGATCCAGGACGGCAAAGACATATTCCAACATGGGAAGACGGGGGGTGGGAGGGGGGAGGGGGAAGCAGACCACCCATTTAACAGGGGATTGAATTCCAGCATGCCAAGAGTCTCCAGCTGTGGGGAAAATTGTCCTTCCTGTCACAGGCCCCTCTAAGTGGGACCGGCCCACCCAGGCACTTGTGTACTGGAGCTCAGAAAAGAAAAAGGAATAGAAAAAGAAAGAAAAAGAAAAAGCCCAGCTTTGGGCATGACCTCGTGTCTCTGGATTCTGCAGTCGTCTTTGCCCACACTCTCTGGCTCTGACTTTCTCTCCTGGCCCTCCAGCCCCGCTCCACTCCAAACCTTGGAAATGAATCTTGTCTCCTGCATCCCAGGCTGGAAACAGGCCAGGGACCCACCCTCCTGCCTTGATCTCGGTCCTCCCTCCAGCGCATGTCTTTGCCGTACTTTCTTGATTAGGCTCAGAGGAATGGCCAGCCAGCGCACGAGCCCCGGGAGCCCCAATTCCATCCCCACCGATGACAAGCATGGGCACGTGTTGCTGGTTGTCTATGTGCTGAGGGCTTCAGGTGGGTGGTGTCCCCCGATCCTCGTTCATCACTATGTGACAGATGAGGAAACCGAGTCTCTGAGAGGTTGGCTTGGCCCAGCAAGTGGGAAGGCCAGGGTTGTCATTTTAGGTCTGCGTGGCTCTGAACTTCCTGCTGTGAATCATCATATTTGGACTGGATGCGAGTCAAGGCAGTTTCTGGTGGGGGCCCAACGTGGGCCCTGGGGAGCTCATGTGGGGGGAGGTCTCTCAACCTCAGAACCCACAGGGGGAAGTAAGGCAGGACCCACGAGTAGGCACTCGGGCACCCTTTCACCCACAAATGCATCCCCATCTCTGGCATAGAGACCAGTTCTTTCACTTTTTAAAACCCGACCTTTCTCGCTGGTGACGCACAGGAACAGCAGGGCCCCTTTGGCTGAGCTGTTGCGGGCGTCACATGGCCAGGGGTGCGTGACCAGCCGAGCGCCGTGTTCTCCTGTGAGAGCTGTTGTCGCTACGATGCATGTATTCGTTCATTTGTTCACCCAGAAGCCATGAGGGAAGAAGGGGGCTCAGCCTTAAGAAGCTGTTGCTTGTGTTGGAGGAAATGGCTGTGTGGGCTCCGGTGTGGTGAGTGGAACGACGGGAATGAGAATGAGGAACCCTGGGTGGGGCTCAGCTAACGCGGGAGGTCCAAGCAGCTGCCGGGGGCGGGCTGGTGGTTTGCTCTGTTGAACAAGAGAAGGGATGGCATTTCTGGAAGGAGGAACCACCTGAATGAGTGTGTGGAAGAGGGAGGCAACATGGCGCCTTTGAGTGACGACACCATGTCCCGGTGGGTGGAAGTTGGAGCCTCCCCGCCAAGTTCTTACGCACGGCTTCCCGTTTCTCCTGTAAAGGCTCCGGGTGGATGATTCCGGGTGAGTGTGAAGGGTCCCACTCTTTCTTTTGCATCCCCCTGGTTCTTACCTCTGTGGGGAGGGCACTTCTGCTGCCCCTTCCCCCCGCCCCCTCTCTCGTGGAGGAAACGTTGTCACTCTGACTGGTCCATGCTTTACTACCTGGCAGACCCGTGCCGTGTGAACAGACACTGCCCCTGTTTTTAAAAAAGTAAATCTTTTTTTCTACCGGTAAATGCAACACAGCATCAAACTTACCACAGCAACCAATTCTGCGTGGACAATTCAATGGCATTAAGCACATTCACACTGTTGTGAAACCAATGCCACCATCCATCCCCGGAACGGTTTCCTTCGTCATAAACAGAGGCAATAGGCTTATTAAGGGGCGCCTGGGTGGCTCAGTCGGTTAAGCGTCCGACTTCAGCTCAGGTCACCATCTCGCGGTCCGTGAGTTTGAGCCCCGTGTCGGGCTCTGGGCTGATGGCTCAGAGCCTGGAGCCTGCTTCCGATTCTGTGTTTCCCTCTCTCTCTGCCCCTCCCCTGTTCATGCTTTGTCTCTCTCTGTCCCAAAAATAAACATTAAAAAAAAATTAAAAAAATAACCCCATAACTTCCCACCTCCCCTCCCTCAGCCATCCTCCTTTCTGTTCTCTGTGAATTTATCTATTCTAGAATGCCCACAGAAGTGGGACCAGACAGCATTTGTCTTTGTGTGTGCCTCATTTCACTCAGCGTAATGTTTTCGAGGTTTATCGTGTTGCAGCGTGACAGAATTTCCTTCCCTTTTCAAGGCTGAAGAGTTTTCCAGTGTATGGATATCCCACATTTTGCGAATCGAATCATCTGTCCACGGACATTTGGACTGTTTCTGCCTTTTGGTGACCATGAGCAGTGCGATCAGGAGCACGGACGTGCAAATCCCCGTTTGAGTCCCTGATGTCAGTTCTCTTGGGTGTGCGCCTAGGAGCAGACCTGCTGGGTCGTACGGTGATTCTATGTGTAACTTCCCCGGGGACCGCCACCTGTGTCCACAGTGGCCGTGCCCCCCTTCCCCCTGGATTCTGGCTTCTCAGCACCTGTCTTGAGCAGTAAGTCAGGCCGCATCCGGCTGTGTGGACGCAGGCATCTCCGTGGTGTGGGCGAGTCAGAGGTGTCTTTGAACCGTTCACGTGGGTCAAGTTCATGATGATTGTATGAATCAGGGGCCACCGTGAGGAGACTGGCTGGTGCTCAGAGAGGTTGAGTGACTTTCCCGACATCACAAAGCAAGCACGCGACAGCACTAAGCTTTCAGCTCTGATCTCCTGGACTCCCGAGTCCTCTGGCTCTTCAGGCTCTGCTCCCCTGTGGCCCTTGGGCTCCACCACCTTGACGGCATGCCTGCACCGGCCCCTTCTGTCTTGCGACGGCACCGTGGGGCTGCAGCGGGAGCTGTGGCCACACCTCCACCCCCTCTGTGGCCTCAGTGCCATCCAGGGTCCAGGGCCCTTATGGGAGGAGGTCAGTAGTGGGTGCTCCCTGGAGAGCCGCATGCAGGGAGGGGGCAAGGAGGCACGCGAACTCTCTCCTGGCTTCAGGGAAGCTTCCGGCACAGAGGAACAGTGCAAGTGTAGAATCCGGTCCAGAGAAGACCCCGTCCGGGAGCTGGGGGCGTTGAGTCCTGGCTCTGTATCTGCCTCCAGCAGTGCGGACTCCAGCTGGACTCTTCCCTCTAGGCCTCAAGTTTCTCATCCACAAAATGGGACCCTTCCGCAGTCTGGTTGCTTAGCGTTCTTTGTCCCAGTAGATGGTGTCACAAGCACGAGAGGCCCGTCAGCCTTGGGCCCGGAGTCCCTCGGCACCACTGTCCCTGCCCAGGAGAGGCGACGGTGGGGAATCAGGACATGTGGAGACTAGCGTGCACACGGGGGCCTGCACGGCTTCAGGTCCTCCGATGCGCCTGCTAGGGCTTTGTCTGCGCCCCCGGGTCCCCTGCGTTCTGCATGCCCCGGGCGTCAAGGGCATCCCCGTCGTGCAGAGTCTGCCTGCGGACGCCCCAGAAACAGGCTGTCCTGGGCTCCTCTCCCGCTGGCTCTGACACCCCTGTGGAGCCCTCTCACACCGCCTGGCCGGTGTCGACCCCACGGGCATGTTTTTCTGATTCTGTTGTTTGTGCCCCTGAAAAGAAGGAGAACTGATTGTGGATGGCGGGTGTGGTGGCGGGTGGGTCAGATGTCACCATTTATGGCCAAATGCTTTCGGATCAGCAAGACCCAAAGGAAACTCATCCCAGTGTTTGGCTTTTCACTTTCTGGAAGGGTGTGTGGGTGAGTGTGGGGTGTGTGTGTGTGTGTGTGTGTGTGTGGCTGAGTGTGTGTGTGGCAGGCAGAATAACAGTCCCACACAGCCCACACTGTAATCCTGGCCCCGGTGACTCTGTCCCGCGCTCCTGGCGAAGGGGAAGGAAGACGGCGGGTGGAGCTGAGGTCCCCACAGGGGACCTTAGTCACAAGGACACTAGCGGCACACGAGGCAGGAGAGGAGGTGGAGGACGCGGTGACAGGCACCCGGCCGGCCTGCTGGCGTGGAGGGCGGAGGGCAGGCTGAGAGCCCAGGAACGCGGGGGCCTCTGGGGACCGGAGGGGACAGAGACCGGTCCCTGCTAGAGGCTCCAGGAGGCGTGTGGCCCTGCTGACCCCTCACGTTGGCCTGGAGAGACCCGTGCCGGACTCCTGGCTTCCAGAACCGCAAGAGAATAGATTTGTGTTGGATGAAGTCGCAAAGTTTGTGGCAATTTGTTACAACAGGAATAGGAAACTCAGACAGCGAGCGCGTGAGGGAGCGTATGTGGCTGGCTCAGTGCGTCTGAATGAGCGGGGATGTGTGGCGCAGGTGTGCATGGGTGAGTGTGAAGGAACGTGTGTGTGCGTGTGCGTGTGCATGGTTCTTCCAGGGGAAATGTCTGATTCTTTCCTACTCCAATCATTACAATGCTTCCTACTAAGAGCCCCTGGATGGCTGTGCTGACCTTGGGGTTCCTCTGACGGCACCTGACTTTCCCCTCCCGTCACAGAGTTGTCTGCCCTGGACGGCTCCTGGCCCAGGACGTGAAAAGGAATTGCACTGCATTTCAATTTCAGAGTCCTGAGGCTCTGCTGGCTTGGGCTGCTTCTCTGCACTTTGGAATCTCGGGATTCAATGCTACACGGATGTCCGAGCTCCAGAGGCTCAGCTTGGAGCTTTCTGGAAGGACTTGAGGGTGCTCCCAACACCTACCCTGTGAAAACAGGGCTGATACTCAGCTTTTGGCCAGAGGCACCTTTTGCCCTGGCTGCTAAAATACCCACATACTTCCCAACAAAACCAGTTGGTGAGTAGACACTCTCCGAAGACCCTGAAGCCTTCCCTGCCCTCCTCAGGCTCCTCACCCAGCTCCAGTGTCCAGCCACCCAAGGGCATCTCTGGGGCTCTGCTTCTGCCCCAGGGCCACCGTCCCTTCTGATCAGCGGGGTGCCTGTTGAACATTTTTCACATTACCCCTGATGGTCAGGACCCGTGTTGAGCCACAGTTAAATACTGCATGTTACGTAGACAGGAGCGGAGTTGTGATTTTTTGCATTTTCTGGGCTCCCTTCCTGAGAACATCCACAAGGACCCACAGTTGGACAGCTGGAGGTCTGCAGCAGGCTGAAAGGGGGCCCCCAGTGATGTCCAGGTCCTACCGTCCCGAGCCTGTGAGTGCTGCTCATATGGCCAGGCGTAATTTGCAGATGTGATTAAGTTACTGGTCTTGAGATGCGGAGACGATCCTAGATTATTTGTGTGGCTCTAGATGCAGCCACGAGCATCCCGAAGGAGGGAGATGGCAGTAGGGGGAGATCTGACTACAGAAGAGGTCATCGGACAGATGGTAACAGGAGCTCAAGTTTGGGAAGACACACGGATGGGGGGGGGGAGCCAAGGGATGCAGGTGCTTCGTTGGGATGGCCGCTGGGGTGTGATAGGGGGTCTGTAAGGGTGCACTCCCGGGCACACGGGGGTCTGTGTGGCAGGCTTTGGCTGAGCTGTGACTTAGCTATTTCGCTGGAACAAGAAATAGCTGACATAGAGCCATACACTAGGACTCAGGAGGCAGAGTTAAACTCTGGTTCTGCGCTGGTTTGCTCCGCGGGCTTGGCCACATTCCTTTGTCACTGTGTCCCCAAACCTTCCTTATCAGGTGGGGAGCCACACCTGCAAAGCTGGGTGACGATCGCTGCCCGATGTGTTCAGGTCACCACGGTGGAAGTAGCTGGAGCCCCCAGTGACAGAGTACCTTCTACATACCCCACCCTTGGACTTTGCAAGGTCATTTACCCATTGACTCGTGGGAATGGCTTTTATGGAAGGCTCTCTTTGCATCAGGCATGATAGGAAACCCTGAGGACACAGGGTGGAGGGAGGCTGCTTCCTTCCCTGCCTTCTTGGAATTGCTTTTCATGAACCCGGCCTCCCAACCACCTTTCTATGTTGGAAAGGACTGATTTTTCTTTTCTATTTTTCTTGTCAAGAAAGTAAATCTTGGAGAAGTCACTGTATCGAAACTGACAGCACTTTTAAGTGTTACAACCACAATTTTGATGGAGGCTCTGTTTGAATGCAAAGCGTGTGGACTTTCTATGATGCCTCAGGTGCTCAACACATTGAAGAGAAGCTCGCTTTCCAGAAGTAGAAGAAGATTCTTTTACCTTTTTTACTGTTTAGAAATTATTTTCATATGCAGAAGAACTGAGGGAGGAGACTTAAAGGGGTATTTGCACCCCTATGTTTAAGTAGCATTGGTCACAAAAGTGAAAAGGTGAAGCAACCCAGGGATCCGTCAGTGGGTGGATAGAAAATAAGATGTGTGGGGCGCCTGGGTGGCTAGGTCGGTTAAGCGTCTGACTTCGGCTCAGGTCATGATCTCACGGTCCGTGAGTTCGAGCCCCGCGTCGGGCTCTGGGCTGATGGCTCAGAGCCTGGAGCCTGTTTCCGATTCTGTGTCTCCCTCTCTCTCTGCCCCTCCCCGTTCATGCTCTGTCTCTCTCTGTCCCAAAAAAAAAAAAAAAAAGTTGAAAAAAAAAAGAAAATAAGATGTACTATTTACATACAGTGGAATATTATTTAACCATGAACAAATCTTTTCTTTAAAGAATAAATCCTTAAAATATTACATTGAGTGAAATAAGCCACCTGCCACAGAATAAATGTATGAATCTACTTATATGAGTTTCCCAGAGGAGTCAAACTCACAGAGGCAGGAAATGGAATGGGGGGTGGTGGCGCCAGGAGTGGAAGGGACATGGAAGAGGGAGGTGGAGTTTAATGGGGACAGAGTTTCAGTTTTGCAAGATGAAAGCAGTCCCGGGGAGAGATGGTGGGGAGGTCCCCACATGATCACGTGGACATACCTCACGCATTGGAAAGGTATACTTAAAGATGGTTTAGATGTCAATTTTATATGTGCATCTCACCACAATTCAAAAAGGAAAACAAGGGCACCTGGGTGGCTCAGTTGGGGGAGAGTCCCACATCGGCTCAGGTCATGATCTCATGGTTCGTGAGTTCGAGCCCCGCGTCGGGCTCGATGCTGACAGCTCGGAGCCTGGAGTTGCTTCGGATCCTCTGTCCCCCTCTCTCTGCCCCTCCCTCGCTCGTGTGCATGCTCTCTCTCTCTCTCTCTCTCTCTCAAAAATAAACACACATTTAAAAAATGAAATAAAAAGATAAACAAAATTTAAAAAGCTATTTTAAAGGAATGTTCGGGGCATAGTTTGACGTTTTGCTTTTGGACCTGTCGCGGGGTGAATTTTAAGAGTAAACCACAGACGCCCTTATCACAAAGAAGCAGGCTTCATGTTCCGAGCATCCCTGGAGAAATGGATCACTTGACAGATGATTACAAACATACAAAACAGACAAACAAAAAAAAAATGCCCCAGATGGCATTGATACTTAATACGTGCAGGCTTCTGAACCACATACGGAAATAGGAAATAATAGTGTGTTGGAGAAAGCGTGCCATGTTGGACCAGGGGAGTCAGATGCTAGGTTGGGAGGGTGAGATATGGCGGTTCCCTTCCTACCCACAGCCACCCGCGCAGGTGGGTTGTTATCATTTGTGGCTACGCGCACGGGGGCTCTAGAGAGAGGAACGACCCACCCAGGGGCTCAGAGGTGGCCCTTGTCTTTCCACGTGGCCTCTTTCCAGTGGAGTCATGTGGGCGAGTGTGTCCATACACACTTGTGAGTGCACAGTTTTATTCCTACCTACAGTCTGTGGGTCTGCCACCGGCTAACACGGCCCCAATAGATGGTGATCAAGGGCCAAAAGGGAACCGAAGAGCCCTGGGGGACGTCCCCGCCCACACATCTCTCTCTCTCTCTCTCTCTCCTCTGCAAGGGATGCCGGGGCCGATGGGAGGCAGGGTCTGTGCTCCTGGGCGGGTTTACCTGGTCGCCCAGGACAACAGACTTGCAGGCAGCCAAAGAGATCCTCGAGTAGCGGACTGTGACTGTCAACATTAAAGTGAGAATGCCACTCCTTGATCCGGACGTGGCCGTACCTGCCAGGGCAGAGCCGCGGATATGACCACCCCGGGAATTCAAAGGCGTTCTTAGAGCAAGCGGGGAGATGCACACACACACACACACACACACGCACACACATGCAGCCCAAATGCAAGCCCTCCTCCTACTTTCAAATGAAAATAAAAGTCTAGACATCCTTCCTTCCCAATTCTTCACTGACCTAATTATTCAGATCTGTGCTTTCTTTTGGTCTTTTCAAAGAACAAGAAGAATGGTTAATTTCACTTAATGGAATAATTGAATGTCATAATTGTTTTTTACATTTCAGCACGAATGTTTGAGTTAAGCTGCACATACTCTCTCTCCCCGTCTAGAGCTCTTAATAACCAGGCTGCTCAAAGGGGCCTTTCTGTTCCATCTTTTTGTTTCCTAACTGGACTGTCTGGGCTGGCTTCTGGCAGCCGCCGAGGTTTGGGAGGGGTCGGTGGGGGGGGGGGGAGTGGCGGCTAATGAATGTTTTGGTCTTGGATGTTCTGATCTCTCTCTAAGTCATCATTTGTCAGGCATGAGAGGTACCCTGAACCGGAGGGTGAACACACCGTTCCATTCTCTCTCGCTCTCTCCTTCCCTCTCCCTCTCCCTCTCCTTTTCCAAAGTTTTGGACTAGAAGGGTAACACGATGCTGGGCCCAAGCATCACCATCCTCCATATGGTTTTTTGTCATTTCATTTGATTCTCTCCATGGCCAGAATGACGCCACTGGGCTCATTCCTTTATTCAGTCATTCGCTGACTACATTTTGAGAGGCTGCGACGTACAGAGACTTCTAGGTGTGGGGGGTCTAGCGGACACAGCATTCCGGTGGAAGAGGCAGTCAAAAAACATGCATGCACAGGGAGAGGTGGTTTTGGTTAGAGGTAAGTTTTGCAAAGATAGTAAAACAGGGTGAGGGGATCGAGTGTTACCGTATCACCGTATGGGGAGAGGGTGGTTGGCGTGACAAAGGAGTGTCAGGGGATGGCTCTTTGAAGATTATCTGAGAAGAGAGGAGAAGTTGTGGAGGGTGGGAGGAGCTGGGGAAAAGAGCAATGCAGATAGTGGGGAGGGGGAGGCTGGTGCAAAGGCCCCGGGGTGGGCGGGGCATTAAGGAGACGAGGGTGTTGGGGCAGAGCCCGAGGAAGGCCCAACGGTCACAGCTGGGATTGGAGAAAGAATGTGGGCTTGAGTCGTACAGGACTGTGTAAGCCACACTATGGAATTTGGATTTAGACTCAAGAAAGTGGTTCTTCGTAAGCCAAGAAATAAAATGATAAACGTCCCGCTTGCTTCTGTGGGGAGAGGACACGATGGGAATGACAGAGGTCGGTTAGGCAGCTGCTACATTCCTTTCAGGAAGGTTTCTGGAGGTTTGAACAAAGCAGACGGGTGAAGATGGTCCTAAGCCATCACTTCCAGAAATATTTCAGAGTGGATCCGACGGGATTTAGCAATGGATCGTGTGTGTGTGTCAGAGTATAAGAAAGGGAAAAGCTTCATAGGTTTATGGTCGAAGCGAGCGGTGTTATCAACCAGGATCCGAAAGACCAGTATGTGAGTCGGTGAGAGACAGGTCATGTCGTGGAAACACGCCCGACCCCTGCATCTCGATGCATTAGTAGAACCAGAGTGTCTGTTTTTGTTCATGGCACGTGCCCAGCGCCAGTGGGCACAAAGCCACCACCTTATAGCTGCGCTGTGTGGAGCTGTGGCCCTCCTCAGTCACGGCCGCAGGGCCAGGGAGAGCGCGGGGAAGCCGTCCCTTCTCTCCTGAGCTCTAGCTGAGAAGATGCCCACGATCCCGGCCCCCCTCCAGAGCTGCCCCCGACTCCTGCCTGACTGCAGGGGCCTGGAAAAGGGAGACAAACTGTGGCAAGAGGTGGAGGTGACCCAGTGCTCTCTGAGCTCCGGCAATGTCACCAGAGCAAGAGAGGAGCATGTCGGGGCCCGGAGACGAAGCGTTGGGCCTTGGGCATGTCAGATGTTCAGTGTCCGAGGGGACAAGTGGATGGGGGTATGAGGGCTTGGCCTCAGGGACGGAGGCTGAGGCTGGACATAGAGAGTTGCTATAAATATCTTTGATTCTGTTCCAGGCCCTGATTCTGCATTTTGAATCCAGAGGTGACAAGCACACAGTTCTTGCCCTCCAGGGATTTGTTCAAAGGCCACGTAACGTTCACATCAATATCTGCTTCAGTACCTCCTCGGTGCTTCCGGGAGAGGTCACCTGTGTCCCACGCTGCCATCGCGGCCTTGTGACGACACCCCTACAGCAATCATTCCTTCAGGCGACGGATATTTACTAAGCACCTACTGCATACGCAACACTTCCATGAGTTCACGAACATTCTACACACTGCTGCTCTCTGAGCACTTGTTAACGCTGACGTTTCCTTCGCGCGGCCTTGGCCTCCCCCTCTGCCTGGAAAACTCCTATGCACACGTCAGTGCCCATCTCAGTAGCACTGCCATCGGGAAGCCTCTGCTCACATCCCACTTGTCTCTCCAGAAAAACCCAGCTCTATGTTTCCTCCGGGACACTTGGTGCTACTCCTTGCTGGGGCTCTCACCTCACAGTGTCTCCATTATTGCCCTGTTGGGCTCCCCACCAGTCTCGGAAAGGCACAAGGGGTGTCTCCTTCACTCACTGACAAACACTTAGCAAAGGAAGCTATGCTGTATCATTTGGAGGCCCGGCGGGGGGACCGGATCCCAGGCTCGTGTGCGTTACCGCGTCCAGCACGGGGCTGAGTGGGAGCCTGGCTATGACGTCCTCCTATGAGGCCCCCTTCTTTGTGCCCTCCACGATGCTTTTACCTCCCCAAAGCTGCTGACTCCTCAGCACTGCCCTCATCCTCACTTCCCTGCTGCAAGTCTGTTCCCAGCACAGCAGAGTAACCCTTACAAGAGGCGTTTGAGGAATAAATGCATGTATAGCAATCCTTCTAAAGTGTAGACAAAATCATGTCAGTTTTCTTGTCAGGTCCTCTCAGCGGCTTCCCTGCTGGCTCAGGGTCATTGCCAGAGCCCTGGCACAGCCCCCGGTGCTGCTCGGACCCTTTCTCCGCCTCTCTCCGCCTTTCTCACACCACTTGGCCCTGCCAGACTCCTTGCCTTTCCTTGGACTCTCCAAACATTCTCAGGGCCTCTGCGCTCACCCTGGCACCTGCCTGGGATCTCTCCCCAGATGCTCGCGGGGGCATCCCTGGCTTTTTCCAGCTGCTCTTCATGCACGGTGCAGCTCGCGCCCACTCTGTGCCGGCATGAACGTCCAATGAGCGTGTGCCCGGCACTCAGCTATGAGTGGAGCTGTTCCTTTCGCGACCATCTGTACACCACGGGGCATGACGGGTTGTGGAGGGCGGGCGTCCCGACATGTTCCTCCTTTCCCTCCCTCGTGCGACGGGACATCTGCAGCTTAGGATGTGATATGCCAAGCATTGGACTCAGTGGCTTGGGCCGTGGAGACCGGGGAGAGCAAAGGGAAGATAGGAACCCCTCTGGGCTGCCTGGAGACCACCAGGCCTCCAGGTCTGCCTCATGGTGGTTCTTCATATGCAGCGACCGTCCCTTCTTCTCAACTTCCGTTGGGCTCTCTCTTCCCCTCTCTGGTCGAGCTGACCACCTCTCACATCTCACAGAGGAGCCGGGGCCAGGCCTGTCTGTGAGACAGCCCTCACTGGGATAGAAACTCCTAACGGCCGGGATCATGTCTGGACCTCCTGAACCACGGTGCCCAGCTCAGGACCTGGCACCAAGGACGCAGGGACCGTGTATGTGTTCAATGCATGCATGCACGAGGCAGCCTTCACTCTTCCAGCAGTGGGGTTTCTGGCTTGAGTGAGCAGAGCTATTTCCCCAGATGGTCAAACTGAGACCCAGTGAGCAGATTCTTGATCCGCCAAAAGTCCAGAGTAACCCAGCTGTGTGGACACCCCTCCACCCACTTCCACATTATTACCCTCCCCCTCTCCTGAACCTTCTCTCAATCACCCCTTCCCATGAGGGTCCCAGGAAGCCCCACATCCTGTCCTTAGTGTCTCAAGTTCCTCTTCTCTGTTGTGTGCCCCCTGCGCTGCAACACATTCAGGGACTTCCGCTGACCCAGGTGTCCCCACGGCTGGACCCACATATCTGCAGTGGGTTTTAGAGAAGTCATGCATATCTAATTACATGGAGATGCTGGCCCATTCGTTTCCTGGTTTTTCCCTCGCACAGATGGTAGAAAAAAATTGGGTAACTTAACCCTAAAAGATCATGGAACACATTGCCCACATCTGGGGTCGGATTAGATATGGGATATCTAATAGTAGATATTAGAAATGTCCCTTTCTGCCTTCCTCTAGGGCTGGGAAAGAACGCACCCTCCTTCCCTGACTTTGCAGTGATCCTGGACCCCTCATGTAATGTTTTGGTCAAATTCCACCATTAGAAGGGTGAAAAAATCCTTTAGAAATCCTTGCTGTTTCTCAGAATTTTGTCTGTTTCGGAATTTTTTGGGGGAACTGGATGAAGTAGTTTATGAAAATGAGCTTTGTAAGTGAGAACAAGTTCATTCGATAAGCAACTTATAAATACCTGCTGTGTGCTTTGCTCAGAGAAGGTCTTTGGAGAGGGAGAACTTAGCAAACACGATCCCTCCGATTAGCTCCCCTGTCAGTCTGTGCGTGAGTTAGAAAAAAAGGGGGTCCTTCTAAGCAGATGTGAGGTGGCCTCATGCCAGGACACACAGCTTGACAAGAGGAGCACGGCCTGGATTTCCCTCCCCCTCGGCCCCTCATCCAGATGCCCTTGTGCAGTCAACAACCTCTACAAACTGTGGGGCCTGCCTTCTATGAGCAAGAAAGGAAGCTCGCTCAGTACTGATCAGGGAAGCTTGTCAGATGCGGGCAAGCACACAGACGTGGCCTACCGACTACATGACTTGGGATGAGCTATTTGGCGCCTCTACACCTCCCTTCCCTCATCTGTAAAGTTGGATTGAAAAGATCAGCGTCCCCAGGTCGTTCTGAGGATCGGATGGGACAATAAATAAGAAGGCACTTTGACAACTGAATGGCATGGATGGATGGTTGTCCGTCTAGGTTACTGTTATTGCCCATGTTATTGTGTAGATGGTGTCATAGACAAGTGGGCTCTCTGGTCCAGCTAGAAATCTAATTGTCCCTCGGAGTCCCTTGTGCTGGTGCTACTCATCACAGTGGGATTTGTTGTGGGCTCCAACAACAAAGCTCTACTTCACCTCCCTCTGTGCTTCCTGTAATACCCACTGGCATAAGGCAGACCGGTTTCTGCTGGGTACCATGTTGGCTCATGTAACAAACATGAACTGAGCTTGTACCGTGTTCCATACCTCACGACACACAGAGGGTAGAGGCGCGGACCTTAACCAGACCTCTCTGTCATGGAGACCACAGGACGGTGAGGGAGACGGACACGCACACGGGAACATGTAGCAGGAGGTGGAAACTGGTGCGTGGTGTAGGAATGGGGCAGGGAGTAGGGAGAATTCAAGGGAGGGAGAGAGTGTTTTAAGGAAGGCTTTGCGTAAGGGCGCCATTAGATTTGGATGGGAAAGGGTGGCTGCGATTTGGGTGTTGGGAGATGGGTGGAAGGGCACTACTGACCACAGGACCCCTGTTGGAAAAGGCATAGAAGGAAAAGGGGTTGATTCCAATTCACTGAAGTTTGGGATGAAGAAAGAGGGGACACGTCTGAACACAGCCGATGAGATAAAGATGGACCCCAGAAGCTTCCCTCTGTAACCTCTACTGCAATGGATAAGAATGAATAAAAAACAGCCACGAATGAACAGTTGTAGCACAGCAATTGGAGGCACACAGACTCATGCTAGTTACATGAGGAAATGGAGGCCAAAGGACAAGATTCCAAAAGGACTGTCTGCGTGTTATCCCAACCCCCGAAAATATTGTAGGGATGAAAACGTGAGCTAAACAATTCACATTATTATTATTATTATTATTATTTTCCTAGTTGCCCCCTTTCCTAATTTTGAAGCAGGTAGACCAAGGGGGTGAGTAGGAACCCTTAGGAAAAGGCGAGGAAAATTCATTGAGCCATCCTTACCCACGACCAGCCTGTATCAGTCGAGGCAGAATGGGATAGATTCGGGGCTGAACTTGCTATTTCTTAAGTTCTTTCTGGCCTCATGAAGCATGTCCCTGCCTCTGGTGGACAGTCTCACCATCCAAATGGAATGCAGGTCCTGTAGGGTGGGGTGACCAGTGGTACAAGACATGTGCCAGGATCTTGGAGGAGGGGGCTGATCCCAATTTTATAAGAAGTTCCCCATCAGAGAAAGTTAAGTCCGGACAGACCTGCCCTTGTCTAGGATAAGGCAGATGAAAAGAAATGGCTTGGCTGCTATGCAACTATACCACATCACGAATTGAGTATATAGAGTTTAAAGAACAGTGTGTATGAATCACAGATGAAGAGCCTAGTCCTGAAGAAGATGTAACCGCAGGAACCGAAGAAAATCCCCAGTAATGGCTTTGTGCTATAAAAGAAGACAGAATGACCATACGTTTAGTAAGACAGGAACTCAGAGGAGAGTTGATCACATCACAAGAGGAGAAGAAAAGTGATGTTTTGGGTGAAAATAACTCGAGGTCTGAAACAATAGCAGATACTGAGCTGTTGATATTAAGGAAGTGCTTGCAATAGTTTAATAAATTAATACATGCAGAGGAGAAAGGCAAAGACAGTTAATCAACCAGAGGAAAACAGAAACAGTGGGGAGACTAAGAGAATACATTATGAGACTAATCCATGGTCCTAAAAGACTGAATCCCACAAATGAGCCTTCTGTTCATTGACACCGCTGAAGGAAAAATTCCCAGAAGAGAAGGAAGAAACGGATTCCTATGAAATTTTGCGCTGTTTTATAGCAAGTTGATTTAAAAAAACACAAAATCATTTCGTACCCAAACACATCCTGCTTAGTTTATTGACCATAAAAGGTAGGCAGAAGTCTTCAGACATCTGAGCAGAAAACACAAGTCTCCTGTAAGGAAGAAAAACCAAGTTTTAGATTTGCCCTCCAACAGCACGTCCCACCCCAAGACAGGGAGCAGTGGCTAGGAAGTTCTGAATCGAGAATCCCACACCCGGAAGCTAATAAGTGACTCTCTTGAAAAAGTTGACAGTGAACTTCAGCAAACCAAGTCATGAATCGGACAAAGAGTTCAAGGACTGCAGAAGCCACGGGGAGAGGGCGGATGGTGAGCACTGAAACCACAGAGACAGTAAGTGAGTCGTAAAAACTTGTACCAGTTGTGGTTACAGAATGGAATGTGAATGTTCTAACCCTGTTCACGTAAAGAAAAAAAAAAAGTTAAGGGGCACCTGGGTGGCTCAGTCAGTTGAGTGTCCGACTTGGGCTCAGGTCATGATCCTGTGGTAAGGGTTCGACCCCGCGTCAGGGTCTGTGCTGATGGCTCAGAGCCTGGAGCCTGCTTCGGATTCTATGTCTCCCTCTCTCTCTGCTTCTCCCCTGCTCGCACTCTGTCTCTGCCTCTCTCTCTCTCTTTCAAAAATAAATAAAGATAAAAAAATGAAAAAAAAATTAAAAGCACTAACTAGACCAGGGGTCGGCAAATGGTTTCTGTCAAGGCTTTGCAGGCCATATACAGTTGCTATTACGTATTATTCTTACAGTGTTTACTGCCTTTGAAAATGTAGAGACCATTCATAGCTCACACCTTGAATTAACACCGGCTGGGCGGATTTGGGCCCATGGGTGGGGTATAGTTTGCTGAGCCCTGAACTATGTTGGCCACTTATCTGCCATTCCATCTATGAGTTTACATGGCCTGGCCATGCACAGTTTCTCTGCTGGGAAATATTGAACAGCGGAGAACATGTGACTTGAAATGCAGATAGAAAAATCCAAGGGAGACCTGATGAATCCAAGTCATGGGTCGAGCACTATGACCAAGTCATGGGTCAAGCACCAAGCACTATGCCTTTCTGCACGCTGTTTTAGAGCTGTCCTGGTCACTATGGTGGTCACGGCCACACGTAGCTGTTGAACCCTGGAAATGTGGCTGGCTCAAACGGAGATGCTCTGTTAAATGAACTATACCTGAATTGTGCCGACTCTATGAAAACAAAAGAAGGTAAACACCTCATTAAAGATGAATGACTTTTTATACTGATTACATGTTGAAATGGTAATATTTTAGGTATATTGACTGAAAGAAAGAAATTATATCATTGGAATTAATTGCATTGGTTAGTTTTCACTCTTAAGTTGTGGTGCCAGAAAATTGAAAAAAATATAAGTGCCTTGCCTTATATTTCTAATGGACGGTGGGATTGGAAGCAGCTGACAAAGAGATAAAAAGATTTTTCAAAAAGATGGATCCTTGCCATTTGATGGAACCAGACGTATTAGGTGAATGGACTGCACATCCGTCTGTCCCTCTGTTTTTTTCACGTGAAAGGAGGGTGGTTAGAGTCCTTTGGAGAGCACATGAAGCTTCCATTCAAGTCCTGGAAGTTCTACCTGCTCTCTGTATGGACTCAGGAAAGACCGTTTCTCGTTTGGAATCTTCCTTACCCTCTCATTGAGAAATGAGAGCAAGAGTCTGCAGTGATGATATAATACAAATCTCTATGTTACAGCCCTTGTCCATGGTTGTAGAAGTGAGCAGGTGCATAGTGATGTCCACCTCCCCCAGAGATGGGCTGCTTTCACGAACGCTAGGGTTTGGAAAGCGGTAGAAGGATGACACCCTGTGAGGTGGGTGGGTTGTGTCTCCAAATGGACGCTCCCTCTTCAGCTCTGCCTTCCTCCCCAGCGCACCCCTTCCAAAGTTCCCCAATGGGTCCCTTCCTCCACCCAACTTTTCTGCATGGCTCACCAGGCCCCCAGATGTGTTCTCTGGGTCATTGTCATGACCCTTTCTACTCTGTGCCTTGGGCTTAAATAACCCTTTTCATCTGCTTCACCCGTGCTCGGTATTTCAGACCAGCTCCCACGAGAGACTGTCAGGCAAGTTCAACCCCTTCCCTTTCTGTACTGTCTGTCCTCTTCATCTCCCCTTACTTTTGCATTTGGTTGCTTCTGGAATGCTGGGGGCATATCTGATTTACCTCAGCACAGCCTGGCAAACCACCCAGAGTCTGGTCCCATTGACCCTCAGCAATCCTTGGTGAACGAATGCACGCACGGTGATATGGAGAGAACTGTGACTTTTTCTTAAATTTATTTTTTAGTTTTCTTTAATGCTTATTTATTTTTGAGAAAGAGATAGAGTGCAAGAGAGGGAGGGGCAGAGAGAGAGGGAGACACAATCCGAAACAGGCTCCAGGCCCTGAGCCGTCAGCACAGAGCCTGATGTGGGGCTGGAACACGCGAACTGTGAGATCATGGCCTGAGCTGAAGTGGGATGCTCAACCGACTGAGCCACCCAGGTGCCCCAAGAGCTGTGACTTTTAAACACCTGTGTGAGAGGTCCTGGAAACCCAATTCCTGCCTGTGCAGAGAAGTTGCCTTGGAAAGGACATTTTGGGGGTGGGTGTTGAGACCCTCTGTTCCTGACTGAGAACCGAATGACAAATGGTCTCACTGGCTGTGGTCATCCGAGTACCCCTGGCAGCAGACCCCGGGACAGGGCTATTTGGGCCGTGACCCAGGAGGACAGGTAGAGGCAGAAGGAGATGAGGCAGCCTGTGTAGATGGCCCAGAAAGAACTCACGGCGGAGTGGTTACCACTGTGGGCAGTGGGGGCCCAGCCCTGTGTGGGAACCGTGGAGCTGGTGCAGGGCAAACCATGGGGTCATCTCACATGGGGAGAAGGGAGGGAAGTTGGGGACTTATTCCCCACCTCCCATCTATCCCTGGTGGGGCGCTGCTGGGGCTGGGTGGTAATGCCTGCCTCGGACAAAGGAAAACAAGCAGAGGCAGAAGCTAGGTCCTGGCAGCTGCAGGCGGGCTGCTGTGCACGGAGAGGGGACGGGCATCGCGGAGGTATGGGTGCTCCCGCTCTAGCCGCCCACCAACACCTTGTTTTCTGCGCGAAGGCAGCCTGGGTTTGTTTGCGACAGCAGTGGGTCAAGGCAACGGACCGTAATTGACCCAAGCAAACTACCGCCATCCCATTCCTGTATTTCCCCAGTCTCTCTTGAAGACCAGGGTGGTCGTTGACCAGTTAGAGCCAGTGAGACCGACAGGCAGGGCAGCTCCGGAGGCTTCTGGGAAAACTTCCACTCTTGTGCTAAAAGGGGACTGATCCGTCTGGCGTCATGTCTCATCCCTCCCTTTAGACGGAGTGTAAATATGATCTGGGGAGTGATGGCACAGCAGCCTCCTTGGCACCTGGAGTGAAGAGTTTTCAGAACCACCGCGTGGTCCTGCCTGCCTTGACCTCCACCCTCTGGTCACATGGGGGAAGATAAGGTATCAGGTGTCAGATATTGGGGGGAGTGGGGGAGGGGACGGCAGGTGGGAAGGGTGTTCGTAAAAGGGCAAGGACCCCAGGATGTGCCACTATAGTGTAGCTCCCCAAATTTTGGAGATGAATGTATATTCTTCTATTTCTGTAACACACTGCTGCAGGCTTAGTGGCTTAAAACAACACGCATTCATTCCCTCACTGTCCTGGGAGTCAGAAGTCTACCATTAAAGCGTCTGTAGGGCAGGTTCCTTAGGAAGGCTGCAGGCAAGCATCCTTTTCCTTGCCTTCCTCAGCTTCTAGAAGCTCCCATGTTCTGTAGCTAGTGCTCCCTCCCACCCCTACATCCTTCCCACCCTTTGCACCCTTTCATCACGTCTCCTGTCAGGCTTGATTCCACTTTCATCCCAACAATGAGGGCGCTTGTGGGTGCCCTAGGTCCACCCGGATAACCCCAGGGTTCTCTCCCCCTGTCAGAACCCTCACCTTTACCATATAAGGTAACGTCTGCTGGTTTCAGCGGGCAGGACCTGGATGTCTTTGGGAGGGACCCTGCTCAGCCTGCCACAGAAGAGGTGAGTGGGTTATTTGAAAAAGACAGGAGGCAGCTGGACGTCCTGTCTGGATGCTGGGGCTGGGGTGGGCCAGGGGTAAGACCCTGTGTTTGGATGCTCAAAGGCAGAGGATGTGGAAACAAGAAAGAGGTCCTGAGTCCAGGACTATGACCCTCGAGCCTGGAACCATGGTGTCAACCAAACTGGGTCAAGTGTAAACCGTCAGGTCTTTCGGTGGCTGGTTGGGGAGGGGACTCCTGGGCCACAATGGATGGCGAAATGAATGGAGAGACAAATTAGGACTCCTACCAGACACCCCTTTCTCCTGGTGAGCAGGAAAGCCTGCTGTGTCCCTTTGCCCCTCCGCACCTCCAGGTGAGGGGAGGCTGGGGGTCCAGGGGCTGGGGTGCTTCTGCCTGTTCCTATGAGTCTGGACAAGGACACTGAGTCTGTGCTTCCTGCCGGCGGGGGGGAGAGGTGAGCGAGGAGGTGAGGGCAGGACTTTCACTTGGAGAGCAGGCCTGGGAATGTGGGCCTGGAACAAAGCCTGCTTGTTCAGGGGCCAAGAATGTCACCCCACTGGTTCTGCGCCTGGCCTCTGAGCCCTGCCCTGAGCAGCGGGGGAACCGTATCCACAGAGGGAGAACATAAATCAGGCGCGGGAAGGCCACCCTCCACTGTCACAGCGTCGCCTCCAACTCCCTTTCTGCTTCTCTGCCCCGTCATGGCTACTCACATGATCTGCTGCATTGATTTCAGGCCTTGGTGTGCTTTTGTCTGGCTTCTGGGTAGGGCTGGGCGTCCTGCAGGAGGAGAGGGGTGCAAGCGAACTGAGCGTTGGGCTGGAATAATCCAGTGGAATAACCACCACGGCCTTCGTGTTTGGGAGCACCCTCGGAGACGTTAGGTCACTTGCCAAGGTCATGTGGGCAGGGAGCAGAGGAAGGGAGAACTGTAGTCTCTGACTCGCCCACTCCCAACCCTGTGTGCTTGTCAGGGGGCCACTCACTGTCCCCTACTACCTCTCAACGTGGCACCCTGTGTCCTTCTCAGGGGACCACTGTCCCCTACGACCTCTCAACGTGGCACCCTGTGCCCTTCTCAGGGGACCACTGTCTCCTACGACCTCTCAACGTGGCACCCTGTGTCCTTCTCAGGGGACCACTGTCTCCTACGACCTCTCAACGTGGCACCCTGTGTCCTTCTCAGGGGACCACTGTCCCCTACGACCTCTCAACGTGGCACCCTGTGTCCTTCTCAGGGGACCACTGTCCCCTACGACCTCTCAACGTGGCACCCTGTGTCCTTCTCAGGGGACCACTGTCTCCTACGACCTCTCAACGTGGCACCCTGTGTCCTTCTCAGGGGACCACTGTCCCCTACGACCTCTCAACGTGGCACCCTGTGTCCTTCTCAGGGGACCACTGTCTCCTACAACCTCTCGACCCGACAGTGGGAGCAAACTTGTGACACAGGCCCGTTTTCTCCACCCCAGACAATGGGAATTCAAGGGTTTAGCTGAAAATAGAGCGGGGTTTGTGGGAGCAAAACCATGCGAAGACATTTTGAGTTGGACTCCGTGATAAACAGAGATTTGATATTTCTGGATAATTCCCACCGAGCACCTTTCCTCTTTAATTACCTTGTGGTCACCCTTTTAAAGGTGATTAAAGCTATTATTCAGTAGATGTGGTTATAGATTGAGTGGGAACCTGGTCTTTCTTGTGGTTTCTCTTGCAGCAATTAAATCCGGCCGGCTTGTAGACACTGTGTGGCAGGAGGGGTTTACCAAGCAAAATGATTTTCCCCTTTGGGCGATGTTAAATTTAGGAAAAATGCAATTAATTATATCAGACAGGTATCTATTATATATCATGCACACGTTAGAAGCTCTTCTGCCCGTCTGGGTCCAAGGCCCCAGCCCTTCCCTGGGGGCGTGGCTGGTCCTCACTTGAAGCCTCCTCCCCTGCCCTCCCTGCACCGCTCCCTCCCACCCACCCATGCACCAGCCCCTCCCCCACCTGACACCCACAGCTCTCTTTGGAAGTAAAAAGGCAAGTACTCGTGTTTACCAGAACTGGCTGTTTGGGTGCTTGTGTTGAGAAGTACAAGAGCTCTGGGAAAGCGGGGCAAAGGCCACCCATATTGCCTCTGCCTTCCACCTGTTGTGTGGTCCAGGGAGAGACCCCCGCCTCCTCCCAGCCTCCCGGTGCCTCCTTCTTCCCATCTGCAAAATGAAAAGGCTGAACCAGACACCTTCAAGATCCCATTCAGCTCCAAGTGAGGGATGCCAACGGCAGCTCAGCGGACGAGAGCCCCAATTCCTCTGTAAAAGACATAATTAATATTTCTTTTTTTCTCAGGTGCTGTTCTGTGTTCCTGATGTTGAAAGAGGCTTGGGCTTCATCCATGATTGTACTCTTTCCTCTTTGCTGGGAGCTTCACTAGCCCTCCCAAGGATTTGAGAAGAAGGGTTCACAAATGTTATTGAGAAGCTGCGTTCCGCTGGGTCTCTGGTGGGAGCCGGCAGTGAGCAGATGCTCCGAAAATATTTGCTGGAAAACCAAGAGGCGACTTTTCAAAGATGTCCATGATTCGGTATCGTTCATCAGATACCAATGCAACACCAGACGTACCCATAATCGCCCGTGTGGCCAGATACTTTCTCATAGGACCTGCACGTGTCGTGTGTCCATTGGTGGGGATTACGGTCCTGCGGGCTTGGGCACGAGACCCAGAGTGCTTTCCTCTCGTTGTTTGATCTGGTCCCTTCTCTGAGCACTATCTTTCTGTCTTCATTCCCCTTCCTGATGAACCGGGAGAGGCTTACCTGCCAGCTGTCTCACGAGAGTGTTGTGAGGATTAATGAGATAATATTTTCTAAGTGCTCAGAGATCTTCTGATGAAAGAGGCTATAAAAGTACAAAGTGTCACTATTATTATAATTGATGGCATTTCTGAGAGCTTTCAAAGTGTATGCTGGGTTATACAGAAGACAGAGGAGGTCCTTGCTTCAGAAGCCAGCCTTCCCTTGGGGGAAAACAAGGCCAAAGAGCCTGCGTGTGGCCAAGACGGGAGTGAGGGGTCCGGGCTCACACGCAGCAGCGGGAAGGGTGTGGAGAAAAATCGGGCTCCGTGATGGGGCACAGGCGGGGAAATCGCGATGCTGAGAGATACAGGAAGGTCTACAAAGATGGCTTCCCTCTGGGGTAAATAAGGGTCAGCTAATGACCAGAGCTCAAAGCAAAGCGCATCCCCGTGAGGTTCCCGTGTGGTTCTCTCTCTTGTTACGGCATGTGCACCGGGGCCCTGCCAAAGAGCCCTGCTCACCCCTTTGCTGCAGGATGACTGAAGCCCTCCCATAAGTCACCTCCCCGCCACCCCCCCCTGGCCAGGCGCCTTTACACGAGAAGTCCCCATATGCAGAAGTTCAGGGTCTGGAGGGGAGGACCGACACAGGCACCGAGCCCCCCTCCCCCCCGCCCCCCCCCCCCGTACGGGAAACGGTAGTACCGTGAAGCCGGGAAAGCAGAAGACACGGTGGGAGAACACAAAGGGGCAATTCCAACAGACAGTGGGGGGTCAGGGGTGGCGTCCTAGAGAAAACTGGTCACTGAGATGACACCTGAAGGTCCCAAAGGGGGAGGGGTGTGACTTTGGGGTTGGAGGGGTTAATCCAAGCAGCGGGAACTGCATGTGTGAGGCCAGGAAAGTCAAGAGCCCACGCTTGCTTGGGGTAACGGTAAGCAGGTGGGCCTGGAAATGAGATGACCAGCTTAGAGAGCCGGGTAAGGCCTGCCTGCTGTGACCTGAGGACATGTGACCTGAGTCAGTGGCCATAAGGAGGGGGTGGGTGGGGACATCAAAGAAATAGCATCTGCAGGACCAAGTGAGGGGAATAAAGAAGGAGGGGAGGGTTTTAGTGCAGTATCTGTAGTCTGAGTTCATATGTCTGAGGCCCAGACTACACTGTGGGGTCTTTGAGAGAAGCCACCGGGCTCAATCTGTCTTTGGGCCAAGAACGGTGACAGGAACAGGACCTGCTACATAATTTGCTGAGTCCGGTGACAGGTGAAAAGGTGGGGGCGCTTGTGCAAAAATGGAGAACACTAAACCCAGTGCGGGGCCCTTCTAAGCACAGGGACCTACCTCCATGTGCCACACGCACGCCCACGAAGCCATCCCTGGCCAGCCTTGTTGACGGTGCTCAACATCTTGGGCAGAAGGACCATGTGGGGGAAGCAACAGGGAGCATGTTTCTACAGATTCACATACTCAAGTGTCAGACGGGCTGGCCCCCAGGCCTTTCTCTTGTGCACATGGGCACCGTTCTGATCGCCGGGAGGCCAAGAGGTATCATAGAAAAAAGCAGGAGAAAGGAGACATAGAAAAAGCAGGAGAAAGGAGAAGAAATATTGACAGGTCTTCAATATCTGTTGGACAGAAAACACAAGCATGTTCTTCTCCTTTTCAGTGGAAGGGCTCTGTGACTCAGCTCCTTCCTTGGCACCTGAATGGTTTTTCTTGCCAGATGAATCAGTTTAAAAGGAAACACCACTTTATTTGAGTTAGTGAGTCAAAGGAAGTGCCAACACATTGGGCCAGAGTGAGCTTCTGCCCAGAACACCCTAGGAGATGCATGTGCCTCCTTAGGAAAGTTCAAAGCTGATACGTATTCTACATATATTAATCCACAAGTATCTCTCTAGCACCCACTTTGCTAAGTCCCTGCTAGGAGCTGGGACACAGGCATGAACAAGACCAAGTCCTTGCTGCCTTCACGGGGCTTGCACTGCATGAAAATTCCTTATAAAGTATTCCTTATAAAGTTGTGACTGCTTTCAGTAATGAAAACCGTGTTGCTGTTTTCTGTATTGGATGTATTGTGCTCATCTGTAGAATGCATTTATTTCAGGAAACACAAAAATATGTACAAAGGTTTCCTGCAGCTCATGACTAATATTTTTTTAATGCTTATTTATTTTTGAGGGAGAACGAGTGGGGAAGGGGCAGAGAGAGAGGGAGACACAGAATCCGAAGCAGGCTCCAGGCTCTGAGCTGTCAGCACAGAGCCGGACGCGGGGCTCAAACTCACGAACTGCGAGATCATGACCTGAGCCGAAGTCGAACGCTTAACTGACTGAGCCGCCCAGGTGCCTCAACTCATGGCTGACTTTTGAGTGTTCTTTTGTTTCCCCAGAAACTCTTGAGCCTCTTAACTTCCAGTCTTCATACCAAGAAGGTATTCAGAGAGGTAACAGCCCCAGGGGGGAAGGGCTTCTATATGTATTCTCCTGTTTTCCTGAAATTTAGTTCTATGACTTTAGTTATGTACATTAGCCTTGCTATGGTTGAATGAAACGGGAGCTTGAGTGAACTTGCTGTTCTCTTTCTGGTCTTGTACTTCAGACCTCACTGGTGCACACTTTCTCTTAATTCATTGAGTACATCGTCGATACATTTCTGCGGTATGTTGGCGGTAAACTCCTACTCTTATGTTTAGGAAGTAATTTTGACGGACTTCTTACATTTTTAATGGCAAATATCTTGGAAGTTTACAGTGTATGTGTGCATGTGTGTGTGTGTGTGTGTGTGCCCATGCCCTCTATGAACTGGAACATTGTTTTTCATACCACTTGGGCAACACAACACTCACGATGACCAGTGGCCAAATCATGCATTTAGCATCCAAATGCAATTTTTAAAAATTTTTTTTAATGTTTATTTATTATTGAGAGACAGAGAGACAGAGCATGAGCAGGGGATGAATCATCCAGGTGATATCAACATCTTCTGTGTTTCCTTCCATGGTTTTTCTCTTCCCCAGTCTTTCCACATGTAAACCCATCAAGTTTAGGGACCATGCCTGAGAAATTATTCAGCATTCAGATCAATGTCAGGCTTTTTCCTATATGTCATATTTAATAACTAGACTATCATATCACTGTTTTTTTTTTCTGTCAAATCTCTAACTCCACTGCCCCCCAGGGAACACCTGTGAGCCAGGTCAACCGATGAATGCCTTTGGCCCTAGCCTTTGAACCTGTAAACCCACGGATCTGGACCTGCCAAGGCACACCTGTTTTCAGGACCTTTACATTTTCCCATTAAGGATGTAAGTGCTACAGGGGCAGTTGGATTTGCAGAAGAGTAGATATGACATCTTTTTCAGTAATTTCATAATGGAAGCTGCTTTCAGAAAGGCTTTCATCTCTCTGACACCTGAGTACATTTTTCACTAAATGGAATAAGAGAAATAGCATTAAAATGAGCAAGGAAAAAAATATTTTGCAATGGAAGGAGTTTCCTGAACATGGATAAACCCTGTCCTGTTCTAACTATGAAACTGTCACAGCATACTTCACGACCCCAGTCCCCTTTCCTGTGAAATGTGGATGGCAATTCAGCAATTTGGAGAACAAGATTAGGTAACAAACAAAGGGCCTAGCCTACTGTTAAGACTGCTCTCTCTCTTGGGGCCCCTGGGTGGCTCGCTCGGTTAAGCGTCCGACTTCAGCTCAGGTCACGATCTCACGGTCCGTGAGTTCAAGCCCCGCGTCAGGCTCTGTGCTGACAGCTCGGAGCCTGGAGCCTATTTCGGATTCTGTGTGTCTCCTCTCTCTGCCCCTCCCCCATTCATGCTCTGTCTCTCTCTGTCCCAAAAATAAATAAACTTAAAAAAAATTAAAAAAAAAAAGACTGCGCTCTCACTCTCTCTCTCTCTCTCTCTCTCTCCCTCTGTCTTCATCTCTTTCCCCAAGTCCTCCCCACTTAGACTGCCAGAACTAAAAAATACTTTAGATACCATCTGGTCGTGCCCTTCCCAAGTGAGTGGACAAGAGTTTCCAGATTATTCCCAGAGAGCAGAGGATAGCATTGAAGCTACACACAGATCCCTCACTCCAAGGCCCATCTTTACCCAAACGCTTGAGGCTGAAGGTTCCCTCCCACTTTCCCCACTGAAGATGTTTCTGATTGTAAGTTGTAAATTAATTAAAGAAAAAGAAGACAATTTTGACCCAAAACAGTTATTCAATAAATGTTTGTAGGAGGAATGGAATTCTTCAAAACCAAAAACTCAGGTACAAATTCATTCATAACACTAAGGCTAAGAAAAATGATTTCAGGTCTGTGTTGATAGTTATGCACTTCTGTCTGTAGCCATTGTTACTGATGTTTGGTGCTGGATTGCACCATTCTGGGCAGTCAAGGGAAACAAACTCAAGCAAAGCAAAGGGTGTGATATGGAAGAGATATTCTCTTCCTACCATATCCTTTGGCCATCAGTGGGTCCAAAACAAAGTTCAAAGTTCTAGATCTTTCTTAGAGCCTGGGACTCGGTCCTCAGCATGGTGCTCTTCAATAATTTGATCACCTGTGTGAACAAGCACAGGGAGGAATTTGGGAAGAAAACCAGGGTTGGGAGAAAGGAAAAGTACTGGCTGAAAGAATCCAGGAAGATGTAGACAGACTAGAGCATCCTAGTGGACCCAACAAGGCAAACATTAACTAAACAGGGGAAAGATACATTTTTGTATTATTAAAAGCAAACAGAACAAAAGACCAAAACAAAGACAGAAAAAAAACAACAACCCATAAACAGAAAGATGGGATGAGGGTTTGTAACACAGAGTATTGACTGTTAAAGATTGATCAGATTCAATACCCAGACACTTCTGATAAAACAGAAATACAATAAAAAGTGAATTTTTGTTGTTTTAAGAGAAATTTGCATCTAACAAAAACATAACCTGTTTCCCATACCATTCAAAGAAGAAAAACCTTGAAACAACTCAAAGAGGCCAGCATTAATTGTCAAAGATAAGCCTCTGATTTAGAGAAAAAAACAAAACAAAACAATGGAGAGGTCAGAATGGCTACTGACTGAAGATAATTGTGGTGCTTACAAAACTGTGGTCCGGTCTTACAAAATCTTTTGGAGTTGGAAAAATGCTTTATTATTCTGTCCATAATAATATACTTAAATTGGCCATGATGTTGAATTGTCATTGGCTGGGTAATTTTAAGAGTAATGCCAAGGATGTTTCCAGCGTGTATCTTACTTGCCAACAACATAATCCTGGCAAGACTGTAAAGATGGGATGTGGGCAGGAATCAAAGCCTTGAAGCTCCTTTGAATATCCCCAAACCTCTTCATTGTGACAATTGGGCATTAAGTATCTTTTGGTCACTGTTTGCTTATTCTCAGGATACTGTGAGGCTTTTTTTTTTTTTTTTTTTTTTTTTTTGCAGCTGGAAGACTCTGATTGTTAGTGAAAAATTTGTTTGATTTGTTTCTGGTATGGGAAAATTGAATTCATTTTTCCATTGACAAGACAGGCACACATTTCCCGGGGACTCTTACTAATGAACTTCGCAAGACTTTGACTTTTACAGACAAAAACATGCTCCTCAGTGTTCAGGAAACACATGGAATTCTAAAACTAAGATCATCAATGCTTTCAGAGATACTAAACTTCCCTTGGCCTAAAGTATGCCATTAGCTTTAATCACAATGCAATCAATGACTTTTGGGACTCAGCTTGCACCTTCTACATTAATAGGAGAGTGTACCATATATTCAGGAATTCTGCCTTCAACCCTGTTACTGGGTGATGTGGTTAGGCACTGCAGTGGACTTCTGCTCTTGTGCCCAGTCTTATCGTCAACGAGTATAAGCAGCCTTCCCATACCTTCCTACTCAGCAGACTCTGAATTACCTACAATGAAAAGTTTAATCTTCTGGAGGAACATTGTTCTCAAACTTTGATAAAAAGACTTTATCAGTACTGTTAACAATAGAACTCTGGAAAGCTCTTAGGCATTGACCCTTGAAACCATGTTTTCTGATTTAACAAACACAAATCATCTTCCATGGACCATTGGCCATCCATTTAAAAAATAAACAGAGGCCTCCCCCACTGGCTCAGTTTGTGGAACATGAGACTCTTGATCTTGGGGTTGTAAGTGTAGAGGCCCACATTGGTGCAGGGATTACTTAAAAACAAAACAAAATCTTAAAAAAAATAAATAAAAGGATGAATTGAATGCTTTTCTGCTTTTGTAATAAAGTTATGTGGATATCATGAACCTCCTGACCATGATGCTTAATTGACCTGACAAGGTGCTTAATTGTTGTGGCATTATTTCCCAAATGCCAATATCCCAGCCCAATCATGAGAAGAGCATCAGACAAACCTTACTGGGGGATGTTCTACAAGGTTCCTGGTCTGTACTCTTCAAGAATGTCAAGGTCATCAAAAACAAAGAAATGCTGAGAAACTTGACAGACTGGAAAAGCCTGGAGAGATGTGACAACCACACATAGTGCAGTGCCCTGAATCAGTAAGAGGACATTAATGGGAAAACTGATGAAATCCAGGTAAAGTGTGAAGCTTACCAAATATTAATGTATTGATGTCAGTTCGTTCTTAGTTTTGGCAAATACACCAGGGTAATGTGAGCTATTAACAATAGGGGGTACTGGGTGAGAGTATGTAGGGGTTCTCTACCCTATCTTTGCAAACTTCCTATAAATCTAAGATTACTCCAAAATAAAAGAGCTCATAAAAAAATCTGCCGAAGGCACATTGTTTAACTCATTACCCCATGCCTCTGCGTGGGCAGTATCTTCCATGATTTAGCATCTGGAGTATCTTGGAGTATCTTGGTCCCCCACCTCCCCACAGCTTCCTGCATATACATATTGAGTCTAATAATATGAAGTGTTAATTATTGTATTTTTCTTTTTGTCATGGCCATCAGGAAACTCTAGTCCAACTTTGATACTGAATCAACCAGGTGAGCTCTCATGATCACCCTGTTCCCCTCTCTATGCATCTGATTTAAAAATAACTGTCATATATTTTCTCATGATAGAGATAACCTTTGTTTAGAACCACTCTTCTTTTTTCCCCATGTTCATATCCTAAGAGAGGTGGAGGGAAATTGGTGCTTCATTGGTGGTGGGTGGTGGTGAGGGCAGAGAGAGAGAGAGAGAGAGAGGGAGGGAGGGGTGGGGAGGGAGAGAGGGGGACACGGGCAGAGAGGAGCCTTGACACCATGTTTATGAGAACGAGGGCAATACCGGGGTTATCTCAGAGATGAACAGCCTCTGGGGGAAGGCATGGCATTATCTCATGACAAAGATGTCCTGGTTATTAAATAAGATTAGGTTCTGTCTGTGCATCCACTGAGGTCAAGGTCAAAACTGGAGTGTGAAAATTATGGAGAAGTAAGAACTAAAGGTGTGTGTCTATGAGATGTAAGACTGTGGGTTAAAGCATATCCTACCTCTGCTTGCCGAACACTTGCTGAGAACTTCCCTTGGCTCGTACTCTTGGCCTTGGAACCTGGGACCCTCTGATGTCTGCCTCAGGTCTTCTTCTCAGCTCCGCCTCTTGTCAACTCCTGTCCCCAGCATCACCCCTCACTAAAACCAAATATCTGCTGCTTCTCAGGACCCACGTGCAGCTCTGCCTCCTCATGCTCATTCCTTTCCTGCTAACCCAGAACTACAGCAGTGACAGGAAACGTCTATTCACTCCTGTGTGCCACATCTTATTCTAAGTGCTTCTTGAGTGCTTGGTCATTTCACTTTTATAGCAACCCCACAAAAGTAAGAAGTATTGTTGTCTCTGTTATACGGACAAGGAAACTGGCATGGGGAGGGTAAGATCACACAGTTGGCAAGTGGCATCATGAGGGCTCAGGCTCAGGGATAGGCTCTAGAACCACACTCTGAGCTGTACGACCTCTTCATGGCATTTCCTTGGGTCACTCTCTGCCTGGACAACTCCTTCTCAATCATTAACATCGTCTGAGATGCCTTCCCTGAGACCTTCCTAGTGCTCACTGATGTAGGGGATGGGGAGGTTTCCTGAGGTGCCCCTGGGAGGGACCACACAGGAGGAAGTCAAGAGCATGAGCTTACAGACCAAGGGGCCAAAGCCCAAGTCAACCAGGAGATGAGCCATCTTGGGTGGATCTCTCAGCCAGTTTGTGCTTCATCTTTCTGACACGTGCAAGAAGGATGGTCTCCTCTTTGGTAGGATTGTGGAGGATCAAACGAGAGAGCCCACGTGACATGTGTGAATGGCGCTTGGCCCATACCAGTCATCAGCAATGGCCAGCAAGGGCACCACATCTGGAACACAATAAGGTCTCAGTACATGGTACCTACCTACCAGCCGTAACCCAGTGAATTATGGTGAGAGTTTCTCCAGCTGACACTGAAACTCAGCATCTCATACCTAGAAGGGATCTGAGACAGACCAACATTTCTCTTCCATAGATAGGAAAACTGAGGCCGAGAATGAACACTCAGGAGGTGACTGGGTAAAGTCTAGAGGTTACTTTTTAAAGCATTTTAGTCCATTTTTCTTTCCATTGTGTCTCACTTCTGTATCCGTGGCGGGTATAAACCCACATTCAGGGTAGCTGTCTGTAGCCTCTCTCTCCCTCCCACACCTAAGAACTCTCCAGTTCCCCTGGAGAGACAAAGTGTTCAAAGTGTGCGTCTGCTTATTTCCAGCTTTGGGGAAGAAAGGAAATCAGGCCCTCAGCTAGCATTTGTGAAGCAGTGAGTACGCGTTGAAAATATCCCTTCGCCTTCACTTCCAGATGAGTGTGTTTTATGTTTTATTGTCCTTGTTTTATAGAAGGAGAGAACTGAGGGTCTGAAAGAGGATGTGATTCGTTTCAGGTTAAAAAGCCAGACAGTGGCCTGCCTAGAATTTGAACTCAGGGCAACACATCAGAGAGCCTCCTGGAGAACAGCGCTCTCCCTGGATGGAAGGGTGTTGCTTTACTCCACCCACTGTGGGACTTCCAAGAAAATAAAGAAGTGGGAAGGGGCCTTCAGAAGAATGGAGAGGTGGCTTTCTGTGCTGAGGTCAAGGGTGTCCTGGAAGGACTCGAAGGGCAGGAGGCCAGGCCACCTCAATGGGGACTCCAGAGGGTGAGTGCAGGCACCAAGATGAGGGATGTGTGAGGAGACTTAGGGCCTCTGGTTGGGAGGGAGGAGCCCTGAACACTGAGCAGACTGACACCTTTTCCCACCATTGATTCATGGCATGGCCTTGAGCAAGGTGCTTATCCACTGCTGACTCCAGAGCTGCCCATGCTCTTTATATATCCAGAGCTTCCAGAAACTTCTCTCTGTAGTGAGATGTGTACCCTGCCCTCTATTCTACCAGCGATTGACTTCCTTCTTCATTTTCCTCAGTGGGGATAGATATCTCTGTGAGCTCCCCCACTCCCTCTGCCGTGAATAATAGGTCCAACTCAATTTAATAAGATATTCATCTTTTAAAAAACATTAAAAATTTTATTTATTGAGAGATAAAGGCAGTGAGCAGGGGAGGGGAGGGGCAGAGAGAGAGGAAGAGAGACAGAATCCCAAAAAGGCTTCCAGCTGTCAACGCAGAGCCTGACGTGGGCTTGAACTCGCGAACTGTGAGATCATGACCCGAGCTGAAAGCAAGAGTTGGACACTTGACTGACTGAGCCACTTACATGCTCCAACAAGCTACTCATCTTCAGTGGGCAATGAGGGGCTGTAAGACGGAATGTGATTTAATTCTTACCCGCAAAGTTCTCACCAAATGATGAGATAGTTGACCAGATGACCAATCCCATGACAATGTGACAAACGAAATGACAGAGGTAGGAGGGTCTGCAAAGGGAACACTCCAGACCTGTTCAATCCCTCCACGAGGACTCATCTGGAAGGATTCAGGGCAAATAGGCTGGTGGCACCCCTGTTGCAGGAACACAAATTTGGAGGTAAGGACAAAGAGCTAAGGCTTTAGGTGTTTGTAGCTAAAGTGAAAGGCTCACATACGGCCCCTTATCGGCAAGGATTCTGGAAGACATGGCAGGGAAGTCAGGGGTGCATCCACGGAGGGCAGGATTTGGATCACGTACAGAAACATGTCAGTTTTTCAATTCTTGTATCTTGGAATCCTTAGGAGGTCTTGGCTTTGCAAAACAACATATTACCTCTGAATCTGAGTCTCTGAAATCCTGGCAGGGGGGCCCGTCCAGCCGGCACTGTTGCCATATGTGTTTAGAATCTCATGCACAATAATTAATTTCCATTCTGCAAAAATGAATAATTAATATAGCATCCCACGTCAATTGATCCAAACAGAAGTTGACACATATTAAGAGACACACGCTGCTGAGCAAACTTTTTAAACTGAGGCATTTTATTAACAAAGCAACTTTAAAAAATGCCCTATCTTCCAGACAATAGGAATTGAACATGTTCCAACAAAGAGGGCAGGCCAAGCAGAGGGAGTCGAGTTGAGATTTGGGGAGGGGGAAGTGATGGAAAGATTGCACTCGTTTGAAGTTGCTGGTGGGGGAGCTGAGTAGGAAGGCGAAGGATGCTCCAGGGATAGATGCAGAAAATAAAGTGACAGCCTTAAGGAATTTTAAGAGCTAAATATTTTACTTTGATTTTTAATTATGCAGCCATGATGGAGAAATATGGGCACAGTGATGGTAAAATTAGGGAGATAAAAAAAATCCAAAAACTCTCCATGACAGATGCTGGTTCGTAGATGCAATAGAGTCCTGACGGCTTCATCGTCCTCCTTATCTGATTCAAAGGTTCTTTCAATAAGTCACTTGCAAATGTGGACAGGGTTACGGAATATGTGGTGGACAAGAAACTGGACTGTGAATTTCCTGGACGCTGTGATAAGGATCTAAATGATCCCCATTCATCAGAATTCGGAGACACTGTGAAATACATTGTGATTCACTGTTTTCTTTTTCATAACTATTTGTACTGTTACAAATAGTAATTTCCACTGATTTGGGCCATTTGGGTCAACATCACGCCTCTCTGAAAAATGCTTCTGTGCGTTTGTTGGGAACATTGCGGTCCTTACTTTCAAGATCATGAAATAGAAGCGCAGTGTGGACAAGAAGGTACCTGCCCACCCCCCCAACACCCAACCAGTGATGAAGGTTGGAGTCTTGACATGAGCCTGGGTGTGTGGCTCCAAACCTTATGCTCATTTTGTAAAATGGGGCTATCTTCTCTTTAAGAGAACAGAAGTAGGTTTCTGACCTAACCCTAACCCTAGAAGAAAAGACAACTTTCCCAGATGAGGAAGGGGGAGAAATAGTATAATAAACATTTTTCCTGGGGATCTTGGAGGTGTAGGATGCATTGGCTTCACAAAATTCCCATGGTACCTTCATGGACGTCAAGAGGGATAATGCAGTTTTGGATGCATGAACAGAAGTATGAATCTTAGAATGAGGGAGGTGATGGGCTTGTATGCCTGGCTTAAGTCAGATTTCTCATGAGAGTTGCCCTCAGCTTTAGGTGTCCTGTTTAAGAAAGAGTCCCTGGACCTCCAGGAGGGTAGTGAGAAGCTTGGATGGGGTTGCCATGTGAGGACACTGCAGGGAACTCTCTAGATTGCTGAAAGTGAAGCCAGGATCACGCTCTTCTCCTTGGAAGAGTGCTGATGGAAATTGTCTAACCCACCCCAGAGGCCAGAGGAGGGACCCCTGGGTGGCAGCCTCGAGAATGAGGCTTTGTTTCAGGGAGAAAGCCCCACAGCCAGCATGCAGTCAGGAGCTGGCGTCAGGTGGGGCAGAGGGAGGTCAAGAAGCCATAGTCCTTCTTCTCTGGGGAGGAGAAGACAAGAGAGAAATCCCACGCTGGCCACATGGAAGGCTTAAAGGTCCTTTCAACCAACCTGGAGTCAAGGGCGGGAAATGGGAGGTGTTACAAGGTCATAGTGCACAGATGGTGGATGTGGGCAGAGGAGCAGTTGGGTCTATTTCTGTGCTACGTTGATGACAGCTTGGTTGCTCAGCATGGGCCATGGGGTGCCTGTGAACCAAGCTTCCTTAGACCCCACTCTCAACGATGTATTGGGGTGCAGAGCAATTGCACTGTGGCCATTTCAGGCAGTGATGCCATGACCCAAAGCAGCACGGGACAGTTCTGAGCTGGAAAGCACTGTTAAAATCATTTTGGTCCAACCTTCCCATTTTAAAAGAGTTCTCTCAATTGTACCAACATCGAGACTGGCACGGGGATAGAGCAGGCTGATGCCGGCGACCTCCCGGCCGGGTGACCCTGGGCACCACCTCTGAGCTCAGATTCTGCCCTATGAAATGGGGGGGGGGGGGCGTCTGTGGGGGCTCTTGGAAATATATGTGTAAAAATGTCACCTGACATGCCTGCAGAAATGGCCACCTAATGATTGTTACTGCAAGATGTGGGCTAGCACCGGGATTCCCCGAGCCCTAACCCAATTCCCTTCCTGCCACACCGATGACCACTAGGTAGGCTTCCATCACAGACAACTCGCATTCAACCACACAATTAGTGCAACAGTGTGAGCTGCCCACGGTGTCCCACAGGGAGCCCGCGAAAGTCACAACACGCCGGTCATCTTCTCTCGGAAACTTTGGCTTCAACTTCTGCCCTGTGTGTGTGTGTATGTGTGTGTGTTTACCCACGCCTGTGCCTGGAGTAAGATCATTATCTTTCCCTGACAATTCCCACATCATCGTATCTGACAGAATAGATTTGCTGTTTAAGGTAAATGTTGAATTTCCACACCATAGGCATGTGGTCTCAATTACAGGAATCACAAATGATTTATTGATTTTTTTTTTCAAAAGAAAATAATGACAGAAAAATGATGCGACGAGGATAGGGGGTGCAAGAGTCGGAACAGGACCCTGGTTAGAAACAATGAAGGGAGTATTATGATTCAAAAACTAATGGATGTCCGTGAAACAATCAGGAGTGGAATATTGAGAGAAACAATCCCTTGCTTTGTAACACATGCCATAGTGAGGTGCTGACTTACTTCTAGGAGATACGGTCTGAGGGATACAATCTATTTCAAGTGCCTTCACTTAAACAGTGTAATATTGTAGACAAGCCCGTCTGGCTCTGTGGGCAGCTCCCTGCGCCTCGTTCCCCGGCTCAGATCACTCTCTGAGCAAAGGCTTGGTGTGTGGGGCCGGGGGCACTGGATGTGGAGGCAGAAGAGCTCTGTAAATGACCTTGGACGAGTTAATAAACTCTCAGGGGCTTGGTTTCCCTCCGGAAGTATATACCGAACTAGAGAGCCCCGGTTCCGTCCAGCTGTGAGAAAGACTTGGATCTTTGGATTTTTGCATGTGAAAGTCAGGCTGGGGCGCTGGGGTGGGGAGTGGTGGACACACACACACGCGCGCGCGCACACACACACATGACACAATTCCTAAAGGGAAGGCCAAAGACCGAAGTTTCGTTAAACACTTTTTATAGTGATTTGAAATGAAGCCAGATCCAACTGACGGAAAGCTGTAGGGAGAACACATGGGCACACACACACTGTGTTTGCAAATGATCTCCTGCGAGCCAAGGTGGGGTGTGCGAAGAGGTTGATGTCCTTCGTTCTGAGCATCATGCTTAGCTTGGAAGGGTTTGTTTCGCCTCAGGGTTTAAACACATCAGGTCTGGTACCTTTGGTGTTTTGGTAGGTTTTTTTTTTTTTTTTTTTGGTTTGTTTTAGTAGAGGGTTTTTCCCCCCAGGAAAAGAAAAAAAATGTTAGCTAAAATAAAGGAGCCAGGGGAGGGCCAGGCCTGGCCCGTGAAGTCCTTCTCCGAGCAGCGAACAAGCCTTCTGCGGGGGGCCGGGGGTGCTCCCTGGGAGCGCAGACAATGTGGAAGGCATTTGACTTGCTGTATGAGTTTTCATCAAAGATTTACAGTGTTCACGCTCAACAGATTCTTTGCATTAAAATCTGTGACTGTAAAATTTCAGGGCGAAACGTTGATCTTTCTTTTCCTCGTTAACCCTTCGCCCCACCTCCTGAGAGGATCTGAAACACCCCGTCTATCTTTGTTAGCTCATTTCTCCTACTAAAAATGGCCCCATTTCTTGGCACCCTGGCTCCTGTGGGACCCCCGCACACCCATCCACGTGGACTATGCCTGATGAGGTGAAGGGTGCTTGGCCCAGAATCATGAGGCTTTGCTGAAGGATCCCTAAGAGAAAACTCACCAGCCTCCTGTGGCCTCCCCATCTGGGGGGATCTCAGCCAAATCATGCAGTCACTGGACTGAACTTGTAGGAGGAGGAGGGCCCTGTTATTCCTATTTTTTTGTGCTAAAATATGCATAAAATTTACTGTTTGACCCTCTTCAGGGGCACAGCATAGTGACACCAAGTATATTCCCATTGTTGGGCGTTCATTCCCACCGTCCATCTCTAGAACCTCATCATTGCAGGCACAAGCCCTGTCCCCATCAAACACTGACTCCCCATTCTCCCCTCCCCCAGCCCCTGCTAACCTCTATCCTACTTCCTATCTGTGTGGATTTGCCAATTTTAGGTGTCTCACATAAGTGGGATTGTCTTTTGGGGGCCGGCTTGTTTCACTCAGCATCATGTCCTCGAGGTTCACCCATGTGGTAGCAGGTGTCAGAACCTCCTTCCCTGTTGAGGCTGGATAATATTCCGTCGTCTGGATGTACCGCCCTTTGCTTATCCATCCACCCCTCCAAGGACTCCTGGGCTGCTCCCATGTTTTGGCTGTTATGTGTCATCCTGCTGTCATTGTAAGTCTATAGATGCTTCAGTCCCTGGTTTTAATTCTTCTGGTTGTTTACCTAGACATGGAGTTGCTGAATCGTATGGCAATTCCATGTTGAGGTTTTTGAGAAACTGCCAACTTGTGAGTCTTGGGCTGGGACACGCGGATGGCTGTGTGTGGATCTTCAAGGAACGGCCCTGCCTCCTCAGGGGCCAGAGGGGGGCTCGCGAGGCTCGGTGGGGCGTTAAGCCGTCTGTCGTGGAAATGCTGATTCAGGGAAGACCCCGGCTACTCCGGCATTTTGTTTTCGCTCCACATAAATGTTCTGGGGTGCAGTTATGCCATCCTTTGCCAGAGGCTGCGCAGAGAGATTATTGGATGTGTTAACGGGGGGCGTGAGGCTTGGGAAGCAACAGAGATCTGCGGCAAAGCTAAACGTCAGCTTCGTCACGCCGGGGTGGGGCGGTAGGCCTGTGGGGTAAGCTCTCAGGACCTCAGGTGCGCCCGTGGTGCAGCAGGGCCACGGGCACCATCTGCAAGATACAGGATTGGACGTGGAGATGATGCGTTCCAACCCCGTGGCAGGTGTGGACCGGACAGTCGCATGGCCAGTCCCGAACTCACAAATGGCAGGGCTGAGACTGGAGGCTGTGTCCCTCTGGGATTCTGAACCATGTGCCCTTCCATCACAGTTTACACACACCCTGGCCCAGTTTTCCCATCTGTCAAATGGGACTCCCAACACTCCCCTACTGGAGAAGCTGCAAGGCACCGATGGGATGGCTTGTGTAAAGGCCCTGCGCATCCCTTGGCACGAACGAGCACTCACTATGGGCCCAGTGCTGTGCTGATGTTTTGCGAGCAACATCTCATGGTGTCTGTCTCTACCAGTGTTCTTGAAGGCGGGGGGTCCCAGTGCATGCAGGAGTCTCTGGGGAGCTGTGGAGAGACGGAGAAATGTGCTCAAGATTTCTCAGCTGCAGAGCCGTGGGGCAATGCTCTGCTCCTCAGGCAAGGCCCTTGGCCTGCAGCGGGAGGGGTGGGCAGTGTCTGGCGGGCAGAGGCTGGCTGCGTCGTGCCCTGGCTCGGGGCTGACGCCGCTGCTGGGGCCGCCCCTGTCTCTGCCCGGTTTCCTGCGTCTGGATGGGTCTGAGGTTGCGAGTGGTTTCCTGTTTCTCTGCAGCTCAGGACTGGCCTAATTGGAAAGACATGTCAGGCTGATGTGTCCAGTGTGCTGGGGATGAGGTTGGGGGGGGGGGTTCCAGTTTGCTCAAGTCGTGTCTGTAGAGGAATCTGAGTGGGGACACACGGGGGGATTGGAGAACGCAGACCTCAGGGGGTTCTCTGAAGGGCTTCTGTGGGCCACATCACACTTATCACTTCGTGCAAAGCCGCTTGGAGGAGGCAGTGCTGAGTCTGCCCTCTGTGGCTCGCCTGTGGTGGGCAGTTGCCTTGGCTCCCGCAGCCTCCCTTCTTCAGCGTTAGATGGGTGTGGCCCAACTTTACAAAAATGGAAGCCCATGTATGGCCATGAGCAGACATGAAAGCCTGGGATCCAATTCTGCCGACGGACAGATACATACAACCTTTAGAACACACCCCAGCTAGCCCCGAGGAGGTTTTCCAATCCCCTTCAGAATGGATAAAGAAGAGCACTCAAGTGAGCCATCCAAACTTGTGAACGTGTTCACCATGGTGGATGGCTTCTAAAGGAAGAGACAGGCATCGTTCTCTGTCGTCCAGGACTTAACTCTTCTTGATGTGGTCGAGAAATCTCCAGATTCGAATTTTGGCTTCTTGCTCTCAAATTTAGTATTGGGGTGGAGTAGAAGCACTTCACCCCATCATGTCTTCCTTTTCTTAATGTCTGACGAGCCTCAGTGTTCCCATCTGCAAAATGGCCGCTGAGGGAGGCATTGCCTTGAGGACCAAATGCTATGAACAGAGTCTGCACTCAGCCATTGATTCTCTGGCTGTTGGTCCCCATCCTCCATTCAGGATGAAGTTGTCCTTGCCTCTGAGATGTGTGGTTCTTCTTCCTAAATTCTCAATACTCCTGTCCAACAGTTCCCCCTGCTTCTGCCGGCAGGCTTATCGGCGAGCAAGGCAGACGGAGGGCTCGATTTCATGCTGTGAAGTGGCCTCCCATATGTCTGAAGAAACCATGGCCACCGCAAGCAGCATTCCATCTCCCGGTTGGTGGCGGCTGACCACAAGGACATGTGCTCGGCTGAGCTCACGCTGGCACGATCAGTCTCCTGCAGAGCTTGGGGAGGAAGGTCTCCACCGCCCCGTGACTGTGAAGTCTGACGGCCCCAGGCTCATGCAGAATAAGGTCCTGGGATGTTACAGGTGTATTGGTCAGAAAGTCTAGCCCTTCAGCTCTACCCGCAGCCAGCACGGTTCACTGTTAGGCCGGGTTGGCTCCCACGTTGGATCCCTTACACCAGGGATGGCAGGAGGTCAACAGGGAGGGGCTCCCAGATGGTGGTTCCAGATAAAATGACAAAGGAGGCAATGTTTTGTTCAGATTTCGAAGAAACAGTGTGGTGTGCTAAGGGATTTGCAGACAGACTGGAGTTTCATTTGATCTCGGGCAATCACTGGCTGTGTGGTGTTGGACAAGTTGGCTCACTGCAATCAGTTTTCCTCATTTGTAAAAATGGGGATAGAATTGCTATGCGTGTGTGTGTGTGTGATGATTAATAGGAAGGAATGCACCAAGTAAAGTAGCTGGCACGTGGTAGGTATTCTATGCAATTAACTTTACTCTCCCCTTTATTTCCTCCAGTGTCCTATTAAAAACCTCTTAATCTGTTTTCATCAATGGTTTATTGGGCATCTATTGTGTGCTGGGCATTGCACTAAGCCATAGGAATGTGACTGAGGCGATCTTAGACACTGCCAACATGGACCTTGAAATCTTTTGAGGAAAGAACCCATGGAGAGAAGAAATGGCCCCCAGAATGGCTCAGGCAGGAGATGTGGAAGTGATGGGGGGAACAGGGGAGGGTTTCTACCCCCTTCAATTGTTCAGTAAATATACATTAAGGCCTTCAATGTTCCACACCACCTACCAGGCATGTGATGTACCGAGATGAATGATACCTGCCCTACTTTTCAAGGGGTGCATTCTAGTAAAGCAGATGTACATGCAAACAGACAGCTCCAGTGTCTTGGGTAAAGATCCCTTGGAAGTATAGACACCTGGGCAGAAACACTCCTTTTTAAGGCAGCATCCCCTAAGGAATCCTCAACTGTTTCTACTCTGAACATCATAACCTTGACTGTAATGGAAATCTGGGCTGGAATGTCAACTCTCCCAGTCAGGATCGCAATGGTCAACGTTCACCTTGGTTTCCCCATTTGTGGAGAAGGAGGTAAGGGGATCCAAGGTATATGGCTTCCTCTGGGCTAGGAGTTTTTTTTCTGTTAGCTTGTTTGATACATAGTTGGTACAATTCGCTTCAAGTAAGGAAGTACAGACCAAGGAGGTGAAGGGACTTGCCTAAGGTCACACGGCCAGTGGGTAGTTGAGTAGGTTTCCAATCAAGGCTGAGCTGTGTCCAAAACCCCCGTGTCTTTTGCTGTTGCTACTGCTGCACTTGGCTTCCTGCGTGGGACCCGACGATATGCACTCACCCTGGATTTACCCCAAGGCGTGGTGCAGGAGAATTTTCACGGTCTGCCTTCCAGTGGTCACACCTTTGGAGAAGGGTGGCTCTGAGTGGAGATAACTCCAGAGTGCAGGGCTCTGGGCACCATCTCCTGGGCTGAAGGTGCTGAAGTCACTAGATCCTGGGAAGACTGTTCCTCACCATATTCGGAGGAAACCCCATTGCTCCGTATTTATCTAATTGATCCCAGCGCTGGCCAGTGGCGAGCCAACATGAGGCATTTGCTGACTGTGTGCCATTCTATTTTTTGAGTTAGGATTCATAGGAAAGCAAAGCCACAGTTTTTGCAGCCAAGTGGGGAGGTGGGGCCAGGCATTTGAACAATGGGTTGGCTCCTTGGCCACCAGACTGGGCACAGTCATATTTGGTAATGTGTGGGGCAGGAAATAATTATTTATTGGTGCATTTATTTTCAGGGCTGTGGGTAACAGGCAATTGAATCCAAATATGGTCTGAAGAAAGTTTCGGTTCCATTATATACCATCTTCTGCTCTTGGCCCTGGCTCTTTTAGCTTTCGCGAATGACCTTCCAACAATTCAAACTATGTTTTCCAATGAGATTAATGTCATTCAACACATAGATGCCTGCATCCATGCTGCTTTTTTAAAAAGAGAGGCCTTTAGAGGAATCCTCGTGTGGTTTGAGCACTGGCCAGAGAATTGCTTCTCAACGTCCTGGGGAAAATGGGGACTTTGGTATTACAGCTGATACCCAGCTTTGGTATCAGCACTGGAACCCTCTCCAGGAAGTTATTGGACATCTCCTGATCTTAATGTCCTCATCTATAAAATGGGCATAAAGTGCTTCAAAAGTAAAAATGGAATGCTGTGCTCTGAAGCGTCTTGATGCATGGTAGGTATCTGAGCCGGGTTGGACAGGCTCCCCACCAATTCATGTCCTTCCCAGTAGCTCAGAATGTGGCCTTGTGTGATGATAGGGTCATTGCAGATGTGTCATACTTGTGTGGGATGGGCCCTTGATCTAGTATAACTGATGTTCCCATAAGAAAAGACACAGATGTGGAGACAAAGACCATACAAAGACAGAAGCAGAGATTGGAGTCAGGAGACAGCAAGCCAAGGGGGTCTGCTACCACCAGGAGCTGGGAGATCCATGGGCGATTCTATCCACAGTCTCAGAGGGAGCACAGCCATGCTGATACCTTGATTTCAGACTCCTGGCCACCAAAAATGCAAGAGAATAAGCATTTCATACAAAGATCTCACTTTGGAATCTACCACAGAGGACCGGTATCTCCTATTTGCCTACACTTGGTATCTGGAGATACACGGAGATTGGAGAGTACAGGGGATGATGAAGTCAGGCCACCGGGTTTCCAATGACCTGGGTGAGGAAAGGTTACTTCTCTTTCTATTCTCCTACCTCTGGTCCCCATTTAGTTTTCTGGCAGAAAAACCTCAGTCTACTTCACGCACATTCCCATAATATGCAAGTTTGGGACACTGGTTCGTTTTGCACGGAGAAAACTTCTGCAAATCCTACATATATATACATATATATATATATATATATATATATATGTATATATACACCTATTTGGTTCCCTGTCTCCAAACATAGACTCTTTGAAGTTCACAGAGATGTTCTAGGTGCCACACTTTTCCCGGGTGGTAATTCGCCATCAAATATCTGAGTGGGCAAAGGTAATTTATGCAGGCATCTATCATGCTTATAAAGGCCAATGCCATTTCTTCAGGCCCCTGTGAACACTTAGGGCTGACAGTGCCTAAATAAACTGGTTTATTTACTGCAGTAGTTACCTGTTTAAGACTAGCTGTTACGTTAAGTAACACAGAGTGCCCCGACTAATAAATTTACAGCATGCCTGTTTGTTTTACTGAAGAATTTATTGCAGTAGTAATAACTGTCAGAGGGCGAGCCTGGAGAAAGGGTTGGGGCTAACACGGGAGGATCTGTCACATGACCGCCTTCCTGATAGCCACTCTGCAGCTCTCGTCAGCAGCTCGCGGGAAGGGAAACTCGGGACCCAGCTTCTGGGGGAAAGCCGTCTCTTCTGTTCAACCCAGACGGGTGTGAACCACAGGCTTTGTGTGCTGTGGGCGTGACTTACAGGAGCCCCTTGGACTTGGCTTCCATGAATTTGAGGGGGACTTCATGCCAGCCAGAAGAGGGGAATGTCCAGTTTTCCAACCTTGGCTAACTGGAGGGTGGCCAGTGGGAAAACCACACGAAATGTGCAGAATCTTATACTTCCTGTCCTTGATTCAATCTGGCTTTCTGTTTTTGGGGTCCAGCTGGGGTCCTGGGACTGAAGACAGGCTGAGGCTGGGGGAGGGGGCAGTGCCGTGTTGTGGTTCGGAGCACAGGCTTTGGGTCAGGCAGATAAGTGCTCATCTTGGGACAGTCCTGTAGAAATTGTGCGAGAGTAGGCAGGAGGTACTTAAATTCTCTAAGTCACACATTCCTCCTCTGAAAAACTGGGATAATCATCTACTTTACCCAGTCTTTGTGAGGACTGGAGAAGGTGATGTTCTAACTGCCCAGTACCCAAGATGTGCCAAATAAATATTGGCTGCCACTGGTGTTTTAATGGACTATTCGTAGCTCTCAGATCTGGACAAGAGAGAAGATGTGTAGTCTGGCCCTTCCGTCCTACCTTTGGGGAAAGTGCTCACAGGACAGGCCAATGACTTCTCCACGGTCCTGTTGCACATTCATGGCAAAGACTCGGCAAGCCAGCAGATCCCCTCAGTCCTAATCTTAACTGAGCCATTCAGTCATTTTGCAAACGATTAGCGGGCGCCTTCTGTGGGCTCAGAAGAGGTGGAGGAGGAGACTTTGACTTGTCTCTCTGCCCTGCCAGATGGAGCCTCAGGTAGCTCTGGATCCCGAGTGTCAACAATAGGACTGGCATGGAGCGGAGAAGCAGGAGAGGTTTGTTACATGAAGAGATGACAGCCCCTGCCTCACGGGGTGAACAGCACTATGATAAAAGCAAGCAAAGGATTTTGAGAGTTGAGAGGAGGCTCCACTCCACCTCTGGGGTGGGAAGGCTTTCTAAGGCAGGAAATACCCTCTCTTTGTCTTGAGGGTCATGAGCAGCTAGCCGGACAGACAACAGGGTGGGCATTGCAAACAGATGGAACCGTATAAGCAAAGGGCCCTTGACGTTAAAAAAATAGTTGCCTAGTACATGAGGTACAAGTGTAGACTGGACATGATCAGTTGTGTGTTGGATGGGGGTATGTCTCAGAGAGTCCTCCTTGGCTGCTCATTCTGCACACCCTTTGTTGAGATCCTACAGTGCACTCTGAGTGAGGCAGGGAGGCGGTCATCCTCCATACCTTGCAAGAAATTGAGGTTTTGAGGCTGAAATTGTCCTAATGGCAGCATTCATTCATTCCTTTGTTTGTTCCACACAGAACCAACCATATAATTCATGGGGGCCAATGCACATGAAAATATAAGAACTTTCCCCCCAAACTGAGAATCGTGAATACTTTAATACATTATATTAATGACAACAGAGCATTAATTCAAGGGCGGAGCACTTCTGAACTTGAGGACCTGTGCAACTGTATGGGTCACATGCTTATGGAGTCAGTCCTTCTTCTGCAGGTTTTTACTTGCATGTGTTGGATCCTGGGTATCCATCATGAGACCTGGCACAGAGGTCCAGGAGTGGCTGTATGCTGTCCTGCTGCATATATTGTTGCACGCTGGGAGTGGTTCTAGGCACTGGGGACTCAGCAGTGAATAAGCCAGAGGTGGTTCTTTGTCTCCTGAAGCCTCGTGGTGGGAAATATAGTAAGCCAGTGAGGAATGCATGCATGGGTGGTTCCAGATAATGATAAGTGGTCAAAGGTTTCTGGGTGGGATGGAACAGGTAACAAGGGAGGCATTCCTGAGATGGTGGGGTGACATCTGGAGGAGATGCTCTGAAGACTGGGAAGAGGAGCTTTCCAAGGCAAAGGGAGAGCAAAGGCGCTAGGCTGGGAAGAAGTGTGGAGCACTGGAGAACAGGGCACAATGGTGGCATGGCTCCTGGTGACGGTGAGGTGGTTGTGGCCAGATGTCACGGGGCTCTGTGGGACATGGAGAGGACTTCAGGTTGTCCCTAAGTGCAGGGGGAGGCACCAGATGGTACTGCGGGGGTGACCTGATGGAAGCAGAGAGGTCTCTGTTCCAAGATGGTTCTTCACCCAACTCTGCGCCCATGGTCTGGAGCTCCAAGGCTCCAGGTAGCGGTGTGGCTTGGGGAAGGATAGTGTGGGAGGGTGGTTTTGGACCAACAAACACAAGGAGCGCATTAGGTGGCCACTTACGATATTCTTGTGTAACTTGGCCCAAGACTGTGAAGAAATGGGGATGTGGCCAGTGGCTCCACTCACTTCGCTCAGTGGCTCTCGTCTGATGCTAAATTTTGTTATAAGGGTAAGTAATTTTTCTTTTACCTAAAAATCCTGGTAATTATGAAGAAATGCAAGAAATTGAGAGAAGTGAAACATTTTTTTAAAAATCCCTAATATTTATTTATTTATTTATTATTTATTCAGTTTGTTTATATATTTATTTTGAGAGAGATGGGGGGGGGAGAGAAAGCGAACGTGAGCAGGGGAGGGGCAGAGAGAGAGAATCCCCAGCAAGGTGCACCTTGCTAGTGTGGAGCACAATGAGGGACTCAAACTCACAAGCTGTGAGATCCTGATATGAGCTGAGGTGGGATGCTTAACCGACTGAGCCACCCAGGCGCCCCAGAATATCTCAATTTTAAAGAGTATCCCCTGATGAAACAGCATGTCCATACTTCTTCCTGTCATTACTATTTCCTCCAGCCCTGGTTTATGCTGCTTTGTTATTACTTTTACATTTGCGTTTTATCTTTGTTGCATCCTTTTTACAGCTCGTGTGGGTTTTTGAAAAATTATGTGTTCTTTAATAATATTTTTTTTACAGCTGTTTGATCTTGTTGCTACATTGGAATGTGTTCAACTTCCACTAGTCTTAACACAGCTCCTCTGGTTCTGAGTCCATTATTTTTATCTCTAGCGTTGTTGACTGAGTTTATGGTGCCATATGTTTTTAAAGAATGACCTGGCTGCCGTGGTCCCTCCCTTATTCCAGCCTTAGTGGTATGGATTAGTTTCATGGCTGAATATTGCTGTGACTTTGTATGCAATTTTGTGTGTGTGGGGGGGGGTCCCTCAGAAATGTGTTTATGATGATCAATTCTCTTCTTCCTTGAATACTGAGGTCAGTTCTGAATAACTTGCTTTTCTTGTTTAGATAGCTTCATGACTTTTTTCTTTACCCTTGAGGGTCAGTCATTTCACTTGGATTCAGTTAAACGTTTTATTATTTTTTTTCTTGAGGTATAATGTATTACTGGCTCTGTAGATTTTAGTCTGTATCTAATAAAATTGTCTTTTAAGATGTCATTGAATAGCTTTTGGGTTTTTTTTTCCCCCAGAAGGACCAGTTCTACACATACTGGCTCTTACTTAGCTCTTTTATATGCATTAACCTGTGCATCATCATTTTTGTTGCTTTTCTCTTTTTCATTTTATTTTGTGTGATTTCCTCAAAATTATTCCTAATTTTTCTACATCACTTGTATTTATCTGTTTTCTTGCTTCTAAAATGGCTTTCATCTATCATATTATCTTTTTTCATTCCTTTCTTTTCTAGATTAACAGTGTGTGTGTGTGTGTGTGTGTGATAATCTCTTTGAACTACTGTACAGCTTCCTTTAACTTATTTATGTAGAGAGAAAGGCCCTCCAAACTATATAGAGTTATTTTTCCCATCGACATAGGTTACTCCTCTTGTAAAACACACACATATCTTTTGTTTCTTCTCTCTTCTTTTGGTAATGTTAACATTTTTTAATGGCTAAACTTTTTCAGGCAACCTGCAGACAAATGTTATAAAGAAGACAGGCCAAGAGCGAGCTGACCGATGGAAGTTTCAGCTCTAGGTAAATAGAATCTTTGGCTCGAGTCAGAAGATCTATTATTTCTTTCATTCCAGAGGATGTCTTGCTTCAGTTTTCAACATCGGAGATGCTACTGTGGCTAACAGCAAGGCCACAGATTCTCTGAGTTACATTCTTGAATTTGCTGCTTCCTCTTCCTTTTGGAAACCCCCTTGACCTCTTCCTGTATTCATCAGTTATCAATGACATGATCATTCCTGGGGCTTATTCTTTAGGCAACCCATGTTCTTGAATGGGGTCTCTAAAAGGGCATTGTTCACCTCTCCTGCATTTTATATACAGCCCTAGATCCTAATCAAATAAGCATTGACAGCACTGCTCAAAAGGTTGACATTTTAGGGACAATATCCTCTGCTTAAGATCAAAGGTGGAGTGCATCTTTGTTCAGCAGTCTCCACATCCTAGGTTTAGATCATATGGTATTTTGGTGTGTCCCATAGTTTATGGTTTGAGATGGTGGTATTTCCCTGATATCATTTGCAGATGGTATATTTTCTCTCTTATTCTCCTTTTTTTTTTTTTTTAAGATTGCCATTTTTAGTAAGGTTCGGGAGTTGAGTAAAGTAAAAATGCATTTTCTCTACCATCTTCATGTAAACAAATCTCGTGACCTTCAGACTAAAAGGGATGGAAATCCAGGGTCTTCATATCTCTAAATTTTAATTGGTGAAACAGAAGACAATTTAGCTTAAGAATTTGGTCTGAAAGCCAATGGATTAGAGGGCAAATATTTATTTTGTGGTCCAAGTTTTACCAAAAGGAACTTGAGCATAACAGTGATAATATTGACTATTGCTGATTGAATGCTGACTCTGGTCCAGGCACTTGGCCAGCTGCTTTGATTATTTCAGTTCTAATCCAAACATCAACCCTGTGAAGTGAGGCTTTGTTAACCCCATTTCACTGGAGAGGAAAGAGGAAATTGAGAATCAGAAAGACCGGGTCACTGGCTGATAAAACCCTGAGCTTACATTCAAAATCAAGTGAGTTAACACCATGCTCCCCCATTCTTTTCTCTATATGTTAGGTCTAAAAGTAGAATTTGAAGGGGCTCCTGGTGGCTCAGTTGGCTAAGCATCTGACTCTTGATTTCAGCTCAGGTCGTGATCTCACGGTTCATGAGTTCAAGCCCTGCATCAGGCTTTGTGCTGATAGCACAAATCCTGCTTAGGATTCTCTCTCTCTCTCTCTCTCTCTCTCTCTCTCTCTCTCCCTCTCTGCCCCCCCTCCAATAAAGAAAATTTTAAAAAATAAAATAAAATGTGAAGATAGTACAAATTACAGTAAACCCTGGTAATACTTTTTTTTTTTTCTTGATTTCCCTTTTATTTTGCTTAATTTTCTGTGGCTATGTTAATGACCCTTCATGGCTCCTTTGACAGCAGGACCCCCCTGGCTACTCTTCTTCTGGCTCACCCATTATTAGCGTCTGTTCATTAAATGGTTTCTAGTGAGGATTCTTAAGAGGTACTTGGAGAAGAAAGGGGCTTCTCCTTGTACATTTACAGCTATTGTTAACTGGCTCAAGAATTTGGTCTATTCCCAGTTGGTATGCTCTGCACCAGGCTGAATAGAACTAACTTCATAAACTTTCTAACCTGATATTTAAACTCATTCAGGCACTGCAAATAAAACAATGAGGGGGACTATACTGAACATCTCAAGTTGTCATAATCTTGCAATTTGCTTATTTTTCTCATGGCACACCCTTAACTCCCTGCTTCCCCTTGCTATGGCCAGGGTTGGCCTAGGGGATAACTCATCACTTGTTAGGAGGAGCAAATTAACTGCCTCCATGCCAGGAGGACCCATGCATTAATCTCCATCCTTTGTGGGTTCACAGGTCTCTGCCCACAGTGGTCTATGCCCCACCCCTGGTCATGGTGTGTGCATGTTCTTGCCATACAGTCCTTTAATCTTGTATATTTGTTTAAAAATGAAAGTGTTTTAAGATACTTTAAAGTTGCTTTTTGTAAAATAAGACCAGAAGTGACTATTTCCGTAAGATCATCAGAACTATCCCTATCAGTGACTGGTAGCCTCTGTCATGGGAACTAGTTATGGAGAAAATCTTCTGCTTAAATTCAACGATGGCAAGTTGCATTGGGTCATTCTCAAAAACGTGGTTTCCTCATTGTCCCACTGGAAACACCTACTCCACCACACTGAAATTGTATTTTCAACACGTCCTCCCCTGGTACTCTGTGGGCACCTCTGTCACTGCATTCACTACATCATATTGAAATGGGCTATGTGTGGTTCTGTCTTCCTAAGGTATGTCTAGAGTTTTTGTCTTCTCTAAAAAGCTTCTCCTTGGAATCCTCAATATCCAGCTCAGAGGATGGCAAAAAAAAAACAAACCACAAAACTTAATTGTCTAGAGCATGTTTCCTATAGGACATCATGAAAAGCTAATGTTTATAGAACATGCTTTGAAAAATGGCGCCATCATTTAAGAGTAGTGGAAAAGGGAACCTATCTTGCTGGTGACTTCTGGACCATGACTGAGGTTGCTGCACACAGGGCCTGCTCATAGACTTCAAGAGTTCCTCCCCAAAAGCAGAAGCCCAAAGATCTCTGTGGGAAACCATGTTTATGACCAGCAAAGATGCTTCTTTGTTCAAATTCCAAATGGTTAAGAAGCCAAGTAACCTCTTTCACGACTGTTAAACACTTGAGCCAACACAACATATTCAGTGTGGGACTGACCTGAGGCAGTGAGACTCTATTACAACAGTCAGAGGTCATGATGCGTTTATACCCACATTGCGACACAGACCCTCAGCACGTATCCGATCTTTCCAAATATGTTTCTTCTCTTCTGATTTGATAGAAACGCTAACCAAAAACACGATAATAAAATCCACACCATAGACAATCATAGCACATAACACTTATGGATGCCACTTATGTCTTTGTTTTAAAGAATATAAAAAAAGCATTATAATGAGAGTTTCATAAAATTCCAAATTTTCAGTGGACAGAATGTTCTAACTTCATATCTTCTAAATGCTATTTTTGGCTAAGCATTGTCTTCACAGAGGCTTCATGTGTTTTGTAGCCACTGAAAATTTTAGCCAGAGAAACAATAAGATCTCACTGGAAACTCTCCTGGATAGCTATGTGGAAGGTTGATTGAAAGCTAAGAGAAAGTCTCCATAATGGGGATAGAAACCAGACCCCTTGCTCTCAAAAAATTTTTATTCTAGTCCCAGGAACCATTGTTCTGAGACTCTCTTAGCCATCCTGGGCATCATATCTTCTGGTTTCACCACTGCTGCACACTGGGGCTGGATAAGAGAAGGAGATTATAGATTTCAGGGGCTGGAGATTATAGTTTTCAAGGAGATTTAGTTTTTAGGCAGCGAAAAAGCAGACAATCTAACCTCTTCACTTTACATTTGGGGAGGTCCAGGAAGAAAATGGCCTATCCAAAGTTCCTGGGTCAGTGTGAACATGGCAAATAGCACCTGCTCCTTTATAGTTGGGGCTCCAAGTCCAACCAAGAGACCCATCCTGTCTTGACCTGAGTGGGAGACATTGAAAGACCCTGACACTGTTTGACTCCGAATTAACTCCCCTGACTTAGTTTGGGTCACTGTGTTTCTGCTTTGTTCTGGCACCTACACTCATTTTTGGCTTTGACAACTGAATGTTCCCTAGTTCAAGGGAGCCCTTCTTACAGAGCTGACCAGTAGTCAGTTCTTCTAGGGCTGAGTTCTATCCAACACTATTATTTGGGATCATTCCATTATCAGGGAGGGAAACCCAGCTGAACCTGGCTTAAACCAAACAAAAAGAGATTAGTGTCATCCCATAACTGGAAAATCCAAAGGTGCTTCTTGTTTCAGGCATGGTTGCATCTAGGAGCTGCATGATGTCACTCAGGCTTGGTATCTTTTCTTTTCTCCTCCACGTTGACTTTATTTACTTTTTTTAAGTGATATCTCTCCTTCTGGTGGCCCCAGAAAACCCTGAGTTTAGAAATCTGCCCACAAAGAAAGTGCCCTTTCCTTAATAATTCCAAGTCTTTCTCTGTTGAGCAAGAGTTGGGATCACACGCATCCCCTGGTGTCTGGGAATGGGGTTACATCAACCTTATTTGAACATACACGCTGATAGTGAAAAAAAAAAATGAAATTTCTCAAGAGGAAACAGGGATGCTTGTTGTCAGAAAAAAGGGTAATCTAGTTTGGGTGGGCAACACTAGCAGAATCTGTCCTCCTGTTTGGCAACCTGTCCCTGACTATCCTTGACCTGATGGCCAGCTCTGAAGCCTGCTAATGGACTTCTTCAAGGTCCCATGGCTTAGTCTGGCCCTACTCCCATTATTTCCCCATAGACTCTACCCTGGGCCAGTGAATGCGGACATGTCCGGCTGGCATCAGATCCCAACTAGTGCTCCAGAGCAAGTTAATGGCTCTTGTGGGACTTAAATTCAGCTCTCCTGGCTCTTCTGCCTGTTGCTCTGTTCTAAAGAGTTGACTGCATTAGGAAATCAAACAAAGAAATTAACACAAAGAAGCCTTGAGTGTGAAAATGTCAGCCAGCCCACAGTCAGAAGAAAAGACTCAAAAAGTAGAGTCAAGGTTGCTGTTGGGTGTTTTTGTTGTTGACGGGCACCGAAGTACTGCCATCCGGGGAGCAAGTTCTCTGACATGCGGAGGAAGCATTGACTTCATTAACTCGTGTGGGAGTGCGGGCGGGGAGAGATGTCCCTGGGAACTTTTGGCAGCCTTGAGGGAAAAGGATGGTGATGGTGTGTTTCATATTGAACTTGGCATAAATGAGAGTGATGGGGGTGTTCAGAGATCAGATGGCACTTCTAGTTTGTCTGCGAGAACCTAATTACTGACCTGACACCCGTTGCTTCAAATAGGCCACGGAAGCAGCTAACTGGTGTATGGGAGCATCTGGTAACGCAATTACCCTGTCAGCTCTTTATCCACTTGTAGCCCTGTCATTAGACACTTTCTTTTCCTTGATAGTCTTAAAATGTAGAGTTACCAACCAGAGCAATTTAAAATGATATATAGTTATTTTTGACTCCTCTCCTGTCGAGGGAGAACTTCATAAATGATGTCACAATAAACGGAATGTGGGAGAAACCTCAGACATAAAATTTGTAAGGGCAGAGACCGTGGGAGGAAGAGAAAGATCATCGCCGGGGCTCCCAAGCGCTAATGAATTAACAGGGAAACGGTGTTAATGAGTTCCGAGGAGGGGTTGTTGTCAGAGGTTTCGAGGTAATAGTAAAGAGTTATGGAACCAGGAGGCAGAACCAGAAGCATTTAAAGTGGCCCCCGCGGCTCTAGAAATAGAGACTAGAAAAATCCAGGGGATAGGTCCCCGAACTAGGTAAAAAAGTCAGGGCAACAAAGAAGATGATGAAGAAAGAGCAGGCATCAGGGGGTCCTGGACAGATACGAGTTGCTGAAGGCACAGTGCCTGCTGGCAGACTCACCTCCCTTACACTCCTGGGAACGGGGGGAGCGAATGAAAACGAGGGGAGCAGAGTCCTTCAAAACTGCTCCCAAATTAGTAGGGACAGCCTGAAGGGTGGAGAGGGGGGTGACAGAAGACTCTGTGGATGTGAAGTTAGCCACATTGAGTTTGGGGACACCGGACTGCAGCTGTTTTGAGTTGCGCATGGGCAGATTTCATTCTTCCCACGTTTGACTGAGGAATGATTTAAAATTCAGAGAGTTTTAATTATTTATTTGCCCAAGGCTCACACAGTTCCCAGGTGGTACAACGGATTCCACCCAAGGTTTTTGGAATTTGCCATGAAAATGCAGATGCGGTCCCTGGCTCGGAGCTCTCAGCGTAACTGGGGAGGCAGATATACATATACCGCAAAAACAATGTAATGTGGAAGGAGTGAGAGCAGAATCATTGCCCCCAGTCTTTTCTCCAGCCCTGTATCCCACCAGGCTGTTCTTTCCTGTACCAGATGTTTGTGGGCATCACCAAAATCAAGGATGTGAAATGATCTTTTAAACTCCAGAGGTCTCTGGAAAACTGATAAAACCCTCTATGCAGTCCTTGAACAGCCGTTGGAGTTCAAAATTGCTGCCCAATTTATTTAGGTGAGATCTTACTGTCAACAGGGAATGCTGGTTGTCCAAGCCCCACAACATTCGATGTGTCTCCCGATCACCAAGGCTTTCTCCAGCACATCTCTTGTTTCTTTCCTTAAAAACCTGCTCGGCAACCACAGCATGCCAGAGTCCATACTGGGAGTGTGACGTTGGAGACCGAAGCCAGAAGTAGTCTCAAGGAGCTTTCAGCCCAGAAGGGAGGCTAATACTTGGCAATGACCTCTCTTATGGACCTTGGTCATTATGGATAATTGTCCTGTCTCAGTGCCTATTTCACTTGGTCACCTTCCTTAACATCCAGATGAATGTCTCTCTTTAAATTTCTGTCTTGTCTTTGAAAACTTCCCCAGTTGCACAAAGACCAGAAAACCAGCCTCACCCTTGAGTCCTTGGTGGATGCTGTGTAAACCTCCATGGAAGTGCTCTCCCATTTTACTGTCTTTGTCTCCTTGTCTGCTTGTTGCGCAGAGTGGCTTATCTACACCAAGAGAACAGGTAAGTTTGATTTAGCACTGAAAACCAAGCACCAACATGATGGCCAGCATAAGTGAGAACTCAAGAGACATTTGCTGACCGTATGAATTAATACCCCCAGTGTTTGAGTGAGTGTGTTCTTCTCCAAATTTCCTGTTCATAAGTGACCTAAACGAAAACTAGCTTCTCTAAATAAAGGACTGTATTCATTTCATGGATCCCCAGAATCTCAGGGTTGATCACATTTCTTTTTTTCTTATGGCTTCTATGAAGCTCAGAACCTATTTGTAGCAAAATATAGAATTGGCTTACGTTTCCAATGACTCACCAGAGCAATGGCTTTTTTCCCCTTCTTACTATAGGATCACTCTGATTTCTTCCTCTGTTTATGTTATTCTGTAGCCGTGTCAGTTCTTTTCTTAAATAAAGGGAGTTACAGACTTCTTTTTAAGTGATCTGGTTATTATAATTCTCTGGGTGGCCACACTCCTTAAATGACTTGGTCATTGACCATAGATTCATTGCTCTCTCTTAAGTAATAATCTTCCCTCTCTCATTCTCCTGAGGGTCTCTTAGACAAAATACGGTATTGCACACAAGCACATTCAGATGAAAAATCCTATCATTGGTGATAACTTCGGATGATAGAATCTTAATAAACTTTCTGTGTTTGATTGGCTGGGATAACGAGAGATACATATCACGTGTGATAGCTGCGCGACAGAAGATAAGCTGGTCATCATTTTCAGATAAAAATGCCCATCCATCCACAGATTGCAATCGGGGGCTGCCATTGGAGTCCTTGGTCTATTCCAGTTAATTAAATGCTAAATGAAATTCAGAGTCCTGGCTCCTCGAGATGTACCAACCTGTTGCCATGTGCTGCAAAGACACAGGATACGGTCGGCAAGGCTTGCAGGGGAGCTAGTAGCTGCTCACGAAATACACGCTCTCTTGGCAGTTCCCTTCTTTCGAGAACCAATCTGCAGTGCTAACTGGCTGGCAGCTGACAGCTGTGGGTCGCACGTGCTGGGAAATGGGATATGGACATCTTTGGAGGACGATTATTCTGCCTGCCACACCCAATATGCAATTTATTGAGATAAAAGGAGAGACGGATGGGTAAGAAATTATCAAAAAACATAATAAGTGATGTTTTTCCTCAGGGCTGAAATAATATGTAAGAAATTGCATTGAACGTGCTTTCTTGGTAGGGAGCAGAATGAGTGAAAAGCGACTTTTTTGTAGACATGCCAATGTGACGTTTGAAACACTGAGGGTGAAACACATATACTAAGTGTTTTGAGAGAAAGGGAGTGGGGGAGGGGAAGAACAGAGAGAGGAAGACAGAAAGGAAGAGGGAAAGGGATGGGGGAGAGCTGGGGAGAGAGGAAGAAAAGAGCCACCTGCGATGAGTGAGCACAACGGACAGAGAGGGGCTGAGAGATGCAGATATTGTCGCTCGGGTCTCTAGTGCCCCTGTGACCCGGTGTAAAACACAAGCCAGGCTTCCTAGTTTGTTAAGTGAACAGCTTGCTTGTTAAGTGAACTGTTGGCTGCTCCTAACTCGGCTACCCCGGGATTCATCTGAGGCACCATCAAGTGTGCAAAAAATAAGTTAGCCAAACTAACTTACTGAGACTCAGTACCAGCTAATCGACAAGGTGCTCTGGGAGTTTTTCAGCTTCTCCTACTCAAAACGTCATCTTGGATCTGTCACCTGGGAGGCAGTCTTGTGCCACCTCCCCTCTGAGAGTTTACTGATACCAGTGCCCACTGGGGAAACGTTAAGGTGCTAGGCGATTCCTTAAAGAGCCATGTTTCTTGGCACTATTTAGACAAAGACTGTAGCAAAGGGAAAGACGAAGGGTGCCGTAGCTTAAAGTCTGTGAACATCACGTTGTTCAACAACACAGACTCACTGCACTGGCAGACATGTTTAGCCTGGGGGAATTTCTGAGCTAACCAGTCCTTTGGTTTTTGTTTTCTGGCTGGCTTGGCCACATTCTTCTTGGCTTTTTCCACTGGGCAAATATTTATGGGCACCCGCGTGTGCGGATGAACTCAGTGGGTTGCCACGGTGGGTGACTGAGTGTGTCCTCTTCCTGGAGGCAGGCAGAATATGCTTCACCTCTGGGTGTCCACACCCGTTGGTTCCCTTCCTGAAAACCCTTCTCTCCTGATCCGTTTCTGGTCATCCACAACCCAGTCCTGAGCTCTCCTTTCCCCAGAAAGCTCTTCCTGCTGCCTGTTTCCTAGTCCAGCCGGGCCCAATGGCTCCTCTGGGCTCTTGGACTTCGCCTCTGACAATGGAATCCCTAGACACAGTCCTCTCAGAAAGCATCCGGAAAAGAATCTCTGAAGAACCAGCCAGCTTCTGTGCTGATCACAAAAGCTAAGGATCGCTCATGTTTTCCTCTTTGCCTTGGCTGCCAGGAGGTTTTGGCCCAGAAATTGTCTGAACTCATGTTACAGATACCGGCACTCCCCCTTTCTGCCGCTCCTATTTTCAATTTCATTTTATTTTCTGAACGCGTCATCCCTGTATTCGTTTTAAACTGCCTTCAGTCCTCTCTAGCAATATATAGGGCACAGGTAAATATGTATCCATAAATACACAGGAGAGAAAATTGGAACAAGGGCCACAGTCACAGGCTTCCCCAGGGATGAAACTCTGGATAATAATAGGAATGATGATCCATCACTCAGAGTATATGAGGCTGTGTGGATTACAAAGAAGTTGTGCAGTGCATCAGTCCCGTGATCTCAAACCTCAGAAACATCTGGTGCTCCCCTCATGCCGCAGCCTTGATTTTTTCTGGGTAAGACCAGGAGTTAGGCAACACCCTCATCATAGTGCACACTCATCCTGGTCTATCGGGGCCCTGATTGTCTCCCTGTGTGGATGTCCTCTAGCCTGGACCTACTTCTGTGCTCCTCTGGGTAGAAATTGCAGTGGTAGAGATCCTGAGTTCAGATTTACCTTCCTTTTTTTTTTTCTTCTTGAATAACTGATCTTTGAGAAAACGGGCTTCAGTCCTTTTAAGGCACTATTTTGGGGGAAAAAGTCCATTAAGGCAGGAATGTTTGTTTCCTCCCATTTCATAGATGAGTAATTAGAGGCGCAGAGAGTTAACGATGCACCCCGAGCCACAAGACAAACAACTGGGAACCACAGTTGAGCCAATCCGTGTCTGTCGCTGTAAATTGAAGTCTCTTTTCAGTGCGCTGTGTGTTTGTTGACCGAGCCAGGCACCTGCAGCTTCCTGATCCTTCTCGCTGCTGCTAGGCAAGATCCCCGTGGGCTTCCACCCCTGGAGGGTTTGAAGTGCTTCTTAGAACCCAGGATCCAAGGTCAACTCCTTTGGATGCCAGCATTTTTTTTCCAGAACGTGGTGCTGGAAAGAACCTGATCTGTGATCATTCTATCTCAGGACAGAGGGAAAGTGGAGACCTGAACACAATTAAGCCATGAGTGTACGATGGCCGAGGTCACACTGCAAGGGCATCATTCCTGTGATGATCTGCGAAGAGAGATGCCACTGTGGACGCCTTGCTAGTGACTCATCATTCTTCGAATCGGCATTCGGGTCTTTCTATTGTCCACCCTCTTACCTTTGCAGTGGCATTTCCCACAAATATTGATGATCATCTAATAGTCTGGTCAAACTGGCTAATGATCACATTTGTATCTTCCCATCCCCCTTTATATTTTTATAGCCTTGCACTTTGCACATGTTTGGAGCTCAGGAAGAGAGTACTGATCATGCTGAATATAAATGAACTGTCAGATAGCTGAACATATATAATTGTGGGTTTTTCTGATGTTTGGGACTGCTCACATCTCCACTTCCACCCACAGCAAAGGAAATCAAGAGTTGCCTACGTTAGACAGAAATATATCCAAGATTTTAGAACATAAGATTCGAGTGACACAGAAAGTACCTCAAGGACAAGAGAACTTCTGCTCACAAAGAGATTACTCTTTATGACATGCTCTGAACCTATTTGTCATAGTCTAATTATAGACGACTCAAAGAGTAGGGCTTGCTTATCTCTCCCTGGGAGACTCTTGGATGAGTAACTTTCAACTCAAGAAATCTGGAATTTGCACCAAAATGTTTGCCCTTTAGAGTGACTTGGGTTTTCTCCTTTATCACTTAATGTGCACATATTATGGACCCAGTAGGTGCAGAACTTAGCCAAGGCAAATGGAAATAGAGAACCAGAAAAGGTGCTCGTCTCGGACAGCCTCGGTGTGTTTGGTGTTACGGACATAAACTACTCATCTTTAAAAGACACATTGTGTGAGTCACCAGAAAGAGCCTGGGCTCTTTGGATGGGAGGAGGGGAGGAGACCTGTGTAGATGGGTTTTGGGGCTCCTTGCAATTGGAGCATGGGCAGTGTCAAGGAAGTCATGCCGGGGGCTGTCACTGGAAAGTACAGCATGCATGAGTGACAGCCTGAGGCGGGACAGGGGCAGTGAGAGAAGGGGAGGAAGCACAGCTTCTCACACATGATGGCTGTAGAATCTACAGGACTTGGTGACAAACTGTATGAAAGGTGGTAGAAAAGGATTCAATCCTGGGGTGCCCGGGTGGCTCAGTCATTTAAGCGACCGACTTCAGCTCAGGTCATGATCTCACGGTTTGTGAGTTCGAGCTCACGAACTGTGCTGACAGTTCAGAGCCTGGAGCCTGCTTCGGATTCTGTGTCTCCTTCTCTCTCTGTTCCTACTCTGCTCTCTCTCTCTCTCTCTCTCTCAAAACTAAATAAAGATTTAAAAAAATTAAAAAAAGGGATTCCATACTAATAAAAACATGGTAATACAGGAGCATGCTGTAACCAAGCCCCATTCAAAAATGAGGAAACCGAGCCTTGGGGTGGTTAAGGCACTTGTCTTAAATAAGTTGCAGAGCCAGGGGCACCGGGGTGGCTCAGTCAGTTAGGTCTCCAATTTCGGCTCAAGTCATGATCTCATGGTTCGTGAGTTGGAGCCCCTCATTGGGTTCTGCGCTGACAGTGAGAAGCTTGCTTGGGATTCTCTCTCTCTTCCTCTTGCTCTCTGCCCCCTCCTTCCCACTCTTGCTCATTCTCTCTCTCTTTCAAAATAAATAAACTTAAAAAAAGTTAAATAAGTTAAAGAGCCAGAATTTTCATCCTCATACTCTGACATGAGGGTCCATACGCTTTTTACTGCCTTGTCGTAAAAATAAGCACTCATTGAAAAGTGCACCAAGCAAAACAATATGCTTTGAGAATGACTTGACCAGAAGATCCTTCCCTTGTCCAAAGGATTCATTTCAGGGTTTCTATGGCAAACCACCTTAGTGAACGCATGATAACATTTGTTAAATTGATCCTGTGCCATGTGCACATGCACAGACACGCACACACACATACACGTACATCCAAAAATGGACATGCACAAAGGCTATAGGTGGAAGAAATCTGTGACCTCAAAGGAGGCACCTTCCCGTTCAATGCCATTGTTATGTTGGGTGTGACAGCAACTGCCCCAAATCAGTGCCCAACCCCCCTGCCCAACAGGGGTGTGTTAGAAACACCCCAGAGATGCTCCCAGTTTGCTTTTAACTTCCTTCCTGTCCTGACAGAACATTTAGCAGGATCTTGACCTATTGGTTCATTGACCAATTTCAGACCCGCCACGGCCTCTTAGATCATTTATTGGACATCCCTACATGCCAGGTATTTAACCAAGCCCTTCATATGCATTGGTCTCACTTGACTGTCAGACAAACCATGTGTAGGCATTGTAAGCCCTATTTCGTAGGTGAACAAATTGGTCTAGCCACTGGTCCAAGGATGGTGGCTAATGAAGGGTGTAGGCTAATGTGACCCATTCCAATCCTTATTCTGCAGCCGTTGAGTGACACTGTCTTACTGGGCCTGAGCCCCATCTGCCTCTCTCAGATCTCCCCTGTCTCAGTCTACTCTCAGCCGCCCCACATAACCCGCCACATCTTATCCATCCCTGGCTTGACAGCTTCCCCAGTTTCAACCCATGAAACTTGTACCCAGAGCCACCCAACTTAGGTCCCCTTGGAATGGGAACAGGTGAGATACCAGTGGATAATCATACCCCTTTACTTTCATATGCGAATGGTCATGGGCTATTTTGTCTTCCTAAATCCCCGATTTCCCAAGGTTCATGGGATTTCAAATGAATTGCTTTTGATCTCCCTCAAAGAAAGATATTTATGCAGGAAAAGGAAGTGGGATTAGCAAAGGTGATTTGCTACTGTTATGTTGAATTAAAAAATATAACACAGAAAGAAAGCCCCAACTTTTTACTCACATATTTATATATATAAAAAGAAATTTGGCTGATTACAACTTTTTAGATCTGCTGCTTTTCTAGTTCCATTTAGGAAAAAAAAAACCCATGGCTTTATATTCCCACCCACTGATTTCCAACTAAAACAGAACTTTGTTGCCTGCTGACCCTGCTGGCTTTTTAAATGAGAAACTTATTCTTCTTAAACTGCTGGAAAATTATATTTAAAAATCAGCATAATTCCATTGCCTATTCTTTCTGGATTCCTTGAATAATGCAGTTGTTCCTGGAACAACTCTACATAATCTGATGTACAAATTTGGTTACTGACATACATGGTAACTGGTGATAGGCATTGTTGCTAAGCTACAGAATCCATTTGTACGTTTTAATTAATATAATCTGAGTTAAGACTTTTTTCTTCCCTAATCTAATTACAATTTCTGGAGGTAAGACTTTGGCAGACTTAAAGAGATACTATGATAGTATTACATATATAATATTATATATGTTCTCTATATATTCCAAATTCTTAATCCACAGAATCGTAAGTTCTAAAAATAAGAAATTGTTGTTTTAATCCAGTGATCTTTGGAATTGTTTGCTACCAACAGTGAGTAACTGGAAAGGTGAGTGTTTAGCCAGGGTCTGCTACTCACCACACCCCACTCCCCCATCCCCATTAACCCAGCTGTAAATAAACTATGGCAGATCGCTTCCAGAAGATTATCTATATTCTAACATATTATTCATATTTATATATCTGTAAAAGATGGTTTTACTTCTAGAGAAGCTATGAAATTCTCCATCTCAGTACCTCTTCATTTACCTGAAAGGAATTACATAAGCAATCTATTCTAAATTTGTCTCTTGGTTTAAGATCTCATGGCCTGGATTAGAGCAGATATAATACTTGGGGGCATTACAGCGAGTGAGGAGGCAGCTGAACCAATCTTGTGACCCAGATTGGAAACCAGGAAGTCCAAGCCATTCAGTGGGTAAGTCATCAGATCTGGGAAGGGCTGAGGCATCCATGGAAGGGGAGTCATGAGACTGGGATCCTAGAAGGCAGGGAGTTGGTCTGGGCAGTGAAGTGCAGCAGGGATTAGGGCAAGAGGTTCTGGATGGAGCCCAAGAACTTTTCATGGGTTTATGAAAACCATTCTGCATGTGATGACAGCCATGTAGTATAAAGCTACATCTGCTGGCTGCTGAAGAGATGAATTAATCAACTGAGTTGCTTGAATGAAAATAAAAGATGGCACCAATTATAACTTCCAGTATTTTAACACTGCTACAGCTGGTGTTGGGCTAAGCCTTACCTGTGTTAGCTCCCCTTACTCTCATGACATTCCCATAATAGAGTTGATGCTTTCATTTTTCTCTTCTTACAGACAAAGAAACTGAGGCTCATAAAACTAAAAGGTTACTTCTCCAAGGTTGCACAGGATTGTAGTGAGAGAGCTTGTGTTTGAATCCAGAGTGTTTGGACTCCATAGTCCACAGTCTTTCACACGAGGCTGTACTGCATTCCAGGTGAGACTGAAGACAATATAGAGGGCCGACCTCATGAAGAAATGTTCCCTTCTTTACAATGGTATGGATTTCTCCTCTGCAATCTGGCTCATAAAGAATCAGCAAGGGTCTCTTTAAAATGCAAAGGCATCCAGGAACATGGTAAGGATACGATGGAGAGCCAGTCCTACAGCATGTAGAGGACTCCGAGAAGAATACTCTTCCTCTACTCCTGGTAAAGTCTTATGTTTTGCTATGTATTTATTTACTGCACAAAAATCCAAGGGGAGGTAACTGTGCATCCAGAAATACAGAGACTATGACCCCTGTCCAGGGGAGCTCAAAGGCTAATGGAAGGAAGACCTGGAAACAAGGAAGTGGAAACATTTCCTTAAAGTGCGAAATGTATTACATCCACGGAACAAAGGGGGCAATGGCAAAATACGCTTGGGGTGATGGACAAAAGCATCACAGAGAGAAAAGGACCTTTAAGGAGTGCAGGTGGGTTGGAAGCAGGCAAGGGGGTGTTTCACTGGGAAGGGCCAACATACTTAAGGTATGAAGGGAGGCAGCAACACGGCTTATTGGGGAAACCCTGTGCAAGAACGTGGTACCAAGAACCCTGTGCAAGAAATTAGCACCACCCCAATAATACAAGAATTTCATTGGTCCCAGTGGGCATGGAGGTCAAAAAGGAAGGGTTTTACCTCTTCCCAAGCACTCCATTGGCAGTGGCTCTAGTGTCCCTGAGAGTCTTCAGTGGTGGGAGGGGCAGCTGTATGTGAGAGTGGGACAGTGAGGAATGGCTTGATGAAATGAGAGTAGCATTTGCTCTGAACAATTCTATCTTCATTGTTATCTCATCAAAAACAAACAATTGCACAGTCAGCTCTGGAAAGCCAGGTAATAATATGCAATTCTTTGACTGTCCTCTGTAACCTTTTCCATTTTCTCACATGTCCTTAAAAAGACAGATAGAGCTACAGATGATTATCAGGTAAGGAGAGAAAAAGATAAGCAAACACAAAGTAATAATATAGTTCTCTGAAATCATTGGCTGTTCCCCTGCCGAGGATGTGCACTCAAATAAGCCATTATTTAACGTCTTCTTCTGCTTCTTAATAAAAATCTCATGAAGGCAGGGTGTTTTCTCATTTCCACCCCTGGCTACCTCTGTGAATAGGCTCTGGAAAGTGGAATGTTTCTTTGGCTTCCCTCCCTGCTGTTCTAGCTATTTCTCCCACCCCAAGGTCTTCCAAACTTCCCATTGCACGGGACGTGCAGGAGCCCAGCGCTCAACGGCTCCAATTCTCTCCCGTATTCTTTTCAAATCACACTGATTTCTTCATTGTCCCCTGGATCACAACATACATTTCTATCTCTGCACATTCGTTCAGGTAATGTGTACAGCTCTCAATAGGCTTTTCCTTTCTCACTTTGTTGGTTCCATTTTCTGGGTGGAGGTCAGGGAGTGCGGGCAGGGGATAGGCAGTGCAAGGAGAGGTGGGCAGGGAGGTCCGAAGCTGGGCAGGTCTGGGTGAACTTGAACAAGACCTGGAATGCAGCCCGGGAAACGTGGTAGACCCTCACTGAGTGTTTGTGCATGGATGATCACAATTATTGATGGACCGCTAAGCTCAGGCTCAAGCTATACAGCAGACCTTAAGATTGGAAGAGAATGGTGATGGGCATCTGGCCTCTCTTCCGTGAGCAATGAAGGCAAACCTTATACCCTGCAAGTTTTAAGAGGAAACTCTGTGAAACTACGATTTAGCTGTCTCTCTAGAACTTTGGTCCTTCTGACTTCTGACCTCTAGAGGCACTAAAGTAGGTGGTGGGCTGCTGCTGTCCTCCCTCAGACGATCGAGTCCTGCGTTCTGGAACTCCCACAGAAATTCAGAGAAGGGATGGGTGTGATTCCCTTCACCCTGGACTCCTTTCTTCTTTACTCACATGGCCAAGACCTGCCCATTCTTCTAGCTTTGGTATGCCCAGCAGCCAAACTCTTGTGCCCTCGGTCGGTCAGATTGCAGGATGAAACACAGAACAGCCTGTCGAATTTGAATTCCAGATGAATAACAAATACCCTTTTAGTGTAAGTATATCCCAAATACTGTATGGGACATTCTTATACTAGGAAAGTATGTTGTTCATCAGAAATTCACATTTCAGTGAGACCCTGGACACCCTCGTCGCGTTTCCTCCACTCTGACACTGGTGCACTCCGAGACCAACACTCCCTCCTGGTCCTGAGTTTATCCTGTGCTCCCTCCTTCTTTCTTCTCCTCCCCTGCTTCTCAGAAGCAAACCTGAGGGCTCCCACCACCCTGGTCCCAGACACAGCGATCCCTTCCTTTAGGTGGTTGAGGTTGCATTCCAACCAATATCCTCGTTTCCATCCCTGCCTGCTTATGTCTGTCTTTGTTCAGAGAGGCTTCTCTAAAGCGTGAGTCTAATGAGGTCCTAACTCTGCCCAGAACCCCCAGAATGAATTTCAAAGTCCTTCCAATACCCATTATCGCCTCTCTCTCACTTTGCGCTATCGTATCTGCAACCTTCCAATCTGCTGTACGCTCCTCTTCTTACTCTATCCATCCCTTCCCCTGCATTCCCAGCACACATTGTACCTACCCCCCCATACTCAGCCTTCCACAAGGCTGTTGGCTCCCCAGGCGTTCTGTTCTGGAAGCTCTTCCCTCCATGTCCCTATGAATGTCCTCCTGGCTCCCTCCCTCACTACATTCCCATCACGCTGCCAGAGAGCTCCTGCTTTCCCTCTGTTGAAAATCCTGGTTTTGACTCCTACCCTCTGTCGCCATAGCCTGCTTTATTTACTTCATATCACTTATGATATGTGACATATTGTATATTCATATATTGTTTGTTTATGGACAGTGTTCCCCGTGACCATTTCCACAAAGGCAGGAATTTGAGCTGTTTGGAGCCCCCTAGTATGCCACTGCCTGACACGGTGCCCGGCAGAGAGTAAATACTTAATAAGTATTGGTAGAATGAACAAGTGAAGGAATGCACGAGTGTCTGCCTCTTTTCCATAACTGGCATTTCCACATGCCCAGTTCCTAGTGCAAAACCAGAGACATAGTAAGAACCTTCTAGATCCCCAGTGCCTCACACAGGGCAGGCACATAGTAGGACCCACATATACGTTCTTTGTATCAACTCTTGAAATTGTCTCTGGCGTTTGCCAACGAAGCAGAAGGTCTGGATTAACATGCTTCTGGAAATCCATCAGAATGTTATGGGATTTGAAAACAGCTACTGGGGAAAAAAAAAAAAAAACTGAAGGAAGTAAAATCAGTCTTGGAAAACTTTGCTTTGAGTGTTGCAAACATCTTTAATAGATCCTGACTTCAAGCTTTCTCTGTGGGGTTTTGAAGGTTCAGAACTATCTAGTCAAATATATCTGTTGAGGATAAATCCATATGAACAAAGAACACAATAAACATCCCCAATTAGGAGACCAGGCAGATAAAGGACGCTGGCTTTCGTGTGTGGTGCAGCAGGAGGGAGGCTTTTCCCTCAATGAACAAATGAGATTTGCTTTCTAGGAATGCTTCCTTATAGACACAAGCCACCCCAGTCTACCATTAGGATGTAAGGACATACCTCGCAAATGGACGGGTACTATATATGAAGGGTTTGACTGTCTTCCCCCCACCAGAAAAATTATGAAATGTGTGTGATCTGATCTTTGCCCTGGGAGGATCTATGTTCTGGGGCAGCGTTACCCTAGAAGACTTTCTGCGACAATGAAGTTCCCTGTCTGGGCCATCCGGTATGGTGGCCATTAGCGTGTGCGACTATTGAGGGACCGCGTGGTTGGTGCCACTGGGGAACTGGCTTTAAAAATCTAGTTTTTTATAATCGATTTAAATTTGAATATCACACGTGGCTAGTGGTATCAGACAGCGTAAGTCTAGAATGCACAGAACACGGGAAGAGAAAGAGGTGGTGGTCGGGTCAGCTTGGCAATGTGGACATGCCCCCGGGCGCCTGGTGAGGAGGAGTCCGAATTCAACGTCTGCTCTAAACTTCTTGCTCCAGGAGGAATTTATTCAACCTCTCTGCACCTTGCGGTTCTCCTCTCTAAAGTGGGGATGATGTTAGCTCTGCCCTTTGGGGTTGTTGGAATAATTAAGCTGCTGTAGGGACAACAGTATGCACGGTGCACTTAAAACAGCTGTGAAGAAGGTGGCTCTCCGGTTAAGTGTTCTTCTCTCTGTAAAATAAAAGAAAATACAAAAAGAGTTAAGTGAGGGGCGCCTGGGTGGCTCAGTCGGTGGAGCGTCCGACTTCGGCTCGGGTCATGATCTCACGGTCCGTGGGTTCGAGCCCCGCATCGGGCTCCGTGCCGACGGCTCGGAGCCCGGAGCCTGCTTCGGATTCTGTGTCTCCCTCTCTCTCTGCCCCTCCCCTGCTCATGCTCTGTCTCTCCCTCTGTAAAAATAAATAAACATTAAAAAAATTAAAAAAAAAAAGTTAAGTGAGCCAACACGTGTAAATGCATGTGGGACACTGCCCGGCATTTGTAGACGCTATTATTCATGCAGCGGGGAGGCCGGGAGGCCAGGCTATCTATTTATGGGGACTACCTCCCTGTACGCATTTTAATCTCGGGAAATAAATATGTGTCCCAGTTCTCATGAACCCGACACGCTTCACTGACACCCTATAGTGTGTGCCAGGTGACACAAATGTGTGCAGGATACGGATTCTCTTCTCCAGGTGCTCACAATCTGGCAGATTGCCCGCAGGTGGACAGAACGTTCCAGCTCCTTCGTTTACTCCTCGAGAATTTACTGAAGCCCTGCCACATGCCAGGCCCATCTTCGATTTTTCTCCAAGTATTTTAATTCCCCATTAATATTTTCCAGGTCTTCATCTCTCTGGACTGCATTCTGGTTAAATGGCTCAGGCTCTTATTCTGTTTTGCACAGTCAGCCTTTGAGTGTGGCCCACGTACAGCTTGAATATTGAGTTTGGGTCTCAATTCTACACTTTACAGTTTCAGGGTTTCTTGTTTAATGGCCATTTGTCAATTAGTTATGATCTGTCTGCTAGTAATTGATTTCTGCCTGTGCTTTTTCAAAGAGCCTCCCGTCTTGCTTTGTGTATGCTCTTCATTCGTGTATCACTTTGACAACTTTATTGTCACATTTAGAGTCTTTTCACAATTGCACATGTTATTTCCCCTTCCTTACGACACAGTCCACCTTCCTTTAGTCGGAGTGACATAACTTTTATGATGCAAGCTGTCTCCACGTGGTTCGAAACTGTAATCTGCGAGCTTTTCTTGAGCGGGGACTTTTAATCTCCGTTCTCATCCTTAACCTGAGTCATGGCTTTACAATGGCTTCCCCACCTTTCTGGGGCCTCTGGTGCATGAACTAGTGTGTGCTTCCTGGCTCTCTGCAGCCTCTCACATCTGAGCCCGATGATGGGGCGGAAGGCTGAGCCCCAAAAGTCCACCCTGGACTCTGGATTCAGTGCAGTGGTTCAACTGGGCACACTGGGTCTGGGGCTGCTTTCCTGGGCGGGCGTGTGTGGTTGAGTATATTTTAGGTATGCAAAGGAAAGTGAGGTCGGTGTTTGCTGACCGGAAAGGTGGAGCGTGCTGGGGGCTCAGCAGGTTTTCACACACTGGCTCCAGGGCACATGTGTTTCCAGCCTTCCCTGCAGGTGACGGCTGGGGGGGTCTGGGGCTGAGTCACCTGCAGTCCAATGCGGGCAGAGGCGTGCTTACTTCCACGGCTGGCTCACAGCTTGTCCCCTTCTCCCGTCCCCCCGTCTGCCCCCTGGGTGAGGATGTCTGGGACCACCTGGGGGGTCACGTGACTCCGCTGAGCCCCCACCAGCCTTGGTCCCTGAAGGCTTGGGAGTGGAGTCCCCCACTGTCACGGACAGCACTTTTCACAATTGAGAGATAAACTTCTTTTGTGTTGAGTCATGAGACTTGGAGGCTTAGCTGTATAGCAATAAAACTAATACATCCCTCCCTTGTTCTTGTGGGCTTATGTCTTTAAAAATAATACCTCCCTGTCATCTGAGTGAGTGGCATTTCAGGAAGGAACATGTTCAAGCCACCACGTTGACGTTGCATCTCCTGTCGGGGTTCTCACTGCTCTGGCATTCGGAGAACACCGCGTTTTATTTTCCTGGGCATGCGTTTATTTGTTTGTTTTAAAAATGGCTTTACTAGCATGTCTATGGATTGGCTCCAGGGAGGTGGGGGGGGGGGGGCTCAGTTTGTGCTTAGATTCCCATCTTCAAACCGGTTTAATGTGCTGCCGGATTCTATTTGCTAATATTTTATTTAGGCTTTTCCATCAATATTCATATGCGAGGTTGGTCTGTAGTTTTATTCTCTCCTCTCTGTCAGGTTTAAAGATCCATGGTAGGTTGGGTTCACAAAAATAATTCAGAAGCCCCTCTTCCTTCCCCACACTCCCGATCAATGAAGGCGTCTAGAAATAACCCATTCCTTAAAGATCTGAAGGACCTCACCTATGGCAGCTTCTCAGCCCAGGGCTTTTTGGAAGAACAACTTTCTAAAAAAAGTCCTCAGTTTGTTCTATGACATCATTTCCACGCAGAGCGTCTATCCATCTGGGGTCAACTTCTTCATTTCTGATTCCTCAGAAAATCATTTCAAGTTTATTTGCGTTAGGCAAATTGGTCTCTCACTTTTCTTTCCACTGGTTTTCTGGTTAGTTTTTGAATTCTAATATTTTTTATTTAGGTATTTGTACTGTCAAAGGTTTTCATGCTTGATTAGCCTACTTACTTCCCCCCCCCCCCTTAATTCTTGGTTGCTGTTAAATGCATTCTTGGGTTTACTTATTCTTTCTTGTCATTTTCTGTCTCAAATTCATTACTCTCTCTTTTTATAATTTGCTTTCCTTTGGTCTGCATGTATTCCTCTCACACTGCCCTTTTTCTTCTATGGTTGAATGCTTCTTATTTTTTTATTCATTTTTCTTGGTAATATGAACTTTTTATAATTGTTTTAAGACACTTTAAGATAAATGTAGCTTTAGGAATAGAATCTAGTGTTTGTATAACTGTAACTTCACGTTAGGAAGATAATCTACCGTGAAGAAGACTTCCTCTTTTAAGAGAGAGTTTGTGTGTATGTGTATTTTCCTTGATGAATTTCCAGGAGGTGTAGAATCCTTTCCATGTTTCTATTTTTATTTCCATCACCTTGTGTTTGGAAACTACCTTATCTGTAGCTATCTCAGAACATTCGGTGATGTTTTCTTAGTGACCTACTGATTATTCACTTTTTCAGTATATGTGCCATGGGACTTTGAAAAGAAGGCATGGTCCCTCTTCCCAAGGATAAACTTTGCAGTTCACTGGGGCAGATGTCTGCCGGGTCATCTCTGGCTGCCAGGACATTTTAGGACACCTTTGCTATGTTTAGGGTGTGCCAAGCTCTCTGAGTCAAGCCCCGCCCCCTTGTGTGACTCCTAAAATTTGTTCTCTTGGCTCCTTTCACAGCTAAAACTCGGGCTTTGGGCTCAGACTCTAGCAAGCACACTTACCCCAGTGATGCTTCCATCTGGAAGCGAACGTCTTGAGAAACGCGAAGAAGGTTGGAAGCAGAATTCAGCAGGTTGGGGGCTTTAAGACCAGGAGTGGAGCAGGGTCAAGTTTCTGGGACAGAAGGGGCTTTGCTGCTTGTGGAATCTGAAGTGGTAGTGAAGAAAAAGTCCTCATTGGGTCACTTTAGAATATGATTTGGGGGAATTTTCCCGTAGGCCTGTCACCTGCTGTGTTTTTCCAGACGAGCTCATAGTTCTGTGAACTGCCTGTGTCCTTGAATGAATTCGTTTTTGTGCTTAACCAGTCAGACACAGCTTCTGTCGTTGCAGCATTGAACCTTGACTGTTAGATAAGTATAAAAATCAATTCTCAGGGCTCCTGGGTGGCTCAGTGGGTTAAGTATCCGACTCTTGATTGCAGCTCAGATCATGATCTCATGGTTTGTGGGATCGAGCCCTGCATCAGGATCTGTGCTGATAACAAGAGTCTGCTTGGGCTTCTCTCTCTGCACCTTTGCCTCTCGTGTTCTCTCTCTAAAACATCAATAAATAAACATTAAAAAAATCAATTCTCTGTATTATGCAATTCTACATATATTGAATATACATGTTAGTTCTAGAAATAACAATAGGCTATTTTAGTTGTCTATACCCTAAATTTATTATTTTTAACTTTCTAGAACCTTTTTATTTTGAGACTATTGTAGATTCACATCTTTATTTCTTTTTACTTTTTTTCATTTAAATTTATTCTTGTGGGGTGAGAGAGGTGCGTTATTATATTTTTGTTTCTTCTTACATTTACTACATTTTTGGACATGAATTTTGCTGCTGTTTTCATTGTTGTATAAATATTAAAGAGCAGAACACCTCTATTGTGGTTTGTGTGCTCATTAAAAATGGTCATACATATCTCCTTTAAATCCCTCTGCCTTGAATTTATCCTTGCCTGACATTTTAAGATCAGTATGTACTTTGGAGTGTGTGTGTGTGTGTGTGTGTGTGTGCGTGTGTGTTTCTGTTTTCTAACCATTTAGAAGTTCTATTGTGAGTTCACTTTCACTTCTTCCGGTAGTTATATTTATGGCTATAATTTATAGAATATACATAATTTTTACTTCTTTAGACAGTATCAACTTTCCACTTTTAAAGATGTGTATTGTGGTATTCTTGATTTCCTTTCACCTACCCTCCCTCTGTCCTCTCTATATCACCTGATTTTGGTTACTTTTACATAATTATTTTTATTTCTCCAATGCTTCACACACTTAAATAATATATATTTTCTTTATTTATTAGTTTTAGACATTACAGATATTGCCCTTTCAACAGAAGAGGATGGAATATTCACAAAGTGACTTTCCCTCTGTTTCTTCCTCTTATGTTTGATAGCTTCAATGTCCTAGTAGAATACACATTCTATTTGGCAACAATATTTTCCCACAGCTGTGCAATATTTCTTTTAATTAGTTTTTAAAAAGCAATATAATAAAAGTCACCAATTATTTTACAGAATCTTTTATTTCTGGATTGGCAACAGAGCAACTTTTCATAGCTCACTTAAGATCATGGAAACCCTTTCCTTTGAGATACTAATTTTTTGTAAAGTTATCTGTCACTTTATTCTAAAAGGACATCTTGGCTGGGTATAAAATTATTGTCTCACCCTTTCTCTGAGGATTCTGAAGACATCATTCCATTGTACTGTTGCATTCAATGTTTTAGGGAGAAGTCTAAAGGCAGGTTTGTTTTTTTCCCCTTATAGATGAGTTGACTTTTTTCCCTGGCTATAGGATTTAGACTTTATTTTAAAGGTGTAATGACTCTAATAAAATATACCCTCTGCTCGTGGGCCTACCTCAACTTGTCTGGGAGCTGCTGGCCTTTTCTGTCTGTACATTTAAATATTTATTTCAAAACCATTTTCCTTATCTTACATCTTTGGGTAATTTGTATATTCTATTTACTTTGCTCGTTAGTCCCAGGCACCAATTTTGCACACCCTGGATCTCCTTTGTCATCTTTCATAGCCATAATTTTCTATTATAGAGTTTTAACATTTTTGTTATTTTTTTCTATTTTATCCTGCTCAGGTTTTCTCAAGTGTGTCCCCTTATGTCCCTGAGTATTATTGTGGCAGAACCTATTTCCTATTGACTGCTTCCCAAATGACTTTACTTATTGGATGACTTGATTTTTCTCTTCTGCTTTTACTTGATCTTTGCCAATTTATTTATTTTATTCTGTCTTCTTCTTGTTAATAATTGGGTCCTTATGTTTCTGCTTTGGTTTTTTATTTTGTGAAAGTTGCTGTTCCTTTCAATGGGACATTGTGAAGGCACATTATTACCTTACTGAATATCAACATTTTTATTTGTCTATTTTTATTTGCCGTGTTTCTCTCTCAGGATTTTGGTGGAGGTCTCTTATTGTTTTTTGGTCTCCCATTGTCTTTGAATGGGAGAGCTCCTGGGTGAGCTGTATGCTGATGAAGTATGCAAGAGAAAAATATCAGGAGGGCAACTTGGGGTGAGGAGAAAGTCTGAGTGCTAATCTGTTGTCTATGGAGACTCTCTGCCATGCCTTCATCGCCTTATTCTTTGAAGAATCTGTGGTCTTCCATCTTTGCCATAATGGATATCGTATCTCAACAAATTCACTTATGCTAGCTTAATTTTCACTTTAAAATATCTTTCTTGGTTTCATGGAAGAAAGAATTCACTTTTTCTTTTCATCTTCCTTGTGTTGTGTTCCTCTTAGAAGTGGTATGAGATCTGAAGCACATCTATTGCATTCTTTGAAAATTGATATTCACCTGGCAGTGTTTAATTACAATGTCATTTTCTTTGATCTTTATTTATGGTATATTTTAATTTCATATTTAAAAATTTTTATGTAGTAAATTTAATTGTTAATTCTTTTGGTGAATTCTCTTTTGTTTTATTATTTTATTTATTTATTTATTTATTTATTTTGATTTTTAAAAAATGTTTATTTATTTTCGAGAGACAGAGAGAGACAGAGCATGAGTGGCGGAAGGGCAGAGAGTGAGGGAGACACAGAACCTGAAGCAGGCTCCAGGATCTGAGCTGTCAGCACGGATCCCAATGCGGGGCTCAAACTCAAAAACTGTGAGACCATGACCTGAGCCAAAGTTGAACAGTTCACCGACTGAAGCCACCCAGCCACCCTTCTTTTGTTTTAAATCATAGGAATCCCTTCTTTATTTGCAGACTAAATAAATGTTCAGTTATTTTGGTCTATTTGATTTTGTACTCAATACACACACTTAACATTATATTACACATGCATCCTTATTATTAAAGACATTTTTGCAATGAGTTTATTTTCTACACAATAATTTGTTAGGGGGATATACCATAGTTTATTTGACCCTATTAATGTCTGTCTAGATTGCTTCCAGGATATTTCCTACTTAAGAGTACACTGCCATGAAAAAAAATTCTCTTTCAAATAAGTATTTTATTCATAGTTTGCATTAAATCTCTTAATACAGATGGTTTTGTAAATGGGTAATTTAGTACCCATTTTGTAATCTGAGAGTGGCATTGCTGGAAAGTCTCCACAAAAAGAATTCCCTGAGGTGACTCGGCCTCTAGCCTTGCTTGTTAGCGAATATTTCCAATATATTACATTTTTTTCAACAATTTCTAGTATGCAAAAATGATCCTCATTTCAGAAACCATTTATTTTTCTCATCATCTATAGCAGAAAACACCGAGGCTGAAGGATGTTCAACACCTCTTCCCAAGTTGACAGAGCCACAAATTGGGCCAGCCAGGCTGAGAGGCAGGTTTTCTAATATGTAGCACACAATGTTCCTTTCTTATTCCACTGTCTGTAAGAGGCAAACACAAGCTCACTGACCAAGAGTCCAAAGTGGAAGGTGACTTGAAAGCTGAGAGATATCTAGATGTCTGTCAAAAGTCAAGAGACATAGCGGCTGGCATGCTGTGTGAGAGCAAATGTAGCTGGAAAATTTCTGGAGAGGGAAGCTGCCTCTTACTGCCCCCCCAAAAGTGCTTAGGATAGTCAAAAAGTCTTTGGGCACTTGTTCTGAAAACTTTTTGAGGCAAAACCCCAAGAATTTGGCCTGGCTTTAATCAAATATTTATGATGCCCTCATTAATCTCCAGTCCAAGGGTAGCACAGGCTCTCATTTGAATTTCCAAGTGGTAAGGGAGTTTTGAAAGGAAATGTCATATTATATGCACTGTTTATACAGATCAAATATGCACGTGTTGGTTTTGCAGACTGGTGTCAGTGCTGCTGTTATTTACCAGGACAGTGATAATGAGGTGCAGCAGGGCATTCCCGCTGGGGATCTCGGGAAATATCTGTGCTGTGGTGGGCCCACGGAGGCCACTTTATGGCATTCGAGGCTTCCATGGGGCCACAAGGACTTGAGAAGGTGTCTCTGTTAGTGCACTGCCTGGCAAGTTTGACTGGTGCGCGATAATGAGGTGACATTCACACCCAGCCAAACGATGAGGAGGGGGGAGAATTATTCCAGGCAGAAAAGCCACTTCCATGACAGCCAGAAGGCCACAAAGAACAGGGGTTTCATTCATTGAAGGCTGAGTCGAGTCAGAGACTGTGTGATGGGGGAGTGACCAGGGGTGAGTAAGAACGGAAAGTAGAGCTGGGCATCTGAGTGGCCTTGTTGGCTTTGTTATGGAGTTTAGACATTGTCCTCAGGGCAATGGGAAGGTCTTTACGGGTTTTAAGCTGGCAAGTGACCTCATCTCCTTTATGTCTTAGATTACTCTGCCCACATTGTAGAGAATAGATTGTCAGAAGGCAAGGGTGATGCAAGAAGAGAATCAGGAGGCTGTTTCACAAGCCCTGGAGACCCGTGATATAGCCACGGAAGAGAGTGGTGGCCTTGTCAAGGCAGGGATGCAGATGGATGTATTTAGGTGCCAAAGCCAACGCTATTCAGTGGTTATTTGTAAGTGGGGAGTGAGGGAGAAGGAAGCCTCAAGGTTGACTCCCTAGTTTTAGCTTTGGTGACTATTCTGGTGACTAGAAAACCAGGGAAGTTGGTTTGGAAAGAAAGATGAGTTTGTCTTAGAGTATCGGAGTTTGGATCGACTGCTGGCTGACCCAGTAGGAATTCAGAGGAATCAGGGGGCCTTTGAGCTGGCTTCTAAGGACGTTGCAGTTTAGATGAGGGTGCAGGTGTGCAAGCAGACAATTACCCCAGAGATGAGCAGTGCCCTGGAATGGGGAGGAAGATAAAACTGTGGGGAGATGCCTGACCCAACTCGAGGAGGGACAGTAGGAAGTAAGGAAGGATTCTTAAAAACAAGACCAAACTAATATTTAATTTCCAATTTAAAAGATGGTGAGGCTTTATGCTGGTAGAGCAGGTGTGGGCATTCCATGGGAAGGGACAACAGGCACAAGGATGTGGAATGAGGGACAGTGTTGAGTCTGTTTGCCTTGGAAACTTTGTCTCCACAGCACCCAGGAGTGAATAGGCACTCGGAATGTATTGGGAAGGAAGGAAGGGAGGAAAATGAACTAAAGGTTTGAAGAAGATGAATGGCAGTGAGGGCAGGGGAGCGGCAAGGGCAAGACCACACAGGGCTTGGTAAATCAAGGTGAGGTATTCCAGCTTCAACTGAGGCCAAGGGAGGGGGGACTGCTTGCATCCTGAATGAGACCTGGTTCTCTTTGATGGTATTTGCTAATGCTGTTTTCACAGAAGGGTTGGGGCTCCTCAGACAAGTGCATGAAGGAGGTGAATGTTTGGAGTTGTTGACCCGTGTTTCCAGTCTTTGTTTAATGCAAGTTCAGCAGAAATAGGCTTCTGTGAAAGTTGAAGGTCTAAGGCAGCTGTCATTGGAGGAGGGCTGAAGGGCTCGCAGGTGTGTGGTGGGAAGGACTCCCTCGGGCACTGCGGGTGGTTCCACGCCCTGCCTTTCTCAGCACCCCCACCCACCCCACTCTCAGGGAGGGCCCTGGCAAGAGAAATGCAACAGAAATGGGGAAACTGAGAGGTTGCGGAGCTCAGTCCCTCCCTGGGACAGAGAGGGTCAGAGTTCTCCAGTCTTGGGTGCCTGGTTGTTGGTGGGGTGAGGGGGGGAGGTGCCCTGGTGGGAGGAGTGGGCATGCTATAAAAATTATTTCTCTCCTTTCTTCTCATTTCTCTGCATCTTCCTTTTTATTAACACACTGAGTGAGGGACGCCGTGCAGCCAGTGGGGAGCCCTTCCTTGGGAGGTTGCATGTGATGGAAAGCACGTAAGCTTTGGAAACAGGCAGCCCTGGTTTTTAATCCCACTTTTGCTTCCTCTTACTAGTGTGTGACATAGCGTGGCTTATTTCAAGTTTCTTAGGGAGAGTTAAATATAGGGAAACTTCTTTTCCATCCCAGCATGATGGGAAGATTGCAATGCCCAGCATTGGGTAGGCGTTTAGTAAATATCCATTCTTGTCCTGCACTCATTCTGAGAAATACTTTTGAATCTAGAGATCCAAGAAGATTCTACAGGGAGGATAAGAGAGAGAACTTTCAAGAAGGGAGCAATTAAGGAGACTACATCTCTGAGCCCAACCTACCTGTGTGGAAGAGGCATCAGAAAGTGGAGGAGAGAGCTGTGTGCAGGAATGAAAGGTATGTGTGTGGACAGAGGATCCCCTGGGCCAGCCTTCAAGGGCTCCGTGCAAGATAGTGGGTGGGCATGTGGGTGCGTGTGTCTCTCTTCTCCCAGCAGAAGAAGAGAGGAACCCCCTGACGTGTTGAGTTGGGTCCTGTCTTGTGGCTCCAGGTGTGTAATGTCTACATAAAATTTTGTAGATTACATGTTGCATAAAAGGAGTAAAGCCTGCTGATGGATGAGTGATGTGCCAAAGGACAGATTTATGACTGATGTACAGAGGCAGAGCCTGCATCTGGTAATGTGGAGAAGGACGGATATGTGATTGGTTTGGGAGGGCAGGGCCTGTGTCTGCCTGCACGGCTGTTTGAGATCTGCTATCTTTCTGGTCATCTGCCTTGGGAGGGATGATTTGTATGTGAGTCTTTCTGTTGGTTTCAGGATTGGGACACCCAGAATAAGTGTGTTACTCTGTGTAATTATGAATAATTCATGGACAAATTGCACAGTCATCCAGGTGTTATTCTTGCCATGGATTTCAGTGAATCCAACTGAACTCAGACCTATTCGTCAGAGTCTTTACCAGGCCTGGACACATGGTTATGAGACAGAACAAAATACAAAGAAGAAACTATCCAGTGGGAATTTCCTCCTAAACTATTTGTTGGATAAAAGATAATATAGTTCGATGTGAAGGGGATATAGTAAGAAGAGCCCAGAGGGATAGTGACCAGCATGCGTGGGGAAATTGGGAGGAGTTATTTGAGTTGGATCTTGGGAAAGGGGAGGGAAGAAGGAGGAGGCTATTTCGGTGGTGAGTGGTCAGGGACATAAGATTTCAGACCTGGTTTCTGGCTCCACCTCACCTGCAGACTTGTTTTGAACATGTAGGGAAATAGTTAAGCTCCTCCCTTTGGTTTTCCCCTCTTACTGGAGTAAGTAGATCCCTGTCTCAGTGTCTACAACCTCTTGCTCCACAACTCATTGTTAGAAAGAGGAAGCGATGCCTTATCTAGACTTGAAAATGCTTCAAAGAGTCTATCAACACACCAAGAAACAGACTCAACTGTAGAGAACAAATGGATGGTTACCAGAGGGGAGGTGGGCGGGGGGATGTGGGTAATAGAGGATGGGGATTAAAGAGTACACTCATCATAATGGGGGAAACAAGGCTCTCATGCTGCCCATGTGCCTTGGGTCTAGTGGGGGCTTCCTATCGCTGTCCCCAGGCACTACCCCAGCTCCATTCAAGGCACCTTCATCTTTCTCCACAACCTCACGGATGCAGTCCTTCACCCTCCCAACTATTACCTCCAGTGTCATGTGTGTTTATTTTCTCCGGGACTGGTTTAAAGCCAGTTGCATGCTTGTAAACTCCAGGAAGGCCAAGGACGTATCTGGAACTTTCACCTAGGTGTTTCTCAGGTTTAGCTTAGACCCTGCCAGGAGTCAGGTGCCCACACTTTCTTGGGTTCTTGGTGAATGAGTGGGTGGGTAAATAGATGATTGGATGAATGCAGGTAAGACGTAAAGTAGATCCTTCCTAGCCACTTTTTTCCCTATAAATTTTGAAGATAAGACCACATGCTCGCTTGCCTTACCTATATATATATATATATTTATCTGAATAATGACCTACCAATTAATCACGTATACATCAGTATATTTTCAAAAAGAAAACAGTAATATTAATGCAGTTTTGTTTCTTAGTTATTTTCTACCTCACATTACATTATAAGCATAGTCTATGTTAGATATTTTTTAAAGGAACTTAAAAGTTTCATTGTATGACTGTATAATTCATTAAATCATTCTTATTTTTTTGGACATGTTTCAGCAATATTTAATCTTTTAATATGAATAGCAAGGAGAAAATACATACATTACAACCAAATCTTTGAGGGCTGAGTTGGTTATTTCCTTAAGATGAAGTTTTAGATTGGAATAATCAAGTCAACGTGGACATATATTTTAAGACTTATGACATACATTGCCAAATTGTTTTTCTCAAAAAATGCCTCAATTTATAAGATTTTCAGCAGGGAGAGAGCTCATCTTGACATAGTCTCAGTAGGTCTGTAACCAAAAACCAGATCCTGACATAGCCTCGTTAGGTCTGTAACCAGAAATCAGAAGCAGTTTGGATGTAACTCTACATTTTCTTTTCTTTTACGCTCATTGCCCTTTCTTAAACATCATCATTCAGTTCTTAATTTTGATTCATTTTCACGATTGATTTTGCTTACATATTCAATTAAATTTTTGGAGATAGGTTTATGTCAATGTATGTTTGGGCCTCTCTTCTAGCTGCGAATGAATGACTTTCTTCTGCACTCACACATGGAAGAGAATTTTTCTAGGTTGAGTCTCCTGGAGCACAAGGTCTCCCCCCTAAACTTCTGGAGCTGTTGCTTCATGAGTTTCGTCGCTGAATTTCAAAGAAGGTCGACTCTATCCTGAATTTTATTTCTTCTTAAGTGATCTGTATTATATACACTTAGATACTTGTAGGACTTGTTTTATTCTTTCTCCTTATAATCCATCAGTTTTGCTAGTATTTACTTCTCTTCCCTTCGACACTTTTCCTCCTCTATACAAAACCTGCCTTTCTGATGCCAATGCCCTGGGCTCTTTGACCACCTTTCCTTAACGCATTCGACATTTTTATGGTTCTCATTACCTTCTCTCATCTTCTCCCTAATTATTTTCCGTTCTTTGTGGGCTTTTTGTTTTTGTTTTTGTTTTCTTCGTCTGAATTCTGAAAGACCTCATCACTGCATCACTGATTCCATTTATTTTCAGTGTCAGTGTTGCTCCCCAATGTTTCCTATGTAGACCCGAGGTGTCTCTGGTGCCACACCATCCTTCTCCACCACATCTACCTCCTCTCTTCCCATTGACAGGCCTTTTGACTCTGGCTTTGTTGCTATTCATGGCCTCCAGCTGGCCCCCACTGAACATGCCCAATAATTCCAGACACTTTCTTTCCTTTCTTTTTTTTTTTTAATTCAGCATTACATCATTCTTTCTGTCCTGTGTTTTGCATGGACTTTTTCATGGACTTTTTCAAGGACGTGATAGTTAATCTTCTGAGTGCTTTACATACACGCGTTTGTTTTCTTCTCCTGGTGACCCGCCAGGTAAGTGTTACCTACTACAGTGTGTTTTGCAGGCTGAGGACATCGTGGGCTGGAAAAGTGCATAGCTCGACTGACGTCCAGCTGCTCAAGGCTGCAGGATCTGGCCTTTAGCCCACCGTGTCATATGGAATGGATCTAGTAGGGTCATGGAAGGAGTTTCTGTGCACCCCAAACACCCCCTTTTCATAGTCCCCAGGCCAGGCTCAGACTTGGCGAGCACACAGGCTGAATGCAAAATTACCATTTCCAGGATGAACTGCTATCAGGAGCCTCTAGTCCTTTTCTGCCAAATACTGGAGACTACACCTTCCAGGATCTGTCTTGTCACTATTGGGTACTCTTGACTTTTGAGCCACTTGTTTTCTGAGTGTTATAGTCTTATAAGAACTAGAAAAAAGTGAGACAAGCAGTAGCAATGGGGATACACCTGACCTATTTTGAGTCTATGATGTACTGTGTATTATATGAATGGTACAGAATACCTGTGTCAATCCATAATTACTCATGAAACCTCAGGGGATGGGGCTGATATTAGTTAATATTCCCATTGTACAGCTAAAAACAGAATCAGAGGCCACTGTCCTGACACCTTAAGCCCCCCCTCCCCTCCAGAGCAAGGAGGCTGATAGTGGAGGGAGAGGGAGGCAGTGGTGAGGTCACCACTCAAAGCTGTGGGGGCATTAAGATTAGAGAGGTGCCTGGCTCCTTGCCTCAGCCACATCTTGCACTTCTGTCCCAGAAGCCCCCCTGAGGGTGGCCACAGGGGCTCTCTCCCTAACCTCATCTAGGCGGGCTCAGTCTCTCAGCGGTGCCAGAATGAGGGTTGGCCGGGAAGGTTAATCTTCAGTCCTGTCCCCTGAATTATGCACTGGGCTTAATCTGGCCTGATGTTTGTGTGGGCTGATGGTCAAGCCTGGTGACAGTGATGTTTCACTGAGCTTTTGTTCTCTTTCTGATCATCTGTCTGATTTCTTTTTTGTGAACTAGTAACCTTGACACTACAACCCTTGTGGGGTGGTTGTAAGAGCTAAATAAGAATTGTGCCGGGGCGCGTGGGTGGCTCAGTCAGTTAAGCGTCCGACTTCAGCTCAGGTCATAATCTCGCGATTCATGAGTTCAAGCTCTGTGTCGGGCTCTGTGCTGACAACTCAGAGCCTGGAGCCTGCTTCAGATCCTGTGTCTCCCTCTCTCTCTCCCTCTCCCCTGCTCACGCTCTGTCGCTCTCTCTCTTTCTCTCAAAAAATAAACATTAAAAAAATTAAAAGAAATTGTGCCAAGACCTTAGCACACAGGATGGCTGACAAAAGACCCTATTGCTCTGACTCATTCAATGACCTTAGCATTATTTTCTGTGTTTAAGATTATTGCAGCAGGGAGTAGAGGAGGCTATAAGGGGTACAAACGGAAGACTTGGACAATGTCAAAGCCTTGGGCAGTTGTTGCTCCAGGCCCTGTCGTCTAACTGTCTTGCTTAGATGCTCCCTGGAGCCTGTGATTGTCTTTTCTCACCTCCTTCATCTCAGGCTGCTCCTCAGCCAACTCAACACTTTCCTACACATGACCACTTTGGCCATTCTGGCATATTTTCCAACATAGCTCATTTTACCCATCCGTCTCTCCATCCAACCATCCATCATCATCCATCTATCTATCCATCCGTCCATCCATCCATCCAAACATTGATCCATCTACCCATCCATCCACCCATTCACCAATCTACTCACCCATCCATTTATCCACCCACCCAACCACCCATCCACTCAACCATCCATCATCCATCCAACCATCCATCCATCTATCCATCCATCCATCCATCCATCCATCATCCATTCAACCATATATCTATCATCCATCCATCCATCCAAACATGCATCCATCCATCCATCCATCCATTCATCCATCCAACAGACATTTCTTGAGCAACTACTTTGTGCCAGGCCCTGTGCTGGGTGCTGTGAGTGTGGAGATTCACAAGGTTCAGTTCCTGCCATGTAGGTCAGCCTGACCCCATGGACCCAATGCTGCCAGCCACCAGAGACAATCCTCAGGAGCTCAAGTGCATGAGGAGTCACCTTGCAAAAAGTGAGTGACAAACTTCAGATCATTTTCCAAACAGCTGACACCACCTGTCCCACCTAGAAACACATCCTTGCATCTTTCTTTAAAGCAAATAAAAATGAAAAGCCCAAAGTGCTCCTGTCTCTAAATCATAGAGATTACAGTGCTGGCCCCATTGGCCCCTGCATTTCAGGGGTGGGAATCACCCCTCCCCTTCCTTCTGGATCGCTCTGGGTTTCTCCTCCGCACAGGCCACGCCCATTGGTGTTCTCAACAGCTGTCTGTAGAAGAGATAACTCTGGTGTGACAAGCTCTTTCAGAGGGTAGATATTTTTTAAAGATTGTCAGGATCCTGCCAGCAGCTCTTATTACTGGGTACTTCTAGACTTTTCACGGGAACAAAGTTGGGTGCAAATACCTTTCTGACGTGCAGTCTGCCCTGACAGAGAGTGTGCTATTATTACTCCGGGAGGTTAACATCCCACTGGGTTTTCAAGTCGATTCATTACTTTTCTCATGACTTGTATTTATTTTTCAGTACCTGTGAAAAAACACACTGATATTTCAATACCCGCCTTCGTCGACTGCCTGTTGTGTATAAACACTTGGGCTCCTGGAAGGAGGCTTTTTTTGTTTTTTGTTTTTTGTTTTTTTTAAATAGAAAGTTATTTAAAAGTTTAAACTCAAAAGTGAGTTTATATTAGTTCTTTTAGCATCTGACTTAAACAGGTGTTTTGTTGTGTTTTTTTTAAGCCTTCATCCCACTAGAGAATTTGGATTTAAATAGTTCAAAGATGTTATTTTAAACTTACATACAGAAAAAAATACAGGTTGGATTCAATAGATTTGAAAGAAATTCACCCCAAAATAGATGTCACCTAGCTGAGTCCCAGCTTCGTTTTCTAAGCAGCTGCTTGGTATCTCTGCACGGAAGTCCCACAGACCCTGCAAACTCAGAATGGAAAAAGAAATATCATTTTCTCTCTGAGCCCCCAACCCTATTTCTCTTCCTGTGCTGCCTCAGGCCTTGAATTAACATCCTTTCCTGTCCGATTTCCAGGGGCAGATGTTCTGGCTTCATTTGCAAGCTGTCCCCGCCTTTATCACTGAGTCTCTTCACTGTGGGTCCTGTCAGCTCCTCCTCCTGTGTCTCAGGAACCCAGGTCCTCAGGATGCAGAGGTCTGAGCCCCCTTAGGAAATCTAGGGGAGGGTCTATTCTGATGCACCCGACTGTGCCCTCTCTCGACTCCTTCTAGAGCTGGCCTTAGCACTCCTTGTTTCCGGTTTTATCTCCCTGGCCTCCTTTGCACTTTTCCCAAGATTGGTAGGACAATGACACTGATGATGCTGTTACTGTCCTGTTGTGAAAGGCAGTGGAGCTCTGTGCCTCCAGGGTCATGTCCAGACATGCTAGGGTGACATCTCAGGAGCCCTAACTGCATTTTCTAGTCTCTGACCTGACCCATCATCTTCTTTCATGTAACCTCTACGTATTGATGGAAACTTCCATGCCTCCAAGAACACAAAAAACTGAGGTCAGGCTGCATGGATTCAGGTACAGTGATTGGGCTGTTGACCAGAGCACATCAAGGTTGTTGCTTTTGGCGTGAGTGCTTTAAGAGGTGTGGTCAACTGCAGTGCCCCGGGGGCTCAGGAGATAGTGATAGGACCTATAGGGGGTCAGTACAAACACCAGTATCTTCACTGCGGATAGTTAGTGTGGAGGGAGGTCTTGGAGAAGACATGAAACCCGCCTTCAAATATGCAAAGAGAGCTTCCGTTTTTAGGGACAGAACTAGGGCCAGTGGGTGGAAATCAAAGGAAGCCATTTGCAGTCTGATATGAAGCTGTCCAACCACAGCTCTCCAACGAGGAAATGGAGATGATCAGCTCCCTGTCATGGAAGGATGCAAGTAGAGACTAAATGGCCTCTTGGCCAAATCATTGAAGGAGTAGAAGGTACTTCGACAGTGCCTGGCACATAGCAGTTTTAATTAGTATCATCATCATCATCAATCATCATCAACGTCACGGACTCAATTCAAGTGTTAGAGGCTGCAAAGGATCATGTGAAATTTAACAGCTCCTTTGACACTGGGATTCTGTGAACCTGTGCATTGCAAAAGACGGACACAGCTAGTGCCCGCCACAATTTATAAGCCCACTGGAACGTCTTATACCAGCAGCATGGGTACCGTGTGTAATGCTCCACCCAGAGCCAGTTATTCAGATTGATTTTGTTTTCAGGACTGGAAATAGCTTTTACATAATCTCCCCATGTTGTTTCATTCCAAAGATTTATCCCTCACCTGCATTACCTTGTGTGGTTTCTGCGACATTTGTGATCAACCTTTGCCACAGCAGGCACCAAATTCTTCTTTGAAGCAAAGTAATGAGAACAATTCAAAGGGAGGCACTGCCTTGCACTGTGGCAGTGATAGACCAGGGGATTCACCATGCCATCTCTCAAGGTTGATGTCATTTGCAAAATTACAAATAAATTCTTAATAAAACCCGAACCTGCCATTTCTGATGCACAGTCATTGAGGAAGGTCTTTTATTTTCTTCCTAACTTGAATCTTCACACCCTGCCATGTAGCAACAATTTTTATTAAAGGTGCAACTAACTTACCATAAGGTTATAAAATTAAACCTGATGAAATGTTGCCAATAATTCTGGTTTCTAATATTCTTCTGAAAATTATTTCAGGATTATTGAGAAACAGAATGGCAAGCCAATCAACTTTGCACATTTATTTTCATTTTCTTTTCTTCCTTTATGATTGATTCTGGAATTTAAAAAAGCTCTAGGTTATTGTGTAAGCACAGTCTTAAAATTGAGAAATTATTACCAAAGGGGAGGCTCTTCTTGGCACTCTCGATGAACAGAAATACATGCATATATCTACATATACACACACACACATAGGAACACACACACCTATAGATAGTTCACATTTTGGAAATGGTAAAATTTTTGCTAAAATGGCAAATGGTAAAATGGTTAAAAAACCCACATCTATGATTTTATCTTTGTATTCCATCTCTCTCTCTCTCTTTCTCTCTCCTGTATTTTTTATTTCTCTATCTATCATCTTTCTTTCTTTCTTTCTTTCTTTCTTTCTTTCTTTCTTTCTATTATCTATCTATCTATCTATCATCATCTCTATCAATCTATCTATGTATCTATCTATATTTATCTATCTATCTATCTATCTATCTATCCATCTGTATATCTATCTATCTATCTATATCATCATCATCATATCTATCTCTCCATGCATCCCTCCATCTATCATCTATCTTTCAATCTATCATCTATCTATCATCTAACTATCTATCTATCTATATCTATCTATCATCATCATCATATCTATCTATCCATTCATCCCTACATCTATCATGTATTGTTCAATCTATCATCTATCTATCTATCTATCTATAATCTTTCTTTCTTTCTTTCTTTCTTTCTTTCTTTCTTTCTTTCTTTCTATTATCTATCTATCTATCTATCATCATCATCATCACCATCTCTATCAATCTATGTATCTATGTATCTATGTATCTATCTATCTATATCTATCTATCATCATCATCATATCAATCTATCCATCCATCCCTCCATCTATCATCTATCTTTCAATCTATCATCTATCTATCTATCTATTATCTATCTATCTACCTATCTATGTATCTATCTACATATCTATCTATCCATCTGTCTATCTATCTATCTAATCTATCATCATCATATCTATCCATCCATGCCTCCATCTATCATCTATCTATCCATCTATCTATCTATCTATCTATCTATATCTATCTATCATCATCATATCTATCTATCCATTCATCCCTCATCTATCAGCTATCTTTCAATCTATCAGCTCTCTATCTATTATCTATCTGTCTATCTATCATCATCACCATATCTATCTATCTATCTATCTATCTATCCATCCATCTATTGTCATCATCATCATCTCTGTGTATCCATCCATCCATCCATCCATCCATCTATCTCTGAAATGCATGCAAGTATACAAGTTAAGGTCATGTTTTTATTCTACCTTGCTCCATTTTTCTCCCTTTCCCCCAAAGGAATAATTAGCAGGCATTTTGTGTGAGTTATTTTAGCCCATGCTTTACCATGTTATTTCGTGCAAATCCATGACAACAATATTTTTTACAGTAAACAGTAAACAACATTGTTTTGTGCCATATTTTAATGGTATATACAAATGGAAGAACACTGTGCCTTTGTCTGTCTTGCACCTTGCTTTACATACCAATAATACGTTCGAGAGCTCTGCATATACTTAATCTCTCTTACTTTCTTTGTAACATCCCATTTTATGGGTCTGCTGCATGTCCTTTATCCACTTTTCTGCTCTTTTTCATTTTTAGCTCTTACCAACTGAGCTGGAATGTGCATCTTTGACTATGTCTTCTTGTGAATGTGTGGGAGGACTTTCTACGGGGCAGGTTATAGAATTAAGGTGTTTGGGACTTGAAAGAGAAAAAAAGTTCATCTTTATTTTTATTGACCTTTCGCTTTTCCTTCAATGGTGAATGTAGACCACAGTCTAGTAGCTTTAGCAGTGCTGAGGCTTTGACACCAATGGGAAGCACAGCTTCAGTTCACATCAAGTTGTTGGAGGTGGCCCAAATATTGCCGATGCACATCAGCTTCAAAATTATAGGAGTCATGAGGATATTATGAGGGTTTTATGTTAATGAGTTAAAAAAGGACACATGGATTAAAATTCAAAAAAGTTTTTTTAAAACATTTATGGACGTTTTCAATATAATTGAAAAATATATTTCAATATAACTGATTTCCTTGGCAACCCTTGCATCTATTTATTGTACACACTCTAACGTGGTAAGTATAATACATAATAGACACAGAATCTAAAACGTATAATATATTAATTACATTGTGCATTACTCATTATTTATATATTATACTTATTATAAATAATACATATATTACTATGTACATATATACATATATACACATCATGAGATTGTCAATTGAATAAGCCCTTCTCCTAACAGTATGATTTCTAGGGCACACAATGTTGACAATTTCAGCTTCAGTCAAAATCGACAAAGGTCCTAACAGAAGATGTAACCATTTATTTGCCACACCCACTAGCAATAAATGAGAATGCCCATTTTGTGCACCCGTGCAGACACTTGGTATTTCAGCGTTTTTTGTATTTGCCAATCTGATGATTGAGAGTATCTTATCATTTTAATTTGCATTTCCCCTGATTTCTAATGAGATCGAGTTTCTTTTCAAATGTTTGTTGGCCATTCCATTTCAGTTTCTTCTCTGTGAATTTGAACAATACTCTTATCAACAAGATACTCCTAAGGGAGTTATGGTAAGCATGGACTTTTGGAAGGTAGTTTTTTCCTGTGAAATTACACTTGTAAGTAATCTCAAATACTTTTGGCTGATGATCTTCAAAGTGGGGTGTTCACTCAAAGGGTATACAAAATTATTTATTGTGGCATGGGCAAACATTAGAATTTATATTTATATATATATTTATTTTATCTAATATAAGAGGAAATTAAACTTATTTAAAACAATATATATTTGTTAATATTTACATGTGTAATTTATGACTTATATATTCATAGACACATATTAGGAAAGTATGCTTATTACTTTCAAAATACAATGGGCATAATGTTGAAAATAGTTACATTTAATGATCACCTGATATGTGCCAGGTGCTTTACAAGCATTATTCAACATAATCCTCATAACACTATAGAGTACACACAATTATTTTTAGTTTATCAAGAACCTGGGACTCAACAAAACTAAAAAGCAGCCTACAGAATAGGAGAAGGTATTTGCAAAAGACATATCTGATAAAAGGTTAGTATCCAAAGTCTATAAAGGACTTATCAAATGCAACATCCAAAAAACAAATAACCCAGTTAAGAAATGGGCAGAAAACATGAATAGACATTTTTCCAAAGAAGACATCCAGATAGCTAATAGATAGATGAAAAGATGCTCAACATCACTCATCATCGGAAATATAAATCAAAACAATGATGAGATACCATCTCATGCCTGTCAGAATCGCTAAAATTAACAACTCAGGCAACCACAGATGTTGGCAAGGGTGCAGAGAAAGAGGAACCCTTTGGACTGTTGGTGGGAATGCAACCTGGTGCAGCCACTTTGGAAAACAGTATGGAGATTCATCAAAAAACTAAAAATAGAACTACCCTATGACCCAGCAATTGCACTACTAGGTATTTACCCGAAGGATACAACAATACAGATTTGAAGGGGTAAGTGTACCCCAATGTTTATAGTAGCATTATCAACAATTACCAAATTATGGAGAGAGCCAAATGTCCATCGACTGATGAATGAATAAAGAAGATGTGGTATATATACACAGTGGAATATTACTCAGGCATCAAAAAGAATGAAATCTTGCCATTTGCAGTCACATGGATGGAACTAGAATGTATTAGCCTAAGTGAAATAAGTCAATCAGATAAAGATAAATACATATGATTTCACTCATATGTGGAATTTAAGAAACAAGACAGATGAACATATGGGAATGAGGGGGGGAGAAAAGGAGAGACCATTAGACACTCTTAAAGACAGAGAACAAACTGAGGGTTGATGGAGCGAGGTGCGTGGGCTAAATGGGTGATGAGTACTAAGGAGGGCATTTGTTGTGATAAACACTGGGTGTTGTATGTAAGTGACGAATCACTGAATTCCACTCCTGAAACCAATAACTAACTAAAATAAAATTAAAAAAAAGAAAAGAACCTGAGAAAGAAGGATGTTATGTAATCTGCCCAATGTTGTTTTCTTAAATCGTGGAATTAGGAATTACATTTGTATTTACATTTTTATGAGTCTGTAGTTCAATCTCTTTTTACCATACTCTGGTCTCCCGTCTGCTAAATATTAGTTTCATGAGGGCAGAGCCCATCTGCTTTCTTCTCTACTTTATTCCAATGTCCCAAAGAGTGCCTAGCATGTGGTAGCAGAACAGTCTATTTTCATTTATTGAATAACTGAAGGAAAGAAAGAAAGTGGGGAGAAAAGGAAGGGGAGAGGGGACCACATGAAATTCACATGCTTGTGTGGGAAATCAACAGGACAGGTTGTGTATATATAGGGTGTGTGTATAAAGTGTGGTGGAGTGTGGGGATGGAAGCATGGACATAGGGTGGTTATCTTGGCATGGGTTGGACTAGGGAAGGACTCCCAAATGGGAAGGATGGGAGATTCATTCCCATCATGGATGCTAACATTTGTGAAGTGTTTTGTACCTCAGTCCAGGGAGTGGATTAATGAATGAGGCGCCAGGTCCGGCCACAGTTGGGGGTCATGTGTTCATTGCTTTCACATGGGGGCTGTGGGCCTTCAGGGAGCAAGGATGTGTATAGCCTCAGCTTTGCTGTGGCTCTAGGGTATCTCTGGTCTTCTTTGTCTACCCTTCCAGGTGAAGGTCTGCCATAACGCTTACAGGGGAATACAGGACAAAGAGTTCTGCTAGACCCTGGTCTCTGGTTTGGAATACGAAGCCTGTATGGAACAGGGCACTGAGGTCATTCTCCAAGCAGGCAGGTGGGGGGGATCGTTAAGTTTCTTAGGTAGCAGGTGTCAGGCCATCCAGGTTGTGTTCTGTGTGGTCAGGAATGTGTGGTATGAGGGGATGTGATGTCCTGTTGTTGTCGGGCTTGAACCCCAGTAGTCTTTCTGCCCAGCAAACATCTATGGTATCCCTGCCTCTATAGAAGCAAGCTGGGGTGAAGGACAAGGGCAAAGGGTACTGATGTGACAGGCACCGGTCGATTAGCCATCAAATAGACTTCTGTAGGCTGTGAAGGAGAGAGAAGCCTCTGGAGAAAACAATTATGGAAGACAGAGAGCTGCAAGGGCATTCCAACATTGGTGGGCTCCAACAATTCCCAGACGTCTTGAAGAACAGACTGAGACCTGGATCCAGGGATGAGCACCCGTCAGCATAGACGGCATGGAACAAGAAAGTCTACAGCAGTGAGAAGAGACAAAGCAGGGTTTGCACCACATAAAGAAATTTTGATTACATAATAGCAGAGCCCCAGTGATGGAGGAGCTTCAAGAAGACGAGCTGGAAGAACTTCCCTGGGGTCTGGGGTCCTTTTCTCAGGTTGACATTGGTGACATGTACGGAGAAGGCATTCTGGACTGAGTTCACTTATTTAAAGGCAGTCCTTTTGCTGTGTTGGTAAAGTCCCTAGTCAAAGTCCCCTGGGCTGTGCTCTGATAGATTTATCTAGACTCAATGTGAAAATGGCAACCTTGAGTTTGGTGCCTATATTCAACAGAAGTGGCAGGTTGGCTGGTGAAAACTGTGGGTTACATGTGATGGAAGGAGGGGGTGTCAGAGCTTAAGAAGACTCCATCTGACCCCAGGGAATTGTTTTGATCTCCAGGCTGAATTGCGTATCACATTTTGAGTAGGAAACAGCGCTGTGGACCCTGAGCCCTACGGTGTTTTCGTGGTGTCAAACTGACAGGATTTAAGAATGGGAAGCTTGGCTTAAAACAAACAGGGGCACCTAGGTGGCTCAGTCGGTTAAGTGACTCTTGATATCGGCTCAGGTCAGGATCCCAGGGTCATGGGATTGAACCCCATGTCAGGCTCAGCACTGAGCATGAAGCCTGCTTAATATTCTGTCTCTTCCTCTCTCTCTCTGCCCCTCTCCTGCTTGTGCTCTCTCTTTCTAAAAAAATATTAATTAGGGGTGCCTGGGTGGCTCAGTCGGTTAAGCGGCCGACTTCGGCTCAGGTCATGATCTCGCGGTCCGTGAGTTCGAGCCCCGCGTCGGGCTCTGTGCTGACAGCTCAGAGGCTGGAGCCTGTTCCAGATTCTGTGTCTCCCTCTCTCTCTGGCCCTCCCCCGTTCATGCTCTGTCTCTCTCTGTCTCAAAAATAAATAAAATGTTAAAAAAAATTAAAAAAAATTAATTAAAAAATATTAAAAACCAACCAACAAACAAAAACTTTTGATAGGAGTGGATGCTGCTACAGTGGCAAAGACCTGAGCCAGATGGCCTTGACTTCGGGTGATTGTGACAAACCACATGAGCCTGCTTCTTTGTCAAAATTCGGTCTGGATGTTTTCTTTGTTCCCTTTAAGACTGGGGACAATGAATGGGAGAGCTTGCCGAATTTTGGGTTCAGTCGGCTAAGGCTAAAGGAGACAGGACTATTTTACGATGAAATTTGCCAGAAGAAATTGGGTCCTTGCTCATTAAAAATTCTTTAAAAATTGGGGCTTCTTTAAGTGGGAGTATCATGGTTAAATAAATAGTGCTAACATTGGAGTGTGGCAAGAGCGTTGTTTGTTTCCCCATCCTTTCGTACTTTGGATTCATTTTCCCCTCCATTTGGTGCTAATTGGACTGTATTTGCAAAAATTATTATGACCTGTTAACCTGTATACTTGGCCTAAGACACACTTGAAGGGCTTCAGAAAAAAAGGAAGTCAGAACTCGCCTGATTTTTTTTTATTTTAATGCTCATAAAACTTGAGGCAAAATAGTTCAGTTCCATCCTGGAAAGGGACTTGGACTAAGAGCCCTTCTTTAGGACTTCTCTTGAAAACAACAAGCTTTTCCTGTTCCCTCTGGCTTTTATTATTTCCTCCCTCCCTCCCATCCTCCCTCCCTCCCTCCCTCCTTTCTTCCTTCCTTCCTCCTTCCCTTCATTCCTTCCTTCTTTCCTTCCTTCCTTCCTCCTTTCCCTTCCTTCCTTCCTTCCTTCCTTCCTTCCTTCCTTCCTTCCTTTCCTTTTCCTTCCTTCCTCCTTTCCCTTTCTTCCTTCCTTTCCTTTCCCTTCTTTCCTTCTTTACTTCCTTCCTTCCTTCCTTCCTTCTTTCCTTCCTTCCCTCCCTCTCCCTCCCTCTTTCCTCCCTCCCTCCTTCCTTCCTTCTCTCCTTCCTTCCTTCCCTCTTTCCTGCCTTCCTTCCTATCTTTTGTTCGTTTTCTTTTAAAGTTATTTATTTATTTATTTATTTATTTACTTATTTTGAGAGAGAGAGAGAATTAATGAGTGAGGGAGGAGCAGAAAGAAAGGGAGAGAGATAGAATCCCAAGCAGGCTCTGTGTTGTCAGTGCAGAGCCCAATGTGGGGCTTGAACTCATGAACCATGAGGTCATGACTTGAGCTGAAACCAACAGTCAGGTGCTTAACCTACTGAGCCACCCAGGAGCCCCTTTCTTCTCATTCTTTGAAATATACCTGAAAAATATTAAGCAACCACTGTTGACTCCTTTGAGGAAAAAAAAAAAGTAATATTCCCCCTCCAGTAGAATCATTTAACATTTAAAAAAAATACTCATTTAGCTTTAAAAATATGGTTTGGTTGAAAAGGGTCACATCTGTTTCTTGCCTTTAAAGCAGCCAGTGCAAGCAAGACAGCAGTTGGAAGGAGTGATCTGTTTCTCTGTGTGGTGTGTTTATTATCACATCTTATCACATTATATTTGGAGATAAAAAAAAATCCCCCGTCGAGGGCAGCAGCAGGGATGTGGCTCACCTCATCCCTCACAGGAACCCTTGGAGGTATGCTACTGTTTTCATCCTGCTGGGTTGGTCATAGGCGGTCAGGCCGGGACTGATGGGGACCATCTCTGGAATACAGATGCAGGGGGGACAGTCTGGAGGAACCCTCTGCTCCAGAGTGTCTGACCAGCTAGAACGAAAGTCCTCTTGACCAAGAATCCTTTTAAAGACATTGAAAGAAGAGGGATTTGACGGCCTTATGTAGCAAACAAGTGTAGTTGGGGCTTCATACACATTCATGCTCATTATTCAATAGACATTATGAGCTTCTGTTTTTGCCGGTTTCTGGGCAGGAGGCTGAGGACAGAGAAACCAAGATATAGTCCCTGTCCTTGAGGCACTCACAGTCTAGATGGGAGTCAGAAGAAGTTGAAAGACAAGTTTGGCAGCCTGTAGGGTAGAAGTAGGAAGATGCTCTGGGGACTCAGAAGTATCTGATCCAAGATGGGCATATTGGGGGCAAATCATTCATTTTTTCACTATCCATCTAGCACATAAAATTTATCAATGTGCTAGTGAGTCTGAGATGTTAAAAATAGCCATGGCCGTTCCATGGTACCAGGTCCAAAATAAACTATGTGGTCTCTCACCTATCTCTCTCTCTGACATATAGACATGGACACACAGACATACATACAAAACAGTTATGACCTCCGCACTCACTCATGCTCCAATCTAGAATGAGGAGTGTGTGTGTGTGTGTGTGTGTGTGTGTGTGTGTGAAATAAAATCAGATCAGATCCCTGAGATGGAATCATCACATGCTATGCCTGCCTTGTGGGCTAAACTTCATTGCTGTAGCCCTCTCTCCCAGTCTTGAGTTTTCCTTCAGAAGTCTCTCTCCTGATAATTGCAAATGGAGCTAACAAGGGGACATTTTCTCAGAAAAGGTTGGAGAGCAGGATTGGCTAGGGGTGGTGGGATTGGCAATCATGCCCTTGACTCTGATAGCATCCACAACAAATGCTGTCCAGAAAGATGGCCTTTTGACTTGGTTTTTGCACGTGTGGAGGGTGAGGGGCTTGAGGAGTAGGGGAGATTGGGGTCCCTTGTTAAGTGCTTGGCCATCCCCTCATCTTCCCTTCCATTCCAGTCTAGAACTTTAATGGCCTCCCTAGTCTGGGCTGTTCCCTTGGGCTGGTTCCTTCTACCCAAACTACCTCATGGTTCAGAATGTCAGTGAAAAGAACTGGTGTTTCTAGACTTGAGCTGGAAATTATGAGACCAATCAATTCAAAATAAAAGCAAGAGGATGAGAAGGAAGTAAACAGGAAATGGGGAAGACAATAATCAAAGGAAGAACATCTCAAAAATTAGAAAAAAATAGCCAGGCAACATAGGCCCACCATTTCTGTTAGTGTGGATTAGCAGATCAGGAGAAAATGTGAAGCAAAGGGTCTCATAACTTGCTTTTTCTGCATGATATTGATCCTATTTACAGAACTTCATAAAAATTGTTTATATTTGCACGCCATTTTGTTGTAATCAGAGGAAGGCTTATGAGGCCCGTTTTAAGGTGAAAACATGGAGTCTCAGGTACTGAGTGATGAGCCAACCTCACTCTGTAAAAGTGGCAAGGTTGGCCTGGGAGATTCTAAGGGCACTGCAGCAGTGCCTTACTTATGTGTGGGAAGGTTTATGTGCCAAAGAGAGCGAGATTCCTGACAAGCTGAGTCATTCAGATTTGAAGGGGTGGGAATCTTCCAGAAGGAAAATGACCTGGAAATGGCTTGATGGAGCTCTGGTACCTGGAGGTCTCGGGTAAGGTGCTCCCATTTTCCACTCCCTGAGTTGGGAAGTAAGCCACCAGGTGACTCCACTCAGTGGGACTCCCACGCTGGGAGTGGCTTGCTGTGTGGGTTTCCCCTCCTTCGTTGGGTCCATGCACATCCAAGAAGTAGGGAGATGGGTGGCTTCCCGGGAGAGGAGGCCAGGAGCTTACAGAAATGGGCTTTCTCTTCCTTCCGCTCACACGCACAGTTAATCCTGATTCCACAAGATTTTTTAATTCCTCTCTCGTTGCTCTGTAAATAATTTTCTGCTCCCAAGTGTGACTCTGGTTAAAAACTACAGACGTTTGGGTGCAAACTGTAGACAGCTTTTTGGTGGACGTCAAGTTCATACATATTTGCCTATTAAAACAGGACTCTTAAATCTCCGAGCTGAGGGGAAAAAGAAGTTAAGTCTTTAAATGCACATGTACAGACTTTTCCTGTGTAGCTGAGATTTTCTGTAGCTCTGTTTTTTATTTATGGATTTCTGCAGTTTACTTTGGATGGGGGATTATTTTTCCCTCTGCCGACTCCAGCTGATTGATTCAATGCACCTGCTCACTTTCAGATATGGCCAGAGAAGCTGCAGCAGAAGTTTGTGTCTGTATTTAAAATTGAGAATACAAATGGGTTTAAACTTGAATATTTCATCGAGACATTGCGCTTTACAAGTAATTTATTTTAGAAATACAGGCTTCTGCCTGGGCAGCGTAGATTTTGAGTAACTTGATGCTGACTTACCTCTGAATATTAATATCATTTGGGCTGTGCACACTTTGAGATTTCATGCAAACTTATCAGTGCAAGATACTTAAATAGCCATGAAGGGGATAAAGTGAATGCTTTTCTCAACATTTGTACAAGGATACTGGCTTTCCGTACGATGACTCTAACTAGTATAATCTTAGACAAGAAAAACGGCAACATTTAGAACGGAAGACAGCTCTGTTAATCCCCAAAAATACTGGATGCCATACTTAATCATCTTTAGGACCACGGAAGTTACGCGCGCTGAGTAAATGTAAGATTTTTCTGTCTTTTCTTTCTTTCTTTCTTTCTTTTTTTTTTTTTTTGTCAGCTTACAAAATAAATATTTCCTTGATATGTTTTTTTTTTTTTAAGAAGGAAGCTTTAGAAGTCAGCTCTAGCAAAGACTTAGTCATGCTTAATTCCATTTTTAATCAATATGTTGTAGTTTGGAAGATAAAACTCATTAAGTTCTGGGAAAAAAATTGTGAAAATTAATGGATTAAGGGAAGGGAAGCAGGTTCAGAATGGAGCCCTGACACTCTGCGATCTTTCTCTGTGGATCAAATTCCCCTTCTATCAGCTTTGAACACTTCATAATTCTCAGCTGAAAGACAGCGTTTATCTGGAATGATGCCGAGGGAATCTGGCAGAGGGTTAGAGAGAAGACAATGGGAAGTGTAGGGGTTGAATTGGGTCCCCTAAAAAGATTTATCAGAGTCCTAATCACTGGTATCTGTGAGAATGATCTTATTTGGAATTAGGGTCTTTGCAGGTGCAACCAAGTTAAGATGAGTTTATACTGACTTAGGGTGGTTTCCAATCCAGTCTAAGGGGTGTCCCTCTGAGAAGAGGAGTTTGGGACACAGACACACCCAGAGAAGAGATAATCACGTGAGAAAAGAGGCAGAGATTAAAGCTCTGGTGACACAGACCAAGGATACAGGGGGCCACCAGAAGTTGGGAGAGGCAAAGAATTCTTCTCCTGTAACCTTCAAAGGACACCTTGATTTGGGACTTCTGGTCACATGCGAACTGTAAGAATACACATCTGTTGTTCAAAGCCCCCCAGTTTGAGGTACTTTGTTATGGCAGCTACAGGAAATTAATACAGATACAAATAGTGTCATATGAATGAATGTCTCTGTCTCTGGAGACAGAAGAACCAAGGTTCATGTTCGTGGATCCTCACAACGTGTGTGACTGGACAAGTTGTTCATTTCTTCAAGCCTCTGCAAAGTAAGGACAGTGTACAGGTTACAGTCATAGGATTGTGTGAAGGTTAAATAGCTGGTCTCTGTAAAGTGTTTAACACAGGTCTGTGATGCGTGTGCATGTGTGTGTAGGTGATCTCGGCAATGTGCACTGGTAATTTTCTTTGCCAATTTTAAGAACTACAATCCTGGTGGAAAATGAGCTGAGACCAATACAAACTGGTCTGAATTAATAAAAAATATTTTCATCATATTTAAACAAGGTATGAATCTTTTAACTCTTTGATGTCTCTCTATCCACACTGGCAGCCCAATGTAGAGGAAGGAACCCACAGTTCAACACCTGAAAACAGCTTCAAGCTCAATTTCTTACTGCTTTGACAACAGTGTGACCTGAGAAAGTTACTTGATGTCTCTGAGCCTCAAATGACATTAATAATTAGAATCTTACAGGCTTCTGGTGAAAGTCAATGAGACAATGGTTGTGAAAATCTTGTTAAACACTAGCTTCACAGAAGTTATTGGTTATTGTTGCTAGAACTTGGTGTGTTGTCTTGCATGGAGTTTATTACATAGAACGTACTTGACCAATGTTTTATAAATTGACTTGAGTTTGTCTGAGTATCCCCTCCATCTAATAATTATGGATTTTTAAGCATGTGATTTTTTTTAACACAACCCCCATTAGTTCCAGTAAGAACGTAGTCATCCTGATGATGCTGGTCTTACCTTGATGCAAGGTGAACGTTTGCAAGTAAACATACCTATTTCTGGTAAGAGATTGTGAAGAGAAGAGTTTCTTGAGGCAGCCAGGATGTCTAAAATGGAGGTGGGATTTCTAAACCTTTTCACTGGATCACGATCTGGATTAGCCCGGAAGGGAATATGGCGGCATGATGGCTGGGGTGGAGGTCTGTAGAGTAAACCTTCCAAAGCTCATGTTAGCTGCAGAAGGCTGTCTGCCAGAACTTTCTCAGGGTAGAAAGCATTTCCTGTCCTTCTGCTGTCCTTCCTCCCCCACCTTCTCCCTCCCAAGCTGCCCCACTAAGGCCCAGGGATTGAGTCCATTCAGTCTTCATAAATACCAGTTTCATCATTTTAATCTCCAAGAGATTATGTTTTTTTGAGCAAAATCACTGAAGCAGAAATCTTGAAAACCTTAATTATGATGGACTCACACGGTTTGCAATGTTTAAGATGAGATCCCCAAGGCAGAGAATCTCTGTGACAATTTTCGAGGGTGTAGGCGGTGGGTGCTACCTCTTTTGTTGTCTCCTGGGTTCTCCGTGTCTACACTGGCCACAGCAAGCCCAAGGGCTCCATGGCAGTGGAGGCTGCCGCCCTGTCTGGCTATGCTATGGGAGTTGTTTAGGGGAGAATTGGCGGCTGACAAAGAGGCAGGATTCTGACACAGGTGGGGCTCAGAAACTGGCCAGCACCCCACCCACACCCCGGAATCTTTTGGAGTGATAGTTGACAAGTGCACTCAGATATATGATACCATCCCACTAAAACTGACTTAGAGATGGTCTGCAAAGATTCTGTTGAGAAAGAGATCTCTTATATGAGGACCCCCAGGATAAATTTAGAGCCAGACAATCCTCTCCCAAAACACTTCCCTGTGTTCTCTCGCATAGTGATTCTCAATATAACCCTGACGTTGGCTCCTGGCAGCTGAGCACTCAGCCCCAGACCACTTTGGTAACCATTTCATCTAAGAGCCTCCATGGACTTAGCTTTCCCCTTTTCCAAATGACACTTAGCATTCTTCTTTCAAGCATTATTTTAACAAATTAATTTGATGTGTGTCTAAAAGTCGTCAGCTGTTGCATGTAGGTTTAGAAACAACAAGATCAACTCTCAGGAAGCCAGGCTCCTCAGAGGCTCTTGAGAAAGCCTTCACTCCCTATCCTTATGTTTTTATCAATTCTTAAACCCCAGATACGGTGTTGTCCACATACACACCCCCTGGCACTGACCAATTCCTCGCAAGTGACCTCCAACCCCGGGTCTGTCATGGTATCTCTGTCCGTGACTGTGGCCTGACCCTTGGCTGACCACAGATTGTGGTTCTCTGGCCTGTCCTCCAATGGATTGTCCTTTTGTCAGCTCCGACACTGGGTTCTGCCCAGAAATGCCTGCCTTGTCATGCCCACATCTGCCTCTTCTGCTGGACTTGGCCACACCTTGGACAGAAGCCTCACGACTCCTGGCTCTCGGTCCCTACAGTGAGGTTACTTGCATTTCACCTGCCACTCCATTGTTTTTCTGGGGATCACACAGATTACTGAGAATTGATATGAGCTATTCCTCAAACACGCCCGGCCCCTTTCACTAGAGGACTTTTTTTTTTTCTGGAATTCTCTTTCCTTACATCTGTGCACAATGCCCCCTCACCTCATTCTGCACCTGCTCAATTATTACCTCTTCAGAGAAGTGCTCACTGACCCTGGGTCCCTGATGTCCCGAATTACCACTCCTGCCCTACCTCCTTATTGTGCTTCATTGTTCTCTAGAACTCTTATCACTATCTGAAGTCAGGCTATTTATTGATTTGTGTTCCTGCTTATTGTCTGTCTCCCTCTCCTCTGTTTGCTCATCAGTATATTTCCAGCCTCCTCAGATCTCTGTCCAGGACCAAGAAAGTGCTCGATACACATCTGTTAAGTGCATGGTCGAATGGATTAAGGGACATTGTAGACCAGAAGGGTCCAAAGTCAGCATGGAAAGTGAAGATTGCACAAGGCCAAACTCTTCTGAAATCCCTTTGGAGGCTGTCATGTGAATCGTCCCCTCACCCCCAATTCTTCCTTTATTATGGAACATGCTGCTTCAGTAGAACATCAGAGGTGGGACCAGACCCAAGTTTTAGATCCATGTTGCATGAGAAATACCCATGTTAAAACACTCACACCCTCCATGGTGAGATATTCACACATTTGGAACTGGGACCTATTTAGTATAAGAATCCAGAAGTCACACTTCCCAAGTCATGCTCACATTGGGCCATATTTTCTTTGGGTAGCATAATAGAATTCTCCAGACTATTTGAGTGATTCATTTTCTCCTCTCTCTCCCCCCACTTACAACCCTGGGTGCTTAGAATGATTTTGCATATGATGTCACTCCACCATATGGGCTCTTTGCAATTCACCTCCATCCGGTCCCTTAGTTTTGGTGGATGGTACAATCTGGTGATGATGCTCTTGGAAGATGGCCCTGGCTCCTCCAATGACTCACCTCTATACCTCTGAAAACTCTCATCTGCGAGATGGGGAAGGGCATCCTTCATCAGCACAGGAGTCTCATGCTTGGGTTTTCACTACACATCCAAAGTGAGTCATCCATCGTCACTGACTTATTTAGAGCTATTTTTCTGTATTTTTTTTCCTCCTTCAAATTGCGACCTCTGCTGAAAAGACCCCCAGGCACACAGACAATAACATCATTCATTAAAATATTTAAATCAGCCGCAGAAGCAGTAATGACCAAGATGAAATCTTGGAGCACAAATTGCCTGTAGCAGAGGCACCTATTTTGCCAAAGGGGCTTGGAACGATCTGGATTTGGGGTGCTAGTAATGGCTAAACTCTTGTCAATAGAAAGCAACTTAGATTAGCACGAGGTCCTACATTTGCAATCTGGGGTCATCAACCTTAAATGTGTCCCAAAGACCACCAATCCTGAGATCTCATAAGACCTCTGCTTTTGGTGCTAGAAACATAATTCTCATAGTAAAGATAACATCTATTACTTGAAATAGAAACTATTTTCACTCAATTATCTGACTCGCGGTATCACAAATAATAATTGTTATTAATTTTTTGCAAAAAGGGTACGATTTTTCCATACTTCTGGAAGCAAGTAGTTGCCAATAGATAGATTCTGGGATTTAGAACAAAGACCCTGGAAAGCTTGCTAGAAATAAACCCAATTTGGAAAACGGGACTATGTGGAAGCACTTTGAAAATTGAATAATGAGCAACATGTTCACTGAGGGCTCAGCTTTGCAAGGCAGTTTGGTTATTAATGGTTAAGGGTAAAGTCTCTGGGGAAAGAGAGACCCTGCTCACATCTTGCCTGCTACTTTACCCGGGGCAAGCAGCTGAGGGCTCTGAGTATGAGTGTCTACATCTCATGGAGTGGGCAGTGCTAGAAGCTGCCTCCCAGGCTCTTATGAGGAATGGATTCACTCAGGGTCTGAGTTTCCCTAACCCAGTTGTACTCCAGCTTCTGGGTTCTTATAGCACCAATTCCTTTCTCTGTGGTGGTGGTGGCTGTCAGCTGTTACCAAACCTTTGGTTCTCATTATTACCTCCCTTTTAAAAAATATTTATTTATTTTGAGAAGGGGGTGCAGAGAAAGAGACAGAGAGGGAAAGAGAGAATCCCAAGTAGGCTCCATGATCAGTGCTGAGCCCGATGCAGGGTTCCATCTCACCAACTGTGAGATCATGACCTGAGCCTCAACCGAATGGGCTACCGAGGAGCCCCTCACTATTCTCTCCTTTGATCCTCAGTTCTTGTAACGAGCCATACGATCAGTTCCCACTGTTGGACTCCATCTAGTTGAAGTACATGGTGCAAGTTTTATTTCCCCTGTTGGATCCTTTCTCCCAACCCTCTTCCTTTTCGTTTCCCGATTTTAATTCATTTTGGACCCTAATCAGTACGTGGACCTTTTAGTTATATTTCAAGACCCAGGTAGAATCTTATTTCCTAACTGGAACTTTCTTTGACATCTCCAGCAGAAACCATTCCCTCCATCATTTTCTGCCCTGTCCTCTAGTCAATATATCTCTGTTTTATTATAAACCACATGGATCACAATGCTTCTGTTTTGTTTTTCTTCGTCTTCCAGCTTCTTCTCCAGACTGTGTGTTGTTCATCTTTGCATCCTTAACTCCTAAAGCAGAGTAGAAATTAGCTTATTTTCATTGAATTAATTCAACGAACGTTACACAAATGATCACAGCAGGCATTGCATTAAGCACTGAGCATGCCAGGATGTTTCTGGTCTCATGACAACCCCTGCAGCACCTTGAGTGTTCAGATTCTCGGTCAGAGAGCTCTGGCGAAGCTGTCTCAGACATCTCTCCATGCCACACAAGCTATGCCTCTATCTGCTGGTTTGGATTCTCTTGTTTTCTATGTGGAACAGGATCAGGAGTCAGAGAGGCTCCATCCCAGGGCGTATCTGGCTGGGTCGCAGACTTGCTATCTAACCTGCTCCTTCCTGGTCCAGCTTCATTGTCACATCCCCAAAATCAGGCATTGCCTAGGACTTTTCTCTGGATGCTACCAGCAGGACCCGTTATCTGGGTCCAAGGACCTTTAGGTGTTCTCAGAGGCTTTCGCAGCCTGTGCACATTGGAAATGAGAACCATGGGTGTGGACACACATGCTCCATTTCCTGAGGACCCATAGATGTCTTTACATTCTTAAAACATCCCATTTCAAATCTGCTACTTGACCAGTCCAGGAGTTTCTGACTGCTTCTGTGGAAGCTGAGGGTGGCCACGTGTGGCCCCTGAGGTGGCTGGAGGGGCTCCTCCTTGATAGAAATTCCTTATTCGGTTCTAATGAAACCAACAGAAGCAGTTCAGGATGCTATGGTTTCCGCCCCCCACCCCATCTTAAAAAGCACTGTATAATTCATAAACTATCTGCCTAAATAAATGTTTATCTGAACGCTGGGCAAGGAGCCTGCAGTGTCTCCATGGAAAATGAATCATTTTCTAACCTTTGATGAATTATTATTTATGGGAGTCAAACAAACTGATAAATCTACCCTCCTTTCCCATCCCCCTCTCACCCCTTTCCCCTGGAGGAAAAATTAAAAAAAAAAAAACCCATATCTCCCACTGTCCATCCAAGCCAGATTCTAAGAAACACGTGTTTAGGTTGTGGCAGCTTCAGCATCAATACATAAATCCCCGTGGAGATAGGGACTCAGGCCAAACTGAAGAAAACCAGTAAGGTCTGTGCCTTTTCCTCTCACACTCCTTGTTGTCAGTGTACCTCACAGTGTCCAGCCTGTGGGGTGTTTTGGAAGGGAGCTGTCTGTACCCATCATTCAGTTTGTCCCTAACACTAGTCAAATAGCAAATGCCTTGATTTCTTTTTACCCCAACCTTTTCTTATTTGGAGGAAATAATTAACGTCCAAAAATGTTTCTGATCACTAAGCATAAATAACTCAGATGCTTGAGAAGAGAGGAAGGAGCGGTATAATGTAAAATGCCAGAGAACTCTTCAGTTTGAGCTTCCTAAGGTGTAGACACGAAGTCTCCAGGTCACTGTGTTGTGGAGATCCTTAGGGAACCGTGTTTCCCATACAGGTTTAAGCAGGCCTGGAACAGCTGGTCTGGTTGTTGTATCATGGCATCAGACCCGGTGGAGAGGTGGGTAGAGTTGTGACAGCAAGACTTGGCTTGAGCAGTGGTCTGGAGGAAGCCCACAGAGAGATGCATTTTTCAGGGGTGGGTGTAGATGGCGGCCCTGGGAGCCCAAGATCTGTGCAGGCAGGAAGCGTTGGGTTTCTCATCAGCCTCAGGAAGAAGTGGGAGAAGACTATCAAGCCATTGGTCAGGTAAGAGGTGAAGAGGGACATACGGCAGGTGGGGAGGCAGATTGCAACAGGTTGTATGTTGGCCTTGCTGAAGGCTGTTCCACTTTGGGGATGGAGGCCTGGTTGAGGAACATTGTCAATTCCAGGCAGTGGGTCACTGTGACTCTGACCTTTGTGACAGCACACGCTTCCATGTGTGGAATGATGTGGATGAATATTATCCTCTTTATATATCCATTTTATCCTCTTCTGTCTACACACACACACACACACACACACACTACTGCTGTAATGAGATATGAGCAAGAACAGCCACTGAAGTCTCAAGGAGATTATCTGGATCCAGAGAAGTATCCTCTATGATCTTTGCAATCAGAGAACCAGGAAGGACGGGACCTCTCCTCAAATGCTGTAGGCAGCGACCCCTGAACTTTGGCCGGGTGGGGCGGGGCCGGGGGGCGGGGCAGGAGAGGCACCAGGTCCGTTTGCATCACATGATTTTCCAACAAAAGCCCATCTCTCCAGTTCTTGAGGCCTCTTCTCCTTCTCCACTTCCTCTTGAGTCAAATTGTTATGGGAACCACCCTACCCATATGGTAAAAAAAATGTTTGCTGGGTTTTTAATTGGAGAGTATTATCACAATTTCACTGCTAGCAAACTAATTCCTTTTTTTTTTTTTTTAAAGAAGATAATATTTTATGGAGCACAGTTATGGAGTGTAGTGAGTCAACACTGTCTCCCTTCAGTGTAAACTTGCTCTGTCTGATTCATCTCATGCTTCTGGCTGCATTCAAGTATTCACCTTAACATTGGCTTTGCGGAGACCTCATTCTTTTTGCCCTGGCGAGGAAAGGCAATTATATTCTGTAAACATTGCGTTTGCTATCAGTACATAGAATATATCCCAGTTAACCCTGCATCCTTAAAAGCACCTTAATTTGAAGTAGTTCATAGATGAGAGGATTGTATTGGGGTCCACTCTTTCGGGGTTCATGCTGACGGCTGTCAGAGCTGATTTATTCCTGCTCTCTGCTTTCCCACACGTTTCCTCATAAGCAGTAATTAAGGGGTCAGGGAAGGATTCCTGGGAGTAGCAGTGACTCGTTTTAGTTCTTGTGGATGGAAGGGATGTGGACAGGTGCTCGGAAAGGAGTACACCATTTAAGTGCACATCCCTAGTGTAGACACAACTGGTAATCCACAGTCACCTCTGTTAGCAAACAAGTGGCTTAACTAGATCTAGCACTGTCTTGTCCTCTCTCCCCTGCCCCCTAGAGTAATCGCTTCAGGTAATCCAGGCTGATGTTGGCCAGAATCTGTAGGTGATCGTCAGGACCACACCAGAAGAGCGGCAAGAGGGTCGATTAGTGTGGCAGTTGCTACTCTGTCCAGGACCCTGGGAAGATGGTGATGGGTGGGATGTGACCAAGCACAGAGTCTTAGATTGGGAGGCAGGATATCTGGGTTTTGGTGCTGGTTCTCCTGCCAACTTGTCGTGTGGGGGATCGTGGCTGGACACTTGGCCTCAGTTCTTCTCCTTGGTAGAAGTGACTACCAACTTGGGGATCCCGTGCTAAATAGTGTGACCAGTCATCTGGCTACAGCAGTTTTGTCCCACCGACCCCTAGCTCAGTCTCAACCCCCTTATGGCACAGGGCTCCAACATGCTGATTGAATCAAAGTTGAGTCCAGTGGGATTGAGTGCTGACTCACCTGCCTATCACTGGAGGGAGGCATCCTGGCCCGACCCCTTCTGAGTCCAGAAACCTCTGGGAAGCTGGCACGTACCACTGGGTGAGTGGGGGTGGGCGTGGTGAGGGGGTGATCCTAAAATCTCAGAGTGGAAACCCCACCCCTGCTTCCTGCTCTCCCTGACACCATTGCTAGCCTCACCCTTGCTGTCCTGAATCCCAAGACCCAGACTGTCATGCAAACGAATAAAATCTTCCTCCTGACCTGATTCCTCCCTCTAGAACACAGCGGAAATGCAAATTCACCAGCATCCTTCCCCATATGTGATGCAAACAATGGTTTTTTTTTTTCCCCATCTGGAAATTATTCCTTTCTGATTGAGAGGTTCCGGTCCCTTCTGCTTGTAATAATATTATTATTTATAATTTATGTTCTTAATTTTTATAAATAGTGCTCAGTCACCATGGCAACTGAATCTTCACAAATCATTAAATTAAATAATGAGTAGTCATGATGCTTTGCACTTATGTTCATTTTCTTATTAAAAAAACAGATCTCTAAGTTCTTTATAAAATACTAATTAATTGGGTCTTTCGCTCCACCAGTATTTTTAAAGGTGGGTGATGAGGTGAATGCTTTTTATCTTTCTGCTGCCTCTCTCTGGAGGTCAGGAAGGTGATGGGGCAGAAGGACCTCAAGGGTCATGTGGTGTGATGTTTTGCAGAATGGGGGCCGCAAATTCTTACTTAGGATTACCAGGGATGTGTAACAAGCCCACCCCAGGCCCCCTGAAATAACATTGCTGGGACCCAAGGGCATGTACTTTTAACCAGTTTACCTGATGATTCTTGGACACGGAAAACTCTACTGCCTTGTCTTTAATCCCAAGGCATTGTCTGGCCTGGAGGTAAATACCCCTGAGGTCCTTTTTTCATCCCTTTAGTATTGAAGTTTTGGGCCAGAGGATTCTGTGACGTGGGACTGCTCTGTGCACAGTGGGCATCTGCTCACCATCCTGGCTTCTCCCCACTAGATGCCAGTAGCAACCCCTCCCTGCCCCCCCGGGGAAGTTGCCTCACATCCCTTGGGTGGCAAAATCACTCCTGGCTGCCGACCGTTGCCCTAGACTGGGAGAAATCATTCTAGACCGGGAAAGCACAGCCTTCTTGTTTTATTTTATTACTTTATCAATTTCATTTATTTTTTGACAGTTCCGAGAGGAAGTGTCAGTACCCCCCCCACCCCCCATGTTGAACTAAAACCTGATTCCCCATAGCTCCTGTGGATAAGTCCTATTGTCATCCCTAGAACACAGGGTCACATCCACTCCCTTTGTCCTACTGATCTGAAACCAGTGATCTTGGGCCCTTTGAATCACTTCTTCCTTAGGCAAAACTCTGGTGGTTCTTTGAACTGTCCCTCCTCTGTCTTGAGTAGGAATTCTCTTTCTTATAGTTTTGATAACACAGGTTTGGATTTCCATCAGATTTGGACCAGAGTTTAGATCACCGATTTAGACCAGATCCATTTTTTTAAAAAACTCTTAATAGTCAGTGCCCAGATAGGGACACAACAATTCTCTGACGACATCTTTTTAGCACTTTCTGTTTCCAAGACCTCCTATGCCCGCTGCTGGGAGGGTGGAGGTGGACCCCTGCCAGAAAGAACTCAGAGCTCTAAGTCGAAATCTATGACACCTTTCGGATGGAAGCAGGGACACGAGGCAGATGATTTCAATGCCATATGTGGAGAGAGTGATGCGAAGTAACATTTTCGCAAAGACGAAAACTGAAGGGAGTGTGAGCTCTGCCTGCGGGTGCAGGGGGCGGGCACCACTAAGGAGGGGAAGGTGGCATTTAGCTGGCTCTGGAAGGTGAGCTCAGACGAGTTGCCAAGTGAGTACGCACCTGTGGGAGACGGCTTGGGTTCCGGGCATGTAGCTGGTCCCTGGACTTCGGAGTCCTGACAGAAACAGGAGTTGTTGAAGTGATACCAGCCTCTTTGCCAATCAGAAAACATGACTGATGCCGTCCCCAAACAGCGCCTCTGACTTTCACAGGGGCTACCTGCAGCCAGAACAGTGACCCTCAGTCCCGTGAGACTCTGAAGTCTCTTCATCTCCAGAATGAGGTCTACCTTGCCTCTCTTGTTTCTTGAGAAGTCTCTTGTGGAAAAGGATCCTGATCCCTGGAACAGTTAGAGATGCTTGGTTTAGAACGGCTGTCTTGGAAACTAGCCCTGCCACCTGCCACATGGCTTCTCTGAGGCTCCTTTCTTACCTGAGGAACAGAAGAAATAATGTCCACTGTTGTGGGTCAGATTAATGTACCCCCAAATCCGTATGTTGAAGCCTAACCTCCAGTCCCTCAGTAGGCGACCTTATTTGGAAATTGGGTCCTGGCAGATGTAATTAGTTAAGACGTGGTCATGCTGGGCTAAAGCGGGTTTCTAATCCAATATGACAAAGGGGACATTTGGGCACAGACATGCACACAGGGAGAACTCCATGCGAAGAGAAAGGCAGAGATCGGGGTGATGCTTCTATAGCCAAGGATGCCAGAGGTGGCCAGCAAACCCTCAGCAGCTTGGGGAGGAAGCCTGGAGTGGGTTCTCCCTCCCAGCCTCTGAAGGAAGTGGTCTACTGCTGACACCTTGATCTTGGATTTCCAGCCGCCATGACGGTGGGACCATACATTTCTGTTGTTGAAGTCACTCAGTTTGTGGTTGGTTATTACAGCGGTCCCAGGAAATGAACACGACCACTCTCTAGAACTGTGTGGGAATAAGACAGAGCCGTATGAAGGCCGGGAGATAAATCACGCAGCACAGGGCCTGCCATAAGAGACTGAGTTATCAGACGCACAGACGGAGGTTCTGGGAGCCCGACAGTCACGGCAGCCCCGAGGGAAGGGGGGAGAGGTGGCGGGCTGTGGTGAACAAGGCATCCTGAGTCCGAGCAAGAAGTTGACCCCAAAATGCAAAAGACCCTGATCAAAGGCAGTCTCTGCAACGGAGTGGAGCTTTTGCCCGTGTCTCCATGAAGTGAGCACCGGACCCGGAGTCAGATCAAGGACAGCTCCCATCCTTAAGCACCTACTAGGTGCGAGGGCCAGGGGGGCACTGTGTTTCATGCTAACGGGTGCCATCTCTCAATCTGATCCATCTTTCAAGGTTGCTAGTGCATCCACCATCACACAGAGAGGTTGCAAAAGTCCTCTGAGATATCAGGTGTGCAAGCCCGTCCGAGGCAGCGAGGGAGCCTGTGTGTTCGTCTTGCTTGGGTCATCAGCACCCGGCACGGCGCCTGGGACTAGACAGACATTTGTTGAATGTTGGGTGAGATTTAAAAAGTGGAGGAATTTGGTTGCAAACCTAGGGTCGTCCACTGTGGAGCCCACCGTTTTATTTATTCCCTCTCTACCACCCCATGGAACAGACGGCTTATGTAGTGGGACAGTCAGGGCTATGAGCCAGCCGCCGACTGTCTAGACCCTCAGCTGCCCCGTTTGTAAATTAGGAGTAATAAAATGCATTCCAATGACTCTTTCGTTAGGACTAAATGAGTTATTTTCAGTGAATGGGCTCTGCAAACTGTAAATTGCCAAATAAACACGAGGAAATGAAATGACAAGGAAAACTGTCCACCAAGACTTTGGCTGTACCCAAGCACTCTTCTGTTGAACACAACCTTCCGCGGCTAATGCATCAATTTACTCCCGGAAAATCCATGCTGCGTCCCTGAGCAGCCTCACCCAGAGCCACTCAATTAATAAGTCCCCATTACCCTGCAAAAAAACCCCAAACAAACAAAAAAGCCATTTTCTAGTACCTAAACAACAGGATTTTAGACTTAAAACACAATGCCAGCCTAATTAACTAATTAGACAACAAAATAAATAATTATCCAGTGTATCAGCAAGAGAAAGAGAGATGCGTTAAAAGGTTACTCAGATGCATTGTTTCCTCCGGAATGGATCGAGCCTGCTTGACTAGGAACTGGAGAGTTTTATTTGGGGGTTTCAGTCAGAGACCTCTCCTGAGCTGTGTGATAATTACACACATCTATGTGCAATGGCAGAGCCTGTGCGTGTGCACTTCCTGAGTGATGAACAGCCTGGTCGCTCTCCCTGCACTCCCAGCCCTTTGCATTAAGCAACTCTTCTTTTCTAGTTCTCCTCCTGAGCAAACTTATCAGAGCCGTGACCTCTATAGAGTGGAACAGGATAATGCTCTTAAAAAATTTTTTTTTTACATTTATTTATTTTTGAGAGACAGAGAGAGACAAAGCACAAGTTGGGGAGAGACAGAGAGAGAGGGAGACACAGAATCTGAAGCAGGCTCCAGGCTCTGGGCTGTCAGCACAGAGCCCAACATGGGGCTCGAACTCACAGACTGTGAGATCATGACCTGAGCCGAAGTCGGACCCTAACTGAGCCACCCGGGTGCCCCGAGGATGATGCTCTTTATCATAGGAGCCACAAACGTGGGAACTGTGTTTTGGCCCCTCCTCTGTGATCCTCAAGCAAATTGCTTTTACATCAACACAACTCTGAGTTCCCAGGACTCAGAGATTGGGATTTGGAATAAAGGTTGAGAAGCCTTTGATTCCCTATTTCTTTTTTGTAAGTTTATTTATTTATTTGGGGGGGGGGGAGAGAGAGAAGAGAGAGTTTGAGAATCCCAAGTAGGATCTAAGCTGTCAGTGTGGAGCCCGACTCTGGGTTTGAGCTCACAAACCATGAGATCATGACCTGAGCCGAAATCAAGAGTGGGACGCTTAACCCACTGAGCCACCCAGATGCCCTGATTCCATATTTCTGTAAGACTAAACTCTTCTTGTATAAACTATCTGAATTAGTTAATTAATTTTAAGAAGGTGTGGCAATAAGGAGCATGCACCAGTCTGCAAGGGGAGGTGATACCCCATAGCTGCCTAGTGGTTCTTTCTGACACCCCTGAGGGATGTGCACTGGGCAGAGTGGACGTGTTGCACCGGACAGACTCTTCATCTTCAGGAGTGAGTAGATTTCATGATATGAAGGTATGATGAGGACGTAATACTCAGAAGAGCAAGATTGACCTTGGGTGAATCAATGAATTTCAAGCAAAGCAGTTCGCTTGGCCATCAATGGACTTGATGTCTTTCTGGTTCTCTGAGAAAGGAATCCTTCCTTCTTTATCCTCTCTCTTTCCTCTCTTTGCACGAAGAGCTACGGAGTGGTTGCACTAGGCAGATGCTGCATCGTCGCTATGGGTCCAAGAGTAACAGCTCTGTCCTCTTTCTTGTGAAACTTACATTTTTGCCGGGGAGGCAGACATTATCTCAGTTATGCAATCAGTTATTTAGGAAAAATGGTTACAGACGCTATGAAGAACAAACCAAGGAACTTTTGTAGTATGTAAGAAACGGGTCCTGGCTAGTGAGGGTGGAGGAGGTGCCCATTGAACTGGAATCTTAGTGAGTCAGGAGAGGCAGGCAAGGGTCAGCTCATGCAAATAATAGGAAGCTGAGAGTTTTATATGAAGGCCAGGAGGGGTCTGTTGAAGTACTTCAAGCAGAGCAGTGTTGTGACCAAACTTCAGGGATCACACTGGCTGCAGGAAGAAAAACATGTTGGAAGGAGTCAAGATCTGATGAGCAGAGACAAGACACTGAGCTTCCAGTGAGAGAGATGTGAGCTTGGGCTGTAGGGTGGACGAGGCAATGGAGACCAGCAGGTGGATCTTGGAGATGTTTGGGCATAAACCCAAAGGTTTGGTGATTGGTTAGATCGGGGGCACGGGGGTGGGGAGGGACAGAGTGTTGTGCAAATGTGACTCCCAGGGTTTAGCTTTGGCCGCTGGATGAACAATGGTTAATTCACCAAGACAGCTGGTGCAGAAATTCATACAACTGCTTAGACAGCCGACCTCAGTCTGCTCACCTCTGAAAGGCAATTCAAGGACTCTGCCGTATGTCTCCCCAGTGAAGACATAGCACATAGGCATAGGGGACCCTCATGCCACCAAGAGCAGGGCTAACACAAGTCATCAATGCTGGGACAGAAAGTTCAAGGCTGAGAACAATGACAGGCCTTGAAGTTGGAGACCAGAAGTGCACACAGCCCAGGTGGGCTTCAGGAGAACGTGGAGCCCAGGCAGGTGCAGTGGGAGCTGGTTGCAAGCAGCACCACTATGTGTGGAGACAGGCAGTGTGGCCAGGTACAGGCATGCACTCTGAAGAGAGATAAGGCTGGGTTTGAATCCTGGATCTACCTTGACCAGGTACGTGGCCCTGGGCAGGCCTGTGAGTCTTCTGAGCCTCTAGTCTATAGAATGAAGGTAATGATAGCATCTATCTCAAGAGTGAAGGCTGAATGAGACCACGGGGTAGACAACTGGACACGACAACTCACACATGACAGGTGTTTCCACCAGGAGAGCAAATATTACACTCAATACCCAAGTGGGGCAAAAGGCCTGGGGAGCATTCAGGGGATGGGGCAATGTCAAATGGTAACAGGAGGAAGAACAAGCAAGTGGGTGGTGGCAGGAGGCTGGGGCTTAGTTCAGATTTCTGAGCTGGATGGTAAAAACCCAATCTGTAGAGTTATGGAAAGTCAAGGAGCAGCTATGGCTACACTGTCTCCTGGTTCTGAATCTCAAGTAATAGTATAACCTTGGCCACAGCCACAGCCAGTAGTCCTTGTCATGTCTGGCTTGCAGATGTGTTTTGTTTGACCTCCACACAGTTTCTTCCTTCCCCTCTTCCTTCCTTCCTTCCTTCCTTCCTTCCTTCCTTCCTTCCTTTCTCTTTCTTTCTTTCTTTCTTTCTTTCTTTCTTTCTTTCTTTTTTTCTTTCTTTCTTTCTTTCTTTCTTTCTTTCTTTCTTTCTTTCTTTCTTTCCAATGAGCAATAAACATTTAAAACTTGAATTTGCCACACTTAAATCGGAATTTCCATGTTCTACTGAGAGAGCTGAAGATCTAATAAAGCTTGGGTTCCAACCAGTAGCCAGGATCCAAGAATGGACATTTCCTTTAAGAAAAACACCTGTTGTCCAGAATCCTGGGGTGACTCTTCCTGCTTCTCTGACCCATTGAGCCTTGTAGACTTTAGAATCTTTGGGCTCCTTATCTGAAACAGTGGTTTACTATGTTCTAACTGGGAATGCTGTTTTTCTTTAAACTGGAAAGGTGGTTCGCCATTAATATTGGTCGTTGACAGTATTTTCCAAATTCCCACAGCTGTGTACAAGGGCGCACATGTCCTTGCACTGAACAGAGCTAATGGTTGGAAGCTTTCTTGACTTTTTCTCCAAAATTGCTCTCAAAAGTCTTAAGCTTGTCTATACTAGAATCTGGCATCAGTGTCAGATGTAGCTTGCATTTCTATCTTTGGTTTTTAACATCGAAGGCATCTTGTAGGTCACAGATCTCTTCCAGGTGTTTTGCCACCTGAACACTTCTGAGACATGCTTGGCCAAAAGTTCTTGTTCAAAAGAATAAAAGCTCTTCTAGACCCTGAGGGAAATGTCTTTCGATAATCCCTCCTTCCAGTCTCTCCTTGGTGAACCCATAAGACACGTACGGAGAACCTGCTTCTCCGATTAAAACAGAACAAAACAAAAGGACATGAAATAGGAGAGAAAGAAGGTATTTGCCCCCAGTAGCAAGATCAACTACTTGCAGATTTCATTTACCCGAGGACAGCGTGTTTTCTCAAATATTCCGTAGTGATTATCTGGCAAAATCTCAAAACATTTTTTAACACAAGTTGTCTTTGGTCAATAAATACCAGAACTGAAATGTCCTGGGGGGTGGAGATTTATGATCCTAGCACAACAAACACACCCATAAATCAGGCCGAGAAAGCTCTCAGGTAGCCGACGCGGCATTTTGCAGCCCTCAGCAGAGGCCACGAGTGAGTGTGTGGGGTCCTGGCAGGCTGAGCTCTACTCACTGTGTGGGGAGAAGGACTGGCTTTCAAAGACCCCTTTATTCGGCCACAAAGGAATGAAGACTTTTGACTTTGCATAGCTGAATTTTTCTTGCTCCATTCTATATTCACTGGGAGTTTACTTTTTTCCTTTGCTTTTAAGTCTTTCCAAAGACAGGCATCATGGTGAGGAAGCTGAGAGCCAGATTTGAATCCCTGCTTGGCTGTGTGAGCTTCGACATCTCTCTTTCTTTCTTTCTTTCTTTCTTTCTTTCTTTCTTTCTTTTTTTTTTTTTTGTCAAAATGTTTTAATGTTTATTTATTTTGAGAGAGAGAGAGAGAGAGAGAGAGAGAGAGAGAGAATTCCAAGCATGTTCCAGGCTCTGAGATGTCAGCACGGAGCCAGACACAGGGCTCAAACCCATGAACTGTGAGATCATGACCTGAGCCGAAGTCGGATGCTCAGCTGCCTGAGCCACTCAAGTGTCCCAAGCTTGGATATCTCTTAAATGCTCTGACATTTCACATCCTTGTCTGAAAATTGCACATACTATTTCCTACCCTCTAGGGCTGCTGTTTGGACTAAATGAGATGACCTATGTGCAATTAGCTTGGTGCCTTGCCAATGGAAAGCACTTGATACAGTTTTATTTTTATGGTTAGTAAGTAGAAGGTTCATGGCACCACATAGGTCGTCTATGAATTACTCTTCGTGCTTTCAAAGGTGCTGATTTAAGAGACCACGTAGGTGATGCTCCAAAATAAATACTAGCTTCCTCCAGATGCAAGGCCTGACTGAACAGTGTGTGCCGTGTATTTTGATATGCGTTCCAATTCTGATAATTGGGTTTCTCTTGGCCCTAGGATCCAGCGTCACCTTAACTTCCATTTGTTTTTTTTTTATCTGTTCCCATCCACCACTCGGCACCAGCCTCTCTCAAGTCTGCCCCTCCAACTCAGACCACATGTTCGGTGCTGGAATTTCTCTACCTTGATCCTCTGCCCTCTTCTCCCCTCCCTGTCCCCTTCCGCTCCCCCTTCCCTTCCCCTCCCTCTTCTCTTTGCATTTCCTCCCTTCCTGACTTTCTGTCAGTCTACACTCCCTCATGATCTTAAACCCCCTGGTTTTGGTTACTAGGTACATGTGACTATGGTCCCAAATGGTGTGGCTGTCTCAGCTCTCTCTTCTGGATTGTAGGTACCCATATCTAGAGAGATTCTCCACCTGACGTTTCCACTGAAGTGTCTCAGACTCAACATTTTGCAAACACGTATCTTCATCCTTCTTCACTGTTTAGGCGATTCCTTCCAGCTTCTAACACGTATCGGGTCGTGTGAGGAGGCAGCAGGGGGAGTCGGACAAAATCCCAAGCTTGTGGAGCTCACACCTGGCTGGCCTTCAGACTCCCTCATTCTGGTAAGTGTCACCAACAATGTACCGGTCACCCCGGTCCAGTATCTGCTAGTCCACTTGGATACCTTCCTCCCCTGCAGGCAAACCTCCATCTGGCCCTGTGGATTCACTTCCTAACCTTTCTTACCTGCTGCCCTCTCTTTTGACAGCCTCTACCCTCTTTAAAAGCATTCTCATCTGTCACCCAGATGCCACGGCTGACAATGCTTCACTGGAACCCTGTGTTTCCCCCCACCATCTCCCACAGGGCAGCAGGAGTGGCTGTAAGTACACAAAATTCTGTCATGTGATTGTCCCACTTCAAACAGTTCCACGCCTCCCCTGCGTTTTAGCACACAGCCCAGCGTCTCTTTTTAAAATTTATTTATTTAAATTTAAGTTAGTTCACACACAGTGTAGTATTGATTTCAGGAGTAGAAGCCAGTGATTCATCACTTACCGATAACACCAGTGCTCATCCCAACAAGTGCCCACCCATTTAGCTCATTCCCCCACCCACCTTCCCTCTAGCACCTGCCCACCAGTTTGTTCTCTGAATTTAAGAGCCCTGGGGTGCCTGGGTGGCTCAGTTAAGCATCTGACTTTGGCTCAGGTCATGAACTCCCGGTTCGTGGGTTTGAGCCCCGCCTCAGGCATTGTGCTGACAGTGCGGAGCCTACTTCGGATTCTCGCTCTCTCTCTCTCTCTTTGTGTCTCCCCCCCCCACCTCTCAAAATAAATAAATAAACTTTTTTTTTAAAGAGTCTCTTATGGTTTGCCTCCTTCTCTGTTTTTATCTTATTTATCCTTCCATCATCTTTTGTGGCTTGAAAGGTCCTACTTGCTCAGTCTCTTGCCTACACTCCCACTACGTTTCCAGCTTCTCTCTTCCTCCCTTTCTGGGCTGGATATCTTGACATTCCTTGCGGTTCTCCACTGTGCTGTGATCTTGCTGGATGCCCAGCCTTTCACTCTGACCTGGTCCCTATTCCCCTGCTCAGGCTCAGGTCTCAGCTGAAACATGACCTTGACCACCTACCCTTGGTCTACACTCCAGCACCATCCCGGGTTCTTCTTTATAAGCTCGTGTGCACTTGTGATGATTTAATCAGTTCCAGAATGCAGTGGAGCCCTGGGCCAATGCTTCCTCGTGCATGGCTTGGATCACCTGGGGAGGAAGCATGCAAAAAATGCAAATTTTCTGGTGTCCTCACAATCAGAATTCTGGGAAGTAGGTTCTATAAATTTATATTTTCAAGGAGCTTCACCAGTGATTCATAAGCACAGCAGAGATGGAGTGCTGTTGCCCACAGAATAGAGAATCCTCACTCTTGACCCAGCCTGAGCAGAGAGATGGGACTGCCAGATGAGGCAATGTATAAATGAGGCATGGGCGCTCTGGATGCCCGAGGGAGCTTCTTCCTCCTCAGGCTCTCATGGCATGCTCAGATTTCCAGCTGTCTCATGATCACTTGACAAGCATATATTTCACAAAAAGTAGAGAATTTTCTAGAACTGTCAGCACGAGCAGACTTCCTATTTCCTATCCCGGGGGGGCTGCCACATAGATTACTCTGCTCAGGCAGTCGTCTGACACATGCATGAGCCTCGCTGACAATAAAAACCCCGTTATCCAAAGTTATGGGGTCGGAAGAGGCAAACGGAGAAGGCCAGCATTTGTCTCTGAAATCTGACTTCCTTTCAAGGATATTTCCTTCCACGATGTCCCATCTACTACCCTTTTGAACAGCTGCTTAAATCTTTGGTGTGGTACAAAGATCTGGGATCGTCCAACCGGGCATTGGTTGCCCATTCCATGACCCTGGATACATCTCTTCACTCCTCTGAGAGGTCGGATTTCTCTTCTGTAGAAGAACAACAACGAAAACAGAATACGTAGGGTGATCACCTGGAGGGCAAGTGAAACGTGTGAAAGTCTGGACACAGGGCGGCCTCCTCAAGATGTTAGTGGCCCTCTGCAAAGTGCACATCATTCTCGGACATCCAGAGGGCCAGCTCTGCTCTGATGTGATATCACTCCTGCTGTCACATTCTAAATTCATGTCATTGTCGCTGTTGAACCAGGCGGTAGCACTCCTTGCTTTGGTGAAGAACTCTAACAGATTTTTATCTTGCGTCGTGCTTTTCCCAAAATTGACATGACACATACCTTCATTTTCCATGGAAGGAAATTTAGAGACTGAGAATTGTCAGGTTCTTTCCTATAATCAGCTGGTGATCTGTCTGGATTCAGATCTTGACTCTTCCACTTACTGGCTGTGTGATGTGGGAAAACACTCACACCACCGCAGAAGACACTGCTCACTCACCACCAGGCCCTAGTCCAAAGGTGTGGTCACCCCTTCCCTTCCTGTCACATTATGATCATGATCTTTATGTCACAGGTGAGGAGACTGAGGCAGAATGAACTAAGCCTGATGTCCCAGAGCCCACTGCTGAGAAATGGCCTGGGGATAGTAGAGTCAGGCCTGGACTCTCATCATGACCACCATGGTTGAGTTTTCTAAGCCACAGCTACTTATGTTGGCAGAAATAGGGGATAAAGTGGGACATCAAGCAAGGGGGTGCAGACAAATACCTTGTACAGCACCTGGCCTTGGAAATGTCGGGATGTGTTACATCTCGTGTTAAGGCAGTATTTGGGGCTTTGCTGGATGTCTCTCTTTGCCATCATAGCTGAATATAACTAGTGGCTTTGCCCCTGCTGTGTGGCCTGGCAGACACCTCTCTTATGTTCGAGCCTGGCCATTGGCTCTGTCAGAAACACAGTCCTACTGGCGGTGATTCTGCTCCCGTTCCCACTGGTGACCATGGGCCTTGGCTAGTGCTTCCATGCCTTGGTGAGAAAGGTGTGGAGGGCGGAAGCTTGGTGAGAGACTGGCCTTGGGAAGGCACCTTGGAAAGAACCGGGTGTACACGTTGCCCCTTCTCCTGCTGTTCATCCCTCCCTAGTTCCTATGTCTTGTAGAATCTTTGTAGAGCTGAGTCTTGATTTTTCTTCTCCATTTGGCCCAGGCCCTCACCATGCCTCTCTGGGATAATTTGGCAACCTTCTGAGGGACTTTCTACATCCAGATTCTAGACCAGGAGTCAGCAAACTGCAGCCAGTGGCCACATCCATCCCTGGAACTACTTTTAGCTCAGAATGTTTTTATGTTTTTAAAGGCTTGTAAAAACCAACTGAACAAATAATAAAAATAAAGAAGAACATGCAGCAAACCCCACAAAGCCTACACTGTTTATGATCTGGCCCTTTTCAGATCTCACTTGCTGACCGTTGCTCTAGACCACTCTTCCCCTTGTAATGTAACCATCTTTCCACCCAGGTCTGTGGGCACCCCCCCCAACATCATGTCGCCACACTGCAGAAAAATCTTTAAACCACCTCGAGTGTAAGAAAAGCACCCTGGAGGTGATCTGAGAAAACCTGGATCCAAATCCCAACTCCACTGTTGATGAGCCACATGCCCTTCTGAGCCTTAGTTTCCTCATCTGTGCGGTGGAGACAGTCATGGTGCCAGCCTCTGGGTGACTTGGGGCCCAGTGACTGTGAAAGGCAAAAATACACACTGAGCTGCCAGGAGCTCTTCCAAGTATGATATTATTTCATAACTCTCTTGCTCATGGGGTGGCATCCACACCCCAGAGCCTGCTCTGCAGGCTGTCCCCGTTGGGCCCCATTTTCTTCCTAACCTCATTCCTTGGGATTTTCCACGTGATCTGCTTCCCCACACCGCTTTGCTCCCACCTACTGTGGCTGAAATGTTCTTCTCACATCCTCTTGCATCTGAGTCCTACTTGATCATCAAGGTTCACACTCAGATGGCGTGAAACACATGGTGAAATGGGCCTCAATTGTGCAGTTCCTAGAATCGGTGTGGAGACATAGGAAATGGAGACTGGGATGTAGCTTTCCCAGCTCAGCGACTGCTCTCCGAGTCCATGGAGGCATTATCCACTGCAATCTGTGAGCCAGTCTTAACTCTTCTCCTCCTTTTCTCATTCATTTCTTCCCAACACTCCAACATGAAACAGTACCTGCTGTGCAGTAAAAATATTTTGGCTGTCTCTCTCTTAAAAACTTTCCAAAAATACACAGAGGCATCTCACATGCACACATGGCTGGCTTTGATGATTGCTTTCCAGGTGATGGAAACACAACCCAAGCACGCGCCCCTCCTGTGGGACCAGCGTGGGCAACTCCTGGCTCAGGATTTCCCAGAAGAAGCTAGCAAAGTGTCCGTGGTGTTGACACAGAACAAAAGTTCACCCTGTCTGCTGGCTACTCAGAATCCTGCAGAACTCTGATTTATTTGTAGAAATCGGAAAGAAGAACGTGACTTAAAGGAAAGTAGAATGTGACTCATCCCCTTCTTTTGTGTTTTAAGATCTGCTGAAAGAAGTAAGACGTTTTGAAATTTTTGCCTCTTTAAAGCACTAGGTTTCTTGTCTGAACTTGGATAAACTTTTGTTTCATGGCATCCTGGAAGATCACCGGGCGGGGAGCCAGTGAGACAAGGTTCTAATTGCCACCTGCCACTCACCTTGGACAAGTCTCGGCTTGTCTCTGAACCTCAGCCTCTTTATGTAAACACGGAGATGCTTTAATTAAATGACTTATCAGACCTTCTCCAGCTGTAAAATTCCATCATTTAGCAGCTAATATTTGAGACGTAAGGCAGGACTGGAAAACAAGACAGATTCTTTCACCACTCATGGTTACAACTTTGCAGGATGATGCATAGAGTTCTCATTTAATATCCTTTTCACCTTTGGGGAGGGTGCAGTGGCCACAGCAGAAGAAAATTTGTGCTCATTCTATGATCCCTGTGTGTCAGATGTGTATAGCATGTCTTGGCAGAGATCATCCCCACTATATAGAAGATAAAATTGAGGTTACATGAGATTGAAATTAACGTTCAAATTTCTATGTGTGATGTGAGCCCCTTCTACTTAAAAGGGCCCCCATCTTATTAAGCATTCCCAAAGTAAATCTTCAACTTATGGGCCTTTCAGGTAATTCTGAGGTGTGAAACAATTTGTTATTTATAATACATTATTAAGTGAGGTAAGCCTATTTTGGATTGCAATATATCATTGCTTATGGCATTTTGGTACTTACAGTGAAGTTTCTTGCTTACTCTTTGCCTAACACTCATTCAGCCTCCTGTGATTCAGTGTTTTCTCAAAATCAAGACTCTTCAGCGAGTGCCCTGATTCACTCGTTCTTACACGTGTTAGTCATTCTAGGAAAAAACCTTTCATTATCAATGCATTTTGGAATACGAGACTAAATGAACTTAGGTCAGAGTCTACAGCAGGACTTTTCACAGCCTGCAATACATAGGTGGGAGTCTGGACTCTCCAAGAGGGTTCTACAATTTTCTGTGTTTTCTGAAGGATTTCACCCTAGAACCCCTCTATCATTGCATTGGCACCCACGGAAATCTATGCTCCTCTCAACTAATCTCAATCTCTGTCGTTGGCACTGAATCTGTGGGGTAATGTAAGAAAAGCAAATCATGACTATTTGGTATATTTTAGACCCTTTGTGGTTTCCAACGTGTTTCACTGGCTTGGTTTTAACAATGATCTTGAGAGATAAGATATGGTCTGGTTACTCCATTGTATTCACATAGCAAGGAGAATTTTAGCTCAAGACGGTGCACAGGATACATGCTGCAATCTTACTCCCCCTTCTCTGAACACATCGGGAAGGCAGAGAAAATATCAGCAAGGTGTACTAAACATATAGCCGTGCTCTTTTTCTTTTAATTTTATTTTTTTAAATTTATATCCAAATTAGTTAGCATCTAGCGCAACAATGATTTCAGGAGTAGATTCCTTAGTGCCCCTTCTCCATTTAGCCCATCCCTCCTCCCAACACCCCTCCAGCAACCCTCAGTTTGTTCTTCATATTTATGAGTCTCTCTGTTTTGTCCCCCTCCTTGTTTTTATATTATTTTTGCTTCCCTTCCCTTATGTTCATCTGTTTTGTCTCTTAAAGTCCTCATATGAGTGAAGTCACATGATATTTGTCTTTCTCTGACTAATTTCACTTAGCATAATGGCCTCCAGTTCCATCCACGTAGTTGCAAATGGCAAGATTTCACTCTTTTTGATTGCCGAGTAATACTCCATTGTATATATATACCACATCTTCTTTATCCATTCATCCATCGATGGACATTTGGGATCTTCCCATCTTTGGCTATTGTTGATAGTGCTGCTATAAACATGGGGGTGCATGTGTCCCTTCGAAACAGCACACCTGTATCCCGTGGATAAATGCCTCGTAGTGCAATTGCTGGGTGGTAGGGTAGTTCTATTTTTAGTTTTTTGAGGAACCTCCATACTGTTTTCCACAGTGGCTGCACCAGTTTGCATTCCCACCAGCGGTGCAAAAGAGATCCTCTTTCTCTGCATCCTTACCAACATCTGTTGTTGCCTGAGTTGTTAATGTTAGCCATTTTGACAGGTGTGAGGTGGTATCTCATTGTGGTTTTGATTTGTCTTTCCCTGGTGATGAGTGATGTTGAGCAATCTTTCATGTGTCGGTTGGCCATCTGAATGTCTTCTTTGCGGAAGTGTCTATTCATGTCTTTTGCAAAAACATCTAGCCATGCTCTTAAACAGAAATGGGGAGTCTCCAAATACCAAGAAGAGCAATGTCTCCTAAGAAAAAGGCTCCTGTGATACTTAGCAGGGTCTGAGTCCCTGAAGCTCTAGGGGGTGCTGGGAAGAGCCTGGCCCCAAGAATGAGGTGGGGTAAGGGTATTGAATCCTAGGAAGGGCTGGAGTTGCATCTGGGAGTCTGGGCATGGCTGAGGACTATACTTAGGCTGTGGGTCTGCAGTGAGGTCTAGAAATCCACTCCCTGAGCCCCATTTCTGGAGTCTGCACTGCCCTGTGACTGTGTACTAGAGGTGTACATTACACCCTATTTCACGGACTTGAGGGGTCATTCTGCATATTTGTAAGACCTGGAGTCACCCAAGGGTGGGGCCTGTCTTCAGAGAAGCCTGACATGTGGGGGTGGGATCCAAACTGAGACATGTGCAGAACCTGTGATTAGGAGTCAGGACAATGCACCCTGGGACTTCCCAGAACACAAAGAGGAGAAATCCCCCAGGGTGATGTTGACCTCGTAACTAAGACTCACAGAACACTGAAGGACGATGAAGTCCATGTAGGACAAACAAAAATGCAGAGAGTGGAAGCCTATTCACACGATGAAAAGGAAAGATCACAAAGGGATCTAAAAAGAAATTTACGATATTTTAATATCCAGAAAGAAATAAAAGAGAGAAAATAGCCATGAGAGGGGGAAAGAAGGAGATTTTGAAATGTTTACAAAGAGTTAGGAAAAGCAATGATCATGTCCATATATAAAAATATATATATTTTTTAAAATAAAGTGCCTTCTATGATGGGGACTATGGAGTATATTTGTCATAATGAGCACTGGGTGATTAAAATAGAAACTTAAAGAAAAGGAAAAAGAAAGAAAAGAAAGTACCTTTAAAGATGGGCTTAACAGAGGAAACCCCAAGTCCTTAACAGTAGAAAGAGAGAACTATCTGGAAACACTGAGACATAGAAGATGACCTATCCATAAACCACAGAAGATGGGGTTCTAGGAGAGGAGAATGATCAGAACAGAGCTCAGGACATGTATAAGGAACCTTTGAAGATGTACTGTGTGGACGTTCTAAAAACTGACTGATGTCATCTAGAAAAAAACCTCCAAACATAACAGATAAAAAGGAGAATCCTATAATATATCAGAGGAAATTTAAAAAAAAGTCCTACAATAGAGCAAAAATCACATTGACATCAGTTTCTCATCAGTAGTGTCAGATACCAGAGAATAATTAGTAACATATTGAAAGAGAAAATAGAGTTATGTCATGAATTTATTATTATTATTATCCCTAGTATTTTCCCCAAGTCGTTCTCAAGGGGGAGGAAAATGTAAAATAAAGAAATTTAAAGACATGTACATGCCAGGAAGTTGACCACAGCCTCCCCTGCAAGGAACAAGACATCCTAGAACGAGGTCCGCATACTACTGCCCATGGGCCAGATCCAGGCCACCACCTAGTTTTGTGTCATCTGTGGGGCCAAGAATGGATTTTACATTTTTAAATGGTTGAAGTCCAAAGAAGAGTACAATTTTGTGACACATGAACATTATATGAAATTCAAATGTCAGTGTCGATAGGGGCGCCTGGGTGGCGCAGTCGGTTAAGCGTCCGACTTCAGCCAGGTCCCGATCTCGCGGTCCGTGAGTTTGAGCCCCGCGTCAGGCTCGGCTGATGGCTCGGAGCCTGGAGCCTCTTTCCGATTCTGTGTCTCCCTCTCTCTCTGCCCCTCCCCCGTTCGTGCTCTGTCTCTCTCTGTCCCCCCCAAAAAAAAAAAAAATAAATAAATAAAAATAAATAAATAAATAAAAATAAAAAAAAATGTCAGTGTCGATAAAGTTTTATTGGCCCATGACCAAGCCCATTTGTTACATAGTGTCCATGTCTGATTTCAAGACACAGAAGCAGAGCTGGGTAGTTGTGACAGACACCACGTGGTCCACAAAGTCTAGACTATTTACCATCTGGGCCTTTACAGAAAAAGTTTGCCAACTGAAAGGATGCACGTTAGTGAGAAGAAAATATGAACCATAATAAAAGGAGTTGGATGCAAGAGAGGAAAGTAACAGATACAGTCAACAAATACTTTGAGGATTCTAAATAAATCTTAATAATTTTTAAAAATGATTTTTAATGTTTATTTATTTTTGAGACACAGAGAGAGAGAGAGAGAGAGAGAGAGAGACAGACAGACAGAGTGCGAGCGGGGGCGGAGCAGAGAGAGAAGGAGACCCAGAATCTGAAGCAGGCTCCAGGCTCCAGCTGTCAGCACAGAGCCTGATGCGGGGCTCGAACCCACGAACTGTGAGATCATGACCTGGGCCAAAGCCAGACACCTAACCTACGGAGCCAGCCAGGTGCCCCATGATATAATAATTATTATTATTAAATTAAAATGTGTGAGGAGAAACTGGAACTACGTTTCCAACAACAATGTCACAGAGTAGAGAGTTTTTGGAAGGAAGTAAACACTCTGTGCCTTGCTAAGGAGAATGGAGGTACTAATGATATTTATGTCTTTTAGAAAAAAACATATCTCAATATGCAGGTTAAATTTTTTTGCGAGGCATTAAACAAATGGAGGGATTTATAATTCCTAAATCAGTAGACCCTAAACAAAACGATTAAAGAAACTTTAATCATCTAACAGAAGGAGAGGAGGGTAAGAAATAAGAAATCAAGGAGAAGTGTAGTGAGTAGAAAACATGAAAGGAGGGGCAGCTGGGTGGCTCAGTTGGTTAAGCGTCGGGTGGCTCAGCTGGTTAAGCGTCTGACTTCGGCTCAGGTCATGATCTTGTGGTTCATGAGTTTGAGCCCCGCGTCAGGCTCTGCGCTGGACCATGTTGGCTTTGCAAGACTCACGGAAACGGTCTGGTGGTCTGGATGTGGCCACCTGCTCAAGGGTGCCTTGGGGTGGAAATGCGGTGGATGCTTTAGCCCTAGAATCTTCATTGTCTAGGAAGAAAGAAAAGCGGGAGCGAGCGGGAGGCAAGTGGGGGAGATGCTCAACCCTCTGAGCCCCGTCCTGACTCGGGTGTGCGGCTGGGAAGTCCCGACCTGAGGTCGGCTCACAAAACAGTGCGGGGGCTTCACCGTGATGCGTGGGGACACACGGAGGTCCTCTGAAATGCTACTTTCTGATAAAGGATAAAGATTCCCCCAAGCTGCAATGTTCAGGCACAGTCTTCTTTGGTCATTTGTGAATAAGAACAAACCCAAGATACAAGCCCAGAGGTGGTCAAGGATTCGAGCGTCAGTGGAAAGGGACGGTGTGAGGCGGTGAGTGCCGGCCGTCTTGAGGTCCCAGCCCTGCTCCAGCAGCGTCCTGTTCCTGCAGCCTCCCTATTTCCTCACCCTGAAATCCTGTTTCCTTGCTTCTTGGTTATCCTTCTATTGCTGGTTTCTAATTGCACCGCGGCCATAGTTTGCATGATGCCTGTTTTGGGAGGAGGAGGGAGGCGGAGACTGAGCTCGTGTGCATCTAACATACATTCCCCGTCTGTTGGCTGTGCGCATCTCACGTACCTACCAGCTGTCCCACACATACCTGCGTGCCGCGGGCCAGAGTTTCAATAGTGTAATGCAACCTTGCAATCTTACTCTTTTATTTGTGTTACATATGTACTATCATCTTTTTTTTAAAAAAAGTTTATTTATTTTAAGAGAGAGAGAGAGAGAGAGAGAGAGAGTGGGGGAGGAGCAGAGAGAGGAGAAGAGAGAGAATCTCAAGCAAATCCCGCGCTGTCAGGGCAGAGCCCGATGTGGGGCTCGATCCTGCAAACTGTGAGATCACGACCTGAGCTGAAATCAAGAGTTGGATACTTAATAGAATGGGCCACCCCAGCGCCCCTGTTCTATCGTCTTTTGGCCTAGGTGTGTTAGGGACCCTCCTGTGGGTTGGGACTTCCTTCCTCCTTCCTTCCTTCCTTCCTTCCTTCCTTCCTTCCTTCTCTTGTTTCCTTCCTCTCTCTCCTCCCTCCCTCCCTCCCACCCTTCTTTCCTCTCTTTCCCTTCCTTCCTTCCTTCCTTCCTTCTCTGATTCCTTTCCTCTCTCTCCTCCCTCCCTCCCTTCTTTCCTCTCTTTCCCTTCCTTCCTTCCTTCCTTCCTTCCTTCCTTCCTTCCTTCCTTCCTTCCTTCTCTTATTTCCTTCCTCTCTCTCCTCCCTGCCTCCCACCCTTCTTTCCTCTCTTTCCCTTCCTTCCTTCCTTCCTTCCTTCCTTCCTTCCTTCCTTCCTTCCTTCTTTCCTTCTCTGATTCCCTTCCTCTCTCTCCTCCCTCCCTCCCTTCTTTCCTCTCTTTTCCTTCCTTCCTTCCTTCCTTCCTTCCTTCCTTCCTTCCTTCCTTCTTTCCTTCCTTCCTTCCTTCTCTTATTTCCTTCCTCTCTCTCCTCCCTGCCTCCCACCCTTCTTTCCTCTCTTTCCCTTCCTTCCTTCCTTCCTTCCTTCCTTCCTTCCTTCTTTCCTTCCTTCTTTCCTTCCTTCCTTCCTTCCTTCCTTCCTTCCTTCCTTCCTTCTCTGATTCCCTTCCTCTCTCTCCTTCCTCCCTCCCTTCTTTCCTCTCTTTTCCTTCCTTCCTTCCTTCCTTCCTTCCTTCCTTCCTTCCTTCCTTCTTCTCTTCCGCCTGTGTGCACTCTCTTGGAAAGGGGGCTGTCACTGAGCAGGCTGGAGTGCCTCCCCTCTGCTGGGCACCCAGAGGACATCCGCACGTGCTCATTAGGCTCAGCAGTCCTGGCCCAGACCCTGATATGAGACCCCCGTGGACCGCTGACTAAATCTGCCTTCACTCTGTCAGAACTCCTTCATCAGGCCCCAATTTCCTGACGCGATTTTATTGGAATGCGGCAGGAATGGCAGTACATTCTAGAATTAATTGCATTCAGCTTTAAGGCCCTGACTAGCCTTATGCACGGTGCAGAGCAGGAAGGTCAGCCTGGCAGGGCTGGGCGTCACACCCCGGTGGCCGCCTGCAGGCCTCCCCCTGCTTCTCCTGGACCTCTCCCCCATGTCACTCACCGGCACCCCCACGCTCCTGCCTTCTGCCCCTCCATCAGGTGAGGGATCTTCAGCCCCACGGGTGGTGCCACACCACACAGCAGGTTACGCACCTCCCAACTGACAGTGCTGAGACCCCACGTGTCCCTGCCAGTCTTGGGGGTTTTTTGGTATTTCCTTTCTGGGTCTGCTCCTCTCATTTCAAGAAACATCTACGACTCTTTTAGGATTCTGGTCTTCCCTGCCTCCCCCCCCCCCCCCGCCCCACGAAAGGATTGCTTAGGAGCTTCTCCTTATCAGGTCAAGAAGGACTGAAGACTTGCATTGATTTTATAGGGGGAGCTCCGCCTTCTGCTCAGAACCTTCTATAACAGATACCCGTTGGGGGCGGCAGGTTCTTGGCATGCTCCCGCGGTCCACCCCGGTCCTCCCAAATCGCGCCTGTCCTCTACGACAGGGTCCAGAATCTACCGAGGAGCGAGCGGGTGGCTTTTGTTTGCAGGGTTTGGTGTCGTGCAAATAACAAAGCTCTCGTTCTTTCCTTCTCTTCCTTTTCCACCGCCTGGATGCGACTTCATCGTTACCTGAAATTCTCTGGCCATCTTCATAAATCATGACCTATGCATTTATTGCCCCTCCCACCCGCCCAAGAAAGATTCCAGTTGAAACACAGCACTATTTACTGGGAATTGTGAGACAACATAAGACAAAGTCTCGGTTCTCCACCAACTCACAGTCTAGTAGAAAGTGTGATACATAAACAAAGAGTAATACTTAATGTTTATTACCGGCTAATGATTGTATGCATTATCATTTAATCCGTTACACACAGATATGTCGTTTAATCCTCAAAACAAAAATCAGCCCATTTTATGGAGGTGGGGGTTTCAGGTGAGAAAGGAGAAGGTACAGACGGGCTCCTTCTCTGTTTGGAGGATGGCAAAGGCCACACTCTTACAGCAGGTGACAAGTCGCTTGCACTAGGGTGTGATGATCATTTTACACGGTGACATTTTAGGGCAGGCTGCATAGAGCTGAGTAGAAGCTGAACCGAATTCTGAATGCTGCATCAGTGTGCACCATAGAGAGGACAGAAGTAGCAAAGGCCCACAGGCACGGTGCAGCCCGGCATGCCCGTACGACTACTCGCAGTTAAGCAGGGCCAATATTTACAGCAAATCTGGGGAGACAGTCAGGAGCTCAGCGGGGTAAGCGAGTGGGGCCAGGTCATGGGGTCCTGCCAGCCTTTTAAGAGGCTTGGGGGTTTTCTTGGGGGAGATGGAAGGTGCGGGCACGTTTTGGGCAGGGCTGCTGGGATGGCTAACACACGTGAAGCTGTGTCGCAGGGTCAAGCCCATTCCTGAGATGAAGTGATCGGCTCTGGAGGCACCTCGGAGTTTTCAGCTTCGCGTGCGCATTAGCACAAAGAACGGAACAGCAGTAAAAGCCAACAATGTGTCTGTTCCATGCCCGTGTCTGTTTTAGACCATTCACGGAATAATTATCAGGATGGCTAACAATGGATGATTTATTATAAATATCAGCTTTGCTGCTTGTTAATTCAGAACCAAAATATTTGCCCATTTCCATCCCAAAGGGAGAAATCTAGTTAGTTTGTTCCCCATGTTATAACTATGAAATTAAATTAAATGAACTGAATGAATTGCATGGGGGTAAATAAACTATTTAATTTAATTCACACGATGAAGAATAATACTGAATACATCGATAGTTGGCTAAAGAAACCAATTAACTATTTTCTCTTTAGACAGCACAAGCCAATAGTGTAGCCATGACGTAAAGGGGGGAGAAAGTATAAAAGAAGAAGAACCTGGGTTCAGGGTAATCCAGATGGGTCTTGGGCTACCACCCCTTGGCTTCTGGCTCCTTACCCACCTTGGGTGATGCTGACGGTGACTGCAGCTGTGTCTCTTTCTTACCTTCCAGGTGTGTGTGTATGTGTGTGTGTGTGTGTGTGTGTGTGTGTGTGTGTTTAATGGAGAGCAGTAAGTTCACGGGACTGAAGTTGATGGGGCTCTGTTTCTCCAGCACACATCTAGAAAATGACAAATTGTGGCAGCCTAACGGTCCTAAAGCTTGGTCCAACAAATTGTTGGTAGCCAATGTCCTAAAGCCAGTAGGATTTCAGGCCTCGGGGTCAGGTGAAGTTAGGTTTGGCTGATCTTAGGCAGGCTACACAACTCACACCTCCTCATGGCCACAGTGGGAACAATAACCGACGACCCCCTGGGCTGGTGCTGAGAATTATATGAGGCCGTGGACATAAAGTGCAGCCTCGCGCTAGGCACATGAGCACAGCATGGTCGTGAACGCTTCCCGCCTGCGTCAGCGCTGATCTGCCTGGGATGATGGCTCATGCCATGTTCCCGAAGCCAGGAGAACTAAATTCTTTCAACCACTATTTCCTGAGCACCTACCGTTTTCCTGGCTTTCAAGGTGGAGGGGTGCAGATAGGCAGATGGATGAGACTCCCAGGGCTGCCCTATGGGATCCTATAGTCTAGCAGGAGAGTCGAGGATAGATCTACACACGTAACAGAAGGGGAACTTGACAAGAACGTGCTAGAATGGGAGCTCAATTTAGCCCGACTTTCATTAGTGTCTTGGCCTCGAGAAGTCACTGGCAGCCAGAGCCTTGGGAAGCTGGGGATACATTCTCTGACTGCCATTTCAAGCCCAGTAAATCTGATTCCTGCCTCTATCTGAGGTCGCTTCTTAGGGTAATTGAAGCTGATTCGGAGCAAGCTGGGCGTTATGAGTGCTGTTTTCTGTTGGCCCAGAGGTCAGCATCAGCAGAGAAGACAGTGAGGCAGAGACCTGAAGCTAGTGAGCCATCCTGGACCAGTGTTGGGACCCTGAGTCCAGCCCACATGTGGCATAAGAGCTTTGCCCACTGCCCTGGCCTCAGTTTCCACATCTGTGAAGCAGGGGTGGGAGAAGGGCCCCTCTGATGAGACCCCCACAGGGAGCAATTCTTGAGCTATGAGTAAAGCTCTGTTCTCCAGAGAAAGGGAATGAATTGTGTACCCATTGGACACATACTTTGTGAGCACTGATAGCCGGGTGAATCAGAGTGAGGGCTGGAGCAAAGAGAGACTGAAACCCAGGAGCAAACGGTCCAAGGGGCCGGGCAGAAACACAGCTAATACTTAGGAAAGATTTCACAGGTGCTGAGGTATACAGCAAGGGGCCAGGGAGCTGTAGCCATGGGGAAAATGGCATCCAACCCAGCCTGGAGGGATCAGCAAAGACTTTCTGGAGATGCTCAAACTTGCTCTAAGTCATCAAGGACATGGGGAAATCAAGCAGGTGGGAATTAGGAAATCACATGGTGTACAACCCAGGCTGGGAAAGGCAAGCCCTTTGGCGTTACCGGAATTGAAAGAGACACAGGCAGGGAGAAGGCCTGGACAAGATTGGGAAGGACATTCTCGGTTTTGCTAAGGACCTGGGACAGGGACCTAGAGGACAGGGCCCTCTAGGGACAGAACTCTCCGTAAGCGTGAGTAGGAATTGCAGTGGTATAGAAGAGGCTGAATCAAGAAAACAGCAGGAAACAAAACCTCTAGGATGCTCAGAAGACGGGAGGGGGAGGGGTGGCCTGACTTGTCTTGAGCCACCAGGCAGAGACACAAATCACAGGGGACAGAAGCCGTAAGAGGTAAAAGCTTCTGGTTTGGAGCTACTGAGTACTGGGCAGCCTCCCGAAGAGAAGAGGGTAAGCCACAGGTAGAGGGCTGAGGGACAGGGTTTAAGGTGGATGGGAGACTCGGATTTGGATATTGGGATGGCCTGAGAGAGTGAGGAAAGAGAGGCACAGAGCTGATGGCATTTGGTGACAAGTAAGTCCTCTCTCATTCTGTCCATCCTCTGCCATCACCTGGTCACCCCCGTGTACCCCATGTCCTTCCAGCTTACAGGGATCAGAGTCTGCTCCCCTCACTCAGTTAAATCTCCATCTTCAAAAACAGGGAAGTCAGTGACAGGTGACAACGGTTTGACTGAAGCCTGGCCATACCCCACGTACACGTACATGTTGCTCTTCCTCAAGCTTCCCTACTTTTTTGGACGTCGACAGTCCATCAGATGAGCTTCTCCAGAGGAACCTACCCCCAGGGATGCAAACACACAGCCTTGCGCGGTGGGCTTTGGCCAGGGTCTGAGATCCCAGGGGCTCCACTGCCTGGTGAGGAATGGTCAGCCTGGGGCCACTCCAGGAGGGATCCAATGGCATTTAAAACATGGATGCCTGGTGCCCCTTCTCCCCAGTATATGTGCTTAGAAGGTGTTCATGATCTGTTTGTTTGCCCTGGAGAATGGGGTGATGTGATGGCTTCTTCCTCGGAAACCTCCCTGACATAAAGCTCCAACCTGCCCTTTGGGACCTCAGGGCTGCCACTTATGCTGCCTCCAATGCTAATCTGTCCTTTTAGCCTTTCGTCTTGATCTCCACCTGTGAGGAGCCTGTTGGCTTGGCCCCATGTGCTGGGGAGCTGGGGAGGCCAGAGGAGCTGGTGCTTCACCCCTCCCTGTCTCCTGGAGCCCCGTGTAGGGTTCACAGCGGCAGATGCTCCAGCAAGGTTTGCTGAGACAACACTGGTCTCCCCAGAGTGAACCTCCCTGCCTTTGCTCGTACAGTGACCCCTACTAGGAAGCCTCCCCCATCTCTGCATTTCAAACGTCTTTTCCTTCATCAAATTCCAAATCCAGAGTACCGTTCTGTTGAGGTGTCTCCCAGTGTCCCCCACAGTGGACCCTCTCTTCCTTTGCAACAGACACTCCGTCTTCTGGTGAGAGGGCTCATGGTGTATTCCTCCTATTCTTAAAACAAGCCCTGCTCTGCCCAGGACTCGTGTGGCTCTTGGGTGCACCCAGAAACATCTCTTTAGACATCAGATTCTCTCCCACGCTAGGCCTTACGAATACGCAAACCCTCCTAGAACCTCCAGATGATCACACAGCCTTGTAGCGGGTACCATCTTGTCTCAAGGCCTCATTGACATGATCCCTTTCTCCAACCCCATGCAGGATTACATCTCCCCTTCACAGCACCTCTGGCATTTTGTAGCTGCCACTTGAGCTGATGTAGCATCTTGGTTGAAACTATCAACTTACTGTTTCCACACCAAGATGCTGGTGCCCTACTTGTCTGTAAGGGACAGTCTGTCCCACTGCCCGGTGGCATGCAGAATATACACAATCAGGGCACATTGGACGGCTTTGAGCATCGCATCGGTCTGTATGTAGTATGCTATGGCAGTGGTAGTGCGGTGAAATAGAAAAGGGACAGAATGTCAATGCTGACTTTGTTTAATAGCTTAGTGGCCTTGGTCGGATGTGGTGTGGACACTGCCCTTCAGGCATGGGCTGGTCTTGGCAAGGTGAGATTGTTTAGCAGTTAGAGACCCTGCTAATCATCCAGGAAACCACCGTTTCATGCGCTGTATTGCCTAGACTCAAGAGGCAGCTGTGTGCCCGGCCCCCAGTGGATCGTGGGGATATAAACAGAAGTTAACTATTCTCCTTATCTTTAGAGAGTGAAGTTTGCTGGAAGAAACATGGACAGGAAAATTCCAGCAGAGTGCACGCGGACCGAATGGGTCAGCCCACTCTGTATTGCAAAAGACAGGATCAGTGGTGCTTCTAATCTGGCAGTTGAAATTGCCTCTTGTGTTGGACTTCTGCAAGCAGAGTGGGAAGATAAGGGGGTGAGGCAGTGATAGGCCCATGACTTTGGCCTTTACTATGAAGCTGACCACAGGCACATCATTCCACCTCTTTGAACCTGTGGTTCCTTCTGGGAAACGGGGTTTGACCTTCCAGTTTCTTTGGAGGATTGATGCTCATGTGCAGGCGGCACCTGGCCCAGGTGGACACTCAGGAGGCACACCCTGAAAGCTCTTTGGGACCCCAGTTCCGCTCAACCACAGCAAACAAGACAACTTTTGGAGTGACGGCAGGCAGGCATGGTGCGCAGGGGACTTTGGCTGTGGCCTCTGAGTTCTTACTGCTGTAGGGCCAGAGAAATCAGGGAGGCCCTTGTCCTGTCGCTTTTCTAACCTCCACTCTTTCTTCTGACATGATGTCCCCAGAGGCTGTCCTCATGATCTCCGAGAAACTCCACTTTCAGCTCTCACTCATCTCCGTTGGGTCCTGTGTCTCTTCTCGCTTGGGGGGAAACAAAGTGAGAGTAAGCAGCAGTGTGGTTGGGAATCTTCTGCCGTCCCAGATGGCACTCTGACTGCTATTTCAGAGGATGGGGGCCTAGCCGTGAAGCTGCACATGCTTCTGGGCATACAGAAGGCAGTCTGCTCAGAGCACTTGGTGACCACCAGTGCCAGGGCTCAGTGCCAGGGGCCACATGGGGCCCATGTGTGCAGACCTGTCTCTGCATCCTTGGGTCCTGGGGGAGGCAGGGACCTACCTTTGATTGCCTACTTAGTCTAACACATCCAGGCATATGGCGGGGCAGCGGGGCGAGGGGGGGAGTGGGGGGGAATCTCAGACTTGAGCCCACCTGGTACCTTAGCAGGACAACATACAGTTATTCCCTATTATTTGGTTTTCTAAAGGCACAACCCGTGGCCACTGAACGGGATTATCAACAAGTCCTGGATAAACATCAGTCTAATCATTTCGGCTTTTTCAGCCATCAGTGCTCTAGGTCAGCACCCCCATTTCCTTCCATCTTTCATCAAAGCTTGATTAATATTCATTGGGTGACTCTTAGATACCTGGAGTTGTGACAAGGTACTTTACAAAATTAAAAAACATTAATTCTGTCCACCACTCTGCATGATGGATATTTTATCACCACGTTGCAGGGCTAAGAGAAAAAAGGACTCAAAGAATATGAATAATTTGACCAAGATCATGTGGTTCATACCTAGTGAATCCGACCTGTTGTTGATCTGACTCTAAAACTCTGTTGTTTCTATTCCACCACCTTAAGAGTCATGGAGTAACATGGAAAGTGGGGAATCTTAAAATCCACCTGACTCCCCCACTCTCCACCCAATTCAAAAGTCTCTTACCCAACGTTTTCATAGAGGCAGACTTTATTTATGTTGTTATCGCCTTGCCTTCCTCAGCGCTGTTTTTCTTACCATTGTCACCATCGTCATCGTCATCGTCACCATCTTTGGCTTGTTCACCATTGTGTGGAGTTACAAAATCTCATCGTTTGTATGTCAGAGCTAAGGCATAAACCGGGACCAGTCTTGGTAACTGTGAGCGGCTGCCTTATACTGAGGCCGGGCAACTCGTTCCCTCACAAGATAACGCACTTACTTTTTGGCCAACAGTAATGGACAGAAGGTCTCCAGTTAATTGATGAAGGGAGCAGCCACTTGAATGGCCCTCATCTCACTCTGTGGATATAATTTTAATTTATTATGTATACCACAAACTTAGAGATTTGAAGATAATGCTCAGGAGGGTTTATTTTTCACTTTGTAATTATTTCACTCTTATCTGAGTTATATCTCATCCCTTGTAGAACCCGCTAGCATAAAGTGCAGACTCTCCAAGATATGGAGTCTGATTTGGCAGCCCTTCCAGGCATGGACATAGCAGAAACTGGGTGGCAATGGGGTATCTGAGCAGTGTTTGCAACAGCGAGTGATGGATTAGGTGTAGGGGAAGGGCCGGAAGGGTGGACTGTCACACCAGGCAATGTGGAGCCATGGCCAAAGGCTGGGACAGACAGGCAGGACACAGGACACTCCCTTCCTCATAAAATGTGAAAGTTTCTGAGTTAGGATAAAGCAATGTGGCGGCGTGAACAATCAATCTACCCTTGGGGTGCTTGGCTCTATCCTCAACTCTGCCATGAACTTGGTGTGTGACCTTGGCTAATTCGCTTTCCTTCCCTGGTCTTCAGAGCGTCTAAAACAAGCGTTTGATGTAATAATCTTCACGTTACTTCCACTGTGAAACTTCTCTGAATCAAACAGTTCAGAGTGAATGAATGAAGTCATTGGCTTTAAGACAAACCAAACGCTGATACAGATCATGGCTTTGAGAGATAGAAGCCAACCATCCAAATGAGCCACACACGTGGAAAATAAGAAGAAAACCTCACACTTCAGACACAGGTGAAGGGCTTCAAACTTGCAAACATGAGTTCTAAGAAAAAGACAGAATAGCCTCTTGAAGGGGTAGAGCTCAGATGTGAATATATATATATGTGAATATATATGTGAATATATATGTGAATATATATATATATATATATATATATATATATTCAGACTTCTGACTTGGTTCAAGGTCACTGTGATATCAGAATTTCAAAGACAATTATATTGAGTTGGTAATAATGGGAAGCAATGGACTCGCTGTTTAGAAAAGAGAGAGAGAGAGAGAGAGCCTGGGTGGCTCAGTTGGTTGAGCATCCAAGTCTTGATTTTGGTTCAGGTCATGATCTCCTGGTTTGTGGGTTCAAGCCCCGCGTCGGGCTCTAAACTTTCAGTGCAGAGCCTGCTTGGGATTTTCTCTCTCCTTCTCCCTCTCTCTATGCTCTTCCCCAACTCATGCTTTCTCCCTCTCTATCTCAAAAAAAAAAAAATCCTTTAGAAAAGAATGGGGGTGGTGAAGCTGGTAGCCTCTCCTCAGTCTCCTGTATGTTGAGAAGCAAGGCTGAGGTCATCATGTCCACTCTGCCAGGTCTAACCTTTTAAAGACTCTGGCAATATGTGAAGGCAGATTGTTAACATGTGGGGTTCATAGGAAGGTAAGTGCTTATTATATTAACTTAATCAATACCAAAATGATCACAGATAATTTATCAGATATTCTTTAAAAAAATTACACATCACATTTTGTTATTTACATAATGACCTGATCATGTTTAGCTTCAAAATGAATGAAATATGAAACCCTCTGGAATGGAGATGATATATTGGCCATCTAGATCTACATATAACTGACACCACCTCTGCTACTTTGCAGAATAAATTGAGGTATACATAAAACCATAAAATAAATTTAACATTTTTTTCTCTCTGTCACCACATCAGATGAAAATGGCCAGACAGATTTCTGCACAGTGGCTTTGGGGTGGCCGGATGTAAAACTTGGCTCTATGGCATATGTAGCATTCACTGAGGGGACTCTGATGGCCTTTCCTGGAGAGGCAGGCAGCCCGAGTTGACCTTGAGATTTGAGGAGAGGTACATGTGATGTCTTATCAGGAAAGATAGACCTATAGTATGAAGGTGCTGGGGGCCAAGAAGATGAAGAGTAGTGGTTCCAAGGGTGAGCTCCGCTTTGCAAGTCACAAGGGCACATCTTTGAACTTCGCTCAGGTCTTGCTTTGCAACAAGATCAAGCCTGCCTATTATGAGGCCAACCCTATGTTCAGGGGAGTAGTGACAGATCAGCATATTCATTGATTGTTAATAATTCTAAGCAATACAAAGAGAGGTGTGTGTACATACGTGTGTTAATTCATGCATATGTAATATATTTGTCTACACGAAGCATGCCTGTTACTAATGGTTATGTGTAAGTTTAGACACACATAGAGATTTGTTTTTACATTCTTTTATTTCAGGAGAAAAAGGACAAAATCAACGCAAATTTCAAGCATACTCCACTCTTTGTAGATACAGTAGCACAAAACATAAGCTGAGCGTAACAAAAATTATTGAAGTGCCCGATGCAGTGATCAGCTAACGGTCCTCCAAATCTCCACCAGCTGAAAAGTAGCCTGTAGTCAGACGACTCTGGTGTAAGGTCCAGCTGTGCCATCCACCCGCTGTGTGAGCTTGGGAAAGTCATTGGCCCTCTCTGGTTCTTGACCACCTCACTCCGAAATTAGCTGAAAGTCAAGCTCTAGCAGCACTGTGCTTAGGGTCACAGGAGCATGGGCAGGTGACTTGATGGGTGGGAGCTCCAACCGCCCAAGGCTCTGCCTAATGCAGAGCTCTTGGGCCCTCAGTTTCCCCATCTGTAAACTAGGAATGCCGACACTAAACATCATGGGTTTTTGGGAAGCTCTGTCAGCTAATTTGGGAGGGCGCCTTGCAGAGTGATGGGCACACAGGAGGGAGTGCTGGCTGCAGTCATTAACATACAATGCAGAACCGGAGCCTCATCAGCTTCCTGGGGGTGTCAGTGGCCTTCAAATCCTTTCTCTGCATTGTAGAAAGAGGGCAGTGGCAGGCCAGAAGGGAGAGCAAAATTGCTCTTTCCCCCCCAGTGCCTTAACGGAGTTTTGCAGGCTCTGGAAATTTCCTGCTATCTTTTTCCGCAGCTCTCTTGCCTTCTCACCTTGACAGGTGGACATCATTATCTCTGTCAGGACAGTTAAATTACCGAAGGGACAAATCTCACCCTGAAGCCATCAATTTTACTTTTGATCCTTCTCCTCAGGTTGAAACTTCCTTCCAAAGTCACTTAGAAAAAAAAAAACACCTTCAAATGGAGGTTTTATGCAACAGACAATGTTCCCTATTTGAATTATTTCTTTTGAGCCTGGATAGCATTTCTGTTGCCCACTATCCAGTAAAACATTAATCACAGAAATACTGAGCTTTAGAGAGCACCTTCAAATCTCCAATGTGTCCACGCCAGGCACTTGGGGGAATGGATATATTATAAATCTGGAAAGGAACGTAGCCACAGAGTTCGCTGTTCCCAGTCTTCATGCTTCGGAAGTGCAGGGGTAAGGAGCTCATTTCTCCTTTAAGCCATATGCTCCTCAGAGCGGGAGGAAGGCACACAGAAGGGGGAATGGAGAGCTCCCGTCCTGATGCTCAGCATCACATGGGTTCTTACATGGTCCCCGCTTCCCTCCACGAGCTGGTGTCTCACAGACTTAGATCAAGATCCTGTTCTGCCGTCTGATGCCTCCTGTTTCACCCCCAGGAGACTCTCGGTTCCATGGCAGGTCAGTATGGGCATTTAATGAGCTAAGGATGGTACGGCTTACACACACTGTTGACTGTATTTTGGAACTCACCTGATACTATGCTGCCTGCTTTACACATTTCTCTTTCAATCGAGTTTATTATTATTATTATTATTATTATTCAATGTGGTGGACGTTATAACCATTCTCATCTAGGTGCCTTTGGAAGCAACCTTCAACCCACAGCAGATGGCAAGATGGAGGATAAATGCTCCAGATCCCTGGTCCCTGGTTTGGCAGCGGGTCATTTCCGGGTGCGGTGCGTGTTCTCTCCCAGAGTCCTCGGTGGGGGGGAGCTCAGATTTATTTATAGCTGCTGTGCGGTAACAACTAGAACACCCATTGCTCTCAGGGTGACTTAGCTTTACTGTCTTATTATTATTGTGATTATTATTATTATTTTGCCAGAAATAAAGAGCATAACAAAAATAACCCCCCTGCTCACTAACCCTCGTCTCAGGCATCCTCCTGCAGGAACTCAAACGCAGCCTGAGTTCCCGAGCCCTCTGGCGGGTCTGGTGGACCTCAGATGTCCTGGCAGGTGGCACGGGGCTGGGCAGGGCAGAGGCGCACAGGCGGCCTGATGGCAGGAGTGAGGGCACAGGCATCCGGGCTCCAGTCTCGGCGTGGACGCGTGCTAGCCGTGATTCTAGGCCACGTCCGTATCGACGTGGCGCCTCAGGTTACTCATAGGGATAAAACTCCTCACAGGAGTGTTTCTGGACTCCGACAAAACTCACAGACAGCACCTGGCACATAGCGGACAGTCCAGGCACCGTAGCTATGGCGATGCTTCTCGGAAGGCCCTAGAGCAGGCCCCCAGCTCGCCCGCCGAGCTGGCGACTCGAAGGCCCATCATGCACAGGGTGCATGGCAGTAGAATGAACTATTGATAACACCCTCAAAAGGGCAGTCTGAGCTTTTGTGCGGCTGCAGCTAGATGCCTCTGTTGAATGAGGCCTTGCTAGGAACTGCCTCCAACGGGCATCTCTGGCGAGGGGGGTGAAGGAGAGTGAGGGAAGGGGGGGCACGGAAAAGAAAACCTCTGACTTCATTCTTTGAGAAAAAGCAATGAGCTGCTTTTGTCTCAAGTTTGAGAACGGCCTGTGGAGGTCAGCACATTTGTGCTCCAAAGTCAACGGCGTTAGACAAAAGGCGTTTGACTCAGAGGATAAACAGATGTAAATACGGCGGCCGCAGGCCTGGCTCTCCTCCCCGGACAAAGAAGGGCCCCTGGAAGTTGCACCGATGGGACAAATGCCGCACCTTCTTCTGTAATCTTTAACCGCACCCCCCTCCCCCCCAACACTCCACGGCCTCAATTAAGCGCATTAGACTTGCAAAGGCAATTTCGGAACCAGGTCTGATGCGGCGGGAAGGGCGGCTTTTGCAGCCTTGAACTTGAGCGGGCGCATCTGCCCCAGCATTTCGGAGCCCGCGTTGTCTGCAGCTTTTCTTCGGAGAAGTGGAAGAAGAGATGATCTGTCCTAGCTTCCCATGAAAATGACATCGGCCGGGCCTCCGCGGGCGCCCAGGTTGTTGTTTGTTACTATTGTTAGTGAGTTTTGAGGAAGGGCAGGGGCCGTGTGAGCTGCGTCGGGCCAAGTTAGACTCTCAGGGTGTCCCGGTGTGCCTGGGCTGGGAGGTGTGGACAGGGACGCGGACCCAAATGACCCCTGTCGTTGGCTGTGTGTCGGCACAGAGAGAGTACGTATTCAGTATCCGGGTTCGAACGGCATCCTCTGTCCTCTCGGAAATAGCCGTCAGCTGCGCATACAGCAGGGGCATGAAGTGAGCTGCATGCATGTGGGGAGTCTCGGGTTTGGGAAAATACCAGAGTTTGTGGGGTTCTCCTGTGCTCCCAGCAGGTTACCTGAGTCTTACGCGGGGCTTTACATCCTCACAACTGGCTGTGAAGTCCTCCCTTCTGGACACAGCGGTCTAGCTGGGATTTGGGGCTCAGCCCTGCCTGGTTTCCAAGCCCTTTCTACCCTCACTGAGCCATACCTCCAAAATGTAAGATAAATTATGTTATTCCTTGCTTGTGAGGCTCCTGACCTCCGAGGAGAAGCAAAGCCCTCGCTGAGGTGGTGTCGGAGGCCTTCAAGTCCCTCTGCTTGCTCTCCGAGAAAAACCAAAACCCTTTCCGCTGACCCCTGCTCCCCCTGCTGTCTGTCCACGGCCGCGGCCCCTTGTTCTCCACGCATGCCAGGCACAGCCCTACCCCTGGGCCTTTGCACCTGTTGTCGCCCTGCTTGCGGTGCCTGACCCACTGGCCTGTGGCTCACACCCTTCCTGGTCTCAGGGGTCCAGCGTTAGCTCCTTAAACACCTGCCGAGCCGGGGCTGCCTGAAGCGGAAACTCCTGAACCTCCCTAAAACTGTTCGACTTTTCTTCACTGCATTCTTTACTACCTGGCTTCAGAAACAACGATTTGACTTTGCTGATTGCTCGTCCCTTCTCTCTCTGTGAGGGCAAGGCCTTTCGCCACCTTGCCTGCCAAAGGGCCGCCACACTAGAACACAGCCAGCACATAGTAGGCCCCTCGGAGATGCTGGCTGAACGAATGAATATCTTACCCGAGAAAGCGTCCCGGTAACATGACAACTGTCACGTAAGGAGGGCTCCCCTGGGTGTGAAGCGGGTCCCCCAACTTACGGTTATAACAAACTTACATGTTTTCAGTCCTCCCATCAAATAGGTGCGTTCCAAAGACAGTACTTCCATGGGGCTTGGGAAGTGCTTTTTGTGCCGTGTTCAAATCCTGCTTTGATCACCAGGAGCTAAGTCTGCAAGGTAGAGGTTCCCGCACGAAGCGGGGACAGCCTGGGCGCCTGGTGCGCCCCACCCAGCTGGTGAGAGCGCCCATGTGGGGTGATAGTGAGTGTGCTCTGGGGATTGCAAGCTGGGCCAAAGATGCCAGGGACTGGGAGAGGTCCACTGTGCGGATGCAGTACAAGGAGTCGGGCCCTCCTGCTGTGGTGGAGGGAGGGGTGTGGCAAGGCCGGGGGGGTCGCAGCATACGTGACAAATATCTCCAGGAGCCACTCTGTCCCTGTGGTGACGGGGGACGCAGGTGTAGCGATGCATGGACGAGGACACTGGCACTGCTTCCCAAGGACTCCCGGGAAGGCTGTGGGGTGGCGTGGACCCGAAGCCTCCTCTGGCGGGGTGCGCGGGAGTTTGCCCGCAGACAGGAGCGGCATTCCAAGACGAGGCATGGCCTGGGGTGTCACGCGAGGGGAGCTTGGCCCCCTGCCTCCCGTTTTACCTCGGGCTTCCCTCCCTCACTTCTTCGACAGAAGGGACCGGGTGCCACTGTGTTTCAGGCACTGTGCTGGGCAGTAACGAACATCAGAGAGGCAGTAACGAACAAAGAGGAGCGCTCGTGTCCTCGTGGGGCTTGGAAGCCACGGGATGTCAGCATTAGAGGTAGGACTTAATTACTAGTTAGCTGGGCCAACCTCCGCGGGCCACAGTAGGAACTCAGACCGTTGGCGGCTGTGTGGGTGTGTGCCCTACAGGCTGCTGGAGATTGACGTTTTATTATCTTTCATATGAGTCTTCAAGGAAAAACTCGTCGTCGCAGCTGGGAGCTGAGACAGGTGGAAGCTAAGAGCCACCCACATGCCTAGGACAGAACACGTAAGGGGGGTGTCTGCGAGAGAGTGGCTCCCTGCGTGTCCCCAGCCTGGTCTGGAAAAAGGCAGTGGATACAGACCGAGCCCTAGGAGGCTCCAGACACAACATCCGGTAATTTCCCTGTGTGATGCACCTTCTGTCCCCTGCAGAAGAGACACTGTCAACTGTGTTACTTAACTGGGGATGCTGAGGCTCAGGTGGCTACACTTTCCCCATCCCATTAGTGTGAAATGGCACCACTTAAAAAACATCCCACATTTAGGGCCCCCGGGTGGTTCAGTTGGTTAAGCGTCTGGCTCTTGATTTTGGCTCAGGTCATGGTCTTATGGTTTGGGGGTTCAAGCCCTGAGTCCAGTTCTGTGCTGACAGTGCGGAGACTGTTTGGGATTCTCTCTCTCTCTCTCTCTCTCTCTCTCTTTGTCTCCCTCTCTCCTTGCCCCTCCCCAACTCATGCTCTCTCTCTCTCTCTCTCTCTCTCTCAAAATAAATACATAAATAAACGAAAAAAAAGACACCCCACATTTGACTCTGAACTTCTGTGTCTCTGGACCTAATCAAATGCGATGATGGTCTCCTCTGTGGGTTGAAACCCTTGCAGTCCAGCCAGGCCTGGGTCCCCTTCATCACATGAGTCTCCTTTTATGTTTTGGTGGAAACAGACACAGCAGCAAACCTTTGTTGATGGGGAGAAGACCTGTGGTGGCTGGGTTCCCGTGAGAATGCTAAATACTCATTCTCAGGCTTGAGTCGGGGTTGCCAGGCCAGGTACAGATGGGGACATTCGAGGGGCTGTCTGAACGCTCACAGATGCTCGGTCGTCGGACAGGATGTGCTGCCTCGCAGGCCGGGCTGGCCGGCCCTGAGCCATCCTTGCTGTTGTGGGGTCTGCCCCGTGGACCCCTCTTCACTCCTTGCTTCATTCGAGGAGCAAGGGATTTATGGACGACCGAACCAGCATCCCTGTCCTCAGAGAGTGAAAAATATCTTATTTAAAAAGGAGAAAACTCGTTTATTAACATGCTCGTTACCCATTCTTCCCTGTCCTAGAAGTGCTCTGCAGCCTGATTCTTTTCTGCCAGGCTCTGTCCTGGGTTCTGGGGTGACAGCAGTAGGCAGGACCCCAGAGGTGACTTTGAAAAGCTCGGGGTAGAGGGTGCAGCTCAGACACAGAAGAAGACAACGTCAGTGCAGTGTGGAAAGCATCATGATGGAATCCAGGCAGACTGCTCGGCAGACGGGAACCGACTCAACACCGAGACGGGGTAAGCCATGGAAGGCTTCCCAAAGATTCGAGATTCTCCTGGAGGAGGAGGGGAGGAAGAGGAGCAGCGTGAACAAGGATCGTAACCTGTACAGAAAGGGTGGTACCCATATCCTCAGCTATGACTGGAGCATGGGGGGCAGGGATATGACTTGAGACACAGGCCCATCGACGGTGACCTGGGTGTCTGTCCTGTGTCTGTTGCTAAGGAGCTCAGTGACCCCAGCAAGGTATGGACCATGAAGGGCTATGTGAGCCAGTTCCTGTGGGCCTCGCCAGGGCGGGATTCTGGGGCCATGATGCTATGAACAGCTGGGTGCCAGGTGGCCCAGGACTCTGGCCTCTGCGTTCCTGGCTAAATTCAGAACAGCTGAGCATCCCTGGCCCTTTCCTCATGGCACGCTGTCCCCACAGGCTTCCTTTTGGCAGAAAAATCAACTCTAATTCTTGGGAGCTCCGGGGATTTGGGGCAGGCCACAAAGCCTTCTCCTTCCTCCCCTCCCATTCATTAATTATTGTCGTTGGAAACTTCTATTTATCAGGCACCGAGCACAGGTTTTGGGGAGAGATAGACCCATGCAGAATGTTAGTGATCTGATACGGCTGGACTCTTAGAAGAGTTACCAGACCACGGATGCTGGTTAATTAGGAATTCCGGGCCTGCCATTCAAAGATGGTTGATAAACAGCGCTAAGCATCATTATCTCCTCAACCAACTGAGCAGTTGGCCGCCTCCCTGCCAAGCCGTCCCCCCCTTGGGAGGAAGAGGGGCTTCCCTGCATTGTGAGCCCATGATGCTCTGAGGCAAAGCTCTGCAAGTTGAGTTCCAGGCCAACCTGGATGGAGTTTGGTGCTGCTCGGATGCAAACCCTTTGCCTGTCTCCTGTTACCCGCAGTCTCACTTTCTTCATCTGTGAAATGGGGCCGATGTTACTGGTGCAGGAATGAGGCCGTGGGATGACAGAGGGAGGCCAGCCATGGAATCGTATACAAAGCGATATTTCAACATCGCTGCAGAGGAGTTCAGAGAGGCCTTCCCTTGTTCTGTCCTTCTTCTTGGGATCATTGTGCCCTTGAATTGCTTGGGGCTCCAAGGAAGGTCACGGACAAAACCTCAGTCTTGTCACTTGACAGAAAGTCTTCTAGGGCTCCCTAGCAGGATGCACCTGCCCAGGAAACTGGGATTTTTGTGGTTCAAAAGCCAATACACGCTGGATTAAAAACATCCAGGGGCACCTGGGTGACTCAGTCGATTAAGCGTCCGACTTCGGCTCAGGTCATGGTCTCACGGTTCGCAAGTTCGAGCCGTGCATCGGGCTCTGTGCTGACAGCTCAGAGCCTGGAGCCTGCTTTGGATTCTGTGTCTCGCTCTCTCTCTGCCCCTCCCCTGCTCGCGCTCTGTCTCTGTCTCTCTCTCAAAAAATGAGTAAGTGTTAAAGAAAAATTAAAAAAAAAAAATCAACCCGTTGCCCATCCGAACCCAAAACAGATTCAGGCTGTGTAATCTGCAGCCTCTTTTTCACAGATAGGCGTAGAGCAAAGGAAACTGAGGCGAAAAAAATAGACGGAGGGAGAAATTGAGGGGGGTCAGGGGCACTTCGGAGCCCCAAGAGACACCAGTGGCTGCAGAACTGAGAGAGCAAGGAGGACGAATTCATCTGATTCTGGTTCAGCAGAAAGTGCGAGCATTTCTTTCTCTCTGTCTTTCCAGAAACATTCCAAAGTTTGAATGCCAGCAGCTCCAGGGAAATGTGACAAAAATGGTGATGGATGTTTATTATTTTTTTGAATCCAGTTTTTGTTTTTTGCTTTACTCTGCTCTGTATTGTACCGAGCACGGATGAACGGCCGCGGTTTTCTCCACCCGGCAGGGATGCCACGGCGAGGCAGGACCCTGTCACTTTGTCCCTGGGGCAAGATGCTTTTGGCTGAGGCTTGACAGAAGGTGCTGACTGGCCCTTGCAGGGGACAACCCCTCCGGCTCACAGCAAGGCTGGAAGCTGCTGTTCTGAAGCCTTTGCTCCCAGGTAATGGGCGAGGGGCCACGCAGGTGAAGGTTCACGAAGCCTTGCCACCGCCCCAGCAGCTGGCATTAATATTGTGGCCGTTTTAGAGCCCAGGAAACCCCGGGTTCAGAGGTAGCCGCTCTCCCAGTGTCCTGGAGCTAGTGAGCGATGGGGCCAGATTCAAAGCCGGGTCTGGTAAGTCTCCATGAGGTCAAACCCCTTGAGACTGGGGGTTCTATGCCCAGGACTGGCGTGCTTTTTAGAGGCACCGTGCTGAGTGAGAGAGCATGGCCCGACCTCTGTGGATTTCTGGCATCTCTTCCCCTCACCATTCAGGATCCCTCCAGATCTTGAGCACCTGTCCAGGCTTTTCTCTTCCTCCTACTTTGCAGATTCCAATCTCTCTGCGTTCTAGAGTTTTCAGCCACTCTGGAATTCAGATCGGGGGCATCCCTGCTCCTGTCCGGGCTCTGAGCAATCTCTCTGCCCACAGACTCGCTATACCATTTCTCATGTGGCCCCAGGAAAAATTTTTCTTTAATTTTATAAATTCTTTTTTTTTAAGTTTATTTATTTATTTTGACAAAAGGGAGAGGCAGAGAGAAAGAGGGAGAGAGAGAATCCCAAGCAGGTTCCACACTGTCAGTGCAGAGCCTGATGTGGGGCTCGAATTCATGAACTGCCAGATTATGACCTGGGTGGAAATCATGAGTTGGATGCTCAACCGACTGAGCCACCGAGGCACCCTTAGTTTTTTTTTTTTTAATTTTTAATTTTAATTTACGGAAATCTGATTTCCCAAGTGTACTGTGGTATTTCCTTTCTCTCCTGACCTGCTGTTGAGATTGTAAACTCCTTGAGGGAGAGAATATACTTCCCCAGCGTAACTCCCTGGCTAGCCCCGGAACTCTGCCCTCCTGAGGACCCGCTCTGGAATTCCATTCCATTCCAGCCTGGAATGCTGCCTTACTTTCCCAGAAAGCTTGTCCTGCTCCTCCAAACCCCACACGAAGCCAAGCTGCCCGCCTTGGGGACGCTTCCCCTCAAGAGCCCCACCTGCCACCTGGAATGGGAAAGGTGCAGTCTGCATCCTGAAGGGCCCTTTTGCTGTTGCAACACCTTCCTGCCATCACGCACGCAGTTGTTTTCTGTTCCCCACCAGCTTCCGGCAGCTGGTTTGCTTCCTGGCACACAGTAGGCCCTCAGGATGTCTTTGCCGAGTGAAGCGCCTAGGAATGCTTAGAACATGTTTGCTGAATAGAGGATACCAAATATTTTGCACATATACTCCGATGAGGTAGGAAACATGGGGACCTGGCATCTCTATTTAACAAAGGAAAAGAACAAAAAACAAACCTGAGATCCAGAGAAGTTAAGCAGCTCGCCCAGGACCAACGTGTCAGACTGTTGGGGACGCTGATGTGCAGAGGTGACGGACTGGCCGTGGGCTCTATGCTGAAGGTCACTGCACACTCAGCGCTAATCCAGGCTCACTGGGAGCCTCTTCTCCACACCTCCTTGGTAGGGACATGAATTTCAAGCTAACGTGTGGGCAGGACAACGGCTGGCCTCTCCGAAACTGCCCTGTCCCTGCCTGGTCCCCCCTTTCCCGGGCCCCCCACGTGAATGCACACCCAGGCTGGAGCGGGGAGAGGGCAGGATTTGGTTCTCACCCGCTGTTTTCCAGGGAGTTCTTGACGCCCAGGCCAGATGGGAGAGCCTCCCTACAGACAGGCTCGACTCATGAGGCCACACGGGGCGTTTCAGGCAGATGTCAGCCCCCCGACCGCCCAAGGCCGCCCTGCCAGGGCCCCTGTCATCTGGCCCAGCTGTGCCGGGGCTTTAGGACGAATCCACAAGAATGCCCCTTCAGCTCTGGCTGGCTGCCGGTGACATCATTGGAATTTGGAGAAGTGATTTTATTGCACATCCTGTTATATATGTCTTTGATTAATAAACATTGGGCAATAAAATTAATTATGTCATCACAAAGGCAGATCTGGTGGCAAAATATTTTGAAAATGTGAAATTCAGTCAAGTCGGACTTGATCTGAGTGGCAGTCTTCTCATCGTGGAAATGATGCCAGGAGCCAGCAGAAAGCGTTTTTGTCTAAGCTAACGGCCAAACTCAAGTTTCCCGACCCCACCCAGGGTCCCACCCTTTTACACTCCACCACCTGGAAGATGTTCTAAGCAGATAGTGAGATTTTGTTTGTTTGTTTGTTTCCTTGATGTCTTGTATTAGACGGACTTCTTCATGGCACATCTGTGAGCTGGTACATACGTATGTGTGTATTTGCAGAAGGCAGACAGTCAGCAAAAAGCTTCCTAGTTATAATAAAGACACTATAGTAATTTTCTAGGGATGCAATAACAAAATACTGCAATTTCAGTGGCTGAAAAAATAGGAGTTTATTGTTTCAGAGATCTGGAGCCTAGAAGTCCAAGATCAAGGTATCGGCAGGTTTGCTGTCTTTTGAGGTCTGGGAAGGAGAATCTGTCCCGTGCTTCTCTCCTAGCTCGGTGGCCTGCTACCATTCTTCGCTGTTCCTTGGCTTATAGAATTATCGCTTTAAATTCGACCTCTGTCTTCACACAGGATTCTTCCTGTGCTCCTGCCTGTGTCCATTTTTCCTCTTTTCCTGAGGACTTCAGTCATAAAGGATTAGGACCCACCTTAATAACTTTTATCGCAACTAACTACATTTATAACAACTCTATTTCCAAAGACGACCACATTGGGAGGTATTAGCAGTTGAAGCTTCAACATACAAATTTTGAGGGGACACGAACCTGTAGCAGATGTCTTTAAAAGGATACCGCTTGACGTAATAAAAAGAGTATTGTTGAAAATACATTTGAGATCTTTCACTGGTACCAAGTCAATCCCTCCCTGAAAATGAGTATCTTCACCTTTAAGATGGATTTAATGATAATTAGATGAAGGGGACAAACATCTTTTGGTTGGTCCAACAAAATGGCAAATACAGGACCAGAGGAATCAGAAAATCCAAGACTTTTTGTAAGAGACACACCTAAAAATAAAATGAAGAATATTTGAAGGGTGCTTGGGCGGCTCAGTTGGTTGAGAGTCAGAGTTTGGCTCAGGTAATGATCTTGCAATTCGTGGGTTTGAGCCCCGAGTCGGGCTGCACTGATCTCAGTGCAGATCCGGCTTTGGATCCTCTGTGCCCTCCTTTCTCTCTGCCCCTCCCCTGCTCATGCTCTCTTTGTCAAAAATTTAAAAAAAATTTTAAAAATTGTGCAGGAAAAGGAATAGAAAAAGAATATGTCAGACAAATGCTAATAAAGATATAGATAGTCCAAATTTATATCAGAAAAGTAAGTATCAAGTCAAAATTGTCATCAGGGATTTGGAAGGTTGCTACTTATGATAAAAAGAATACTTCATCAAAATACACAATAATCATGAATCTTAATGCAACTAACAGTGTAACTACAATCTGTACAAAAGCAAAAGTTTACAGAGTGTTAAGGCGAATCCATAGTATTTTAAAATTTTTCTTTTGAACCTGTTTAAAACAGTAAAATTAAACCTTAGTAAGAACATAAGAGATTTGAATAACATACTGAAAAGCTTAAGCTATGCATAAAATCCTAAAAGACACAGGATACACATGCTTTAAGAATATCCAAGTATTTTTTTTCTTTTTTACATAATGATATTTCTTTTTTTTTTTAACTTTTTTTTAACGTTTTATTTATTTTTGAGACAGGGAGAGACAGAGCATGAACAGGGGAGGGTCAGAGAGAGGGAGACACAGAATCTGAAACAGGCTCCAGGCTCTGAGCTGTCAGCACAGAGCCCGACGCGGGGCTCGAACCCACAGACCGCGAGATCATGACCTGGGCCGAAGTCGGCCGCTCAACTGACCGAGCCACCCAAGCGCCCCTACATAATGATATTTCTTAAGCTGACCATATATTTCGACGCTAAACAAGAAAAGTCAATAATTCATAGAACAAATAAGGCATAATGTAAGTAACAAATTATTTAAAACTAAATAATAGCAAAGTCATTAACTACTAAAATTTGTTAGGTGACATCAAAGAGTCAGATGGGAATGTACCCATTAAAAAATACTGAAGTTTAAAATTTGGTGAAGCAAACACTTAACAAATTAGATAAAAAACAATAGAAAAAACCCAAAGAAAATAGAAGCAAAAATAGAACAAAGATAAGAGCAAATATCAGAAAAAGTAGAAAGCATCAAAACTAAGCTAGCTCTTTTTTTTTTTTTAATTTTAATTTTGTTTTAGAAAGAGAGAGTGTGAGCAAGGGAGAGGGACAGAAGGAGAGAGAGAATCTTAAGCAGGCTCCATGCTTGGTGTGGAACCCGATGCAGGGCTCGATCTCGATCTTATGACCTTGGGATCATGACCTGAGCTGAAATCAAGAGTCGGCCGATTAACTGAACTAGCCACCCGGGGACTCCAAAGCTAGTTCTTTAAAAAAAAAAAACAAAAAAAAACAACTGGAACAGAAAAATCTCTGGTAAGATTAATCGAAGAAAAATGGAGAAAAATGACAATCAAAATATGAAGAGCAAAAAAGATTCCTATCAGACGTAGTAGACATTTTGTGAATCGCTTTGTTATAGTAAATGTGACAATTTATATGAAATGGATAATTATTGAAATAATGTGAGTGACTAGTATTGAAGTCAAAGAAATACAATATTTGGATAAACAAATTAGTATTACAAAGTAAACTTTCTGATGCATAGATCCCATTGGTGTATCTCTTCTAGAAAGACTCTGGGTCTAGATTGTTTTGTGAGTGAATTTTACCAAATTATCAGGGGACAAATGAGCTAAATATGTCTTTAACAAATATTTCTAGTAAAGGAAAAGACAGAATGCTACACAATTTACTGTATAATGCTGGTATCAGCTTGATCCCCAAACTAGAAGACAGAGTGGGAAGAGAGAAAAATTATAGATTACCTTTACTAATATGGAGGTAAAAAATCATGAGTTAAAATATAAGCAAAACAAATTCATTTGTTTTTAAAAATAATACATACTTGATTTACCATAGAAATTCAAGATTTTTTTTAACATAAAGTATATAAAAATAGACCATGGATTCAACAAATTAAAAAGATATATATATGAATATATATATGAATATACATATAATCATCTCAATGGATACAGAAAAACAATTTGATAAAATTCAGCCCAATTTTATGATACACACTTTTGATAAACTAATAGGAAAAACTAAAAAAAGAAGAGTGTCTATTATCAATATAGACCATAAAAAGGTCTCTATAAATTTGAGAACTCAGCTAATGCAATAAAATAATATAATTATGTAACCATACCAAAATTGAAGTTAAAATCAGTAATAGAAAATATTCAGAAAACTCTAAAACACTAGGAAATTAAACAACCTACTTCTAAATAACCAAAGAAGAAATTGCATTGAGGACTAGAAAATACCACGAACTGAATGAAAATGAAAACACAATATATAAAAATGTGTGGGATGCAGCCAAAGGAGTTCTTACAGGAACATGTTTAGGATTAAATGCTTGTGATAGGAAAGAGAGTCAAATTTTCCAAAAAGACATTTAAAACAGAAAAAGAGCAAAGTAAACTTAGAAAACTGAAAGAAACAATTAACAAATGACATAGAACATGGAAAAACCATAGGAAAAAAATTAGTGAAATCTGGTTCTTTGAAAAAATTAATGAAATTGATTAATCTCTAGACCATCCTGTGAAAATAAAACAGAGTAAAGACACAAATTACCCTTGACGGGAATGGAAGAGGGTGACATCTCAAATGACCAAAGAGGTGGTCAAAACACTAAAAGGCAATAATGAAATATTATAAACAACTTCATGGCCAAAAAAAGCAGCAACTTAGGTAAAGTGTATAGATAAAGACACCATGTATCAAACTAATTCAAGAAGACAACATGAAAACTCCCATATCTATTGCATAAAGCAAATGTTTGGTTTAAAACTTTCCCATGCACACACACATGTGTGTGCACGCACACACACGCACACACGCGCGCACACACACACACACACACACACATACACACAGTCCAAACAAATCAAACACATAAACAACTCCCGGCCCATATATTCCACTGGTGAATTCCAACAAATATTTAAAGAATACTTCTGACTAATTCTACAGAAACTTACAGAAATTATGAAACGAGAAAACACTTTTCAGCTCATTGTATGAGTCTCCCATCATCATAATAACACTGGACCTGATTCTCTGTATTTCAGTCAAAGAAAAGTACAGAGCAATATGCCTCAACAACATAGAGGTAAAAATGTGTAAGAATTTTATGTTTTAGGGACGCTGGGTGGCTCAGTCGGTTAAGCATCTGACTTCGGCTCAGGTCATGATCTTGTAGTTCGTGAGTTCGAGCCCCGCGTCCGGCTCTGTGCTGACAGCTCAGAGCCTGGAGCCTGCTTCAGATTCTGTGTCTCCCTCTCTCTCTGCCCCTCCTCTGCTCAGGCTCTGTCTCTATCTCTGTAGGAAACGAATAAATATTAAAAAAAAGATTTTTTTTTTTTTTAGAGAGAGTGCATGAGTGGGGGAGAGGGGCAGAGAGGGAGGGAGAGAGAGAGAGAGAGAGAGAGAGAGAGAGAGAATCTAAAGCAGGCTCCACGCTCAGCACAAGGGATCATGACCTGAGAGGAAATCAAGAGTTGGACACTCAATTGACTGAGCCACCCAAGTGCCCCAAGAATGTTTTTTCAAGTGAAATCCAAGACCACACACACAAAAGTAATAATGCATCAAAATTAAAAGAAGTTTATCCAAGCCATGAAAATTTGGCTTGGTGTACTAAAATCAGTCAATGTAATTCACTATAGTGGCAGGATAAAAGAAAAAAAAAAAAATCATGTCAGACGCAGAAATATATTTTTAAAATTTAACAGTAATTCATGATTTAAAAACAAACAGGGGCACCTGGGTGGCTCACATGGTTAAGCGTTGGCTTTGGCTCAGGTCATGATCTTGAGGTTCGTGGGTTTGAGCCTCATGTCGGGCTCTGTACTGACAGCTCAGAGCCTGGAGCCTGCTTCAGATTCTGTGTCTCCCTCTCTCTCTCTGCCCCTCCCCTGCTTGTGCTCTGTCTCTCTCTCTCAAAAATAAAATAAACATTAAAACAAACAAACAAATAAAAACTCTTTGCAAAAATAAAAATGGAACTCAACTTGATAAAAGGACTCTAGCAAAAACCTAGAGCCAACATTATATTTAATGGAAAGAGACTGAATGCTTTCCTCTAAAGATCAGAAATAAGGCACAGATGTCCACGCACACCGTTTGTATTTTATATTGTACTGGAGGTCCTAGCTTGTGCAATCGGGCAAGAAAAAAAAGATATAAAAGGCATCCAAATTTGGGAGGAAGAAGTGAAACTATATTTATTCACAGAAACATAATTGTCTACGTCAACAATTCTAAGAAAGATATAAAAGACATTCTGTAACTCCTAAGTGAGTTTAACAAAGTTCTAAGATATAGTCAGTATACAAAAAGTGAATGTATTTCTCACTAGCAATGAACAAGTAAAAGTTGAAATTTAATTAATACCACGCAAGGACAAGTGGAACAGATATTTGCAAGATCAGTCCACCCAAACCCACAACAATGTGCTGAACTGAGTTAAAAAAAATCAATGAATGAAGGGATGAAACATGTTATAGATTGGAAAATTCCATATCACTTAGCTTAATATCCTTATATTCACCTATAGATTTCAACATATCCCAATCAAAATCACAGTGGGATGTTTTTTTTTTCAAAATCACAGCGGGATTTTTGTTTTTTAATTGGCAAGCCGATTCTAAAATTCATATGGAAATTCAAAATACTTAAAAATTAGGTTCTTTGGGAATTGCAGTACCTGAATTGAAGCTTATAATAAAGCTATGGTAATCAAGCCATTGTGTTATTGGTGTAAAGACAGACATAATAGATCAATGGAAAAGAGTGGAAAGTGGAAAAATACATCCTCAATATATGGTCAATTGAATTTCAACAAAGCTGCCAAAGTAATTCAAAAGAGAAAGAATAGTCTTTGCAACAAATGGTGCTTGAATAATTGGACATCCAGATGGAAAACAATGAAGCCCAACCCTTACCTTACACTATATAAACAATGAATTAGAAATGAATCACACCCCTAAATATAACAGCAGTGAGAACTGTAAAATGTCTCAATAAAAATGCAGAAAAAAATAGTTGTGACCTTGAGGGAAGCAAAGATTTCTTAGATAGGACACAAAAACCACGAATCATAAAAAGAAAAAAGAAAGAAACTTTGTAAAAATTAAAAAAAAAAATTGCTTTTCATAAGACCGTTAAGGAAATGACAAGGCAAGTCATGGACTGGGAGAAAATACACGCGTTTGTCTGGCCAAGGGGTTATATTCAGAATATATAAAGAACTTTTACAACTTGATAATAAAAAGAAAAATGACCTTATTTTAGAAATTCGGGGCATAAGAGTTGTACAAACATTTCACCAAAGAAGATACAGGGATGGCAAGTAAATACATTGAAAAGCACTGTAAATCATTTGCCTTTAGGGGAAAAAAAGTGGAAACTTCAAATAAAAGAAAGAAGTTTCCACCCACTAGTATGGCTAGATCCCCCGTGACTCACACTATCCGGTGTTGGCGAAAAGGTAGAGCATCCACAACTCTCGTTCAGGGCTCGTGGCCATGCAAAATGCATCCAACTGAAAAACACTGGTGGTTTCTTATCGAGTTAGATAAATATTTACCTTATGACCATCCATCCCACTCCTAGATTACCTCAGATAAATACCCCCCCCCCCCCACACACACACATGCAAAGATTTGGATTTGAATACTCATGGTAGCTTTATTTATAATTGCAAAATGCTGGAAATAACCCAAATATACATTAGCTGGTGCATGGCTAAACAAATGTGGTGTCCTCATACCATGGACTATAGCTCAGCAATAAAAAGGAACATACTGCTGGTACATATAATAGCTTTGCATCTCAAAGGCATATGTTAAATGCAGCAATCCACACACCAAAGGCTATCTACCGTATGATTCCACTTATATGGAATTAAAAATATATATATATTAAAAAATATATATATAATAAATATATATAATATATTATATATATTATATATTTATATATATAATATATATATATTATAATATAATATATATATGGGCAGGAAGTAAACAATTGGGGTTGGAGAGAGGACTGAGTACACACAGGCATGATGGAACTGTCTGGGGTCATGGAAATATTCTCTTCCATGACTGTGACTATTTACATTTGCCAAAACTTGTCATATACTAAAACTGGGGTTTTATTACATAAAAACCATGTAAACTGGTGAGTTTCATCTTATGTGAATTATAACTCAGTGAAGGTGATTTTTTTTTTAAAGCATAAACACTGTTGAAAGACAAGCCAAAGGCTGCGATAATATACTACCAACATACTTAGCTATTCAGGATTAGTACATTTAAATCGGAATATGCAGGGGCTCCCGGGTGGCTCAGTTGGTTAAGCATCCCACTCTTGATTTCGGCTCAGGTCACGATCTCATGGTCATGGGATTGAGCCCCACATCGGCTTCATGCTGGCATGGGGTTTGCTTGGAGTCGTCTCCATCTCTCTCTGCCCCTCCCCCCCCCCCACTCTCTCTCAAAATAAATTAAAAAAAAAAAACGTAAAAAAAATAAATCAGAATATGCAGTTTTCTCCCTGCAACGTAACAAGAAAGAGACAGAAAATTAGGAGAAACGCAGGCAGAGAAATGAACAAGTCATAGAGGAGGAAACTCTAATGGGTAGTGAACACGTTTCTCATTATGGATCAGGGAAAGGCAAATTAAAACACCTTTAGATACCATTTCTAAAATTAAGACTAAAATTAAGGTGGTGGCCACACCGAGACCCAACGCCCTCTTTCAGTAGAAAAAAAAAATGTTACCCAAGGCTGCAGCTAGGGAGTAAATAGTCCTTCCTCTGGCTTCCTGGCAGGTATAGCATTGATAAGATCTGAGTTTGAACAATCACACGTTCCACCAAAGTTCTGCTGGGGACTTTGAGTCCTGAGCAAGTGTCACCAGTTACGTAGATACGCATCAGAGGCAGATGCAGATATCATATAGCTTGTTTATTATCTATCTCGCCTTCAGAGTGTAAGCCCCGAGAGAGCAAACACCTGGTCTCTATTCAGTGCTCTGTTCTCCGGGTGCAGAAACGCCTGAGAAATGACAGGATACACAGAGAGCCAGAATGAGGGGGAGAGCAATGGCAGTGAGTACCTGCCAGCACCAGTGACGATGGCGGGGCGGCAGCGAGGCATGCCCAGGGGCGACTCTCACACTTGAGGGACCATCCTGGTGACGTGCACAGTCCAGAGGTGCCAACACGGTAACTGGCCACACTTCCTTTGATGAGATTGCAGCTGTGACGTCAGCTACCTGTTCTCTCCCCCGGCTGTCCCATTTCTTCCAGGCTTTTTGTCTGTTTCGTCTGTCGGTCTCTTGACATCCTTCTCCTGAAATCCTTCTCGGGTTAATTTAACGAGAGCCACTTTCTGTTCTTTGCAGCCAAGACCCTGATGATCATAGACGCACAGCTCTTAAAATGAATGCTCTGGATCTGTGTGTATCAACGTAGATAAAATCTTACTAATAATCTTGAGTGAATAACAGAATGTTACAGAAGGACATGCACGGCATGAGACCACTTTTAAATACGCACCAAATAATACAGTTTACTGCTTATAAATAAAAAGATAGGTAGTACAAGGGTTAATGGGAAGGACACACAGCTCCAAAATGCTAATGGCCTCTAAGGAGAAAGAGGGGGGTGAGGACATTTCAAAGGGGAGGTCAGTGTTTGAAGAAGGCAGAAGCAGATATGGCAGTGTATAGGTTCATTTGCTATCTTGGGGTAAAACATGGGAATTTGTGAACCTCATATCTTTACTTCTATGAATACTTTATAATTATTAAAGGACTGCACACACTTTTGCTCCCTGCCTGCACTGCCCTCCTCACTCCCCACGGTGACCCCAGGTCACCACCCCAAGACCCAAAGATTTCCCAGAACTGAGTTTCAAAACTACTGCCCTAGGTTAAGAATTCTCCCCCACTTTGGAAAATGTGAATCCATTTCAGTTACAGCCACCGCTCACATCTTTGTCAAAATAACTCAGTGTTTCATAAAAAATGTGAAATGGTGGTTAGTGTTAAGAAATTCACCCCCAAAATGGGTTTAAACACATGGTAAAATAAAATTGAATCTTTAATGTATAGCTTAAAAGTTGTTTCACTGAAGCAATATAAAGAGGTCTTTATAAATGTTATTAAATAATAGAATACAATGAATCTTTAATTTACTGTTTAACTTGTTGCTATATTCTTGAAATAAAAAAAAAGACAGTCTTTGTATCTTATCACTTTTTAATGATTCCTTAGCAAAGACTACCTGACAATTAAGGTGTGTGTGTGTGTGTGTAGCAAGAGAAAGAGAGAGAGAGACAGAGAGAGAGAGACAGAGACAGAGACAGAGACAGAGAGAGAGAGAGAGAGATTCATTGTCACTGTGCATATATAAAAATCTTCTTGTCCTAACAAGAGCATTAAAGCTACAAAATACATCCTGTTGCTTCTCCAAAAGTCTGAAGGTAGTGGTGAGATTAGTGGACACAAAGCCCTGTGTAGTATGCATCCTTGTATTTTCAAAACATTCAACACTCTACATCCCCCCGCCCTTTTTAAAATTCAAAGAGCTTTCAATGACATACGGAGGCCACGAATTATGCCCAGTTTGTAAACGAAAGGATGCACGCTCAGTGAGAAATGCCCATCAATGGTCTCCTCCCACTGTTTTAGGGATGAGAAAGGACTAAGATTCAGTTTCCTTGGCTGTTTTACTTTTGAACAATTGTTCACCTAAGCATATTGACTTAGCCAAGACCCCAGCCCTATGACCTATAGATTATTAAGATGACTTCACATTTTGTATATGAGGGACTCTGTGTTAGGCATTGGAAAACCAAAGACAGAAAGTACTATTCCTACGCTCAAAGCATAATGGATAAGACAAACACGTACATGAGTTCAGCTGAAATTTGAAAGCCTTGTGTGAGATGTAAACACAAGGAATTAAGGGCAATTCACCCAGGCTGAAAGGTCAGAAAAATTCTAATGGAAAAGGTGAAGCATGACCTAATGTCAGGGAATAAATAGGGGTTAACCAACATGAGAAGAGAACGCAGGGCATTAAAAACAGAGGAGGCAACATCAAGTGTGAAATTTCATACTTTGTACTGACAGGGACACACAACATTATTAGAGGCAAAAAGGCAGAAGGAAGATAGAAAGACTTTTATGTTTGATTGTGACCCAAATTCTGAAGGAACATCACTGCTGAGTCCCTTTCCTAAGAACACTCTGGAGGAATTAAGGGGGAGAAAAAGAGCAAGCTATAAGAAACACTCTGGAGAAACTTTAGTAAGCTATAATAAAGAATATATAAATAAATGGAGAAATGTACTATGTTCATAGATAGAGAACCTAAAATTGTAAAGATATTGATTTTACCTAAAGTAGAACTTTACATTCGATGCAGTTACAATGACAGAACTTGAAAAGTAATTTCTAAAGTATATACTAGAGAATAAAGGTTAAAACTGCAAGGTTAGGCAGGAGACTTCTGAAGGAGGAAAGCAGACAAAGATGATGTGAAGTATTAGCACCTATTATGAAACTAAGACATCACAGGAGTGTGGAAATGGAACAGAGAAAGACATGTTTATCAATGAGGTGTAAGGGGGGAATCCACTGCATGCATGGGGGATTTGGGTATTTACATATGAACAATAGTGAGATGACAGAGGAGAGAATGAAACTACGAAAAAAAAAGACTGGAAAAATCATTATCCATATGTAAAAATAAAAGTTGGACCCCCTACCTCACACCGTGTACAAAAATTAATTGTAGATAAATTCAGGTCTCAAATATAAGACAGAACCCTAAAAATCTTTATAGCAAATAGATAGGAATATGCTTTAGATATTCAGAATTGAATAGACCTTTAAACAAGACACAAAAGTATTGACTATAAAATAAAAGATAAAAAATTTCACCTAATTAAAATTAACCAAATCACTTTAAAAAAAAAAAAAAGTTCTATGCCTAATATGGGGCTTGAACTCACAACCCGAACATTGAGAGTTGTATGGTTTACTGACGGAGCCAGCCGGGTGCCCCTAACCAAAACACTTTTAAATAAAGTAAAAAGAGAAGTTATAAATTAGTGGATATTTGTAATACACACACCTATGAAAGAATTGACTTAAAAAGTCAAATAATCATTTTGAAAATGGACAAAATACAGATGAACAATAAAGCCAATAAACATATAAAGAAATGTCCAATATGCTTGGTGATAGGGAAATTTAAAACAAGACCACAAATTTATTTTTACATAGTTTCAACTGACAATATTTAAAAAAAAATTTTAATGTTTATTTATTTTTGAAAGAGAGAGTGAGACAGAGCTGAGTAGGGGAGGCCCAGAGAGAGGGAGACACAGAATCAGAAGCAGGTTCTAGGCTCTGAGCTCTCAGCACAGAGCCCGACGCAGGGCTCGAACCACGAACTGTGAGATCATGACCTGAGCTGAAGTCGGGCACTCAACCAACTGAGCCACCCAGGTGCCCTGTCAACTGACAATATTTTTAATTCTGGAAATTCCAGTGGTGAGTATTCTAGAATCCACAGGATCTTCTATATGTTATTGGTGAGAGGGAAAATGGATGCAAATACTTTGAAAGTCAGTTTGCCATTACCTCCCAAATTTGAGTTTTCATAAGGCCAATAGCCCTAGTAGCTCTGTTTCTAGGAATATTCTTGAAAGAAATACTTACACATATACAGTGGGAGACATATACCAGGATGCCATAGCTGTAACGCTCACACTTGCAAAAATTTAGGAACAACATCGTTGCCTATCAGTGGGAGAGTCAAAGAACAGAGTATGATATAGTCACAGAGTGGAATACAAGACACCGGTCAAAATTTATTAACTATAATGATTCAGAGATAAAGGCTGTGTATTAACAATATGATATTACATGGAAAAATTCCAAACTGTATTCTTTAGGAATACACATAGATGCTATACATCCATGAGAAAAAAAAAAAAGAAAGTAAGTTAATGATGAGCTGAAGAATCAGACATTGTTCACAGTGAGTGAGAGGCGGAAAGGCCTGGGGTGGTGTTTGGGAGCCTATGGTTAGGACCAGCTCTTGTCAGAGACCTAGCTTTCATTTTGAAGTGTGGGTTAATGGTTGAACGTTATTAAAAATATCCATAGACGAAACCAAATAAATGAAAGTGTGTCATGCACGAAAATTATAATTATTCCAGTTCTGTGTGCCTGAGGCCAATAAAAAGCAAGGATGGAGGGAAGACAGGGAGGAAAGGAGGGAGGGAGAAAAGGAGGAAGGGAATAAAGCAATGAAGGGAGCCAGGGAAAAGACTAATCCCAGAACAGACTTCTGAGACAGGTAACTGGCAGGTCATGAAAGTTGCGTTTTTCATGCAGTTAAAAAAAAATTTCCTTCTGGTTATTATCATACGACAATATCATAGGAATTAACGAACACACAATATGCTCAGGCGGTATGCCAAATGGCTTACCTCCTCTGCCTCTGTGAATTTTCCCTGTGAAACCACTCCCTGTAGAAAACCTCCCTGTGAGGGGACTTGATCCCCATCTTTCAGCTGGGGGAACTCAGGCTCAGAGAGGCTATGGCTTGTCTCAGGGCACCCTCAGATGCACGGAGCAGTCCCTATAATGTGCATGATTTTTGTATTATTTCGTCTTCTCTTCTTGGCTTCTGGGCCACCACACTCTCCGATTCCCAAGCTTCCTTGGAGCTTCTTCTTGCTCCTTCTCAGTCTCCTGTTTTGGCCACTTCCTGTCTTCTCTACATGGAAACGTGACCCTGACCCTCATCCTTGCTTCTGCACTGATACCCTAGATCATTCATCTGATCTCATGACTTTCAATATGGCGCCTACCTGGATGTCGGGCAAACGTTCCTGAGCACATACCTCGAACTACCTTCTCTACCCGCCTGGGCTGCCCAAGGTGTCTCCCAAACTCAACAAGTTCAGACCCAAGCTCTTCACTTCCCTCTCAGACAGACCTGCTTCTAGCCATCTTAGGTGCTCACTGATGGTGTCTCCATTCACCCCAAAGCTCAGACCCCAAACCTGGACCTTATCTTCTCGGCCATCTTTTCCTGACAGGCATGTGCCCAACCCATGAGCAAATCCCGTCAATGCTTTCCCAACTGCATTGAAATCAACGGCTTCTCAGGCCCCTTCTGGACCTCTGCGCGGAGCCAACTGTGACCATTGCTTACCTGAATTACTGCAGTAGACTCCTAAATGCTCCCCCTGTGCATACCCTGTACTTCTGTGACCTGTTCTTTGCACAGGAGCCAAGGGGGTATCTTAAAAACACACAGAAGAAGTCACCTTACCAAGATTAAAATATTTCTAGGAGGTTAATTTTGAGTTAAAATACATCCCAAGCTGTTGGGATATATACTCCCTCTCTCTCACAGGCTGCCATGCTCTTCGTTACTCACAGTGTGTGGGCAGTAGCTTCCTTCCTATTTAAGTAAACTCACTAAACTCTCCCTCTCTTCTGATCCCTTCCTGTGGCTCTCAGAGACACTCTGTTCTCAGTTCACACTTGGAGACACTTTCATTAACCCGCTTATCTAAAATATGCGCACAGCCCCGCTGTCCTCTATTCCCCTATGCTGCTGTATTTTTCTTTAAAATAATTTTTTTAATGTTTATTTGTTTTTCAGATGGAGAGAGACAGAGCATGAACGGGGGAGGGTCAGAGAGAGGGAGACACAGAATCTGAAGCAGGCTCCAGGGTCCGAACTATCAGCACACAGCCCGACACGGGGCTTGAACTCACGGGCTGTGAGATCATGACCTGAGCCGAAGTCGGACGCTTAACCGACTGAGCCACCTGGACGCCCCTGCTGTATTTTTCTTTATGTTTTTTTCCAGCACTTCCTACTATGGTGTTCATTACTTTCTGGCTAACTGTATTTCTTTCCAAATGGGATCTAAGTTCGATGAAGGCAGGAAACGAATCTGTCACATTCACTCTTCTACATCTAGTGACTGGCACAGTGTCCAGGACATTTTCGTTCCAGGTTATGAATAAACGAATGAAGGGTCTCACAAAACCGGACTGGAGGGCTTTTCTTACTGCCTTCATTTTACAAGTGAAAACACCAAGACAGAGGTGTTCAGTTTGTGAAAGTAGCTTGGCCACTAAAATGTGGAGGAAAGACTTAGACGCAAGCAGATTGACCTCTGAGTTCATGGACGTCATTACTATATTTCTTCTTGAACTGGCTAAGAAAGTGCCATTTCTGGAGGCTTGCATGGGGGACCCATTTTAATGGATAGAGAAGAACCATATATGATGAAAATATTACTTCATGCTTTAGAATTGACTGCCAGGACTTGACGAAAATGTTTTAAGTATGTCTCCTCGTTAATTCTTACTTACATTATTAATGTGCTTAGTAAACCCTTAACAAGAGGAGCAGTAATGTGAATAGCTATCTGAATTCGTTCAGATTTTTCACGCGTGGCTTTCAATGAACCAGGTCTTAGATACGTGCCGTTTCAGGAGCACCACAAATATCATTCGGTAAAATGGTGGGACTATAAGTGGACAATGCGTAGCAGGTGGAATCGTAGTTTAGGGATTACGTGGACCCCAATTTTAAGAGGCAGCTAGGATAGCTTCTGATCATTATATTCTTTGATAAAAATGAATATCACTCTATCTCTTCTGTTTATAACACATGTTAATTTTTGAAACATTGGGAAAAAACACAAAAAAGCATACAGGCGTTAATTGTAGTTTGGAGGGACATAGTGGCAACTGAGCAGATATATACACACCTTATCACACTGAAATCAATATAAATAGTTTGGTGTCCTACTTTCCTCACTTTACATCAGTCATAATCATTTCCTCTATGAGCAAATATTCCTTAAATGTGTGATTTTTTTAGTGGCTGCTTAATTTCCCATAATACAACTTTCCTATGTTTATTTACCCATGTTGACAACGTAGGAAGCTGCCCTTTTGTGTGTGTGTGCGTGAAGATCATTGCCAGGGAACAAACTTGTATACATCTTTTCTTGCATCTCTGATTATTTCCTGTTACTGAAAAGGTGATTTCAAGTGCCTAAAAGGAGGCTTACAGAAATGAAACCAGAGCTATTTAAAACCATGGATCATTGGTGTGAATGCTATTTCTACTTTTCACCTCACAGGGAAAAGGTGTTGAATGTTCTCTAAGTGTTTGCCTTTAACTATATATTTTCTTTTTTTTAAATTTTTTTTTTCAACGTTTTTTATTTATTTTTGGGACAGAGAGAGACAGAGCATGAACGGGGGAGGGGCAGAGAGAGAGGGAGACACAGAATCGGAAACAGGCTCCAGGCTCCGAGCCATCAGCCCAGAGCCTGACGCGGGGCTCGAACTCACAGACCGCGAGATCGTGACCTGGCTGAAGTCGGACGCTTAACCGACTGCGCCACCCAGGCGCCCCTTAACTATATATTTTCTAACTTGTCAACAAATTGCCCACTAGGAGGGGGAAATCTAATGGCTGTCTCCGAGTAAAACTATGAATCTGTGGATTGACCCACATTTATCCCTCAACTGGGCATTTGTCTAATGGCCTATAAATGCAGTCTACGCGCCAAGACCTCTTATGGAAGAGTTTTCACTGGTGTGATGACAGAACAAAAATGAAGTCCATGTGGTACATCCTCCAACGAGCTGGATGTATGTTCCTCTCTGAGAATGAAGATGATGGGGGTGGGGGTGGGGGTAGGTTGTGTGTTTAATGCCTGACTTTGCAAAATACAAAAGTGGTTCCTCCTATACCGTCGCCCCAAAAACTTTTCACAGAATTTTACAGGCCTGTGACATGCCCAGATCTGGGAACAATCGAGCCACACAGAATGAGCAGGAGGTGATTCACTTACGCCCTTTGCTACTGTCCCTGCCCCGGGGGATATCTGATGATGTCCCATCGTCTTACGGTGAGCATGTCCTCGGCCTGGACCCCACGCAGAAAGTGACTCTTACTCTGAAAGGGACTTTCAATGCCCACTTTATCACCACAGCAACCGGAGTATGTTGATGACAACAGAGGCTATAGGCAGAGCAGCACCTACAGGTTATGGGGAAATCTGCCAGATCAGGCTTCAGATAAAAGCCACTTCTAAGTTTAAGAGTTAAATCGGCAGCCAGTATTTTGCCAAGCATATTGGAAGGAAGCAGAACAAGCTAAATTTAAATTTAGCTGTGAGCACTTGCAGATGTAACGACTAAGAACCCAGAAGCACGGGTCATGCAATGAGAAAGCAGTGCCAATGTTCTAACACTGCGAGGTGAGAATGGTGTGGGGGACACAGAGCGCACAACTGAACTGGAACTTGAACCTGAACTCAGCAAAGAAAGCACAATCAGCGATGTGTCAGATGAGGGTTCCCCGCAGCTATTGAGGGGGGAGGACGGGGAAGTTTGGTGCAAAGCTCGGCTCCGCATATAATAATTGTTTATTTTTATGCCTAAGCCGATTGAGTGGGCAAGTGAGGAGGGACCCATCTCGAGGGTCAGATTGCTCATTCTTTATGATTGTGTTTAATATATTAGGCCTATGACAATGTACTGGAGAGCCACAAGCCCTTATCAACCCTACCAAAATCTGAAAAGTTCTGAAAGGCACATTTGCAGAAAAGTTGGGGACCAACTTATTTGGCAGGAGATCAAGCGAGATTATTTACAATAATTACCATAGCCCTCTTCTTGTGAATATTCATCTCTTTGCAGCAGAAATATTCATGTGTTTAATTACAGATTTGCCACCCCAGATCCTGCTGGGGCTGGGAAGCCATATACAGTACCTGGATCATATTACTTTTCTGAAATCTAAAAAACTTGAGAATTAGGAAGACATTTGCCCCAAAGGCTTCAGCCGTGGGATATGGATGTATTACTAGGCATATCCTATGAGTATGCTCTATACTCTACCAAATTCTAACAGAGTTTAAGACATGAAATATTAGAGAAATACTTTGTCTCATATATCATTCTACTATCCCAATATTCTCCTTTCCTACTCAAAACCCCCATTTTGAATATTGGTATCTATTATTTCCATACAAGTTGTTATGCTAATGTGATATATATTAATGTACATCTTCACAGATATTCTATTATTAATATATATATATATATATAAGCATATATTTGTATGTGTGAATGTATTTGTAGAAATTTATATGCTGCTCTAACTCCATTAATATAATTTATATATGGCATTTTTTACATGTTTTTCAGTATTATGAATAGAATCATTCTGCGATTGTTTTTGCTTTTTACGACGACTGTTGATGTTAAGTTGCTTTTCATGTGCTTATATATCCATGCATATATCTTCTTTGGTGAAATACCTGCTTAAATGTTTTGCATATTTTTTTTTGTTCATTTGTCTCCTTGTTATTGAGTGATAAGCCGTCGTTATACCATCTCCGTTAAGTTGTAAGGTATATGATTTGCAAATACCTTCTCCCAGTCTGTGACATGGCTTCTCATTTTCTTTTTTAAAAATGTTTACTTATTTATTTTGAGAGAGGTGGGGGGAGACAGAGAATCCCAAGCAGTCCCCATGTTGTGAGCACAGAGCCCAATGCAGGGCTCAATCTTAAGAACCTTGAGATCGTGACCTGAGCCGAAATCAAGAGTCGGACACCTAACCGACTGAGCCACCCAGACGCCCCATCATTTTCTTAACGGTATCTTTCAGAGATCAAAGATTTTTAATTTTGATTTGGACATCCTTAATTTTCCTGTTCATAGGCTATGCTTTTGCTCTCCTTTTGCTCAGAAATCATGGTCCAGCCCATTTGTCATGAACATGGGGATTCTCTTAAATACTTAACAGCTTCAGCCTTTGTATTTGTTTTTTTTTAATTTTTTTTTTACATTTATTTATTTTTGAGAGACAGAGAGAGACAGAGTGTGAACAGGGGAGGCACAGAGAGAGAGGGAAACACAGAATCTGAAGCAGGCTCCAGGCTCTGAGCTGTCAGTGCAGAGCCTGATGCGGGGCTTGAACCCACGAACCGTGAGATCATGACCTGAGCCGAAGTCGGACGCTTAACCGACCGAGCCACGCAGGCGCCCCTAATAATTTTTTTTTTAACATTTATCTATTTTTGAGACAGAGAGAGATGGAGTGTGAGCAGGGGAGGAGCAGAGAGAGAGAGAAGGAGACACAGAATCCGAAGCAGGCTCCAGGTTCTGAGCTGTCAGCACATGAGCCCGACGCAGGGCTCGAACTTGTGAACCGTGAGATCATGACCTGAGCTGAAGTCAGCTGCTTAATCGACTGAGCCACCCAGGCACCCCAGCCTTCATATTTAATACCTCATATCCAAATCAGGTTAGTTTTTCTATGGTGTGAGTTGAGTGTCAATGTTGACGTGTTTTTCTTTTACAGATCAGCTAGTCATTCCTATTGTTGAAAGACTATCATTCTTTGTTGGATAATCTTAACATTTTTGGCAAAAATTAATTAACCATGGAGGTGTGGATCTATTTTTGAACAATACACTCTGTTTAATTCACTTCTAGACTCTTATACCAATATCACACTGTCTTTATTACTGTAGTATGGTATGTGTTGAAATCAGGAAGCAAAAATACTTACACATGATCTTCTTTTTTACAATTATTTTGGCTGTTCTAGGTCCTCTGCTTTTTTATTTAAATTTTAGTATTGGCTTGGAAATTTTTTCTCCTTCCCTCCCTTCTTTCTTTCTGTGTCTCTTTTGCTTTCCCTCTCTCTCTCTCTTTCTTATAAATTTGTAGAAATTTATTTTGTATTCTGGATATTTTTCACACTATATGCTTGGTAAACATTTTTTTTCTCAGTCTGGCCTTACTTTTTCTTGTAGTTAACGTTTTCTTTTGCTATGCATAAATGATCACATATAATAGAGTTGAATTTTCCAATCAGTTCCATTGGATTTGATTTCTTATTAGGTCAGGTTTCTTGTTTAAAAAATTCTTCAGTACCCTTATAGCATAAATATATCTTCTTACATGTTCTTTAAAAGCTTTAGAGTTTCCCTTTTTATACTGAAGCATTTATTATGTCTGGAATTTCTGCTTTGAGGATATGATGAGGTAGGCTGCTGATATTTCATTTTCCACATGGATGAACAATTGTCTCTGAAACTTTAATGTGTGATCCATTTTTCCCATGCTACTTTTGAATGCCTCCCCTGTACAAGTCAGGTTTCTGTATTAACATATGTCAGTTAAGGGACTTTATATCTTAATTTTTTTTATTCCGTTTTCTATCCCCTGTAGTGACCACATGATTTTAATTACCATATATTTATAATACATCTTGATACCTGGTAGGACAGGTACCCAGTCTTATTTTCTTTAAAACTGTCTCCACTTGGATTGATTCTTTGTTCTTTCATGTTAACTTTATAACTTCAAGGCAAGTTCCCTGACAAAGTAAACATTTTGGACCATAACTGCATTGAAATAACAGAATAACTTCTAGGAAATTGGCGTCTTTGTTGATATTAATTCTTCTAAGAATATGACTGTATATTTTAAAAGTTTATTTATTTATTTTGAAAGGCTGAGAGAGAGAGAGAGAGAGAGAGAGAGAGAGAGAATGAGTTGGGGATGGGCAGCACAGAGTCAGACTCGAGGCTTGATCCCATGAACCTTGAGATCATGACCTGAGTGGAAATCAAGAGTTGGATGCTTAACTGACTGAGCCACCCAGGTGCCCTGAACCTGACCATAAAATTTTATTTGGGTCTTCTTCTAACCTTAAATAACAACTTGGCAATTATATCCAATTATAATTGGATATTATTGGTAAATAAGAATGCAGTTTAATGTTGGTCTTCTATCCAACAAGTTTGCTTAATTCCCTTATTAATTTTAATAAGTTTCTTACAGATTTTTAATTATCTTAATTTATTTAAAATTGTTATTGTTTTAAATAAATTCAGCTAGACCTTTGTCTCTAAATATTGGTTTGGCTTCATCACATAGATTTTGATATGCAACACACTTGTTTCTAACTCATTCTAAATATACATAGATTTTAAATAATTTTAACTCTGATTCCCTTTTTAGCCCATCGTATTTTCAAGCATCTTAGGGGAAAGTGGCATTAACTCCACTGTTATTGATTTTTTAAATTTAATTGCATTGTAGTCAGAGAATTTGGGCTGCGTAATATAGATTCTTTTAAATATATTAGTATATATTCTTATGTATGTGCATTGACATATATGTGCTTTACATGTAAACTAATCTATGTGAATGTGTGTGTGTATATATGTATATATGTATATATGTATATATATATATACACATACACATTTATTACTATGTATGTGTTTTGTAGCCTAATATATATGAACATCCCATATAATTTAGAAAAGAATGGATGTTCTCTAGTTCTACATATAGGCATAGGGTTATTTATTTGTATATACATTTATACACGTGTGCACATTTATGTGTGTGTATGTGTGCATACAAATGTGTACATACTCATGTTTATATCCACATAAAAACAGTCTTGTAAGCATATTACATTTTGTTATAATCATCTTATTCTTCACTATTTTTGGCTTTTTGGTTTATCATTTTCTGATAGAGGCACGTAAAATATTCTCTAATTTTGCTTTTATGCTTCCTCCTTAGAATTCTGTCCCTGGAATCCATTCCTGAAGATATTTATGGGAAAGCGTGCTCTTTGCGATTTTCTGGGTTCTCCTCTCCCCATTGGATGAATGTGGTGTCGATTCCGTTTGCTCCTAAGTCATATTTTACAGCACCTGATTCGGCTGTGCACTCCTCGAGGGCAGGGTTGGCTGACTCAGGGTTGGCTGATTTATCTCTAGCCCTCAGTGCCCAGCTCCCGGGCGGTGGTTGGAGCACAGGAAGCAGTCCTGGTGATGAGTCACTGTGGCTCTGAATAGGCTGGTGAGCGGATCAAAACTAGCAGGGATGAGATGTCATAGCATCCGTTAGCATGTTTCCTCTGTGCGTTCTGTACTTCTCACCCATCATCTCATAAACATCTTTATCAGGGGTTGGCCGATAGTAAGGATCTCAGTCTTTGGTATCTGTGCCACAAACACTGGATTCCACCCTTGCAGGAGTGAGGGGTCACGAACGAATGAGCATGGCTACATTCCAATAAAACTTTATGTATAAGGGAACAAATGGCAGGTGAATTTTCTGATCCCTGCTCTACGTCATTGGATCTTCTTCACAAACGTCAGCATTCGAGGCTGTGAAGAGAATGTATGTAATGGTTCCCTATTGTGCAATTTAGACAGCTTTTCTTTTCTGTTATTGTAAATAACATGGTAATACGAATTCCTACGTACAAATGTGCCTGCCAGTTTAATTTTCTCGTCAGTGGTAACGTACCTGGTACATGGTAAATGCTCAATAAATATTTATTGAATAAATTAACACATTTCCGTCAGAGCAAAATCACTTCGCTGACTACTGTGGATGTAGATTGAAAGGAAGGTCAAATCTAGCGTAGAAATCACACTCCAGAGAAGCAGAACAGGTGTGTTACTCTCCAGCTGCGTGATCTCAGTCAATAACCAGTTTGCGCCTCAGTTTCCACAATTTAAAAAGGGAACATAAATAATGAATCCCTAGGAAATGTGCTGCGGAGGTTGGATGATATCAGGTGTGACCTTTTGGAAAGAATATGTTTGAGGACTCAGCATCACCTGGCTGACTCTGTAACTCTGGACACGGTTTCCTTTTTGATTCAGAATTTTGCTTGCCCACAGCAGGAACGCATGGAAGCCAGGGCCTGTGGGCCTTTGCACGTTTCCATAAATTTGCATGATTTTGCATAGGTCGGTTAATACCCGTAGTATCATTATTATTAAGTTACTTAGATCTCAGCTTTCATGGTATGCATCAAAAACACAGTTTCCAATGTCCAGCTCGCCTCCCAGGGCATAGCCCAGAAATGTCAGGTTAGGGATTCGCACATTCGGGACAAAGAAATAAATGCCAATTTAATCTTGGAATTGTGTGTTCCAAATAAGAAAACAAAACACATTCACGAATGAACACCCTAGCGTGTGGGTTTGACATGCCCGATGCCACTTCTGACGAAGAAGATGGGATAATTTGTGCAGATTGAAAGAAAAAAATTGTGTAGTTTGATAATTAGGCTCAAGTTGCTTTTCTATTCTTTTCACATACAAATGACTTTAGAAAAATGTATTATTTTAGTTTTATAAGAAACAAGTGAAACAGGCATCAATAATTTTAGAAAATGATATATGTTATACCACAGTTGGGATTAAAATAAAAACTTTGGAAAAACTCCTGTAGATCAGTCATTAAGATGACTCATTAAGATGACTACATTGAAGGGTCTCTGTCTGGTTTGGGAATCAAGGTAATGCCGGCTTCATAGAATGAGTCCAGAAGCTTTCCTTCTGTTTCTATTTTTTGGAACAGCTTGAGGAGGATAGGTATGAACTCTGCTTTAAATGTCTGGTAGAATTCCCCCGGGAAGCCATCTGGCCCAGGACTCTTTTTTTGTTGGGAGATTTTTGATAACCGATTCAAATTTCTTCACTAGTTAGGGGTCTGTTCAAATTTTCTATTTCTTCCCGTTTGAGATTTGGTAGCGTGGGGGTGTCTAGGAATTTGTCCATTTCTTCCAGTTTGTCCAGTTTGTCGGCATATCATTTTTCATAGTATTCTCTGATAATTGTTCGTATTTCTGAGGGATTGGTTGTGATAAATCCATTTTCATTTGTGATTTTATCTATTTGGGTCATCTGTCTTTTCTTTTAGAGAGGTCTGGCTAGGGGTTTATCAATTTTTTTTTTTTTTTTTTTTTGCAAAAATCAGCTCTTAGTTTCATTGATCTGTTCTATCGTGTTTTTGTTGTTGTTGTTTTGGATTCTGTATTGTTTATTTCTTCTCTAATCTTTATTATTTCTCTTCCTCTGTTGGCTTTGGGGTATCTTTGCTGTTCTGCTTCTAGCTCCTTTAGGTGTGCTGTTAGATTTTGTATTTGGGATTTTCCAGTGGTTATAAATCCATTACCTCAAATTTCACAGAAACACTACGATGCCGCCTTCTCATTTATTGGTTCACATAATCCAGAAGAGCTGATCTGCACCTTCTCTCTGTCTGTGATCTGGGATGGTCATTTCCCACAACACTCTGGGCGTGGCACGGGACTTGCCTTGGCCAGTAGGACTACTGAGTAGGAAATGTGACAGGAACAGTGACTTTAAAGCACGCCGGAGCTGACTTCTCTCGTGCTGCCCCTGGATCCCTGAGAGCACCACCTGGATGAGTCTGAGCTGGCCTGCTGGATGAGGGGAGGCCACACCGAGGAGATCCATGACGTCCCAGCTGACGGTCAGCCGAGGCCCCGGCCAATGGGCTGCCAATTGTCAGGCATGTGAAAAATGCCACCCCAGGTCATCCAACCTGGGTGTAAGAATACGGCATCTAATACAGGAAACATACAAAACACATGTCAATCGATTGTTTATGTTATCAAGAAGGATTCCGGTCAACAGTAGGCTCTTAGTGGCTAAATTTCTGGGAGCCAAAAGTTCTATATGAATTTTCGACTGTCTGGGGGTCGATGCCCCAACCCCATGCTGTTCAAGAGACAACTGTAAATGTAACTGGCTTATAATGATCTCAAATATAATTGTTGGCTGTGACCGCATTATTTCTTACCTTATTGTATTTGTATGTCACCTTTTGAAAGTTTTTCATAGTGATTTGTCCCCTTCACTTGGGGCACGTAGTGGCAGTCAATTATAGAAACTGATAGAGACGTGGTTTTTTTAAATTATTATTCCCTCTTTTTACTGTCCTTTAGAGTTAAATTCCAGGTAGTTAACGTACAGTGTAATATTAGTTTCAGGTGCATAATTTAGTGAATCAACACTTCCATACTTCACCTGGTGCTCACCACCACGAGTGCAACCCTTAATCTCCATCGCCTGTCTCTCCCATCTACCACCCCAACTGGCCCAGTGCTAGGTATGAAGGAGACAGGGCTATATAAGGCATGTCTCCTACCTTTAAGGGTGTTCCAGGGTAGGAATAGATATAGGCATATAAGATTTTTTTAAGTTTAGATAAAAGCTATGTTCCAGAGCCTATTGTAAGCATTTTTAAAATCTTAAAATAGTAACTAATTTAATCTCCATAATAACCCAGCAAGACTGACCCTATTGTTTCCATTTCCACGGGCACCACGGAAATGAGAGCAAAGAGCCGTTCTGTAACATACAGACCTCTCCCCGCCTAGCGTGTGATGAGCTAGACTTGGAACCTGTGTAGTCTGGCTCCCGGGCAGGCGACATGGGCCATGCTACAAATAACCATTACAAGAATAACCTTGAAACCTGACAGCATTACACACGATTTGGAAACCAAATGCTGAATGAGCACACAAACAGTCAGATGTGGCCAATCATTTCTCCTGTGAAATGGAGAATTCTCAGATCACACGCCACATCTAAGCTGATCTGTGAAGACTGAATGGGGTTTTTCAGGCGTACTTGTGGGCAGATACAGTTTTCCAGCTGGAGGTTAAAGTGTTTGAGAAGGCATAGTGGTGGGAACATAGCACAGAGCATTTCTAATAGTCATATATGTAGGGTATTGGAAGGATGAGAAGATTCGGTTTGGCCTAACATTCTTTCTCTGGTGTTGCAACTTCCAAACTTTCTCTCTGTATTTGACAGTGTAAACAGACCCTGAAAAGCCATACAATTATGTCGTTCCAGAAATTCCCGTGTGCATTCAAGAACCAGCACATCTGGGTTATGCTTTCTTGATGCAAGATATAAATACCCTGCAATACGTGAGTGTGAGATTGTGAGGAGGTGAGACCCTGGATGTTGATTTTATTTTTCCTACTTAATGGTGCCATAAGGAAGACAAATTTGATCAGGAAATGGGTCAGCCCATCGGTGATTGGGATACAGATGTTTCCCAGTTGGAGAGATGAACATAAAAGAATAACAGATAATTGATTCAAGTGTACCAGCGTTGGGAGTGATAGCGGGAGCGTGGCACCTGAACATAATTTTCCATATTTTAAGGACAATTGTATTATTTCTACATTTGCAAGCGGCCCTAGGAAAACTGTGCATGAAAAATCAATGAGGACCTAATGCATCAAGTGGGAGAGCTTATGATAATATGGGGAGGTCATCTCACTCAGGGTAGAATTATCATTCTGAGAGAGCCTTTGTAGTTTTATGTTTATTTCTAACTATTCTCTATCTATCTATCTATCATCATCTGTCATCTATCTATCATCTATCTATCTATCTATCTATCTATCTATCTGTCTATCATCATCTGTCATCTATCTATCATCTATCTATCTATCTATGTATCTATCATCTATCTATCTATCTATGTATCTATCATCTATCTATCATCTGTCATCTATCATCTATCTATCATCTATCTATCTATCTATCTATCTATCTATCTATCTATCTATCATCTATCTATCTATCTATCATCATCTGTCATCTATCTATCATCTATCTATCTATCTATCTATCTATCTATCTATCTATCATCTGTCATCTATCTATCATCTATCATCTATCTATCTATCTATCTATCTATCTATCTATCTATCTATCATCTATCTATCATCTGTCATCTATCTATCATCTATCTATCTATCTATCTATCTATCTATCTATCTATCATCTGTCATCTATCTATCATCTACCTATATCTATATCTATCATCATCTATCCATCCAATCTTATCTATCTACCTATGTATCACTTTTATTGTGAAACATTTCAAACCTTCAGAAAAATACAGAGGATACCTAACAACTGGTTCTTTTCTTTGAAACAGTGGAACATTAATAACAGGTGAGCACTAAGTAGATTCTAAGACACAGTCTGAATGCATTGGAATTCTGGAGGCAAATTCTGATTGGCATCTACTTTCTAAGCCGGGATGCACAGTGGTTGGGGGAAGAACCTACCATTACCTGACAAGCTCCATTAGAATGTACAAGATCTCCCAGCCACACTTCCTCCCTCAGTCTGATGATGATTATTTATTAACATCACGCTTCTATGACAGTGCCTTGTTGATTCTGTTCCCCTGCAGAAGAGCCTACAATTTTTCCATGTTGCTATCCAGTTTCATATTCTAATGGTCTTCAAGTCAGTCTTCTCTTGGCTTAGTCTCCAAGTACACAGAACTTCCAGCCTCCAACAGTCCCTGTGTCCACAGAGCGTCCTGATAATAGAAGAAGAGACAGAAAATTAATCAATATCTTTTTGAGCATGACATCTGAAGGATAGGTGGGAGTTAGCTAGGAAAAGCCTGGGGAAGCATACTGTCTAGGCAGAGGTCTCTCCTAACCATTCTTCTCGAATCACACTGTGCGGTAGAAATAGAATATGATCTGCGTACATAATTAAATGTTTTCTGTAGTCATGCTAAAAAAAGTAAAAAGAAATAGCTGAAATTAATTTTTAATATTGAATTTGACTCAATATGCCCCAAATGTTATCATTTCAACACGTAATCAGTATAAAAATATTAATGAGATATTTTCATGCTTTTCATACTAAGACTTTGATATCTAGAGTGCATTTTATGCCTTCAGCACATCTCAGTTCAGGCCGCCACTTCTCACGTGCTCAATAGTCATATGGAGGTAAAGCCTACGAATGCCTACTCTGTCGTTATTTTCTTCATACCACTTACGTCTACCTGAAATTATTGTGCTTATGTGTTTACGTAGAGATTTTTTCGTATCTCTCTCCACTAAAATGTGAGCTTCATAAGACCAGGAGCCTTTGCTAGCCATTCCAGTTTAGATGGATGAAAGCACTTGGTGGATGTTAAATTCTTGTTTCATGTTTGTTCGATAGTGAAGGAGCCAGAGGTAGGAAGGCCTGGAAGTGGGGAAGCTCTTGGCATCTTTGGGTGCCCCCAGCACGGTGCGTAATGGGGTAAGGCGTGGGAAGGAAGTGGGCAGAGACCAGGAATCGTTAAAGATGCTTGACATACCTCCATGCTCCTCTCTACAGGGAAGGGCTCCGTTCTTTTCCTCACTGACAGACTTCCCCAAGCTTCAACACTCAGCTTAAGGCCAGGTCAACTCAACTCCTTTGTCATACATGTTCTGGGTGTCTCTGTTCTATTCATCATTTTGGCCTGGTCTTCAGTCTACCTACAAGTTGATCTTCCCGGTGAGAACTTGTGCTCCTTGAATGGCAGAGCCTGTGTCATAGAGACTTTTGTGCTTAATTTTTTTGTGTGTGCTCAGCAGAATGATTTTAAGATTCACTCACACTGCTACACATCTTAGTAATTTATTCCTTTTTATTTCTGAGTAGTATTTCACTGTGTGCACATAACATAATACATTTATCCATACATCTGTTAATGAACATTGGAACGGACTCAAATTTGGAGCCATGATGAATACATCTGCTATGACTATTTCTGTATATAATCTTGTGTAGACATATGTCTTCTTTTCTTGTAGTAACAGTAGTTTAAAATTTATACCAAACTCAAAATTTTTCCCAAAGCATTCACGACATTTTATATTGCCATCAGCACTATGTCAGAATTTCAGTTACACCACATCTTCATCAACTCTTGGTTTATCATTTAAATTTTAACATTTTAGTGGGTACGTAGTAGTGTCTCAATGCAGTTTTAATTCACAGCTAATAATGTGGAGCACTGTTTTCCTGTGCTTTTTTATGTATCTGTGTATTTGTATATTTTCCACTGTTTATTTGTGCATCTTCTTCAGTGAAATGTCTATTTAAATCTTCTGCATATTTTTTTAAAGTTTATATATTTATTTTGAGAGAGACAGAGAGAGCAGGGGAGGGGTGGAGAAAGAGGGAGAAAGAGAATCTCAAGCAGGCTCCATACTCTGTGCTGAGCCTGACATGAGGTTCAACCTCACCACCATAAGATCATGACCTGAGCTGAATTCAAGAGTCAGATGCCTAAGTGACCGAGCCACCCAGGCGCCCCAATCTTCTGCAGATATTTAAACCTTGTGTTGTTTTTTGTTATTGTTGTTATGAGTTTTAAGTGTTCTTTGTATATTCTGGACATGAATCTTCTGTCAAATATGCATATTTAAAGTAGTTGAGGGGGCGCCTGGGTGGCTCAGTTGGTTAAGTGGTAGACTTCGGCTCAGGTCGTGATCTCACTGTTCATGGGTTCGGGCCTGCAACGGGCTCTGTGCTGAAAGCTTGGAATCTGCAGCCTGTTTCAGATTCTGCACCTCCTTCTCTTTCTAACCTTCTCCTGCTCGCGTTCTCTCTCTCTCTCAAAAATAAATAAACTTAAAAAAAAATAAAGTAGTTTCTTCTCGTGTATGGTTTGTCTTTTCCTTAGTAGTGCCTTTTGAAGCACTGAAGGTTTTAATTATAATGAAGCCTAATTATTAATTGTTTCTTTATAGTTTATCTATATTGTGTTACCTCTAGGTAGTCTTCTTCAAACCCAACGTCATAAAGTTTTCTTCTAGAACATTGATAATTTTAGCTTTTATGTTTAGCTGTAAATCCATTTTAAGTTCATTTTTGTGTGCAAAAGTGTCTAACTTCAAGGGACTATCCATATATTTCCCCATGCTTTGTTGATGAGAATTTTTCCCCATTGAATTGTTTAGGTATATTTTTCAAACATTCTTCTCATGCCAATAGCACATTATCTTGACTTCTGTATCTTTATAACAAGTCTTAGAATCAAGCATATCAGTCATCTGACGGTGTCTTTTTCAAAATTTGTTGTCTATTCTATGTCTGTGATACTTCCATTTAAATATTAGACGTAGCTTGCAAATTTCTACAAAATAACTTGCTGGGATTTTGCTTGGATTTGTGCTGAGTCTATAAATAAATTGGAAGAGAACATTGTTATCAGCATAGTGTAGTTTTTGGTTTATTTATGTCTACTTTCTTCTCAGCAGTATTTAATTTTTAGTGTACAGGGTTTCCATGTGTTTTCTTAAATTTATCTCTAGTTATTTTGTAATTTGAAATGCTATCAAGAATATTATTTTTATTTCAATTTCTCATTATTGTTATTGTAAAGAAAAATTAATTTTTGTATATTAACCTTCCTGGACTCCCTTATTAGTCTTAGGAAAAACACATTTTTTTGGTCAATCCCTTAGGATTTCTACGTACATTTTGATGTTTTCAAATAAAGACAACTTAATGTTTTCCTTTCCAGTATGTATGCATTTTAGTTCTTTTTCTTCCATTATTGCACTGGCTACAAATGTTATTAGAAATAATGAGAGCGGGAATCTCATTATGATAGGGTAAAAGTATTCAATCTTATATGATTAAGTATAATCTTAGCTATAGATGTCCTTTATTGAGTTGAGCATATTCCCTTCTTTTTTTAAAAAAAAATGTTAACGTTTATTCATTTTTTGAGAGACAGAGAGAGAGCATGAGTGGGGGGAGGGAAGAAAGAGAGGGAGACACAGAATCTGAAGCAGGCTCCAGGGTCCAGCTATCAGCACAGAGCCCGAAGTGGTGCTCAAACCCATGAACCGTGAGATCATGACCTGAGCTGAAGTCGGATGCTTAACTGACTGAGCCATCCAGGTGCCCTGAGAATATTCCCTTCTATGGCTAGTTTCCTAAAAACTCTATGAGAGTTTTTACCCTGGATGGATATTGAATCTTCACAAGTGTTTTTCTGCATTTAATGAGATGATCATATTTTAAAATTCTTCATCAATTAATATAGTGAATTTCCCTCTTTGATTTTAATGTTAAGCCAATATTGCATTCTTTGGACTTACTGTATTTTGCCATGATTTATGTAGTTAATTTATATATATATAATATAATGTAATAGTAGAAAATAATTATACTATTTTATACATATATTGATATATATCAGTATGCACATTATATTCTATTTATGTTAGTGTGTGTGCAGATGTATGCATGTAAACAGATTTACTGACATTTTGTGAAGGGTTATTTTATTTACAATCAAAAGAGATTGATCTGTAGTTTTATTTTGTAGTTTTTGTTTGATTAAGGTAACTAAGTTAACCTAATCCTATTAAATGAATTTGGATGTTTTCTCCCTTACTTTATTTTTCTGGAGGAATGTAAGTACATTTACAACATTTCTTCATTACGTGTGTAATATAATAACTCAGTGAACCCATCTGGGTCACAACATTTTGTGTGTGGGGTAGTTTCTAATTATAAATTTAAATTTTTTATAGTGTTTAGTTATCTGGAGAGAGAGAGAATGAATGGGGCAGGGGCAGAGAGAGAGGGAGAGAGATAATCCCAAGCAGGCTCCATGCTGTCAGCACAGACCCCAATGTGGGGCTTGATCCCAAGAACCATGAGATCATGATTTGAGCCAAAATCAAGAGTCAGATGCTTAAATGACTGTGTCACCCAGGTGCTCCATAAATTTAAATTTTTTAATAGATATAAGACTATTTGTATTTTCTATTTCATCTTGGGTCAGTTTTGGTAATTTGTGTTTCTTAAGATATTTGTCAATTGAATCTAAGTAATCAAATTTCTTGGTGTAATATTGTTCATAATATCCTTTTATCATCTTTTTAAATATCTGTTGTATCTGTAATAAGTTCTCCTTTTTCATTCCTGAAACTTGTCCTTTCATCTGTGCCCTCTTTCTTTCTTTCTTTTTTTCTTAATCAAAGCTGGAGTTTTCTCAATTTTTATTGATTTTTTAAAGTAACTTTTTGTTTCAATGATTTACTTTATTTTTTCTGTATTTTATGTCATTGATTTTTGCTCTTCTGTTATTTCTTATTTTACCTTATTTGTTTTTTCCCTCCTAATTCTTCCTTCTTTTTCTACCTTCTTACTATGGAAACTTAGGATGCTAATTTTAAATCTGTTTTCTAATGTAAGTATGTAAATATACTACAGATTTTCGTCTAAGAACTCTTTGAGCTTCATCCCAAAAGCATTGATATGCTCTGTTTTAATTTAATTTATTTTAGTATTTAAAAAATATTTTCTAATTATTATCATTTCTTTTTCATTCATGGTTTATTTAGAAGTGTTTTTGCTCAATTTTCAATTGCTTGAATTGTTTCAAGGTATTTTTCTGATAATGTTTTAAATTTGATTCCTTTGTGATTAGGCAACAACCTATAAATTTATGGAGACCTGTTTTATGACCCAAAATATAACTGTGGATGTTTCACGATAATCTGGGGGAAAAAGTGTATTCTGCTATTGTTGAATGGAATGTTCTGTAATTGCTAATGAAAACAAAATAGTAGTGTTATTCAAGCCTTCTATATGCATATCAAATTTTTATCAGCTTATTCGATCTGTTACCTCGGTATCAGTTAAATATTCCAACTATGATTGTGGATATATCTGTTTCTACTTTCAATTTTATGCGATTTTGGTTCATGTGTCTTGAAGCTCTACTACTACGTTCATGAGCAATATTGAAGAAATTAAAAAAGCATACATTTTAAGAGATATTAAGCCTATTAAGTTCTATCCTATCATCAGTATCCAAAACCCTTCAAAGTGCCAAGAAACAAATAGATTTGTGCAAACATGGCAGACCAATTCATGTCAGTATTACACAAAAAGTTCGTGAAAATCAATCAACAAAACATTGAAATCTCAATATATAAATGAGTAAACAACATAGAAGACCATTCACCAAAGAGGAAATTTAATTTGTAAAGAAGCATAAAGATAAATGCTAAGACTTCCCAGTAACCAAAAAATATAAAGTAAAATAACTATGGATTTTTTTTGTCTATTAATTGACTATTTTTTAAATTTTAATGCTGAATGGGGGGGAGAGATACAGTATAATTACATTCTCACACACTGATCACGACACTGATAAATTATTTTAATAATGTATAAATAAATGCAGACTAAAAACAAGTGAGCCATATTAATTAAGACCAAGAAGAAAATCTTATTTATTCATTCAGCATATGTTTTTAAGGATCTATCACATATTAGGCACTATGCTAAATGTTAGGGATACGACTGATTACAAAAACAATTTTTGTTCTCAGGGAAGTTAATAATACTTTTGGTACATATCCTAAGGATATAATACCCAAGTGGCTTATATTATATGAGTGAATACATTTATCATGTCACATATAACTACCAAATTAATTAGAAGCAACTCAACTGTTTATTAGTTAAGTGAACTATGGTATATGAATATTTTGAAATATTAGCAATGCTATAAAAATAATTGTATTTATTCATTTGCTAACTCAACAGATGTTTATTGTTCACTTCGTTAAATACCCGGGCATTGTGGTAGGCATTTGGATATAATAGTATACAAGACAGACAATGTCCTTGTCCTCATGGAATTTATATTCTAAAGCAAAATGCAATGCCATAAGATCTAACTTTGCATAAAAGAGCAATGTGTGAAATAAGTTGTGGCACCCTGATTCTAATTTTCAGATGAAAACAATAGGAACCAACATTTCTCGGTACATTAGTATGTTTATTGCAGTGTAACAACTTCCTGTAAACTTAGTGGCTTAAAACTCCATACACACTTATTATCTCACCAGGCCTGTGGGTCAGGAGTCCAGGCACCGCTTAGTGTGGTCCTCTGCAGCCTGGGTTTTGGGTAGGGGTAGATTGTCATCTGGAGAACGATCTGTTTCAAAGCTCACTCAGATAATTGGTAGCAGTCATTGTCTTGCGGCCAAAGGGCTCATAGTTGGTTGTGTTTTCAAAGCCAGCAAGGAGAGAAAAACTCTAAAGTAAATGTAGTAAAACAGAGTCTTTTTTTTTTTTTAATATGGAATTTATTGTCAAATTGGTTTCCATACAACACCCAGTGTGCCTCCCAACAGGTGCCCTCCTCAATGCCCCTCACCCACCCTCCGCTCCCTCCCACCCCCCATCAACCCTCAGTTTGTTCTCAGTTTTTAAGAGTCTCTTATGTTTTGGCTCCCTCCCTCTCTAACCCTTTTTTTCCCTTCCCCTCCCCCATGGACTTCTGTTAACTTTCTCGGTATCCACATAAGAGTGAAAACATATGGTATCTGTCTTTCTCTGTATGACTTATTTCAGTTAGCATAACACTCTCCAGTTCCATCCACGTTGCTACAAAAGGCCAGATTTCATTCTTTCTCATTGCCATGTAGTATTCCATTGTATATATAAACCATGATTTCTTTATCCATTCATCAGTTGATGGACTTTTAGGCTCTTTCCATAATTTGGCTATTGTTGAAAGTGCTGCTATAAACATTGGGGTCCAAGTGCCCCTATGCATCAGCACTCCTGTATCCCTTGGGTAAATTCCTAGCAGTGCTATTGCTGGGTCATAGGGTAGATCTAGTTTTAATTTTTTGAGGCACCTCCACACTGTTTTCCAGAACAGCATCTGGAAAACAGAGTCTTATATAAGGTAATGGGATAATAGGAATGACATCCCATCACCTTTGTCATATAATATGATGTAATCATAGGTGTGGCATCTCCTCACCTTTAGCATGTAACGTAACATAATTATGGGAGTGCCACAAATTGTCTTTGTCATATTCTAGTGATAAGTAGATTCTGGCTGCAGATTCTGTCTATATTTGACAGCAAGAGGGAATTAGACAAGGGTGTGAGCCTGAAAGCGGGGTTATGAGGACCACCTTATAATCTTACAGTCCACCACGCCTAATACCTACAGTTTTGTTACGGTGGGGACGTTACAGGTGACTTTACTGTTTCTTCTTTTTAGATATTTATTGTAAAGTTTCTACGCTTTTTATAATTGAACATACTTTAAGTTTCAAATGCCATAGTTAGCCATCTACTCCCCAATCTACCTATTATTAAATTTATCCTTTCTCAAGAATGTAATAATTTTTGAAGGGTAAACAATCACCGATCCCTGAATTTTATTATTTGTCCATTTTGTCTCTTAGATAATGTGGCAGTAGTTCTCTTTTCTGCCTCTTTCATTGCGAAAAACACATTATTTCAGTTAGTTTATTATCAGCATTTTCTAAGTTCGCCTTGGAAAATGACCACTATTGATAATTTCTTATCTAAGGTTGTTGGTTCTCTTACAGTGACTTATGACCTACTGCATGTCTGGAACCTAGACACAGAGAGAGACAGGATGGCAAAGACAAAAGTCTCACCTGGGCATGGCTCCCCCAGGTGAGAAGCAGAGGAGCTTTGTACCAGAATGTTTCAAGATGGCATGGAACTGTACCAGAAGCAGAAGGATCTGCATACCAGGGAGCAGGTGTGATAAGAAAGTGGCTAAGAGTGAAGCCACAGAATCCTTCAACTTTCCTCCTTGACAAAGACCCCAAGAGTGAGTGAGAAGTGGGCCTATCTAAATCCTGATGATTAAATTACACTTGGTAGACACTGAGGGTGTGGTAATTGTTGTCATTTTTACAATATTGTGATATTAATCTTATGGAATATTGAATCTCCAAATAGCCCATGACATAAAGAGACCTTTATGGCTCCGAAGGAGCTATTATATTTTATTATGTCACGAATCTTCAGATTTAAAGAGTCCTCGATGAGACCTTGACATAATTAAGCCTAATGAGTCCAAAGGAGTTACAACGGTCTATTGTGTCAATAATTTAGACATGACAGGTCTTTGTTGCAAGTAGGCTTTTGCCTTCGAGGGTGCCCTCCGGGTTGTGCAGGTAAGACGGACAGAGGAGTTAGTGAATTGAAGTTGTTCAGAAGGTGCTTTAGACTTCAAACATACAGCTTCACAGTTGCAGGTAAAAAAATGTCCTGCACTGAATCTATCCTTTAATGTTACCTGGGGTATCAGTTCATTCGTTCATTCGTGCACCACGTTCGTGTCCGCTTACTCATTAGTGAGCTGTGCTGGGTGTAAGGGATGTAAAGTTGACAAAAGACACAGCCCCTTCTCTCAAGGGGTTTACCATCTAACAGCTTTGAGAAGTTCAGAGTCTAGAACAGTAGAGTAGACAAACCATGGCACACAGGGAACCGTTTGTTTTTGTAAATAAAGTTTTGTTGGCACACGACATAATCTTCTATTTATGTTTTGCCTGTGGCTGCTCTTGCACGGCAGTGGCAGAGGTGGGTACAGAGGTGGTTGTGACAGAGACTGTGTGGCCCACGAAGCTGACAATATCCACTCTCTGGCCCTTGGAGACTACGTTCGTCAGCCTTGGGTCTAGAATTGCAAAGGGCTTGGAGGTACCTCAGTAGACCTCACACAGGCTTGAGTTGGCATTTTCAGTGCATGTGACTTTGGTGTCATTCAGAGCAAAGGCCTTATGTTCTCATCACTTGGTATTTGTCCTACTTTAACATGAATGGAATGTTACGGGTATTTCTTCAAACCTTTGCTTGGTGCGACTGCTACACCAGGTCCTATGATCCTCTCTCGATATAATTCCTGGAGTACAGGAGATGCCTAATTTGTATTTATGAAACACGGATCGTGTTTGCCTACACCACCAAAGACAGAATGGTTGTTTTAAAGATGTGGCCTCGTGTCCCTTGATGCTCTTCAAGGGGGTGTCAGATCACCTGAAGAGGTGAATAGTTCTCTTCCCCGTGTGTGTGGGCTGGACTGTGACTCCTTTGTGTGAAATGGAATGCATCAGGCATGATGCGAAGTTAGAAAGTTATAAAAAGTCTGCTGCTTGCACCTTGGGTTCTCTCTCCCTTTGTCTCATCCCTTGTTATGGGAGAGGCCACCTGCCGTAGAACAGGTAGTCCATGGGGCAGGGAAGCCATCCACTCTGTCAAAAGGACTCTCAGGTAGCCGATGGAAAGTCTCACGGGGTGAGAACCTTGAGTCCTGCCTGCAACTACATGACTTTGTAATTGGAAGTGGGCCTTCTGAGGCCTGCCAATAACCCATGAGTTTACTTTGAAATGAATCCTATCTCACTCAAACCTTGAAATGACCACACAGCCCTAGGTGACCCTTACCTGCAACCTCATTAGAGATCCTGAGTCAGGACCCCCCAGCTAAGCCACTCCTGGATTCCTGACCCACAGAAACTGTGAGGTAAGAAACATTTATTGTTCGAAGTCACCAAGTTTGGGGTGATTTATTACCCAGCAAGAATAACTAATACAAGGGGTGGTCGACCAGTAAGGTATAAGAGGCAATAACTGTTTTCTCTTGTTCTGACTTCCTCCTGCCCAGTGCCCCTGCAAGACCACTGATCACTGGGTCAAGGTCCTGGAAGGATTCAGAAGCTCTCTTCCTGCATACGCAGATGCCAATAATCTCTCCATTGCCATGCTATCATTCTTGAAGTCTGGATGGGCTGATCTAGAAGCAAGTTGGGCATATATTGCCATTAGCCTTGTATAATCTTGGTCTTAAGGATGCTGTCTTGGAGATCCCCATGGTTTGTTGTTTCACTCCTTGTAGGAGGGAAGGGAGTTCTCTTTGCCATAGTTATAATTGCTTCATGAGACTGACAGATAGGATCGTAGTTCACGATACTGATACATCTTTCATTTGGCTAGTTTTCAGCTTTTTTATATCACCTTTGCATCTCACCTTGGTATCAAAGATGTCAGTTGCACACCATTGCTGGGGACCATTCAGAGTAAAAGCCAGGCATGTCTGTGGTAACTAACAACTAGTGATACGTCTTGTTTTTTTTTTAACCTCATAGTGACTGTGTCCAAATGGGGTTTCATGGAGTTGTGGACAGGTTGTCAGGTTCCTTTTCTCTGAAAGCCTTCATCACAACGCTAACTGGCAGCTCCGGAGTATGTCTTTTGGAAGATTGATTGGAACTTAGTATTAATAAAAATGTCCTCCTCACAAAATACCATGAGATGATATTCCTGAATTCCAGAATTTCACATTGTGCTGTTCTGGGACCCTCATTACCAAACCCTAACACAAAGCATGTTGTGACCAGTGGTAAACCAGAGATACAAGCAAAAATTCAAAGAAAACACAAGGGTATCTAAATGCAAAGTTATGTCCTGCATTGGCTCCTGGAACAGAAAAGGATATTTGCAGGAAAACTAATGAAATCTGCATTAAGCATAGAGACTAATGAATAGTAATGTGCCAATGTTGGTTTTTTGGTTATGGCAAATGTATCACGGTAATGTAAGATGCTAATCGTAGGGAAAACTGAGTGAAGGGTTTTTGGGAACTCTCTGTATTAGCTTTGCAACTTTTCTGCAAACACACACACACACACACACACACACACACACTCCTCATGAGCAGATCTATTCTGAAACCAAGACCTGAAGAAAGTCCTACCCCATGTGAGTGAGGAGGATGTTGATGGGTAGGGGAAGTGAGTGTAGAGAACATTCCAGATTAAAGTTAACAGAATATGAAATATTTAGGAGCAGGCAAGTTCTGTGATTGGCGAGGCATCTGGTGTGACCAGACCATGCCATGATATTCACAGGAATGTATTGGGGGGATATCGGGCAAAGGAAGAAAACATGGTTGGGCCTTGAATGGCACGATTAAGGATCTAAATTATAATATTATTGGCATGATGGGCTTGTCATGAGGGGCTGTGACTTAATCAGGGCTGTGCTTACAAAGAATAAATATAGTGTTTTATAGGAGGCATTTTTGTGCCTCCCTCCCCAACACACATACACCTTCACCCACACGAGCTCTGCTTTCTCCTTAGGTGACTTCCGATTATCTTTCAAGTCTGATGTAGGGAGGCCTCCGCTGGTGCCCGTGATGAACACCCTGTCACTGTCCTTTGTGAAAGTATATTATCACTCGTTCATATGATAGCCCCTCTTCTTTGCATAGTGTTTCCAGGAGGTAGATGCCTGTCTTGTTGATCTGGCCATCCTCAGAACCAAGTGCATGTTGGGTGCCCAAAACTTTTGTAGAAGGAATGGCTTTTGTTGAAGGAAAGATACAGGTAGGGATGCTTCGGGGCAAACCAAGATACCCTGACCTACTTTGGCATAGAATTAAGGGATCTTCCTGACTCTCTAGGGATAAGAATAATTAATTAAAATAAACATAATAGGGCCCAAGTTGAACTTACAGGGACGTTTTGGAAAAGCCTGTGGGGTTATGATGGGATGAAGGAGAGGCATAAATGGGTCCTGGTGCTTTTAGGGAAATGTGGAAAATAACCCCCCAGAGAATCTGGCCGGCTTTCCAGGTAGTCGACCAACATAGCCCCCTCAGCCCTCCGTCAGTCACTGCGCAGTGTTCTGTGCAGACGCCCATCCACAGCCCTCATTTAGAAGATCAATGTCTTCAACTTTCTCCCCTGCTCTAAGATATCAGACAGCCCACAGGCGGCAAGTCAGAGGATCCGCGCTGGCTCCACCCAGCTTTCAGCTCTTTGAAAAGTTTGCCTTAAGAACGGAGATATCACTTTTCTCTTCCCAAAGCATGTGTATCTTTTCAGGATTCAAAGAGGCCCGAAAAAATGTCCTCATTTTCCTTGACAGACGACGTGCTGTGTTCTCCAGGTTGCTGATCGGCAAATCGGAACAGACGGTTCTTCCTTTTTATCCCTCCTCGTTACCCCAATGTGGCTTTTTGGTCTCTTTCCAAACGAAGCCCTCAGTGAGACACCAGGAGATGAAAGGAATAGTGTTCGAACCCCTCATCACCGCGCCCATCAAGGATTTAACATTTTGATTGATAACTCTGCTGTGTCGGGAACATGTGTATTTAAAAACCCTCTGAAATTTGGAGTGAATATACCTGAAAGAAGCATCTGATTTTCCCCCTGCAAGGAGAGAGAGAGAGAGGAAGGTTGGGTGCTGCTCTCTAGCATTCTCAGACATAAATCCTCGGTTTATTTTTCTGACATTTCAGTGCGCGAGTGGCAGATTTGGTGCTGGCGAGAGAGGTCTTTGAAGTCGTTTTTTTTTCCCTTTTTTAATGTAATAGCCCCCTTTCCCCATCCTTTCTTTATCTAAAGCACAAATTAATGTTTTCCTGTTGGAGAAGTGGTAGGCAAGGGCGATTATTGAAAATTACTGACCTCAGAGGCACTGTAAGTAGATGCCACGGGATGTGAGGATTGCCAAAGACACATCCAGGCAGCAACGATGGCCTCCAGTGACCAGAGCCTCCAAACTCCGGGATGAATCCTACCTCTCGAGAGCTGCTCCATCGTGAGGCACTGCCCGGATTCTCAGCAGCTTTTTTCTAAGGGATGCTCTCGTTTGCAGACCATCGCTGGGCGGCTGGCGAATATCAGAAGGTCCCTGACCAGCGCTGGACGTAAAAACATGTCCCTGGACATTCAGCGTAGCCTGCAAAGCTGGGAGCCTGTGGACGCCCGAGAAAATATTTTCAGATGCTTCAGAGAAGCACACAATCTGAAGTCAGACAAATTCTCCCATCCTGTAACCTGTTCACCAAGCGCACGATGCCATGTGAGTCGTTTGATCTATGTGAACCTCGGTTTCTCCTCATCTGTGAAGTATCTGTCAAGTCCTGTAGGAGGGTTGGGAACATTAGAGAAAGAAAATGCCTACTGCAGCACCTGGCAGACAGTAGGAATGCGTGAGCTGCTACGTCCTGCCATTGTCCTCACTGTCACTGTCATCCACTCGCTCAGAGATGGGCTAGCGTTTCCCCCATGTCCTGTGGCTGCCTGTGCGAAGCGTCCGGGGCTGTTGGTCTTTGAGTCGTCTTTGCTCCTTATTAAATCTTCCTTGACATCCCGAATATATTCTGCAGGAAAACTCCGACCTGAGCGGATTTTATGTTTTTCTACTTCTTCTGAAAGGGCAACCCAAACACAGTTTACTTTTCTATCCTTGGATCGCTGTTTGGACAACCTCCACCCAACGCCGGTTTGGTCTCTGCTCTGAACATAACTTTATTTCCCCCCACTGAAAGATGCAGCAAACCCCCTCTTTGTGAAGGGGCCATTAAGACTGCCCATTCTTAAATTAGCTCAGAAAAAAAAAAAAGGAGTGCATTTTATAGTCAAGCCAGCGGTAATTGGACACTGTGACAATGAGTGGCCCTTGCGGAGCTTGGACGCAGGCCAAATGTACCTTCTGTCTGTCTCTGACACAGGCAGACAATAGCGGTATTATTTACTGCACCGGCTCTGTGCAATTCCAAAGGCCAGCTGCGAGAACAAAAGAATCACTAACACTTTGCCCAGCCCTAGACTCAACTGGAGGCTCTATCTATGTTTCGTAAATAATTCACCCCTCCGCCCCAAGCATGGGTCATCTATTCTTTGCTTCTTTCTTTTTGCACTGACCATGGCTGCAAGGGCGAGATGTGTCACTCCTCTGAGTCCTTGGAGGGGAATGGAGAAGAGAGGAATGGCCAGCAATTCTTTGTTTTCACATCTTGGGGCTGCGGAGACACCGTTAGGGACCAGCAACGAGGATGGCAGTAGAGTCAGGGTCTGGGAAAAGGTTGGCAAGGGCTGGCCTCGCCTGGAAAGCTGAGCTTCCCGGAAACGCCACTCTGAGCTTCACAAAGGAGCTTGGTGTTTGCCCAGGTGATACTCACAGGTTGCGCCCTTTTGGGGACAGGATTCACGTTACAGGCAACCTGGGCTGTAGATGGGCTGTGCGGGGTGTATGGAAACTCACATGGCTCCAGCTCTCACCCAGTGTCTGGGAAAACGGACCCCACTGAACGGGATGTCCAGGTGCAATCCCTACTAACCCGGCACTTATCAGGAAACGGTCTCATCAGTCAGTCACTGGACGTGAAGCCTGTGCCTGGGGATGGAGAATCCAAGACATCTGATCCAGATCTGGGCCATGATGGAGTCACCAGTCCAACTTGACCTCTGGCTCCAGCCTGCAGGCAGGGTAGCTTCCAGTCTTCTAAATCTGTCCATGGTGACCCATGGGTCCTTAGCGACTTCTCCCACCTTGAGCCCTGTTTTATGACCTGCTCTGGGATCTCCAGCATCTGACCCTGTGACCAGACTTTGGATCCAGGCCTTCTGCGGGCCTTGGTATCAGCTGCCTGCCATTGCTTTTCCTGCATAGAACGAGTCCCCCAGTGCAGGCTCAGCTTGCGTGTCTCCCTGCGTGGCATCTGTCCCCTGCTGCTAGGCCAGTGCCTGGCCTGATGGAACCCAGACCTGGAATGCTGCCCAGCCACAGTGAAGCGGACACCCTGGGTCTTACAGGTTCTGGAAATTCCACCAAGAGCAGTCCCGCATCAGTCATGATTGTGGACTTAACAGCCACCCAGGGGATTCATCATGGCTCATAAACGAATGGTTCGTAAACTTTTGCCTACTTTTTCTCATTTGCTTCTCACTCTATGGGACAGACTTGGAAAGCATTGCCATTGTGATTTTGGAGGTGAGTGTGAGTTCTCAAAGATATTCAGTTAAAAATGGGGTAAAACCAAATCTGAGGTTTCAATTCTCCAGACCCATGGGTCTTTTAACACCCCATGGAGTCATACGAGGCAGAGGGGACTGGAATCACTTTTACCATGACGCTTGAAGGGTCTGATTCTACCCTCAACCAATGTCATGCTGAACCCTTGAATATTCCTTTTGGGCACAGGGTTCTCTAAAAAGAAGACTGGATCCCAACACACTATACCTTCTGTGATGACAGCACTGTGCTTTACCTCACACACCACTGTATCTCCTGAGCTTAACATGGACCTCAATATAGACCAGCTGCAAATGAATGAATGGATGGGTGAATGAGTGGATTAATGGATGAATGGATGGATGGGTGAGTGAAAACACGGGCATATGAATGAGTGGAAGAAGGTATGGGTATTCTGTAAGTGCTATAAGGGTCATGTCACTCTTGGATAGTGCTTGACATTGGAGTCCTGTCTATTCCTTCCTCTGTGTCCTCTTTCTGTGTCCTGGGTCACCCACATGCCTCACTAGCTAGGCCTGGCCTCTTAGGGCTGAAAGACCATCTGTTCTCATCACAGAGGGAGGCTTTCTTTCCTCAGCCTCATGGCCACCTTTGTGCTATCTTGGAACAGAACCGCCCTGTACTGGGATGTATCCTTGCAGGGCAACTCTGCCCCTTTCCCATTTGGGGTGTCTCTGCTGAGGCAGGTGTGCACAGGCCAGGGACTAAAAAACAGAAGGCTGTCCTTCCTGACTCCTTAACTCGACCTGCCATCTTCCACCAAGATCCCCACTTGGGCTCGTGCTGTAGATGACGAACCATACTCCTGGACTCTTCTCAGAGGTGCTGAGAATGAGATAGGGCTTCAGGGACCCCACTGTGTTCCTTGCTTCTCTTACTGAGAGAGCTGGAGCTCAGAGAAACAACTGCTCTGGCCCAGGGTCCCGTGGCCATCAGGGACAGGCAGAGACTTGAAGCCATAGGACCTGCCCGCATTTTCTGAGCCCTGCAGGCCATTCTTTTTGCCCATCATACCATGTGCCCTTTCTTCTTTGATGCTTGGCCTAGAAGACTTTTGACATTTCGAACAGGGGAATGAGGGCCTTTGGAATGTCACCGCACCTACTCTGAGAGAAAGCCAATTTTCCCTAAGTTCAGTACTTGCAAATAGCAAAGTTAATTAATCCCCTGTAAATAAACATTTGCAAACTGCAGCTCGATATAGCACTGACCAGGAATGCTTCCAAATGTGTTCTGAGATTAGACGATAAGGGGACCGGAGTTGGTCATGTGACTGAATCTCCGAGTCGGGCTTGATAATTTATTAATGTAATAGAGAAAGCATTGGTTTAGGGGGTTCATAAAGACACAGGTCTGGATGCCAGCTCTGCCAATGACTCACTGAGACCTTTGGCAAGTCGTAAATATTCTGAGCCTCTATCCCCCAGTGTAAAAAGCTCTGAGATTGCTGCTGTGGGCATTGTGCTAGATCCCGAAAGTAGACATGCCCAGCATGAGGCCCACTCACTGGAAAGCACTCCACAAACGGTTCCCTCTGCCTTTTCTATTCCCAGCCACCTTCCCTACTTTACAGCATAGCTGGTGCCTTTAAATGCCGCTGACCTCCAGGGACTCCAGGCTTTTAGAACCTCTCTGTTTAATGAAGGTGTTGGACAGGATGTTCGAGCCAGACCATTTCCAGCTCCCTCTCATTTTTGATGGACTTACACAGGCCACTGATTCGCATCATCCACCTCCCCCCTTTAATGAGCCTGTGTGCTCACAGTTAATGAACTAATTACTTCTGGGCAAAATCAGCATTAAGTTGCAAACCTGGTTTCTTCAGCCTCTGCCGGGCCGGTTTTCTTTTGTCAAGTCGCAGAAAGGGTGGCGACGTGGCCAACTTTGCCAGGTTCCGGTGGCACGTCTTCACCGACCAGGAGGCGTTTACATTGGCCGGTACCACTCGAATTAAAATATCTCGCCCAAAGAGCGGCACATTGAACACGGCAAGTGCCTTCCCGAGATCCAGGAGGAGCCCAAACTGTGGTCTCTGAACTGTAGGTCTCATTCTGTTCCCCGTCAGAAATACAACTCCTCTCAAAGGCTATGGATCCCCCCGCCCAAAATGACTCAATTAATGGCAATAAAATGGAGGTGTGCCAAATAGCCTGTTTTAAATTCAGATGGCGGCGAAGAGACCATCTCTGAGCATACAGAAGGGAGTTTTAGTCACAAGGCACATCTTAATTGGAAGGAAAACCTTCTACACTTTGAAACATTTAAGCTATTTGCCTGGGGAACACCTTTAAGTGATGTACTACAAGGTTACCTGCCTTTAAGGGCTCTATTTTTGTTCCTTCAGAACTCGTTTACTGAGAGACGGGAACACAGACTTCAGAGTTGGTCGTCCCGGATGTGAACTCTGGTCTTTCCCCCATTAGGCAAGTGTGTGCTGTGTGACAGTGGAGAAGTTGCTTAATCTCTGAGTGTCATAGTTTCTTTATTAATGCCATGTGGTAGTAGATAGAGTCCTAAACACAACGGGGTCAGTGTGGGGTCCAAATGGAAGGGGGATATATTTAATTACTCAACAAATATTTACTCCACCTCATGGCAGAGACCATTAGTGTTCGGGTCTCCATGTGTCTCTTTCTATTTATCGGGCACCCTTGGAGGTGAGTTGGGCAACTGCCCCAGGATTCTGGCTAATAGGAATGTGAGAGGAAGGGAGTCTTCTCTCTCTTTTGGTCCCTCTCAGTCACCTGGGTGGTCACCTTTTCCAGATGGTGTGTCTATGATGGGGGACAGACGTGGTCAGCCTAGGTCCCTGTATCACTGTGTGGTACCAGGCGTGTTAGTTTTCTGAGGTTGCCCTAACAAAGTACCACCGGGTGGGTGGCTTAAAATAACAGAAGTTTCTTCCCTCACAGTTCTGGAGGCTAGAAGTTTGGAAGCAAGGTGTCAGCAGGGCTATGTTCCTCTCGGACCCTTGGTAGACTCCTTCCTTGTCTCTTCCCAGCTCCTGGTGGTGGCCTTGGTGTGCCTGGGCGTGCAGCCATGTTGTCTCTGCCTCTGTCATCACATGCGCCCTTCTCTTCTTACAAGGACTCCAAGCAAGTTGGACTAGGGTCCATCCTAATGATTTCATCTTAACCTGATTTTATCTGCAAAGACGTTATTTCCAAATAATACCTATTTCACAGGTACCAGGGATAGGACCTCAACGTACTTTTTGGAAGGTCAGTTTAACCCATAACACCTACTGATTTGTGTTGGGAATACAACTTGAGTGAGACGGTAATCTTTGTCATGTGAAGTCGAGGAGATGTGGTGATTGGCTTGCAACCAAAGTTTAGTCTGGCCAGTCCCCACTACTGTAAGGAGTTGATTGTTGCCAACGCCATGCCAGGTACTGGGGGTAAAACACTGAGCAAGGTCGACGAAGCTCCTGTCCCCTTGGAACTGTCTGGTTTCATGCCTGGCCAATAGAAAATCTTCAGCAAGTGGGAAAAATTAAGATAATTATTTTAGGATGTTGAGAGTCTGCTTATCCAATCAAAACTATAATGAGAGATAACCTCACACCTGCCTGGATGACTATCATCAAAAAGATAAGAGACAACAAGTGTTGGCGAGGACATGGAGAAAAGGGAGCTCTCGCGCGCTGTTGATGGGAACGTAAATTGGTGCAGCCACTGTGGAAAACAGTACAGGGCTTCCTGAAAAATTAAAAATAGAACTACCATGTGATCCTGGAATTCTGATTATAAGTATATATTTGGGGAAACAAAACCGCTATTGTAAAGAGTTATCTGTATACCCGTGTTCATTGTGGCATAATTTACAGTAGGAAAAATATGGAAATAACCTAAGTGTCCATTGATAGGTAAACGGATAAAGAGTATATTATATTACATAATATATATATACATATATATAATTAGTTAATAGTTTAACCATACAAAAATATTCTATAATAATTATTATTATGGTATAATAATATCCCATTACATATAATATATTATATGTGAATGTATGTTATATATAAGATATATACTAACATGTAGAATGAAACATTATTTAGCCATCAAAAAAGAAGAAAATCCTGCCATTTGTGACAAATTTTATAAACCTTGAGAGCATTATGCTAAGTGAAATAAGTCAGATAGAGGAAGGCAAAAACTAGATGATCTCACTTATATATGGAATGAAAAACAGATTCATAGATACAGAGAACAGATTTCTGGTTGCCAGAGTGGCCGTGGGGTGGGGAAAATGGGTGAAAAGGTACAAACTTCCATTTATAAGATAAACAAGATATGTAGATGTACAGCATGGCAACTATAGTTAACAATACTGTATTGTATATTTGAAAGTGGCTAAGAGAGTAAATCTTAAATGTTTTAATCACAAGAAAAGCATCACAACTGCAAGGTGAAGGATGTTAATTAAACCTATTATGGCAATTGTTTCACAAAAATATGTATCGAATGAATCGTTATGTTGTCCACTTTAAGCCAATACAATGTTACATATCAATTCTTAAAAAACAAAGTTCTGGTATTCAAGATGAAGGCAACAGGCATTAAGATTCCTCTCTCAGACACGCCATCGTGTAGGCGGGTAGATAGAAAAGGAAACAGGTTTATAATATAGCAAGATACTTTATCGACTTGGTTCGTAAATGGTTGTTTGGGCACAGAGACGTGAATCTTTAACCTCCCAGGCATGGAATGTAGGGTGTGAGGGTATGGAAGAGTGGGAGGTGGAAAGAGGCCGTGCCACGAGGTCCACTGTGTGCCAAGGTACACCATTGAGTGTAGGGACTGTTGAATGAACAGCGGTGTGGACAGACCCATCCTTGGTAGGAGTGAGAAGCCTTGACTCTTCTTACCTATGCTGTTGCAACAACCACCTCACTGGTCACCCGCCCTGGACGTTACCTCTCTTTAGTCTACATACCACAGTGACTACTCCGTGACTCAACCTTTCAAAGGGTCACGCCCCTTTTCAAAACTTTCCAAGCTTCTCACAGCCCATGGGATAAAGGGCCAGCTCCTTGAATCCCTCCTCATTTTCCCTGGTTCAGCTCCAGTACTGATCCCCCATGGGGCCTTTGTTGGCCCCTTAATTTGGATTTAGCATTGTTCTCTTTTGTACACATTTGGTCTTACGTAACTATGAGTTACACATGTACATACACGTCTTAATAAAGTAATTCAATAAATCCTGAGTGTTGCCATGTGCCACATCCTGGGCATAACAAATCAGGTTTTTAAAAATATTTTCCCCTCCTCCAGGCTTTCTTCCATACCGATCCCTCTGCGTGAAATGCCCTTCTCCTGTTTTCTTTTACATCCTTCCGTTTCCTCATTATCTCTGGCAGGAAGCCCTCCTTAACCCCTCCAGTATACATCAGGATCTCACCATGTATCTCTCCCATGTGTTCGTTTCTTATTGCGACTGTCACAAATCACCACCAAGATGGTTTCTTCTGGAAGTTCTAGGAGACAATCTGTTCTCTGCCTTGTCCAGCTTCTGGAGAATAACTGGATTCCTTGACTCATGACTACCTCACTACGACCTCTACTTCTGTGGCCACGTCTCCTTTTCTGACTCTGACTCTCTTGTCTCCTTCTTATAACAGCCCCTGTGATTACAGTGGGCCTGCCAAGATGATCCAAGATCATGTCCCCTTCTCAGTATCTTCAACTCAGTCATATCTGAAAAGTCCCTTTTGCCATGTAAGTTACCATGTTCACAGGATCTAGGAATTAGAATATTGACATCTTTCATATTTCATCCTAATGTGTTGTGATTTTCTTGGGCTTCCTTCCTATGGACTCATGAGATCCTGAAGGCAGACATGCTGTGTGATTCATTCGCATATCTCCAGAGCCTATAACAGTTCTTGCCATATACAAGGTTCCCATAAACGTTTGATGAATGAATGAAGGCTCAGTCACATCCTACAGCCTTTTCTTGGAAAACCATCTTGGATGGCCAGCCGGGGAGAGAAGGCTAGGAGGCCACATTAGCAAAAGCACTGTAATGGCAGCACTGAAGCCAAAATTTCCTCCAGAGTTGGGACACTACTAGGACCAGGGGCGTAAAACTCCTTCAGAAATCCACGAGAAAGGGATTGTTTCTGTGTAACATCTGTAGGGTTGACACAATTATTCACAGAGCTCCGTGTGAATTTTATGCACTTTTGGTTTCCAACGGGGACCTTGAATGTGGACGGAACACATTCTTCTAACATGCGTCTGTTTTCAGTGATTGAATACGTCGTAAATTAAGTCTTATTTTCAGAAACAAGTGCGTGCCAAGGTACAGTTGCCTTGTAGGAGGTAGGAAATCATTTTTTAAAATTAATTTATTTATTTTGAGAAAAAGAGAGCACAAGCAGGGGAGGGACGGAGAAAGAAGGAGAGGCTGTGTGCTGACAGCACAGGGCCTGAACACGGGACTCAAACCCACTAACTGTGAGATCATGACTTGAGCTGAAATCAAGACGCTTAACCAACTGAGTCACCCGGGAGCCCTCAGGAAATCAGTTTCTAACTTTGATTGTCAATGCTTGCTGTTATTATTGCCAGTGTTATTTTCATCATCCTACAATTGATGAAGAAATATTCCTGTGTGAATACTGGACCATACTTGGAGCTAGAGGGAAATCAGGCACATTCCATATTCGAAGGCAGTTGAAAGGAGGGGGAAAGAAGGCACGTAACATGTGTTGATTCTCTGGAAAGTGACTGGTTCTGTAAAGAGTGATTGCTACCGTATCCGTTAGCCTTGCTGTGATAATGCAGCATAACAAATTCTCCTGGTCTCCAATGGCAAAAAATGACAAGTATTCCTGTCGGTCTGCAGGGACTCTCGGGTAGCTCTTCTTCAGGCTACAGCTCTGTACGTCTGGGTCTGCATCCTTCTTAGACCAGCAGGCTAGCTGGGGCTTGTTCCTGTGAAGGGGATGGCAGGGGCACAAGAGAGCCAGTGGAAACAAGATGAGATGCCTTATTGACTTGACTTGGCCAAAGCAAGTCACATGACCAAGCTCAAATCAAGGGTTGAGAATACAGAGAAAGGCGAAAGGTTGGGGTTAATGATTCAGTCCATTACACTTATAGAAACAGAGTTGGCTCACTAGCGGGAGGAAGAAATTGAAATTGGAAGACAGGAAGTGACTCGCCCATGTCAAAAGACTCATAAATGACAGAATGTGGAGTAAGGTCTGGGTTTATCTAACTCAGTGGTCCTCAGCCAGGGTCAATATTCACCCTCAGGGAACACTAACATTTGGCAATGTCCGGAGACCTTTTTGGTTGTCACTACTCACTGGTAGGCGTTTTACCCGCATCTGTGGGTGGGGCCAGGGACACTGGTAAACACCCTGCGATGCGCAGGTCAGTGCCCCACAGCAAAGAATCATTCGGCTCAAAAGGTCAATAGTGCTGAGACTGGGAAACCCTGACCCAAAGCCTGTCCTCTTTCTGTTCTCTCAAACCACCTTCCCCAAGTTGAGAGATCTTATTGGGTATGTGCTAAGCTCAGAAAATGGTCCTGTGGCACCTAAGAGTCTCAGGCTCTTATTCTCGAGCTTAACGTATTTATTTCACTACTTATTTCTGTTCAATCACTTATTCATTCAATAAGCACTTTGAACACCCGCTATGCACAAGGCTTTATGCTCTCTTAATTTCCTATTGAGACTATGATGTCTCCTGGCACCTAGCTCTATTTTTGTGTATCTCAATGCCCACCACAATGCCTGCAATTGAATCCCACCTTTGATGGGTTAATTCGCACAGTGCTGGGCACGTGGGAAGCTGTCACTCACGCCGTGGCATGATTGTAATTTCACTTTTGAAAGCACAGTAGCTCACCTGCCTTTCCCCCAGCCTCACCACTGCCCCCCGAAATAATGTCATTAACCCACTTCTTTTATACAATATTTAATTATCTTTCATATATATATATAAAAAAAAAGCCTTCCTAACTGAATAAAATATTCAGACAACTCATTTGACGGGGGGGAAGCAAACAGTAATATGTAGCATTTCATTTGTTTTTTCATTAAATCGGGCATGACCACTGTTGGCGCCTGGGAGTTTACGACCAAAGGTCTGACACTCTGACATTACTCATCCATTCATAGCCGGTCTGCGCACTGTGCAAGTGCCTCATTTTCTCTCTATTTGCATGAGTCAAATAAATTCATCTTTTATTTTATTGAGCTGAATGCCTCTATCCGTAGGGCTGCTTATTAGCCTCATGATTTTATTTATTTATTTATTTTATTACTGATTTTTTTTTTTCCTGCTGCCTCTGCCTTCTCATTAAAATGTCTTTTAGCTTTTAGACATGATGGCAGAAAGGATTAATTAAAGTCTCCCTGGTTCTCTGATATTACAAAATGGAGAAATAACAGATGTATACTTTCAACCAGTTGCAAACTGAAATGAGCTGCCGGCGGAGCTCCATCAGGACGCAAATCCCTTTAGAAACAAAGTTAATAACTCGGACAATTGAATTAAGCCAGCCCCACAGGCTGCTCACCTGGTCCCCACCTGGGATTCTCAGAACACCGGCACGGAGTTTACGAGGCCTGGATTGGTAGCTGAATCGGAATTCTCGAACCGTTGTGTTCTGACTTTATCATGGTCTTTAGGAGGAATAAACGTTGCTGAAAACGATCATTTTCACAGACAGGCTACTGTACTTTGTATTTACTGAATTTACTGAATTGTTGGAATTTACTAGCCTCCACCAGTGTATGAAAGACCTGATTGGTTTAGTGTACGTTCTACCCCAGACACCCTTACCTTACCCGGTTTACAGGCAGAAGCTCTTTTGATCCTCTCCACGATACTGAGAAGTAGGTCAACAAGAAGAGTTTTAGTTCTCATTTTTTTAAAATTTGGAATATAATTACATACAGTAACATGCCTAAATCTTAAGTGTGAAGTTCCGTGAATTTTGACCAATGGACATGCTTGTGTAACCTGCATCGCGAACGGGTTATCGAATAGTCCTATCACTCCGAGAAACTCTCTTCCCAGGTAAATTCTGCTAAGCCCCTCCCTCCCAGCAACCTCCGTTTATATATTTCTTCAGTTTTATTGAGGTACTACTGGCGAATAAAAATTGCATATATTTAAGGCGTACAATGTGATGTTTGATATAGATGTGCACATTGATATATATTTACATTGTGAGATAATTATCATGATCAAGTTCATTAACCCATGTATCACCTCTTATAGTTACCTTTGCGTGTGTGTGCACATGCATTATGAGAGTACATGAGGTCTACTCTCTTTGCAAATTTCAAGTCTACCACATAGCGTGGTCACCTAGAGTCCCCGTGTGGCACCTCAGATTTCCAGAGTTTATTCATCTTGCGTGGCTAAAACTGTGTACGCTTTGACTAATAGCTCTCCATCCCCCGCAGCCCTTGGCAACTACCATTCTCCTCTCTGCTTGTAGGAGTTTGGCTATTTCAGATTCTGCCTGTAAGTGGGATCATGCAGTATTTGCCTTTCTGTGTTTGGCTTGTTTTGCTTAACATAATGTCATCTAGGGTCATCCTAGATATTGTTACAAATGTCAGGATTTCTTTCTTTTTTAAGGCTGAGTAGTATGCCATTTTATGTATATATACCATTAAATATATGTATCGTACACGCATGTATACACACACACATCAAATTTTCTTCTTCCATTCATCTGTTGACCATTACTCACGTTGTTTGCATGTCTTGACCGTTGTGAATCACGCTGCAGTGAACGTGGGAAGACAAATATCTTGAGATACTGATTTCATTTCCTTTGGAACAAATAACCTGATCTTTAAAATAGGCAAAGGACCCGAATAGACATTTCTTTTTTTTATTTCTTTTTTATTTATTTTTTTAAATGTTTATCTCTGAGACACAGAGAGAGCGTGAGTGGGGTTGGGACAGAGACAGAATCCGAAGCAGGCTCCAGGCTCAGAGCTGTCAGCACAGAGCCCGACGCGGGGCTCGAACTCACAAACTGTGAGATCACGACCTGAGCTGAAGTCGACGCCCAAGCGATTGAGCCACCCAGGCGCCCCTGAATAGACATACAAATGACCAACGAGAATATGAAAAAGTGTCCACCATCACTAATCACCAGGGAAATGAAAATGAAAACTGCAGGGAGGTACTGCCTCACCACCACCCCCACCCCGTCCGAATGACTATGGTGGTGAGCACAGCGTAACATACAGACTGTCGAATCCCTGTGCTGTACTCCTGAAACTAACGTAACATTGTGTGTCGAAATGTCTATTTCCAAAACAAATGTATATCTCCAAATGTATATTTCCAAAACAAACAGAAAAAGGCCAAAAGTCACAAATATTGGCAAGAATGTGGAGAGAAGGGAACCCCTGGTACGCTGTGGGTGGGAATGTAGATTGGTATGAGCATCATGACAGATAATATGGAGGTTCCCTAAAAACAGTTAAGAATACATCTACCGTGTGATGTAGCAATCACTGTTTTGGTTTCTTTTCCCACAGATAGTACTTGTCTGATGGAGACTTCCAGGAAAACAGAATCATACAGTGTGTGCTCCTTTGTGTCTGTATTCTTTCACTCAGTATGATGCTTCTGGGATTCATCATTTGTGTGTCAGGGGTTGATCCGTTTTGTTTTGTCTTATTGCTGAGTCATAATTCATTGCATTAGGAGAGGACAATTTGTTCATCTGTTTTCCCGTTGATGGACATTTCCATAACTGGCTATTTACAGTTTTGGCTATTCTGAATTAAAGAGGGACACAATTCTTTCTGTAAGTCTTTGTTGGGTAAATATGTAGGGTGGTGTTGCTTAGTTATCGAGTAGTGCTACAAATGGAATGTTTGGGGCCTCCCACCCCCAGTTCAGAAAAACTTAATCCCCATTGTGATGGTATTTGGAGGTGGGGCCTTTGGGGGGATAATTAGGTTATGGGATTAATGCCTTTATAAGCAGAGGCACAGGAGAGATGATTCTCTCTCTCTGTCTCTGCCACGTGAGGATACAGCACGAAAGCAACTATTTGCAAACCAGGAAGAAGGTCCTCATCAGACATTGAAGCAACTGGCACTTTGATCTTGGACTTCCCGGCCTTCAGACCTGTAAGAAATAAAACACCTAGTCTATGACGATTTATTGCAGTAGCCTGAGCAGACTAAGACAGGTAGTATGTGATTAATTCATAAGAAATTGCGAGGCAGTTTCCCAAAGTTGTGTGCCATTTTATACTTGCACCAATGGTGGCTGAGCATTCTGTGTGTTCCACATCCTCACTAAGCTTTGATGTTGTCAGTCTTTTTAACCTCACCCCTCTAATGGGCTTGTAGTGTCCCACTGTGATTTTTATTTGTATTTCTCTGATGGCCAATGGCATTGAATGCTTTTTCATGGGCCTACTGGTCATTTGTGTATCTTTCGTTGGTGAAAGTTATGTTCAAGTCTTTTGCTCAATTTTTTATTGGTGAATTGTACAATTTCCTTATTATTTGTAAGCACCAATGGTTGGGTCATATATATATATATATATATATATATATATATATATATTACACATGCAATATATATATATATTTATATATGTGTGTCTATGGATGTATATATCTATGTGTATATGTGTGTGTGTGTGTGTGTGTGTGTGTGTGTGTGTATATCTTTTCAGGTATGTTTCAGTTCATTGCTTGGTTATTCATTTGCTCAATGTTGTGTTTGATAAATAGAAGTATTTGATGATGCTCAAGTCCGACTTATTTATGTATTTATTTATGGTTATTGCTAAGTTAAGGAATTATTGTCTACTCCAAAGTCGTAGACACTGTCCTATGCTCTCTACAGCTTTCACGTATGTTTCCATCTCTCATCCGTCTTGATGAATTTTTGTGCATGAGGGATGGCATGAGAGATGTTGAGATATGTTACTTTTTCAGAGTAGATATTCACTTATTTGGGAACTATTGTTACGAAGACGTTCATTGTGCGATACAGGGAATGTTGTCAGCCACTCTTCCTTTTTCTTTTTTAACAGTTAAGAATCCTGAAGAACAAAGAGTTAAGTGATTTTCGTAAGGTCCCCCAGGTAGTAAGTGATGGAGCCTGGATGAGAAGGAAGATGTGAGCTCCAGAACACAGACACCCATTGTTGCTTCAGAAAAGAATAACTTTATTTTTCGTTGGATCTGCAAAGGGGCTTGGAGCTGGAGGCACTGTTTCTGGGAGTCTGGTGATTCAGCAATTTTGACTAAACATACTGGTGAAGTCACTGGTTAGCCTGAAGTTTGTTTTCAGTTTTTTTTTTTCAATCTGGTTTGAATTTCCAGCTTGAGGTGATGAAATCAGTTTATATATTTGAGGGAGTGTGTGGGCTCATTATGAATTAGGTCTTATTATAAAAACAGCTCCTCACTCAGTCTGGTTCACTGAGACCTCCGATTTTTTTCTTGTTCTCTCTCTGTCCCCCTTTGAATTATATATATATTTTTAAAAATTGTAATACACATTTATTAAGTACTACTCTGTGCAAAGAACTGGGTAATTGCAAAGTCGAATAAGATTCTGTCCCCTCAAGGACTTCAGTGGTCAAGAAGTAGGAGACGCCTTCCTGCCACCCAGGGCCATCTTGGGGGAATTGGGAAGGGGAGATGTGTGGATGAGTGACTGGGTACCTGATAGAATCACAGAGAGAAATCTGATGGGGATAGAGAGGACTGGATAAAATGTAGATTCTACACATTTGATTTACGAGAGTTTGTGGAAGGCATTTGATTCAGTCCCAGTAATACTTTATGGTTTTGTTACTACATTCTCCACTTGAAATGTTGCCACTCAAAGTTTGGTGTCCTGGGTAACATCCACCCCAAAACAATCGGATGTTTGATTGTTTCTCTATTGACATTTTGTCCCCAGTCCTGGTATTGATTTGTTTAACTTTCCACATTTGGGAAGCAAATGGGTAGGGTTTGGTTTTATTAACTTGTAAATGGTCATTGTTGGTGCTTTCTTGCTTAGAACATCAGAATTGAATCACGGCAGTGACTCATGGATTAGTAGTACGTTTTGTCGTTTTAGAATGCCTACTATTTCTTTTTGTAGTGTGTCGGGGCATCAGACCGATTTGGGCAATCAGCCCTGACCAGTGAGTAAGCATCTGAACAAACTTACCGTTTTGCCGTAAACATCCAACTACTTCTTGAAGACTGTGATGTGTTAAGGGCCCCGATGAGGTCAGCAGCCTGTGGTTACATAAACACTGGCGCTGTGAGGGAAATTGCAAGACGACAAGGCTCCCACGTGCCCGAGCACACCTACCAGCCGATGGACAGTAGCCATGACCGCTTTGGGAGCAACTCTTCTAGGTTTCACGAGTATTGTGATTCTTCCTAATCGGCAGCATTCCATTGAGGAGACTTATTTTGAATTTTTGCGCCTGAACCCACTGCTCGTGAATGTGAATTGAGTGGCGGTTGGAGGGAACGTCTTCCCACATGGTGGCCATAGACTTCCAGGCCTGGAAGGGGCTTCAGACATCATGTCTCCTGAAGCCGTCTTCCGATAACTCAGACCTCCAGGCAGCTCTGGGCTAAGCGACTTCCCTTTTTCTGGTCCCGTGTCGGCAGTCGCATTACCTTCAGGGGAGCACACTTGCATTTTTGGTGGGTCCAAACTGAACCTGGTTGGCCCTGTGTCATGGTCCCATCTGCTCCGTGGGCTTTCCACCCCGTGGCCCTGAGTCTGCCACCTGGGATTACAAAGAGCCCCTCCAAACGCAGCTCCATGTGTGTTTTAAGAGGGCTTTAATATCCCTCGGAAGCTCCTCTTTCCTGGCCTAAACCCTGGCATTCACACCTGTTTCTGTTCCTCTGGAATGTTATACGACACCTTTCCTCAGGCCTCTGGAATGCTCTGGCCTCTGCAGCTGACCAGGTGCCCCCTTTTTTATTTAGATTATATATATATTTATATTTATATATTATTTATTTATTTTTTATTTATATATTTTTATTTATTTATTATATTATATAATTATTTATTATATATATTTATTTTTATTTATATATTTATATATTTAAATATGTATTTATTTAATATATTAATATTTATTTAAATAAATATTAATATATTAAATAAATATTTAAATAAATATTAATATTTATTTATATACATATTTATATATTTAATATATTTATAAATATTTATATATATTTATTTATATCTATATCTATATCTATATCTATCTATATCTATATCTATATCTATATCTATATCTATATCTATATCTATATCTATATATACATAGAGAGAGAGCATGAGCAGAGAAGGGGAAGAGAGACAGGAAGAGAGAGAATCCCAAGCAGGCTCTGCACTGACAGCACAGATCTCACGAACCGCGAGATCGTGACCTGAGCCAAAATCAAGAGTCGGACACTTAACTGACTGAGCCACCCGGGCACCCTTATTTTGATGTATTTTTAAAAAAGATATCCACTTCACAAATATATTCCTATTTTAAAAATTCATAAACTTAGGCGAATGAATCCTTCAGCTGTCCCGGAAGTCAGCTCTTTTAGAGTTGCGAGAGGGTACAGTCTAGCACAGACGGCCTGCGTCTCAGCCCCACTCCTCCATGCACCTGCTGTGGGATCGTCCTCAACCCCAGGTCTGAGCTGGAAATGGGAATCATACTATTTCCCACGTCACAGGATTGATGGCAGAACTAAGTCCTTAATAAATATAAGTTCTCATAACTAATCTTCTGCATAGTTCTTCAATTCTTTCGCACAAATAAATTTGAATGAAAATAGGGACTTCTAATTTTTAAAAAATGTTTTCTCATTTCTTTTGAGAGAGAACGTGCACACAAGCAGGGAAGAGGGGGAGAGGGAGGGAGAGAGAGAGTCCCAAGCAGGCTCCGTGCTGTCAGCGCAGAGCCTGACACGGGGCTCGATCTCACAACCGTGAGATCATGACCCGAGCCGAAACCGAGAGTTGGACACTTATCCGATTAGACCACCAAAGCGTCCCAGAAAATAGGGACTTTTTGGTGTAAGCTGGGTCCTCCTTTAACAATTGTACTGTATCTTCTTGCCTTACTTATTGTACTGATCTTTCCCCGTGGACATCTACCACCCATCATTTTTACCAACTACATCACATGCTATATGGATGCAGCATCATTCCTTTCCATCGTCTCTTGGTGGACACTTCATTTTTTTATGCTTTTGTTTGTTGTCAATAGAAAGAAGTAAACCATACCCATGAAAAGAATGGACACGGGATATAAACATACACAGGCAGTTGGCAATAGAAGACTCACAAGTGTCCATAAACATGAAAATATGTAATCAGTTGACTAGTCATTAGGAAAATAAAAAGTTCTGAGTTGTGTGTTTTGTTTCATTTTGCCCGAATGATTAGTGATGTTAAGAGACTGATGGTATTCATCGTTGGAGAGCATATGGTCAATCAGCTACTATGTTACACTGCTCGTGGAAATGTTAAGTTATTACAGCATTTCTGACTGGAAACGAATATTTTACTTTTCTTATTGACTTGTAGGAGCTCTTTATATATGTGGCTATTGACAATCTGCTCTTTTTGTTGCAAATATTACTTTTACTTTTAAATTTTGCTTTTCATTTTGTAAATGCTTTTATTCTAAATAAATTTTCCTTTTGATGTAGTTATATGTGCCAGTTTTTCCATTATGACTTTTAGCCTTCAATATACGATAGACTTTGTTCACTGAGTCTCGAAATATGTAAATACTCACGTGAGCACCAATACAATCAAGATAAAAATTAAGACATAACTTTCCTTCACCCCGGAAAGTCTTTCGCCGTACCCTCTGGTAGTTAGACCCTGAACACTTGGCCATTCCCATCCACTGCTCTCTTTTCACTCATTTTAGCTTCGTTTTACATTTTAAAGAATTTCACGTACATGGAATAATAAAAGATATATTCATTTACGTCTGGTTTCTTTCACTTAGCATATGTTTGAAATTCATCATTGCTGTTGCTTGTATCAGTAGTTTTCGTTTCTTTGTTTTGTTTCGTTTTCATTGCTGAATATTAGTTCACTGCGTGGATATATCACAATCTGTTTATCCATTTACCTGTTGATGGGCACGTGGGTTTTTGCCAGTTTTATTATTACAGATAAAACTGCTATAGACGTTGGAATAGCTTTGTCTGCACATGTTTTATTCTTTGGGGCAAATACCCAGGAGTACAATTGCTATGTCTTATGGCAAGTGGATGCTTTACTTTATATGAAATTGCCACACCGTTGTCGAAAGTTTTGCACATTTTGCATTTCCATCGGCAATGCATGCAAATTCCAGTTGTTCCCCATTCTTGCCGATAATTGATAGTGTTAGACAGTTCTACCTTTAGCCATGTTGTTAGGTATGTAGGGATATGCCATTATGGTTTTTAGCATTTCCTTTATAAGCAATAATATTAAACACTTTGCATATGTTTATTATAATGCACTGATAAATATTCTTTGACTGTTTTTCAAAAATCTTTTGCTTTCCTGTTTTCCTGTGTTTCTTTTTTTTCTTTTCTTCTTCTTTTTTTTTTTGTCTTCTTAATAGTTAGTGATAAGAGTTCTTTGTATATTTTGGATATCAGTCATTTATCAGATATGTGTATTGAGAATATTTTCTCCCTGTCTGTCAATCACTGTTTCATTTCCTTCACTGTTTTTCAAGGAGAAAAATTAAAAAGTTTTAATTTTGATGAAAGACAAGCTCTGAGAGATTTTTTTTACTACTTTTTAAATCTCTTGATAATTCCTTTCACTTCCTGAATTAATTTTGCAATTTATATTTTCCTTGGTAATTATCCATTGCATTAAAATTTCAAATGTATTAAAATAAAATAGCATATAATCTCATTTAAAAATTTTTTCTCTGATTCTGTATAATCTCTTATTCTTGCAGTTGCTTATTTGTATCTTCTTTTCTCTTCATTTTGGATTTCCAGATAAACCATTTAGCTATTCTATTGGTATTTTCCTATAATCCATTTTTGGTGTTATTGATTATACCTTCGTTTTTGTTTGTTTCCTAGGTAGGGTATTTCTGCTGTAAAATTGATTTATTCCTTACTTTTAATTTATTTAGATTCAGCTCATTATATTTTTAGCATTTGAAGTAAGAAAAATCTCAATTCACCTTTTTCCAGTCTTTATCTTGTAGTAAGTGAAGTTATAACTGGGCATTTTTTATTTTGAATGTATCTTTTTGACCATATCTCTTCAGATTTATTATGCAGCCTTAAAATTTTTGTTTATTTCTAAGATGTAATTTTTTACTGCTTTAATGTCTTCTTTAACTCAAGAGACACATAGAAGGATTTTTTTAATTAAATGTAAAACATTTTAGTTTGCTTCTCTTCTATTATTATTTAAAAGAAATATTGTGGTCAGATATTTTTCTTCCTATTTTCTGATTTGTGTAGGTATTCATATCTGATTTGTCACACCGTCCACCTTCAACTTTGTTGTCTGTGTCAGAAGAGTTTGAAAAGACTTGTATTTTCTGTTTGGCACCGCATGTTAACGATGTGTTCCAGTTTTCTGTATTTTTAGCTATTTTTGTTTACTTGACGTGACATTTGATCTGAGAGGGATGTGTTAAAATCTTCTATTATGATGGTGGGCTTATTAGTTTTCCTTTGCATTTCCAACAGGTTTTGTTTTAGGTAGTTGGAGTTTTGTTACTAAATGTGTGAATACTCTTCTTGATAGAGTGTAATATTTAATAATATTGAAATCCCATTTTGTCGTATTTAATACTTTTGATTTGGATTATTGTGCTGTCTGATATATATTTTTCTTCACCTCTTTTATTTAAGCATTTGCGAGTTTCTCTTTCTCCATCTGTCTGTTTTCAGGCTTTCTGTGTCATTTTGTTTTAGGGGCATGTCTCGTAAACATAACATAGCGGGATTTTTCTTAAATTTTCTTTCTTAAGAAAAAAACTCAGTGAGAAAATCTCTATCTTTTCACAGGGGGATTTCACCCATTCACATTTATTGTAATTATTGGTATTGTTATATTTACCAATGCTCTTAATTTCTATTTACCCTGCTTTCTTTTTGTTTCCTTTTCCTTTCCAAAACTTGTTTGTTGTACTGGTTTTGTATTCTTTATTCCTTTGTTTTCCTTGGGGTATCAGAATATCTCTGTATCCTATCTTAAGGAATCATTGATGCATAATATAAACAAATTAAAAGCAATGTACTAGACTCTATCAGATCATGGCAGATGAGGCATGAAATTTTAAGGACAAAAAACAATCACAGTGATTGGAATTCCAATAAGACACTTGTGGGTTAGGAAACCTGTGTTGATTTTCAATACTTTATTCACATGAAAGTACTTATTGACTATCTGCTGTGCACCACGTGCATTTCTAGGTTCTGGGAGACGGGAGATAGTGCATAAGACACAGCACTAATCTTAAAGGAAATTGCAGCCACGAGTAAGGGAGAAAGAAGGTCGTCTGTTTTTCTCAGTGAATCAAAGTTGGGTGTGCGCTCTACAAGGCCATCATTCAGTCAAGGTGGAGAATGAAAAGCTAGGGGGTGAGCTGTGTTGGGCACAGTGAGATGGTGCAGGAATATACACCAAGTAGGGTGTGCACGGAAGACACTGAATAGTTCCATGTGACTGGATCAGGCTTGAGGAGAACAGCTCCAGGAGTTCACCAGGCGTTGGGCTACAAAAGTAATGGGCAGATCACAGTGCCCCCGGATCTCTTCAACAGTAAAGGAAATGGTGCAGCTAAACTATAGGGTCAAGTGCAGGGATAGAGTAATGTCATTGAAACAAAAAGAATCTTTTCAGGGTCTGATAGCATTGGAATCAATATTTCACATCCTCTCTGGGAGAACAAAATAAGAATTTGGAGCTTCTTTGTGTAATTTAAACTAGTCTTCCTCAGCAGGGCAAATGACAGAAGGGAACCCATTTTCCAGAACCTTCTATATTATAGTCCTTCTCCATGCAATATCCCACTGAATCCCCACAACAGTCTTGCCTCCTGGAGGGTCCTATCAGCACTTTACAGATTAGGAAACTGAAATTTGGAGAGGTTAGTGAAACCACTAACCACTTCCTCATGGAGTGAGGAAGGCATTCTTGCAGTTCAAACTCAGACCTCACTGGCCGACACGGGATGTGTTTCCTGGAAAGGAAACCTTCTGGTTTTTGTTGTTGTTGTTGTTGTTGTTGTTGTTGTTGTTTTTAAAACATGGGATTCTTAGTGCCCACCATATCTAACCTGGGAATCTGGGTGTTGGTATCCAAGACCCTTGAGGGGCTGAAAAAGTGGTGCACCATGCTGTTGGCTTTGGTGTGTTAAATGCCTCAGCCTTGAGCAGCTCACTCCTACTGACTCTGACTGCACAGCGTGCCCTGAGCTAGTGCACTCACTCACTTTCTTCATGAGACTCGGTTAATGGTCCTTGAGCCCCACTCAGGGATCCAGTACACCTGGGGTAGATAGCTAGCAAAACTGGCACCAACTGTTCCCTTCCCTGCATCCGTGCCCCTGTGAAAGGGGGAGCCGATTTCTCCATCCCTTGAATCTAGGCTGGTATTCACACTGATCGATAGGATAGGATCCTGTGTTCGTTCTGAGCCAAGAGGCCTTCCATGTTTCTACTTGTTCTCTCGGAGTCAGCTCAAGCTAGCCAGCTGGATGATGAAAGGCCAGTCGCCCATGCACACCTATCGCTCAAGCCCACAGCCAGACATGTGAGAGAGACCGTTCCGGATCAGCCAAACCCGGCCTAGACTGTCAGCTGACCACCACGAGCCAGCCCACCCAGCATCAGCCAAGCCTGGCTCAGGTGAATAGAACTGTCAGCTGACCTGCTTGATGAGCAATAATAAACAGTTGTTGTTTGAAGCCATTCTGAGTTTGGGGGTGTTTATTACCCAGCAAGAGCCAACTGGCTCCACATTGCTTCCTCTTAGCTTCATTGGAACTCTACCAACCTTTCCTGGGATCTGATCTCAACTGGGCCTCATCCAGTGCCAGAGCTGGTGCTCCAAATCCCGTCCCCATCCTCCTTCACTGGCCTCAGGCAGCGCTCCCTCCTTGACCCTCATGCAGCCTCCCTCTCCCTGCCTTCTGCCTCCCTACCTCTTCCTCTGCCCATCCTCTCCCCTAGGATGGCTCTCACTCTGTGCCTCTCTGTGCTGATGTAGCTCCTTGGTTTAGCTTCTCTACCAGATTGGACCTTTGTCATGGGCAGGACCTGAGTTTCATCCCTGTCTCCCCCACAGTAGTGAAGTTCAGAGAGGGCTGTGAGTTGGAACCTGAGAATAATGAGGCTAGCGTTTACTGAGGGCCTGGCATGCACTTGACACGTTTCATCTCATTTCATGCTTACGGCATCTGTGCGTCGACATCTACCACCTTCCCCATTTTACAGAGGAGGAACCCAAGCACCTTACCTGCGTGCACAAAGGGACCAAGGTTTGAAACCAGGCAGCCAGGCTCCAGAGCCCATGTCCGTAACCATGAAGTCATAGGTAAGCCAGCGAGTCTCTGAGGGAGGACTGGGGAGCTGGAGGAGACAGGGAGCGTGCACACGAGGAGGGCGTGAGAGCACCGCAAGTGAACAACAGCCGACCGACGAAGGAGCACGGCACACCCGATACAAGAGAAAGCAAACGAGTGGCCGAGTCCGTGACCATCCCTGAACGAGTCCCTGCAGGGACGTCTCCTGTTGGGCTGTGCACACCTGTGCAGCCCGCAGAACCTCAGGCCACCAGGCCCGGCCACATTTTGCCGCTGAGGCTGCCTGTGCCGCAGGTTGCTTACTAGCTCATGGAGCTACAAACCCAGTTTCCCGAAATAGACCCAGATGCCACGCTGCACGGAGATACGGAGGCGACAGAGCCCCTCCAGATGTGGCGACGGGGGCTTCAGAGGCCCCTTATGATCAGCTGATGGATCTTGATGTTTCCTCTTACTGCCCCTGACCTTCAACAGGGCCTCCTCCTTCCCCACGTCTCCACCCCGGCATAAGGTTCAGCTCAAGAAGGCTGTATCAAGTCTCTGTCGTGGCTCCCTGGTCTCCGCTGTCCCCAGCAAGTCCGCCCACACCCCGATGATGCTTGGGCCTGCAGGGGATCGCTGTCACCTTTAGCATGGGGTCCAAGCTGATTAGCCAGCCTTTCAAAGGCCCTTGTTGTCTGACTCCACTCCCTCCTTTCAACCTCCCCTCTTTTCCCTCAGAGGGTGAAACATCCATCAGGCTTCAGAGGTCCGGAGCTCTCAGCATCCATCTCCAGTGTCCCCATTCTTTTATTTTTTTAAGTTTCTTTAATGTGTGTGTGTGTGTGAGAGAGAGAGAGAGAGAGAGAGAGAGCGCTAGGGAGGGGCAGAGAGGGAGAGAGAGAGAATTCCAAACAGCCTCCACACTGTCAGGATAGAGTCCAATGCGGGGCTCAAACAAACCCTGGGCTCATGACTTGAGCCGAAACCAAGGTTGGAGGCTCAACTGACTGAGCCATCCAGGTGCCCTGGACTCCCCTTTCTTACCTCACCTAAAACCCTATCCTCCTTCTGGGCCCTAGTTCCCTGTACCTGCTGCTGAAGCCATCATCCCAATTCAAGCTCATCGTCTCCCCACCGAGCCCCTCCGTGTTCTGGACGCATTCTTTGTAATTTCTGCCATACAGCTGTTTGTTAGAACACCTCGCCTTCTATACGAGGCTGGGGGCTTCTTCAGCGCTTATCTACGTTTGCATTCTAGTTCACTGATTGTTGTCGAATATTTACATCATCGGCTACAATGATCCCAGCCGCACCTGGTTTCATATCTTGGTTCTGGCGCTCACTGTGTGTCTTCTCCCGAGTCTCCCGTGGAGCTGCTGTGTAATCTTGGTGAATTCCAGACCCCCCTGCACCTTGGTTTTGTCCTCTGTGGAATGGGAATAATGACATACCCCCAATAGCACTGTTGTAAAAAATTTAGCGTAAAACAAGTGAAGTGCCTGGTTAGTGCCTGGTCTATACTGATGTTAGAATCACGGTTATTATGAAAACATCCAACCAGCTTCAATGTTTAAACACATTGACGGGTGACTAGGTCCCACGCCGGGTGCTGGCTTTGCATTCGTTATCTCGTTCAACACCGATGGCAACTCCACAAGGCAAGCACTGTTCTTCTCACTATGTGAACTTTACAGGCGTCCAGACTGAGTCACAGGGGTCTCAGTAACCCAGACAAGGTCACACAGCCTCAGTGGGCATCTGGCCATCACTTTGTAGACGAGGTCGAATTTGAAGGAAGAGATTTCTGCCCATGCTACTCCCACGTTACAGACGAGTTTCCCGTGGACACACACGTGTCTCTCAGACACCTTGAGTTGCTGGCTTGTGCCCTGCGGGAGTTCACTACTATTTCCCGAAAGATTGGCTCACTCCCTGGTTGGTTCATGGCTTCGAGATCCATGACAAAAGTGCTCATTGCAGGCAAGGACTAATTTCAGCGTGTATCGTAAGGCCAGGAGGTACTTGCATGTGTCTTGATCACTATTGTTTTTCAGAGTTGGTCACAGTTGGTTGAAAGGTGACATCCGTTTGTGATACTTGACTTTGAAGGCTCTTAGATCTGCAAGCTTTTCACAGGAAGGAAAGGGGGAGGTGACATTCACACGCTCACTGATTCATTTATTCATGCTACAAAAACGCGCCTGAGACATTAGTGGTGCTGAGAAGACACGGGGGTAATGGGGAGAAGGACCCTCCTTCAGTGAATGCAGACTTGTGAGCAGGAGCGACATAAAACACAGCAGATTTAACTCCAGGGTCGTCCTAACATTGTGTCAGAAATCGAAAGTAGCTTCTGTTCCTGGGTTAGGTAATAATGTCCTAATCCTAAAATACCTCGCGGTGAAAAAAAAATGTGCATTTGTTCATTTATTCACTTACGTGTTCATTTGCTTCCTCAGCACCTGCTCTGTGCAAGGCTTTGTCTTGAACAAGAAGATCCTGTGAACCCCGCTCTCAGGGGTGGGCGGGGGGTGAGGAGAGATGTGCCAGGGGACGGCCCAGGGATGTGTGAGCACCCACGGGATGACTGAGGCTGGATAGTCCAGAAGGCTTCTTGTAGCAGGGGAACCCCCAGGGGGAGGGAGTATAGAAAACTACAGAGAACTGAGCTCGAGGGCCAGGAGGATGAGCGTGGGAACAGGGCCCCGAAGCAGCCTTCCCTGCCTTCCGAAGCTGGAAATGGAGGTCAGCGGGGGCACTGCAACGCACACCATCTCTGCTTTCTATAATGACGCTACAGGTGACTGTTCCAAGAGACTGACCCCTCTTGGAAGCCAGACATGAGAGCACTTGCACAAGAAAGGTACTTTACCCAAATAATATTTGTAGTCAACAAACTCTAAAACCAGGATGGTCTTGGTTAGCATTTTCCAGAACGCATGTGGTGGCCTCTCGCCTTCAGCCTTCAGCCTTCAGCCAAGGGGTGTTGTTGGTGATGTTGGAGGACCAGCCACCCTTGGTGTGGTGGCTTTGGAAAAAATGTTCTGGAAGCAGTATCTTCTCCTTTGGCCCCTTAGGCCGGGAGACAGGACTGTGGCCGCAGGCTTGCCCTAGCTTCTACATCTGCTGTTTTGTTTTTTGGTTTTTTTTGTTTTTCTCTCCATCTACCCCGTGTTAGCTCCAGCTTGGTTCACTTGATGTTCCACTGGGTGGCCAGATGCTCATCATATTTGAAGACATTCTGCCCTGTTTGCTAGGAACAGTCATAAGAACCTTTTTCTTTCTGAGTTCATACTTATTAAGCCTTATAACCATTACATTTTTGGCTTATTGGTCCTTTTTTTTCCTGATTACAAAATTAATGCATGCTTGTTGTAGGAAATTCAGAAAATGCAACATTTAAAAACAACAACAACAACCCACCAATCTCCAAGGCATTCACAGCCTTGAGAACACCACTGTCGACGCATTATAGCCATTATTTTTAAGCACTGCATAATATTTCATCATGTTAAAACCATAATTTACTTAGCGCCCTAACAGCACAAAGGTTATTTCTGATCGTTGATTTACAACAAGCCTACAGAAAACAACTTCATTCTGTAATTTTTTCACACTGATATTAAGGAGAGATCCATTCAGGCTACAGACTGTGGTACGGAAAATAATTCCAATACAGCCCGTGAGTTATCAGCGGGGCTCGTGGCTTCTCTTTCCCACAGAGCATTCTTTCCATAATGAAAGGGAGAGAGAAGGAAGGAAGGGAGATAGCAGAGAAGGAGGGAGAAAGAGGAGAGGGAGGGGAAGGGGGAGGTGTAGGGGTGGAGAAAGGGGAAGGGAGGCAGACAGGGGAGGGGAAAGGAGGGAAAAGCAGGATGAATGAAGGGCTGAGCTGTGGGCTGGTGATTAACATCCCAGCTCTGGGCTGGACGGACTGGAATAGAATCCTTGCTCTGGCACTAATTGGCTGAGGATCCTGGTCGCTGACGGACCCTTCTAGACTCCAGAACTCTCTGTGTGAGGTGGGAGAAGACCAGTGTCTACATTTTAAAGGGTTGTCGTGGGAGGCAGTGAGATAATGCAGAGGACCGGGCCTGGGGCATGGTCCAGGGCGGGGAGGACATTCACTCTTCTGGTGGAGGACGACCTCCTGACAGCCAGGAGGGCTTGCCTCTCTGCCCCACTCCGTGCTGCAAGGCCAGGACCTGGCTCAGGCAGGAGACAAGCCAGGTGCCCCACTCACTCCCCCTTAGTGTAGCCTTTGAGCCAGGTTGCCCACGTAAGACGTTGGGGTGTCTCCTGAACAATCTGGGCCTCAGTTTTCTCCTCCCTAAAATGGGATTGCTGCGGGGATGTGCTCAAGTTAATTTGGACATTGGCTGGGCGACGTCCTTCGGAGGAGAACTCCGTGCAAACGGAAGGCATGTGGTAAAAAGGGTGGCCGTGTGGGGTCTGACGCCGGCCAGGTCCTTTCCAAGCCTGGCTTCCTTGCTCTGGAAGCAGGCACTTTGTTACCTGTGGGAGAATGAAGTGGGATGTCATGTGGTCCGGCAGCCTGAAGACAGGGCTCTGGGAACTGCTACCCTTTTCTGCCTGCCCCTCAACCCGGGGTGCACAGGATCTTGCCAGGGGGGCTCGGCGAGCCATCTGGTTCTGCACTTGCTGCTGAGAAGGGCCTGGGTCTTTCCAGCCTCCTCTGTCCTTCTGCATCCTGGTAAATTGCTACAGGGGTCTACGAAGAGGATTGCGGACCCCTCCATGCAGCAGGACATGGTCTCGGGGCTCCTCTGATGGAGAGACCACGAATGGACACGGCCTCGTCCCCGGCGTGCTCTGGGTGGATGGTGGCCCGCCCCTGGCCATCTTCCGCGGGAGTTTGGAGCTGGTTGTGAACATGGCATCGGTCCCTGGGAGAGGAGGCGGGAGGCTGGCTGCTTCCCCACATCTGGCCTTCCCTTCCCTGCTGCACTCTGGGGAGGAAATCACCTTTCTTTCAAGGTGCATTAACTTTTACTACATAAGACCTGACGGGTCCTCGGGGTGGCCTGTAGCCAGGCCCAGGCAGAAGGAGGCGGAGGGGTCATCCCTGGCAGCTGCAGAGACAGAGCCTTTGTCTCTGGGTGGGAGAGGCTGGGCAGCTGCGGGGAGGTTGGGGTGGCCCATTGAATATGGGGGGAGGGGCTGGTGGGAGGCAGGTGGCTCCGCCTGGGAATCCTTTTCCTCCCTTCTGGGAGTGGGCGGGGTCAGGGCTGGGAATGCTCTTCAGGGAGGAAAATGGGACATGACACTGAAGGCAGGTGGTGGGGCTCCTGGGGACAGCCCAGCCTTGCTCAGCTGCAGGCAGGCATCCTAGGACCCCACCAAGCAGCAGCCCCTGGGTGGGGGTGGGAGAGAGCTGGAAACAGGGAGAAATGGGAAACTGCCATTTATTCATCACTTGTGCTGAAACTTTCATCACGCTGCATGTTTCAATGCACTCTTAAAGCTTAGTCCTTGGAAAACTCTGTAAAGTAGATCTAAACCCCGTTTTATCAGGCGAGAAAGCACAGCTCTGAAAGGTTTCATAACAATTGCAACCCCCTCCCCACTCGTGCTGTTCCCCCCGCCCCCCGCCAAACGTTGCCCAGTTAGTCACAGGGAGAATTAGAGTTCAAATCGAGGGTTCCAGATAGCACCCTAGCATCAAGTGCAAGTCTTCTCCAGAAGATTAGCGAGATCTGCCTGCTGCAAAGCCATCGTTTTGTCCCCAGTTCACCCTTGTGGGCTTCTGGGAGTTTCTCTGGAGCTACAGCCCTCACTCTGCCCTGTGTCAGGTGTTTGACCTGTGTCTGCTCCCTCCTTAGTCAGGAGAATCCAGAGCTCTGCCTGTCCACAGGGTTGCTGGAAAAGCACTCAGGCCGGAGTACAGCAAGCACTTAGCAGGGTGCCCTTTGCTCAGGGAACCCCCATTCAAAGGCATTTCTTCCTTATATCTGTTGCAGGATGGGCTTTCGGGAAGTGACTCGAAGATCGTTAGTGGGGAGAGGAGGAGACACGAGTGGGAAGAGGGGAAGGGCCAGCCACCACGTGGATTCCAGAACAACTGTGGCTCTGGAGCCAGCGAGGCCTGTGGAGTTGTCTTGTCGGCCGCTGGGTAGCAGTCAGCCCAAGAAAGCTGGAGCTTTGGGCGACATGGCTCTTGGCAGCTGAGGCCATTCTGGAAGGGCTCACAACACGTCCAGAAGCTGGAGAATGTCACCTACAGGCACGTAGGTGGGGCATCCCAGGGTCTGCCACACCTGGTCGCCATGCCCAGGCCCCAGTCCCTCTCCTGATTGGCCTTTGGCTCTCTCACTGACCTCACTGCTGAACTCCTCCATCCCCCTGGAACTCTGCCTCCAGGGTACCCAAGTGAAAACAGATGCTCCCTGTGACTTCCAAGCCACCTTCCTGCTCTTCGTCCCTCCACCTGTGCATGTGGCCCTGAGGCCCTGGAGACCCTGACTGTGCACTGGCACACAACCCACCCCCATCGGGGTCCACAGCCTGGCGAGCATCCCCACCTGGGTCTTGCCTCAAGGGCTCCGCATTCCCTTGCCTTCCCGCCAACTCATGACCCAGGTGTCCCCCTGCCATCCCAGCCTCCTTGTTTAGATAAAGAACATGTTGAAAGGTCTGAGTAGAGCTACCCTATGGGTCCACACTTTGTTCTAGGCCTAGCAAAGACATAAACACCATGAGCGATTTTTAGTTCTTCTATCCTAGGGCTCCATTTGCTTCAACGGAAGTCACCTCCTCCTGGGCAGACGGCCTCCGTGAAAATGTGTGTAATCGGGAAGAACGGGGCAAGAGCTGAGCAGAGACACAGAAACTAATGTAACTTGAAATGAAGAACATTCAGGGCCCCACTCGCACAATGATGCCCCGGAGCAAGATGCTGTTGATGGTGGTAATAAGACCCAGCATGGAGACAGGGAGGGTGCCTCCTTGGCAGGTGTTCTCTCAGGTAGAAAAGCAAAGCCTGGGCCTCTTTAAGGAGCAGGCCCAGGCTGTTGAGAATTTTGTGCAACCCAGAGTTGTCTTGAAAAGACAAGAGCTGCACAGGCTCTGTGTTGACCATTCTCCATGGGCCCCTCGTTTTGCTTGGTCATCGCACCCCTGGTCTGGTCCAAGCAGTGTCAACCCTTATCTTGCCTCTGATGGTGGCCTGTCGTTTTCTCAACTCTTAGATCCCACTGCATCCAAGCGGGGTTGTCTGCAGCCCCAGACGATCCTGCCTGCATCCACACTGCTTGCATCTACACGATCCTGCTCTACTCAGCTCAGCCTTCAGGACTGTCCCTGTGGTATGTGGTTTGTTCTTTCCCGTGGCAGCCAATGGGGCACGTCCCTGTTCTCCCCGGCTCCTGAGACTGGGCTCCACGAGCTCTCTGTTCTCTTCTCTCCTTTCCCGATGTCTCTCCCGACTTTTGGCTTTCACTGGCAGCTTCTCCCTCTTCCAGGTTTATCACAGAAGAAGTACAGGGGAGTATAAAGTCTGAGTGGCTGGAGACTGGGCCGAGAGGCTGAAGCAAATGGCTGAAAACCCCAGCCGTTTGGGCCTTTTGGCATTACCTACAGGATGATCCCAATTCTCTTCCAGTCTTAACATTTTACAAATCTGCCTTTATGCTTAATTAGGAAATAACCAACTCATCAACGTAGCGTCTGTTCTCAGTTCCATTCTGGGATGGAATTGTAGGTTAGGGTACAGCTCAAATCTTCTGGAGTCTACAAAAAGGACAAAACGTAGTCTACATCTACAAGTTGATCTGCTAACAGCTCCTAATGCAAATGGAGGGCGTCTATGGTAATATGCTATTAGCTGGAGTGAGATTAATCATGTCAACTTGAATTTCACCTATTTCCTAGGACTGGAGGACATTAACCATGGCCACTCACTTGTATTTGGCTGCGTGCCTTCCTTCTATGCAAAAATCTATAAGACTAATCCAACTGGCAAAGAAAGTTTTGTGCTAATAAGGTTGCTAATGGAGCTTAGGACTAGGGTTTAAATAACTAACATTGAATGCAGAAAAGAAACATTTAAATTATTTAACAGGGCATGAAAAGGAATTCCAAAGTATTTCTACAGAAGCAATCCCAATGGGTATAATTTTGGTCCCCAAATTTTATTCTTATTCTTTGAAGATGATGGCCTGAACTTCTTATTTCATTGGATTAAAGGAATTGAAAATCTCAGGGGCAGTGGTAAGAAGACGTGCTAATTTAGAGGCCAGCAGGGGAGGCTGTATCCCCGCAAAGGGAGGCATTCAGGGGGAGATGCGGGGGTCCCAAAGAAGAGATGCAAGAATTGAGATGCAGAAATATGCGTCTTGGGACAATTCTTGGGTGCTTATAAATAATCATGACATTCGCATCCCAGCAGTGTTTTATAATTCATGGCGTAGTTTCTCACAAATCTTTCTTCTCCTCCGTGACTCGTCAGAACCCTCTCCAGAAGTTGTTCTTATTCCTGTTTTTCCAGACAAGGAAACCGAGGCTCAGAAAAACTGTGGGCTAGCTGGACAGGGAACCCAAATGCCACCCCACTGTGTTCCAAGGCACGGAGACGTCGGGGTCACCTCTACAGTTCCGGCCCTGGGAGCCATCCTTTCCAGAAAGGCACAGGAAGAAGGGAGACACTCTCCAGGGATGCCCTTGGTTCTTTTTTTTCAGCCCTTAGCACTTTGGTGTGTTGCTAGGTCGTTGAGACACGTGCTCACTAGTCCTGCAAACGGAGTGGACCTTGATGCAAGTCTAGGAGCGAGGAATCACTGCTTGGAATGTGCCCCACGCAGGGCACATGTGTCTTCACTTCTGGGCACTTCTGCATTGGGGTTTGGGCTGTTTGGGGGTCTGGCCCTGGGGAAGTTCTTGCTTGTGCTTTTGAGATTGAGACGCTTTGTTCAGGGGGCTTCCCTCACTTGCAGAGTCAGCTTCCTCTGAAGCCATCTCAAAGGAGGTACTTTCCGTACCCCCACGGAAGACCCAGGGATTCACCCCAGTGGAAAGTTTGGCAGAGCGACGTGTTGATACAGGCTTACCTGAACTCTTCCGTGGTTTATAATTTCATAAGCAAAGCTTTTCCTTTTTAGGCGAACTCTACCTGCCGTTGGCCAAGCAGATCTTCGGGAGGCTTATTTTGTAAGTGACCAAAAGCAATTCTTAAAAATTGTTTTGATAACTTCCAGGAAATCCTGTGTTGGACTGGGCACTATAGAGTGTACATCCCAATTGAATCCCAAATTTAAAGCGCTTGACAAAGTGCGTTTTTGTTTCTATTGAATATGGAACGTTGGCATCATATATGTGAAGCCTGTTTTTAATTGCACATCGAATGCCACAATTCTTTCTCCGTACAACAAAGGAGAGTAATCAGCTGGGGATTCCAAAACATATGTTCTCCTACGTGTTAACGTTGTGTCTTACTCTAGTGGTAAGTACCTAATAGACCAATCCACCAAAGCAGGGGCTGAATTCAAGGGGAAGAAAAACAAATGTATTTGTAAATATAAAAGAGATAGTTATTAGACATGATTTAATTGATGTTTTGGGAATTTAGGTTTTAAAATCCTTTCACAGAGGCAATTGAGCAATTCACTAAAAAAGAGAAATTTGGAATCATAAAATCAAACACAGTAAAGGGTCATAGGCTAAATGATGTGAAGATTATGTCACTTTACCCGAAACGTTACTTTAAAAATTCATCTCAATGTGAAAATTATTTTGTGCTCTGTATCTATTTATGCATGGGATAATGATCATCACAGGGAATTTGGTAACATCTTTAACCTGGAGTCACAATCCGTATTACTTCTAAAGTGCAGGATCTCAAAAGGTAGATTCCCTTGTTGGAATGTTCGGGAAAGCTTGTGCCAAGAAATATGGGCCAGCCCGGTGCTTAGGGCAAATATCCTCCCACGGGTCTCTGACTGTCCTATTGATACTGAGTTCCTTATTCTTACTCTGGTAACTATTCAGGATCATGTCTATTATTTGGCAATGGCACATTGCCGAATCTGAATGATGTTCAGTTTGGTTGGCTAACATTTAATCCCTTCCAGCTTATTTTTAAAAAAGGTTACCAGGGCGCCTGGGTGGCTCGGTCGGTTAAGCGTCCGACTTCGGCTCAGGTCATGATCTTGTGGTTCGTGAGTTCGTGAGTAAGCCCCATGTCGGGCTCTGTGCTGACAGCTCAGAGCCTGGAGCCTGTTTCGGATTCTGTGTCTCCCTCTCTCTCTCTAACCCTCCCCCATTCATGCTCTGTCTCTCTCTGTCTCAAAAATAAATAAATGTTAAAAAAAAAAATTAAAAAAAAAAAAAAAAAGGTTACCATCCAGATCCCATGGATGACCACCCAATGCCTATCTCCATCCGGCACCTTTCTGGACTCATTTTTGGCCCACCACGTTTTCTACCCTACCCTCTAACCACATGGAGTCTCCCAGTAGCCCTGCTTGTTTCACGCCCTTTGTATGTCTCTCTGTTTCTATCCACTCCTCCCAACCCCGGCCCCCGTGCTGTGTGGTCCCTTCCCTCCACTTGCAATTCCGCAATTCTTTTCCTTCTCCTCTTGCTGAAGATCTAGCTCATGTGGCTTTTCCAGGTTGGAGTGAGTTCTCTGTGCCTCCTTGTCCACGCTTCCCTTTTTGCTACTTGTTTCTATTTTCTTATCTCTGATCTCCACGCACTGTGATTTTCATGGAGACAGTGACTAATGAAGACACTTCTTGGTCTGTTTTATTTTCTGGTTTTCTGTTCTGTTTTCTTCTGTCAGGAGGAAACCACATGAGATACATTCAACAAGCCCAGGAATGTGGAATGTGGTGGCCCCAGGACCACAGGCTGTAGGTGGGATGTAACAGCACTGTGTTGCTGTGCATCCTGTCCAATCCAAGACCCGAAGAGGCAGAAATGTGATCAAGAGTGAAATCAACAGAGTCATGGAAGATCCCAAGTATCTCGAGTAAGGTTGGTGCCTGAGACTTGGTTAAAGCGGGACCCCAAGAAGTAAACTTGAGAAAGGGTAAAGGTGACAGGGATGGGAGAGAAAGTAACTTGGTTATTTTTTCCCAGGGACAACTTCCCATCTGTGGCTTCCTGTGCTTCAGGGGGTGCAAGCTTTGGGATGTCTGGAATTATAAAGGTGCTGCATGATTCTAATAGCTTGTGTCTGACCTCCATGGATATTTCCTTAAGACCAAATTCATGTTTTTTTCATTCACTTGTTCAGTCATTCATCCACTCACTCGTATATTCCACAAAGGTGTTTCAGACGTGATCGCCAGGCTGGATGGGGGAAGAAGAAGATGGGGCTTCATCCTCATGGATCTCAATCTTGTGGTTGAGACTGACAATGGCCTGGTGACAGGATGGGGTCCTGGGGGCCACAGAGGAGGGCCTCCAACCTGCTCTGGAGATGCAGGGGCCTGGGAAACCTTCCAGAAGGGATGGAGTTTCAGCTGAGTCTTAAACAAACAGGATGGGCATGAACTGAGCATGCTGTAGGAGTTGTGCACTGCACACAGAAAGACAGCACACAGGAAGACTCCAGGGAAGGAGCCTGCCTACCTGGATGTCAGCTGCCTTTGCGGCAGGGGCTGAAGGCGAGGTTGGGCATGAGAGCAGAGGCACCACAATGGAAGGCCAAGTCAAGGGAGCTTTTTGTCCAGCAAGTACTGAGGGAACAGGAATGGGAGCATTGGGGTGAGCTGTCTGTTTGGGAAAGATCCTTCCAGCAGCTACATGGTACAGGGAGAGCCACTATCCACAGAATGATAAGTAGCCCTTCTGATGGTGAGAGTGCTTTACAATTGTGACTCAGGAAGCCCACTGCCTGGTGTGCTAATGGACCCGATGAGCAGGGAGTCTGGGATTTGGCACACAGGACGATGCACACCTGCCCAAAGGCAAGACACAGAGGAGGTTAGGAATTTCTGAGCAGAGTTCCAGAAGCAAAACCCACCAACCTCTGGTGGGTATTTCCCAATCTGAGACAACTGTATCTTTACTAGAGTAAGTTGGCATGGGCAGCCTGTCCCGAATCGAGGCCTGCCTCACCTTCCCTAAGTCATGTTTCCAGAGACTGAAAGGGAGGAGCTTACTTGCAGGGCAGCTGGGTGAGATGGAAAGGGTTGCCTCGTGAAGACGTGACTTCCACCCTTGGAGGTCTTCAGGGGGCCATTGTGTGATGACAGAGCACACACGTACGTGTGTGATAAATTGACAGGCAGAGGGAAAGAGCATGTGGGCAGCTCTCCACACAGGGGAACTGGGAAGACTGTTTTGAACATTTTTAAGGTTAAAAAGTAATAATGATTACATAAATGAAAGAAGAAAGAAACATAGAATAAATGTCGGCCTATATTTAGTCTGAACATATAAGCACATACTTGTACGTGTTTTAATTGAATGAATGTATATCTACATGTTAATGTAATATATAATGTATAATTTATGTGTTTAGAGATACAGATAGATAAATAAAGATTATATACATATACTTACATATATATAAATATATCAGTGTTAAATTGGGCTTCCCACTCTTACATATTTTCATTTACATTGCTTTTTACACTTAATAATATAACATAGACTTCTTTCTACGTCAGTGGCCATGAAGCACACTTTTTAATGGCAGCAAAGAATTTTCTTGGTTTGGATTGAATTAACCATTCTCCAGCTTTCTAAGTTTTGCTACTTGACAAACATTGCTGATGCTATCATCCAAATACATATTTTATGTTCCATGAGTTTGTGACAAGTTGCATATTATTTTTATGTGTACTTGTTCAAATGTATGATTATCTGTAGAGTCCTAAAAATATACTTGCTGGCTCAAAAGACCGCATCTTTTTAATTGTTATAGAAAAGCCAAATGACTTTCTCAAAATTGTATCAGTTTTTACTGCAATCAATTTTGGTCAAAAACGCCAGCTTTTTCCACCACGTTTGCCAAATACATTTTTTTTTTTTTAATTTTGTTTGAGAGAGAAAGAGAGAGAGAGAGAGAGGGAGGGAGGGAGAGAGAAAGCGAGCAGGGGAGAGGCAGAGGGAGAAAAAAAAGAGAATCTTAAGCAGGCTCCATGATCCGCACAGAGCCCGGTGTGGGGCTCAATCTCACGACCCTGGGATCACGACTTGAGCCACAATCAAGAGTTGGACGCTCAACCAACCGAGCCACTCAGGTGCCCCAATTACATTTTAAAAAATGGCTTACCAATCAGGGCAATTGTATCTCGATTTAAAAAATTTCCACTCCTCTGCTTAATAGTAAGCCTCTCTACCTTTTTGTGGATTTATTAGTTATTTCTGTTTCTTTTTCCTGGATTAACTTCGAACTTGAGAACGTTTTCGTCTTTTCTCTCACTTGTCCCTTTCTTGTTAACTCTGTATGTGTGTATAAAGAGTTCCTACAATTTACCTAGATATTAATGTGGCAAACATAATCTATTGAGACAATAACTCTTTTGTTTTTCTTACCTAGAGGTTCTCTGTAAGGAAATGACAGGTATTTCCCCAAATCCTGCGCCTACCCCCGCCCCTCCTTCCACCAGGCAGAATGCCAGGTTCTGCTCTTGGCGTCCAGGCTCTCCCTAATCCTATGGCTAGGAGGCCTGGGGAGGAAACCATGCCAGGTGGTGGGTGCCCTCCCTAAACAGGTCTTTGATTTCTATGCCTGGGCCCACTGAGGCAATTAAGCTGGATTTGTCTGATGGGGCAGGGGATCAAAGGTTTGATGTTTTGAGAACTGAAGAGGAGAAAAGCTCAACTTGAGAAGGAAAAGGAAAATTCCCCCAGGACGGGGTTACAGGCACCTCTGTGGTGAGAACGTGAGCTGGAGAAAAAGCAGCCTCTCTGATGTGGGAAGACCTGGTGGGGGAAGGATGCCAGCCTTGGAGCCAGTGAGGCCTGAGTCCTTGCGTGGTCCAGCAGGAGGGCGAGAGCCAGAGGTCCCCTGCCATGGGACTGGACCACGCAGACTGGCTGGAGACTGGGCTGCGGCACCCGACCCGCACGGATGCCTAGACCTCTGTCTCCCAGGGCCACGCTCATGTTCCATAAAAGTAACACGGAGGGGATAGTCACGTTGGGTTCCCGTCAGCCTTGCCGGATGAAAACTTGAGCTTCGTTCATTTTGAATTAGTCACACAAAAAGGTGACATGGCCAAGACCACAGAGCATGTCAGAGAGCAGAGATTGTAACAGAGGCTGGGACCAGGGAGGCTGGGTTGAGTTCTGCTTCCTCTGCCCGTTTGTACGACCCTGGGTAAGTTCCTTCTCTGGTCTGTCTTTCCATTTCCACATCCAGGCGATGGGGGCAATAACAGTATTTACCTCTCGGGGTTGTGTTTCATCAGCTTTCATAAAGCCCCTATCAGTGTCCAGAATTTGCCGTTAATGCTATCAATCTGACGACATGTTGCAAAGATGTTCCCCATTCTTCAAGAGATTTTTATGGTGAATTCTGTCATCCAGAAGGGTAGTAGTTAGTATTAACAGCATAGCAGTGGCAACAGGAGTAGCAGTTTAGTGGTAGAGTATGATGGTACTATTGTCACAGTAGTGATAACAGAGTATTTAGGTTTTACATCCTTCTTAGAAAGACCCTCCCCACCTCTCCGTGGAATAGTTAGGCAGGTGTTGCTCTCTGTTCTTCTTTGACGCTTAGATTCCTATTCCGACTTTAGATACCCTTCCGATTTAATCTCCTGACATTCCTGCCTTCAGGGGCCATATACACAAGCCAAGTGGCTCCCTTCAGCTTCTAGAACACACCAAGCCCTTTCCTGTTTTTGGCCTTTTCCACCCTGCACTTCAACTAAAATTCCTTCTCTGGGAGATACGTGTAATTAAGTGCCACCCCTCCCCCCTTCTTTGTCACAGAAACGTGTTTGTTCCCTTCCTAGCGCTTCTCACAATTGTCCTGATATCTTCATTACTTTCTCTGTTGTCTAGCTCCCGACCGAAAGAGCCATTAATTCGGGGGCGTGGGCCTCTTTATGGGACCATTCACCACTCTGTACCCCGGTGCCTAGCGAGGCGTCGACACATAGATGTTGAATAAATATTTCTAAAGTGAATGAGCAAATCCTTCTATACTTTATTTTGGGCTCTATTAAGAGGAACGCATTTAATTACTTCTTTTCTCCAAATAGATAACAAATGCCTTCATTCTTTGGAGAAGGCTTCCTTCTTCCATTGATTTGAAATGTTCTCCTCTTTATGCATTTTATTCCTAGACACATGTGGGATTCACTAGTTCTGAGCTCTCTTCTCTTTCATTTCTTCAAGCTTGTCTTCTTGGTACTTTTAATTACTACAGCTTTATAGCCATGTTTATGCCATGGGCAGGGTAGCCTATTCCTCCCATTATTCTTAATTAAAATTTTTTTCTTTGACTATTCCTGTACATTCTCTTTCTGATGAATTTTAGTGCTATCTTGTCAAGTTCCATGAAAGGTTCCATTGGGATTTTCATTGAGATTGTATTACTTTTGTAGATTAAATTGGAGAGTCCTGACATCTTTACACTATTTAGTCTTCTAATCAGGAGACTTTCTCTCCATTTACACACATCTCTCTCTCTCTCTCTCTCTCTCTCTCAACAATCCGGACAACTCCCTGATTTTTTACATATAATTCTTGGACATTTCATGTTGGTTTTATTCTGAGATTTTTAACATAATTTTTACACTGTGAATGGGAAATTTTTTTATGTTACTATAGATTTTCCACTTTATAGTAATGCCAATTTAACAATCCATGACCCTATATTTTTGTGACACTGGGACTTTATGATTGAGATCATAGTTATACTAATGACAAATCCTAATAACCATCCATCACCAAATGTGTATTATGTGACATGGGCCATCCAAGAGATTGTCCATGGATCTGTATCTTGTTTAATTATCACAAAGTTGGCAGATTTGCCTTCCCTGTGTTACGATACAGAAGCTAAGGCATCTGTACAGACTCACAGAGCCAGTGGTGGCCAGTGTTCAACACACATAGATCTGTCTGAGGCTGGATCCAGCCTTGTTCGTCTCATCCATACTTCCCAGCTGATAAGCACCGTTAAAGACAGGTATTTCATTAGAACATATACACTGATATCAGCGATTTTACTCATCGATTTTCAGAAGTTAGTGGAATTGGAGTGGATCTTCAAGTGCGTCCAGTCCAACCTCAGGGCCTAGGGATTCTACCCACTTAGTGGCCCCTATCATGGAAGATTCAGCTACTGTGCACACACCTCCAATATGGGAAGCTCAAGGCTTCACGTGGCAGCTCCATGAATCTTTTGTCACCTCTGACTTTCAGAGCACCCCTTCCTGGGTTGAGTAAAACCTGTCTCCCTCTGATCTCTGCTCCATGCCATGAGATCCCAATCCTCCCTGTGCCCTTCGGAGCTGGAATTTTCTCATGGGATCTTTCTCTGGAGGCTTGAAGCTGAATGAGGACAAAGACTTTGTGTTCTATCTTCCACTGAATCCCCAGTGCAGAGTTTCATGCTTACCATGGGGGAAAGTTTTTGATAACTACTTGTAGAATGGGTTGATGAACTGATTTCATTGACTTACTCAGGATAAGCCTGTTCTCACTTCCTCATGGTGTTTTCTTAGGTCTTGAGATAATTTGTCATTAGGCCCCTTTAAGCTGGCTGAACAGTCTTGTTCAATCAATGATCCCCCTACGGAGGTGATTAAAGAATCCCCTTTCCCCAGCCACATTCCTCTGGCCATGTTCCATTTTGCCTGTGTCTCTATTAGTGCGTGATGTCCTGGATCACCCCATTTCTCCAGCTGTCATCAGAGTGGGCCAGGGAGAGCAGTCCCGAAAACCTCCATCAAGTCCTATCCCTTCTTCTGTGACAATTGTGGTTTTCAACTTTCTCCACTATGACCTCTGGCCCAAATATAGTATTTATTTTATTTCACTCCAACTCATGTTAAAAATATCACCGACCTTGTACAACTGGGGCTAAGGCCAGTGATTTCCCTTATCCAGTACAAAGAGTCTGACTCATTAGGAAATGTGTAATTGGATGGGACATTACCTATTGGTTCATTTAACGCATGTTCCGAGACATGTGTTCTTTGGGAGAATTGTTGGGCCAATCCTCCACTCAGAAATCCTGCAGCAGGGGCTTGATGTTCCTTAAAGATAATAATAGTAAAAACAAAGGCAGGATTCATATCTCTCAATTTTGTTTGTTGGTTCTTGATCTCCCTTGGATGTGAAGGCTGAGGGGGCTGGACTCAGATGTATCAGAGCAGTGTGGGGCTGGGGGAAGAGGGCAGGGCTTGGCCCAGAGCAACAGTCATGCCTACCTCCATTTGGCTCAGAACCCCCAGGACAAAGCCAACACTGTGCAGAGGTCAGGCCCCTGTGGATGAAAGGCCCTGCCTTGCATAGTGGGAAAGGGCCCAGAGGGGAGTGTGTGGGGGGGGGGGAGGTGTGGGGATGCAGAGAAGGAGCAGGGAGACAGGCAAGGCTGACACCATGAATGGAGGCAGAACACAAGCTCAGAGACAGAGAAAAAGGAGGGAGGCCACACAGAGGCAGACGGGCACTGGGGGACCCAGGGGGGAGATGAAGGAGAAGGAAGGGGAAAGTGAGAGGGGACAGGCAGGGGGTGCATATGCAGGTGGAGGTGTGGTGAACGGAAGGAGGCCAGTAGGACTTGGAAAGGGAAGGAGGATGGGATGGAGAAATGGCAGGAGGGTGGGGCCACATCCTGCCTTGTCCCTGCCTTGGTGTGGCTGTTGCCTAGGGTTCCCGCCTCGCACTGGGCCCTGGGCAGTTCAATCCAGATCCAGGGGCGCAGTGGGGGTGGACCCGCCTGCCCTCCTCTTGGCCCACTGTGGCAAGCAAGGGTGCTGAGGGCATCTGCTGCCTCCTGAGGGCCTAGAGAGTCAAGGCACCCAGCAGCTCTCTGGGTGAAATGGCAGGAAAGACCTGTTTGATTTGTACCACGCTGGCCCGGTCTGTGATGTTAATTGGAGGTTAATTGAAGACACAGGAGAAGAGTGTCATGTGCCCCTAAAATGAATGTGAACACAGAGTGAGAAGCCACTCAGAGGCAGGTTGAAAACTCTGGAGAGCTGGCCCTCGGCGGGTTTCTGGTGAAGTGAGTGAATGACTATAAGGCAGAACAGTGCCCATTTGGAGATTATGGCACAACTAGGTCCCTTCCCTGTCTCTCTCCCTTTCTCTCTCCTTGGGCCTGGTGTGTTTATCACATTTCCAACGTAATGCAGGAAGATTGGCCAAGGTTAATGAGAGCACCCGATGGAAGCTTCCCACAGCTCAAATCTGAATATTGCCTACAGCCGACTGCAGAGGCAGCAGAAAACAGGGTCTTGCCAAGTCCATCCTTGTGCTTCGGACTCAGAGCCAGAAACCTGCTCACCTCCAGCAACCGAAGACACTAGAATGAGAAACAGCACAGCTTTGAAAACCAGCACGGGCCCTCAGCTCCGCTTTCACCATTCCCCTCACCCCGTCTTTAACCATGTCAACTCTTGGGCAACTCGAAAACATGAAAAGGCTTTAGGACACCTCATGGAATATGGTCTACATTAGCCCACAGCTGGTAGCAGTTATAGCAAAATTAGAAAACATTGAAGCAAAATCGCCATCTTTTTTTTTTAGCTTAAAACTCTTCAAATTCAAGGCTGTGAGCACTTGGGATGAGTGGGGTGGAGAGAAATGGGGGAAACGGTGACCTTGTCCTTTGAGTCAGGCTGAGCTCCTGGCTGCAATGACCCACACTCGAGGATAGATGACCCCGTCCTGGTCTTCCCTGAGCAAAGATGCGGTGGAGGAAATGCCTTGGGACCGCTGAAAATAGAACAGATGACCCAAATCAGCTTCGCTGAAGGTGAAAATGTTCACTACTCCTTCATCCTTCTAATTTATTTCTTTGCAATGAAGAGTTTTGTTGAGAGAATTTCAGATTCAAAAACAGCTATGAAAAACAATACAAAGGAAGGCACTGTAGACTTTACCCTGTTCCCCACCCCACACACTCATGGCAATAGTTTATGAAGCTATCATATAGTATCACAGCCAAAGTATTGGCATTGATGGAGTCCACCAGTCTTGTAGTCTTGCGTGTATTTAATTCTTTACAATTTTATTACGGGTGTCACCAGCACCACAAGGATCGCTGTAGTTGACTTTTATAACCAACACCCACCTCCCTTGTGCTTCCATCTGCCCAGTCTCTAAGCCCTGGTCCTCACTAAAAGCTTTTCCTCTCGATACTTTTGTGATTTTAAGAATGCTGTACAGATGGTCTCCAACCTATGGGGGTTAAACTTCTGATTTTCTGACTTTACGATGCTGCGCAAGTGATACATGTAGTAGAAACTGTACTTCGAATTTTGCATTTTGATCTTCTCCCCGGGCTAGTGACAGGCAGTGCAACCTCTCTTGTGATGCTGGACCGTGGCAGCGAGGGCCAGCTCCCACTCTGCCACACGATAATGAGGGTCACCAACCTACACCGTCACTTTCAGTACTGTATTCAATAAATTACACGAGAAAGTCAACACTTTATTATAAAATAGGCTTTCTGCTGGATGATTCTGCCAGGTCGTAGGCTGATGTAAATGTTCTGAGCAAGTTTAAGGTATGCCAGGGTAAGCTAGGGTGTTTGGTAGGTTAGGCGTAATAAATTCATTTTCAACCTACAGTATTTTCATTTTACAGTAGGTTAGAGCCAATATGTATTATTGATCTTTGGGTCTATATTTATGGAACATATTCTGTGTTCCAATCTCTGTCTAGGCACAGAGGGAAAAAGTGATGACGAGAAGCAAAATCCGTGCCCCTGTGACCTCACATTCCCAGCAGATGCTTATGCAAACAAGTGGTTCTGTGTCAGTGGGTGATAAATACTGGGAGAAGAGAAGCACGGTAAGGTGACGGGGGAGGAGGACTCTCTGGAGTCCTGAAAGAGGTTGCTACATGATGTATGATAGCTACACCACATTATCTTTCCCAAATCTGAAGAATTCTAAAGTCTACACCTCCAGGGGTTTCAAGTAAGGGACTTTGGGATCCATGGATGGTTTTTCACGTGCCAGGAATGTTTTTAACTGCTTCCCCATGCAGCATCTCATTTAAAGCTCTTGAGAGCCCAATGAAGTTGGTGTTGTGTTAGAAATACCAGTGCTGCTATAAACATCAGGGTGTATATGTCCTTTCGAAACAGCACACCTGTATCCCTTGGAGAAATACCTAGGAGTGCAATCGCTGCGTTGTAGGGTAGTTCCATTTTTAATTTTTTGAGGAACCTCCGTACTGTTTTCCAGAGTGGTTGCACCAGCTGGCATTCCCACCAACAGTGCAAAAGAGATCCTCTGTCTCCGCATCCTCGCCAACATCTGTTGTTGCCTGAGTTGTTAATGTCAGCCATTCTGACAGGTGTGAGGTAGTATCTCATTGTGGTTATGATTTGTATTTCCCTGATGATGAGTGATGTTGGGCATTTTTTCACGTGTCGGTTGGCCATCTGGATGTCTTCTTTGGAGAAGTGTCTATTCATGTTTTTTGCCCATTTCTTCACTGGATAATTTGGTTTTTGGGTGTTGAGTTTGATAAGTTCTTTATAGATTTTGGATACGAACCTTTTATCTGATATGTCATTTGCAGATATCTTCTCCCATTCTGTCGGTTGCCTTTTAGTTTTGCTGATTGTTTCCTTCGCTGTGCAGAAGCTTTTTATTTTGATGAGATCCCAATAGTTCATTTTTGCTTTTGCTTCCTTTGCCTCTGGAGATGTGTTGAGTAAGAAGTTGCTGCAGCCAAGGTCAAAGAGGTTTTTGCCTGCTTTCTCCTCGAGGATTTTGATGGCTTCCTGTCTTGTGTTTAAGTCTTTCATCCATTTTTGAGTTTATTTTTGTGTCTGGTGTAAGAAAGTGGTCCAGGTTCATTCTTCTGCATGTCACTGTCCAGTTTTCCCAGAATCACTTACTAAAGAGACTGTCTTTATTCCATTGGATATTCTTTCCTGTTTTGTCAAAGATTAATTGGCCATACGTTTGTGGGTCCTTTTCTAGGTTCTCTATTCTGTTCCATTGATCTGAGTGTCTGTTCTTGTGCCAGTACCATACTGTCTTGATGATTACAGCTTTGTAGTATAGCTTGAATTCTGGGATTGTGATGCCTCCTGCTTTGGCTTTCTTTTTCAAGATTGCTTTGCCTATTCGGGATCTTTTCTGGTTCTCTACAAATTTTAGGATTATTTGTTCTAGCTCTGTGAAGAATGCTGGTGTTATTTTGATAGGGATTGCATTGAATATGTAGATTTCTCTACAACCCAACAATTGCACTACTAGGTATTTATCCAAGGGATACAAGTGTGCTGTTTCAAAGGGACATATGCACCCCAATGTTTATAGCAGCACTATCAACAATAGCCAAAGTATGGAAAGAGTCCAAATGTCCATCGATGGATGAATGGATAAAGAAGATGTGGTATATACATACAATGGAATATTACTCGGCAATCAAAAAGAATGAAATCTTGCCATTTGCAACTATGTGGATGGAACTGGAGGGTATTATGCTAAGTGAAATTAGTCAGTCAGAGAAAGACAAAAATCATATGGCTTCACTCATATGAAGACTTTAAGAGATAAAACAGATGAACATAAGGAAGGGAAACAAAAATAATATAAAATCAGGGAGGGGGACAAAACAGAAGAGACTCTTAAATATGGAGAACAAACAGAAGGTTATTGGAGAGGGTGTGGGAAGGGGGATGGGCTAAATGGGTAAGGGGCACTAAGGAATCTACTCCTGAAATCATTGTTGCCCTATATGCTAACTAATTTGGATGTAAATTTAAAAAATTAAATTAAATTAAATTAAAATAAATAAATAAAAAAACAGCTAACAAGAAAAAAATTGCAAAAAAGAGAAAGAAAGAAAGAAAGAAAGAAAGAAAGAAAGAAAGAAAGAAAGAAAGAAATATCAGAGAGAAAACAGAAGTTCAGGGCATTCAGAATCTTGCCCAAGGTCACTTAGATATTGAAGGACTGAGTCAGGGTCTGGGACCCTGTCCAGGACTGTGCACTATCCACACCTTCTTTCCTCACTGGATTATGTGATTTCAGAAACATCTCTTACAAAACCTGAATGTTCACGCCTATGGCTCTCCTTTGTCCCATTTGACTGCCAGCCTAAGACAGAAGTAGGAGCTGCTTATGGGTCGCTTAAGGCCCTCAAACTCAAACAGAGCAGCTTTCATTATTTCCTGTGGACAAAAGGAATCAGGGTCAGTATTAAATATAATTACCATGCATGGGGCTAATAAATGGTATTTCTATCCTGCGTGCACTTGTGGGCGTTGAGGAGGCCCTGCCATGGCCCCTCAGGTCATTAATCCCTCTTTGCCTTTATCCTCAGAGTCTGAGCAGATGGAGGCTGGAGTTCTCAAATTACCTTTCTTCCTTTTTTCACATTGAATACATTCTCTGACTGATGCGGCTCTCTCTTTTTCTTGTACTCCCATGTCATGCCCCCCTCATTTCTTCCTTGCCACTCTCCTTCTCCGCATCACTCAGTCTTTGGCCTTTCTGTGCTTGGACAATCCTAAATGGTCTTAAGTGCAAATCCAAGGTCCTTCTGATTTCTCTGTATTTGAACACAGAAGAGCTTAAGCCTGACTTAGTTGCCCCGGAGCACAAAGCTGAGGGCAGGATAGAAAGTATCCTGTTATTCTCCTTACATGAACAGAGCTCTGGGAAGCTGACCGGGTACTTTGCACAAACTTCTCTTTGATCTTAACAGCAGTTTCTGGCTTGGAGCCCAGAACTGGGCACTGCATACAGTAGAGAATGGGTAAGCATCTGAATTGTTCTGTGCCTGTAGTCCTTTAGCATCTGTTACAGCAAAGGGTCCTAATAACGATCCTGCATGACCCCATTGATCAAGAAGCAAACATTTCTCTGGAAGCTCAGTGAGGGCAGGAGCAAAGCCAGTCCTGCTCACCAGGGTGTTCTGGTATTTTTTAGCACATGGAACTAAACAGGGATGTTGTAGATGCTCAGGGTATGGAGTCAATGGTGAGCATACATAGCTTGGTCAGCGCAGAGTCTAGAACATTGGGGATGTTCATAGGTGTTAGTGTTCATTCTCCTTTGTTGGCATCAGAGAACAAGTATTGGGCCAGCAATTAGAAGACCTGGGATCTCTTTCCGTCTCAGGCTGGTCTCTACCCTACTACATGGGAAAGTTTCCCCCCAGGATTTGGCCTTAAATGTCTAAGGAATAAATGAAGATACTGGATATGGGCTCTCCAAAGCCCTTTCCACACCATGGCTCTGATATATAACAATATATAATGAAGTTATTTGTGCTCTCAAATGAGTTCATCAGGGACAAGGAGCCTCAGCCTCACTTTCCAGCACTGCAGAAGGCAGTAATCCTTCAATCTTTGGTTTTCCAGAGAGAATTAATTAGGCTTTCACCTGGGTATACTGAGAAAGGAAGCGCAGTTGGCTCTGCTTCCAACCTACATCTAGAATGCCACCACTTTCCCACCATGTCCCTGTCAATTCCTACTCCTGCCCACCATCTTACTTCACCCAGATGGTGTATTGACCGCAAACCACCCCTCTGCCATCACTGTTGACATCCTCCAGTCCTTTCTCTTCATGACCCCTAAGATGTCTTCTAACATCCACATCATGTCCCTACACCCTCTGCCCTCCCCAGTGACTTCCCAATGCAAGACAAATACACTCCAACTTCCTTCCTTGGACTGAGGTGTTGTGTTTGTTCTGGTCCAAACCTTTCTCTGACATTCTTTCCTAAATCTCTTTTGTTTCTTAGGGTCCAGACCCATTGACCTTCTATCTGTAATATACCAAACTCACTGGGCTTCTTGGTCTTTTTGGCTGAAATAATTTTCCCATAAAGGTCTTTATGGGAAGGCAAGGGATTCAGAAGGACAGATATTTGGGGCTCTGGTTTTCTCCAGTGAAAAATAACTTTGACCAAAAAAAAAAAAATAAGGAGAACAAGGCTTGGAGAGCATTAATGTCAGTATAATTTCACAGAAGTTTTACAGGCCTGCATGGTATCTCCTGGCCCCGTATCTGTACTTTGAATTTGCTCAGGGCACCCAAGCAGATGGGCAGTCTTAACCTTCCTCTTGGGGATGGGAGCGTGTGGGCAAACTCTTTTCTGTTGGGTGAAGGTTCTCTTAGCAATGGGATGGGATACTCAGGCTGAGACAGGGGTTCCTCTCCTCTGGTGGATGGCCTAGGTGGTCATCAGCCGAGCTTCTGGGGGACCTCATTTGAGGTTGTGATTGCCTTATGAAATCTCCTAAATGTTTAGTTAGAATTTTTCAACAATTGGGCAAAACCAAATTGCAACCCAGATGGGTTGATGAAGGGGTAAAAATCTCAGTTCTCAAGCCTGAAGACCAGAGTCTGGGTCTGGACTTTGTCCTTCGTAGCACATGACATTGGAAAAATTAATTAGCCTCCTCCGAGCCTTGGTCTCCTCATCTCTAAAGTGACAGAAATAATAGCATTTTCCTTGTTGAGATATTAGGGGGATTTCATGTGGTAATGTTTATAAAGCCCTCAGCAGGGCACTTGGTGCATGGTAAGTGCTAAGAAGGGTTGAGTTAGTTTATTATGTCTGTTCTTCCACTCTGAATATGTGGCGGGAGGCAAGGACATCCCTCCACCCAGGTCTGTACTGGTGAAAGTCACAAAGGCAGACGTTGCAATGCCACGCTTACAAGCACAGACTGTGAGTCTAGATCAATGTGGATGAGCGTTCATGTGCATGTGCATGATACTATCCTAGTATTCCTACTATGGCGATCGTATGAGATCATGTGTGTGAGTACCGGGCCTACCACACAGTAAAAGCTTAATCAATGGTAACCAACACCATGATGGAAAATTACTGAGCCTTTGCCCTGCAAGAGCCCATTGTAAGCGTGGGCAACAGATGTGTAGAATGCGAACACCAGAAACACACGGAAAACAAAACAGCAGAAACTCTGATGCTGTCTTAAACTGCTAAAATGGATATTTGGGCAAAGAGCATGACAAAAGAAGGGATTACTAGCCCTGGAGGTATCCAGGAGGGCTTTGGGAGAAAATGTGATAATTAAACTGAATCGTAAGGAATGAGTATAATTTTCCATGAAAAGAGGAGGGGAAGATGAGTTGGGAGATGTGATTTCAGGCAGAGTTTGGCAGGATGCAAATCAAGCATGGGGAGTGCTTTTGGCGTGCTCACATGGGGCCTAGGAGCGCCCAGAGAAGGGTGGCTGGGGAGGGGGCATGGCACAGGAGGTGGGGGGAGAGACGTGAGGCTAGTTCCTTAGGGATGCTGTGTTTCAGCCTCATCCTTGGAGGTTAGAGTGCCCAGAGGGGCTTTAAGCCAGGAAGCAACATAATCAAGCAATGCTTAGAGGATTCACTGTTGTGCTTGATGCACTGGCTCATTCACCACCACCCCCCATTCATACAAAGAGACTTTTGTAAATGCCAGTATAAGGTCATTTTCATGGAGGAGCGTGTTGTTCCAGCCCTCTGTGTTCACAGCCCACCAAGGGAGAAAATGTATAAGTTGCATTCTTTGCAGGCAGCAAAGTGCTAAGTAATTGACAAGATAGACAATGTGCAACAGGCTTCGGGAGGGAGATGGTTCCCACAGAGAAATGGTGGAAGACTTTGAAAGGAGGCTGCATTTCAGGGAGAGGGAAGAGAAGAAATTGGGGACGTAATGATAGCAGAGACATGAATTTGGGGAAGGAAACCTGTGGGAGCAAAGACTCAAAGATGATAAATGAGGAGATCTACACAGGGAAGGGAGATTGTGGGGAATAAGATCAGAAAGCAAGGCTGTACCCAGATCTTAGGTGGCCCCTGAAAGCCACGCAAAGGCATTTGTACTTTTCCCTGGAGAACTTACACAAGACAGAAACAATAGCATGCAAGGACGCTTGGCTACAAAAGGACTCCTCCCAATCACCATTTTAACCTTGTCCTTCATATTTTTTAATTTTCTGATTCACTTTCTCAACTTCTAATCCAAAGCTCGGCTGGAGAAGCTGCTGTTTTCCATTTGTATTATCTTTTTTTTTTCACATTTTAATCCTCTTAGATCCCATTTCTGCTGGGTTAGTGAACCCACTAATCAGGTAAGCAGCGAGCAGCAGCCGGTCCAATTACGAAGAAGAATGAGACAGGCAAAGATGGGTCAGGGCATCAGGGGGGTTCATGCTGCCACGGAAACCGCCCTGGGGCACATGGGTCCTCATCACAGAAATAGCTAGACATCCCCTGAGGGTGGCAGCCAGGGGCTGCTCCTCACCTGGCTTGGTTTCCTCATCATCTCTGCCACTTCACAGGTGGCACCATGACAAAGTCTCACTTGTTCTCCAAAGGCTCTACTCAAATGCCACCCCCTCTGGAGCCTTTTGGAAGGGGGCCAGGCTGAATTGAAAAAGACTGATTCTAAATGCAATGGAGTCGAGTCCCAGCTTTGCCACTTGCATGACTTGGGCATGGGAGTGAAACATTGTGAGTCTCAGTTTCCCTTTTTCTTCGTCAACCTCGTAGGGCCTTTGTGAGGATTAAAGAGTGAACATGCCCAGAATAATTTTGACCATATGTGAAATATTCTATATACGTTTGAGGTTGAAGCACCTTCCAGAATCCTCACTGGTGGTAATTGCTCTTCCCTCTGTGTCCCCATAGCACCCTTTCCTTATTGAGTGATTTGTCACACTGTGGTGTGATGGCTTTTCCATACTTGTCTCACCTACTCAACTGTAAGCTCCTTGATGACAGAGCTTATGTCTCCTTCATCTTTGTAACCTTGGGCCTGAGATAGCACTTAACACCAGTGCTCAAAACAATTATTGGGTTTAATAGATGAATGAACAATGAACAAGACAATCGAGTGGTTTGAGAGGTCTTTTAGGGAATGAAAGAGATTCTGGCATCTATTAGGTGCTAAATAAACATTTGTTGAGTACCTACATGAATGGATTAACTACCAGCAGTAGGAAAGGTGATTAGGTTGAAGTGGGTAAATCTAGCCATGTTCTAGGAAGGTTATCCAAGGAGGTGAGAAAAGCATGGGGTAGAATTTAAGGACTTAGGGCAAATTAAGTTGAAAGAAAAGATGAGCGAGGTCAAGTAAGTCATTCGCCTTAGGGGTAAGCACCACTGCTTCCACCTTTTGCTATGATGCCACATGCTATGCCACACGTTATGTGCGTGGCCAGGGGCTCCCTCAAATGCCATACTGCCAGGAATTGGCACCCAGCTCATACCCTGCAATTTATTCACCCTTCACCCAGGCCTTCAGCTCTAGCTGCTGTCTTCCTCCTCTGAACTCTTCTACAGTCGCTTTATGACTTAGGTTTTCACTGAGTTAGCTTCTTCCGCAGAGATATTGCGCAACACTGCCTCATTGTGTTGATACTATTTGGAATCCACTGTTTATTTTAAGGTCTAAGTGTAGGCCTTATAGCTAACCAGTCCCTGTTAATTTAAAAAAAAAATGGGATTCTGCGAGTGATAGGGTTTTCCTTGCCATTTGGCTACAAAGGCACACACAATCTGGTGTCTGCTTTGTAGACTCAGGCTCTCTGCTTTAGAGGTATGCTGCCTTTGATATGGAAGTCAAGTTGCCCTGGTGTGAAGGTGATCTTTCCTTTCTCCTCCTGGGGTGGTGGTCATCCTCCACCACAGCAGCCAATTTAACTTGGAGCTACAGACGCCATATTTAGTCTTAGGAACACCAGAGCGAGTGTACCACTGTCCGTGGTGCTGAAACACCATGGTTCTCTCTAACTGTGGGTCATTGGGAGACTCCCATCAACTTTTCCCCCCCCCAGAAGAGCATTCTATTAGTCTATTCTATTATTATTATTATTATTATTATTATTTGTATTCTAACAAATTAAAAAATCTTGAAATTATCTACTATCAACAAATGGTAACATAATATACAGTGTGTGTGTGTACAATGTACTATATATATGTGTGTGTGTATGTATTATATATAGTATATTGTAGTTAAAATATATACACATTATATAGCATGTTACTATTTTGTGAGAATATGAATATATATATACATATATATGTATATATGTACTTATGTATGTATATATATACACATATATATACTTATGTATGTATATATGTGTGTGTGTGTGTGTGTGTATATATATATATATACACAAAAGTATATATATATATATATATATATATATACACAAAAGTATATATATATATATATATATATATATATATATATATACAAAAGTATACTTTTGTCCTTTGCAAAAAAAAATTTGTTACTTAGGAATTAAGAAGTATGTGAGGTATATCCACACCATGCTCTCCCAATGTCTCATTTCTGTAGGAACTTCTGTTTGTGAAGTTTGGCTAGGCGAGGTTAGATTGGGATCCAGAGAAAGAGACCTTATCGTCTCTTCAGTTTTCCCTCCATGACTTTGTAAAGGAACAGAAAACAAGTTTAGTTACAGGGGAGAAAGTTTTAGAGATTCTACATCTCATAGCTTAGCACACAATGGTAAATGTTCAGCTTATCAAAAACTTATTAACCACCTACTTTTTGTGGTTGTTTTTTAAGGCATACATTCTATAGTTCCTTTTTCTAAGAAGCTAATAGACTAGTGTTAGATAAATAGATGAAAAGAAACATATTTCTTTGTTAAGATATTTGAACAATAGAAATATATGTTAGGCATAGATGAAATCCACAGGAGAAAGTGACTAGTGAGAAGCTTCCATTGAAGAAATTTTGAAAAGAGATCAGCAGTGTTCTGAGACATAGTAGAACAGGTTCCTGGATGATGTAGCAACACTTACAAATGCAAGGAGGCAGATGATGTCTCCAGACAGAAGCCTTGGACAGGAACAGAGGGTAAATCCAGATGAAGCTTCCCTGAATCACATAACTCAGGGCCCAAATTGTGAAGTAAGTGCTTCGAGAAGGTATAGTTTATATCAAGGTAAAAACCTGGCATCAATGGAATTATTAATCCTTTGTAGGTGCTCAGTCAATGTTTATTGAGTGAATTGATAAATACATAATTCATTACCTGAGGTTCCTTCAGTATTACTGAATCAAGTATGGCATTGATAGGATGTGGAAATTCTGAATTTACTCCCAAGTTATGACTTCCAAGTAATTCCTGCAATTAAGATCTGAAATTTTCTTTCTAAGACCACATTATTTTTTAAGTTAAAATTTCAAAAATACGTTCTATTTTGAAATAAAGTACAATATCTGCCTTATACAACTTGAAATGAAAATATTGGGTTGTGAAAATTAACCATATAAGGCATTGTGGGATTTAAAAACATATTCCCATCCTTTTGTATGTAAAGAAGTCTCATTTTACCTTTATGATTGATCTCAAGAAACCATAATGTTATCTCAGTTCATTTTTAGTATTTTGAATGTTGCTTTTTGATATTCTTAGAGACACTGATCTTTTTACAAGCTCATGACAAATTCACTTTCTTGCATACCTGCTACAGCAGTTATCAATTGCCACAGAAGTGCTCTGTAGCCAACCACTCTAGAAACTCTTACTCTGATAAAATAAGTATTTATCTAGCTGATGGTCTTTTTACTGTCTAAGTTATTCTCTAAGACTCTAGTCCTGGAGAGTGATTCTAGTCTTTGCTAGGCTTCTTCAATGCCAAACGGGCTCTTGGCTCCTTCTGAACAACTTCACCTGGGACAAAGGGTAAAACTTTGCCCCACATGTTTCATTTTCATCAGATTGGATTGGACATCTAATTGGACATGTTCTCATGATTAAAGCCAAGGAGAAAAGAGGCATAAATATACAAGCACTTTTTCAGATCTTTGCTTGTATCACAAATGCTGACATCCCATTAGTCAAAATAAGTCACGTGGTTGAAAGATACCCCAACTGTTAATGGGAGGATCTCAAAAGTAACATTGCAAGGGGCATGGACACAGAAAGGATAAAGAATTTGGGCCATTGATGCAAACGATATCACATAAGTTCCAGAGAACGCATCGCTCCTCAGGTTCATATATGGAACTCAGTCCTATTGGTACCAGCAGACTTCAAGGTTTATATCTTATCCTTCTCTGAATTATTTGTTTAACTAGGACATAAGATATACACACAAAATATAGGCAAATGTGTGTGCATGTGTGTACGTATGCCCATTACAATGATAAGCAATTCTTTGTAGAGGAGATTTTATGTGGGAAAAATCATAAAATACAAGAAATAAAAACCAAAAAGAAATAACTAAATGTAGTCCAAAGAAAATGGAAAGAGAAGCAATTCAAAATCTATCAGTAATGACAAGAGATGTGAATAAATTAAATTTACCTCCAGAAACAGAGAGACAGGACCGAGTTAAAATAAAAAACAAAATACAAAAACAAAGTTTGACTTACTGTTAATACTTCATGCAGTTAAAACAAAGGAGCACAAAGTGTTTCAAAAGAAGAGTGTGAAAAACATATTTCAGATAAAAATACAATGGATCTTATAGTAATATTAATATAGGCTAAAAAATTCAAGATGAAAAGTGTTAAAAGGACAGAGTGGGATATTTCTTATAATTAAAAGATACACTATGCCAAGAAGATATAATAAGCATAAACTTTTATACAGCTAATAGGATAGGTCCAAAAAATATAAAGCAATCCTGTTAGGGATGGAAGGAGAAATTGACAAATATATACTCATAGTAGGAAATGCTAATATTTTTCAGATATAGAAGTAAGGATAAATAAATATGGAAATACCGTATTGAATTACCACAATTAAGATGCTATATCAAACACCCACAGATATATAATATGTGTGTGTGTGTGTGTATAATGTATGTGTAGTGTATATGAACACACCTACACACACATATAGATACTTATGAATATATATATTCAAGAGACCAAGATACGTTTTTTACACACTCAGTGAACCCCCTCAATATTTGAACAGTTACTAGGCAATAAAAGAAATCTCCAAAAAATTATTAAAATACAAGTAAATTGCAAATTTCATTCACTGATAATATGACCATAATACTCAACTAAAAAAAAAATACAAGCAACTTTTCTCCAAGATGGTTTTCTTATCTCTCCAATTAAACAGATTTATCTGCAAGCAGAGAATGTTTTCTAATTCTATATTCCCTGACCTCCTTTTTTCCATCAAGACTGGTGCAGGGCTAAGTAGATACTCAAAGAATTCCTCATTAAAATAGTTAAATGTATAAATAAAGCTGTTTAGGACTTGTTTATTTGCATGTTTTCCATAGAGGGTGACCAGATAGAATTTTGGTCTTTCTGGGCTTATCACAAAGCTGCAGGAACTTATTATAAGGGTCAGGAATTTAGGCTTAAACATTGGGGCCCTGCTTGGTTTTATGCGTTAACGTGGTAGGTAGGACCAGAACACTTAGTTATTTATACAAATACTAATCTAGGTGTTGCTATGGAGATATTTTGTAGATGTCATTAATGCCTGCAATTGGTTGACTTTAAGTAAAGGAGATTATCCTTGATAATGTAGATAGGCCTCCTCTAATCCGGCAAAGGCCTTAAGAGCAAAACCTAAGGTTCCCCTAGAGGAAAATGATGCCTGAGTTTCCAGACCATCAGCCTGCCTTACAAATTTCAGACCTGCCAGCATCCATCACCTTATGTACCTGTTTCTTGAAATAAGTAAGTGTGTATGTGTGTGTGTGTGTGTGTGTGTGTGTGTGTGTATGTCCTACTGATTCTGTTCCCCTGGAGAATTCATTCTCTCAGATACAGGCTTCTCCCTCTTTGAGATATCTTTCTTTCAAAGCATTCATTACAGTCAATTCACTGGCATAGAAACAACATGGTCTTTAGAATTGCATTGTGCTGTGTTTGAATCTTGAATATTCTACCAGCAAGACACATGGCTATATGCAGGTCACTTGAGCTTCTGAGACCCAGTTCTTGTGTAAATTAAATGAGAATATAAGAACTTCCCGATAGTTTTTTAATTAAACAAGAGAAATAAATATGACATATATGAAAGAGGTTAGGATTGTGTTTGGGGTTCAAGAACTGTTTTCTTTTTCCTTTTTTTTTTTTTTTTTTTTGAAAGAAAGGCAATGGGAGAGGAAGAGAGGATCCCAAGCAGGCTCCACACTCAGCATGGATCCTGACATGGGCCTCGATCTCACAACTGTGAGATCATGACCTGAGCCGGAATCAAGAGCCAGACAGCTAACTAACTGAGCCACCCAGGCACCCCAAGAACTCCTTGCTTTCTAACATGGCCTTAAAGTCTGCTTGCACTTGAATTCAATATATGAAAATCTCTGCATCTGGGTGCTTGGAAAGTTGCGCCACAAGATAAAAAGGACATTGTGTGAGAGGGCTGATGCTTTGCATTCATGTGATGCAAATCTGAAATCTGGACAGTCGTCATTCCATGATATGGCAGGACTTGTTTCCGGCATATGGAATTAAAGGAAAGCATGTGTCACTGTGATTTATCTTGAGAATTCGCAAAGATGCTTTTTAAACAATGGAATGGAATTGCTCTTAAAAAGTCACTGCTATTTATGAGTTAATTAATACGCATATTAAGCATTCTAAATATATACTTCATCAAATGGTAACATACATTGCCTGGAGCCCTGTATGCACATGCACTCACCAGGCTGGAAGGCCTGTAGAAGCTACGAATTTCAGGATGTTCTGAAATGTTTGGGAAATGTAGCTATGTATGTGGAGTGCAGGTAAAAAAAAGAAATAAAATCTTATCTCAGTTTCTGGGGAACCAGTGGCTTGATCTGTGGGGGGCAGGAGAGAAAAGAGTGTCAAATAAGAGACAAAATTCACTGTTTCATTGTGTTCTGTTTTGATTCAGATTTCAGAGAATAGAAATGGCCTCAGAGTCAGGGAGAGGACGGCTGGCAGTGATAAAAATCCAGCAAAGCCGGTGAGACCTGGCCAGACCGTGGTTGCAGAGGCTCAGTGCCTAGCCACAAACCTCACAGAAAAGGCTTTCCTTCATCCCAGTAAGGACCACTCTTGTTTAAGCTCCCGGAGGTGGCCTGGTGTCAACTCATTTGCAAATAGCAAATGACCTGATGTAGACTTAAGGACCCTGACTTAGGATGTCAACAGTTCAGTATTTCATTCCTAACCGTACCCAATGCCAGATCATGATATTGGCTATAGACAAGGTCTCCAACTCTTGAATCCCTTGAGTATAAGGCAAGTGTAATTATCATAATAACAAATGATGAATGTGTTAAACAATGGTGTGTGCACCAAGGCGTCCCAATGACACCTTGGGGGGACTTGGGGGGAGCATAAGGGCATAGCTTGCTGGGAAAAGATAGAAATACTGGATTCATTTCTGTTCTGCCGATAGATATTAGCATATGGGTTGAACACGGACAGTTACAAGTAGGGAGTCCTTGGGCGGAGAAGACCATGTATTGAGGTCTAGCATTTGGGTTACGTCTAGGGGTTAAAGGTGACCTTTCCTGATGCACAGGGTATAGAAGGAAACTGACAGGAGGGAGGTGGGCTTGAGACCTGAATCAGGGCTGAACCATCACAACTGGAATGGTGGGCTGCATTCCTGAGAAGGATGAGGGTCGAGTTATATCATCTCCCCACCTCTAGGCCTGATGAGTACCCTGCACAAGGTGGAAACCAGGTGAAGTGACAAGGGCTTCTACTCAGACATTGCGGAAGAAGGATCCACGAATGACTGGGGAGAGGCAGCAGGGCTGGCTTGACTATCAGGGGTGGAGGATATGGGTCAGAGGCTCCTCACCGCTGCTGTAGAGAGTAGGCATTGGGGGTGGGAAAGGTGAGCCTGGGAGGATCTGGCTTAGATAGGAAGCCATCTGATGGGGTAGGGGACCTGGTGGCAACATCACGCTGCCATCCACGCATGGTGGGTTTAGTAAGCTCCTCCTGAGTTCCACATGCCATAGAGATGTGGACCCGTCATCTCATGCTGAAAAGAAGGTGCTATTCTTAGAATATACTCTTGAATTATTAAGTCAGTCTTTAAAATGAACAAGAGTGCTTTTACCTGCCTATATGGCATTAAATGGTTCAATTTCACCTCACCTCAGTGTCTCCTTCTGTAAAACTGGAGTGTTGGGGGAAAATCACTTCTTTGAAATCAGGAGTTTGGGTAATTAAGCCTAGGTCTATAGCCAGCTACGTTTCCCAGTCAATGATTGTCAAATCGGCCCCTGAACTCAGTGGTTTGAAATAACATTTATTGTTGTTCTCAATTCTATGGGGCAGCTGGGTGGCTTCGGGTCTCAGCTGGGCTCACTCAAGCATCGGCCGTCAGCTGCAGGTTGGGGTCAGCCAGCTGTCAGCTGGTTTAGGTTGGCCTTGGCCAGGACAACTGGAGCATCCTGGCTCTGCCCTAGAAGGCTGGCCCGGCCATGATCTCATGGTGATTGCAGAGGAGGAAGAGAGGAAGCAGAAGTGGGCAAGAGCTTTTTGAAAAGTCTGGGCTTGCTTTTAATTTCCCAACATCCCGTTGTCCAAAACCAGTCACAGACAACTCCAGAAGTCTGAGGTCAGGAGTAGAGCAGACAATCCCAATCGAAGAATGTGAGGGTGAGGTGAAGTTGTGCCGCAAAGCACTCAGATTGCTGACAAAAGGAAGAAATGTGTGTATTGTCGCAATGAATCTACCACAGTCACGTTAAACAAGGGCCTTCCCCCCACCCTACTCAAATCCCGTCCAACCCCGTCCTCACAACACTGTGCCAAGACCTCGTATTTCACTATTGAAAATCCACAAGGGGATAAAATACCTAACAATATCTTATCTAACAATGTGATAAGAGATCTAAGGCCTTGTTGTTTTCTGATTATTATAGTTACGATAGACAATTTATATCTTGCTTTATTCTCTTCTTACTTACATCTGTGGCTTGGAAGACGGCACTCAAATTGAAATCATACTCGCCAAAATCTTGTCAGTAGCAGAAAAAAAAGGAAGTGAAGGGGATTCCATAAGATGATAGAAGAGAGCCAGATTTCTGGGCATGACTGTGTTTGTATTGGAATTTGTGGCTCCGAGCGTGTCAGGGGGCTCACATTTGTGCCTCCTGGGTGCGTGTACATGTGTGTGCATGTCATATGCCACACATTACGGATGCCTTTTATCTCTCCCTTTATGTGAGTGGATATAATTCAATGGCCATTGCAATGCAGCTGTCAGCACCATCATTTGATGAACAAAGCCATATTTTTCAGCTATGGCATGACGTAACCAAAGGCTATATTTGCTTATGTCTAAGCCCACACCCCTCTTTGGACCGTAGCAACTCGGCACTATTTACAAAATTAAAAACATAAATTGCACGAGCAACCCCAGTGAGTTGCATTTAATAAGTCGTTGGCTGGTGCCAGAAATATGTTATAACTGACTAATAATAATGAAAGAAGCTGCTCTGAACGGAAACCCTGAACAGTTGCAGAGCTTGGAGTTTCTGTCTCACAAGTGTCCATTTGCTTCAGCAGAGGCTGGTAGCTCTGAGAGAGTCTGACCGCAGTGAGTTTCAACCTGACGATGGGATCTCAGCCTCCTATTGCTAAGGTATCTTACAGGGATGCTGCGTTCATGAAATGACAGCAGGCAGACCGGGTCACATATCAGCACTTCACTAATTTTGTGACTTTGGACCTTTATGAGCTTCAGATATCAAAGGGAGATAAAGGATTGGCCTCAGGGTTGGACATGAGTGACTCAACAGATTGTGCTCAATACTAGTGTCTTCAGACAAACGCATCACTTGCTCATACAACCCATATTTCTGAGCACCCTACGTCAGACACTGGTGACTGGTTTGCCTGCATTTACTCCCAACCCCTTTTGCCTCACTTATCTCCAGCCACCCTTGTGGCTAGGAGCAGCAAGTTACCCAATTATAGATCATGAGACATAAAAAGAAATCTACTGAATGGTTTTTGGGAAGGAGGATTCTTCCTTGATGAAAGGAGAGGGGCTCGTGAGGAGAGCCATTTCTCACCCTCGTCAGCCCTTCTTTTCTACCTTTGGCTGTGCTTATGCGGGGATATGACACTGAGAGCTGTGGCGGCCATCTTGGAACCATGAGGCTACAAGCCTAGGCATGAAAAGCCATCATGCTAACCATGGTGGAGAGGAAGGATGGGGCATAGTGGGTTCCTGGAGATTTCACTGAGCTGACAAACCAATCTTGGGATAAACTAACTTCAAATTTCCTGATAAAAAAGAGAGACAGGGACCCTACTAACCAACATAATCTACTGTGTTGCAGGCAGCATGCTAGGCTCTTAGAAGTAAACAAAGCCTTCATGTTCCCTGTCCCATTGGTGACCTCAGGCCTGCAGGGCATACATATGCTATGGAGAATTGGGGCAAATTGAGGTAAGATAGGCAGGGATGCCTCCAAACAGGGCTTTGCACGCTATAAGTAATTATTCTGCACTTTATCCTCAATAAAAAGGAAACATATTGAGGCATTTTAAGTAGAGCAGTATCTTGAGTTGATTTTTTTACAGGAAGTCAGAACTTTTCACAGAGAATGCTGTGGTGTTTGGACTCTAAACAGAAAGTGAGGAGGCCTCCTCTCCATAACTATGGCACGCAGAAAGGATGCGGGCCTCTCAGAGGGCAGATCCATAGGATGCCAAGGACACAGAACCGCGCAACGTGCACTCACCCCCAGCACTGCTCTGGGGGGACACGGGGTGTCTGAAGTATCTACGGGAAGAGACTCAACATTTACGGACTGTGAGGAAGCCAGAGGGATCCCTGACAAACTCTATCTCAGCCGGGAGAGCAAGGTCAACATCAACAGGGACAAGTCATGTTGAGGATACGGACACTCTCTTGATATAATGTGGTAAGAATAACACTTTACCTCTGTGTTTTTCCTTCCAAAGTTTCAAAACTGATGGTTGTAACGAGGAAAATATCAGGCAAATCCCAGGTTAAGACATTTTACAAATATATGACTGGTACTCAAAACTGTCAAGGTCATCCAAAACGAGGAAAGTTGGGGAAACTGTCACAGTCTAGAGTAGCTTAAAGAAACATAAAGACTAAATGTAATAAATATGGTGCCCTGGGTAGGATCCAGGGACATGAAAATAAAAAGGAAATGAGGAGAAAATGAGGAATAAAATACAGACTTCAGTTAATAATAATGTATCAATATGGGTTCATTTACTGTGACAAATTTAGCCTCCTAATGTAAGATGTTAATGATAGAAGAAACTAAACGTGAGATATACAGGAACTCTGTACTATCTTAATCGATACTTCTGTAAATTTAAAACTGTTCCAAAAATTTTTTAAAGCTCTATTTTTCAAAAAGCTCCCTAAGAATAAAAACCTTTGCATACAAAGAGGCAGATTTTAAAATAATGAGTTTTTGTCAGAAATTATGCAAGCCTGTAGACAACGGAATGACATATTTAAATGCTGACAGGAAAAGTAAATCAACCCAAAATTCTGTATCCATAGGAAAGACCTTTCAAAAATGAAGATGAAATAAATACGTGAGGACAGACATCTAGATTGATGTCTAGATCCATGGAACAGAACGGATAAAGTAGAAATAACCCCCCTACACACACACACACACACACACACACACACACACTTCATCAAATAATTTCCAACAAAGGACTGAATAAGGAAAGGATAGCCCTTTTAACCAACCGTGCTACCAAAACAGTTTTGGAACTTGGAGAGGAATAAAACTTTGGTGCTCATCTCACACCAGAAACAAAAATTAAATTTGCTGTAGATCGTAGAAATCTGTGTACACTATGAAAATATAACACTTCTGGAAGAAACGTAGAAAAAAAGTATTTGCAAATAAGGTAAGCGAAGATCTCACCGACAAACCGTAAGAGGAAAACAGTGATGGCTTAAAAACATCTGTTCTTTGAAATCAATCATTAAGAAAGTTAAAAGATAAGGCAGACACTGGGAGAAAATGCATACAATACATATATCTGATAAAGAACTGCTATCCAGACAATAGGGACACCCACAACAAATTACAATAAAATGACCACTTCACGTTTTACAAATTTATTTATTTAAGTTTAGGTTAGTTAATATGCAGCGTGGCATGGGTTTCGGGAGTAGAACCCAGTGATTCATTGCTTAGCATGTAACACCTCTGGAGGCCGGGGAAATAAAAACAAAATGAACTATTGGGACCTCATCAAGATAAAAAGTTCTGCACAGCAAAGGAAACAACCGACCCATCTAAAAGGCAACTGACAAAATGACCATCTCACTTTAAAGCTGAGTACAAGGTTTGTGCAGATATTTCACAAATGACCGTATACAGAGATCCCCTGGTCTCATGAAAAGAAGCTCCCCATTAGTCATCAGGAAAATACAAATTAAAACTACAGGGAGATATTGTAAGACATCTGCAAAGATGGCTAAAATTTAAAAGACAGACAATACTAAGTGTCTTATAAAGTTTAAACACGCACTTACCAGCAAATCTTATTTTCTGAACTTAGCTAAGATAACTAAAGACACGTGTCCCTGTTCAGCACACCTGTAGCAGCTTTCTTCTGAATAATAACTGAAACCCAGAAGGAACCCATGCCTGCATCGATGTGTAAGCAAATTGTGATGTACCTATACAATGGATTACTCGGTATAAAGGGTAGTAAAGCGCTAATATTTAATGCCGCAAGGGGGAATCTAAAAACATTACGTTAGTCAAAGTAGCCAGACACAAATGGTGTGTACTGTGCGTTTCTGTTATCTGGCATTCTGGAAAAAGGCAAAGCTATCTAGCATGGCTGAGAATTAAGTCACGGTGGCCTAAGGCCGAGTGTTGGGCAACTGAAAAGACGCACGAGAGAATCTCAGGGCGATGGAAATGTCCTCACGATGGTGGCGATTTCTCTGACCTCACTAGGCTGTGCTTCAAATAGTTGCATACTTAATGTGAATTAGACCTCAGGAAAATTTTTTTTGAGCGAGAGACAGTGTGAGCAGGGGAGGGCAGAGAGGGAGGAAGAGAGAGAATTCCAAACAGGCTTCATGCCCATCACAGAGCAGGAAGGTGGCTCAATCCCACAACCATGAGATCATGACCTGAGCTGAAGTCAAGAGTTGAACGCTTAACTGACTGAGCCACCCAGGTGCCTGTGATACCTCAATGAATTAAGTCAAAATTATATTGGGTCCAGATTATGGAAGGCCTATGAAGCTAGAATATGACCTCTATGAGCACAGAGCAGTTTTAATGGTCACTGTTTGCTCAGAACCTAGAACAGTGTGTATCATATAGTAGACAGTTGATACATGTTTTTTTGGATGCATGGCTTAGTCAGTGAGTTAGCGAAGACATCTCAGCACGAGGGTTTTGAACTCTTGTTGCAAAATCAGACCCATTTTCCGGTTTTGCGGAACAACATTAGATTGCAGGTGGGGTGAGAGTGGGTGTGTGGCAGGGGGATTTTAGAGGCCGTGCATCTGAAATCATCAAGATCCAGAGAAGGCCATCGCAACAGGGCAGCTGAGAGCACAGGGCTGTAGGCCCTGCACAGCATCATGCTATTTCTCTTTGAAAAAGACTTGTAGAAAGACTTATTCCAACAGATGGGGGAGAGAGAGGGGAGAGAGAGAGAGAGAGAGAGAGAGACAGAAAGAGAGAGAGAGAAGGTTCTCATATGCCCTGTCTTGCCAGGATGCTTCCTAAGGCTGAATGACAGATAAGAGGATGTCAGTGTGGAAAGAAAGGGATAGGACACACGCTCCCTCAGATCCTAAATGAACTGTTAACGTGATCTTCTCCCTCAGGCTGGATGGATCTTGAGTAATGTGGTCAGGGGCATGATGAGTGTGGAGAACCCTGACCCTTGAGAGAAGACCATCCTCCCCCCACCGCCCACTCCCCATTTCTTGCTCTCTCTTTCTGTCTTTCTCTGACTGATTAAACCCAACGATGTTATTAGAACTTTCCAGCCAGATGCAAATTCGAAACTTTGGGTATCTCAGCCTCACCTCTCAGAGAAACAGTGTTATTGCCTTCATAACTGGAAGCAGCAAATCAGACATTAGAAAGGAGGCATGCTGACAGTGATTGATGTCCAAGGATTTCTCCTGATTCGCTGATTAAACTCATCAATCTATATGCAGAAGATGTGTCCAAGGCAAATGGAGGCAACCAGCCTTAACGGATCTGGTTGTCAGGAAAGGAGACTCTCAGCGTGGTGGCGTGCAGAAAATATGGAGAAAAAGAAAGGTGTACCGGGAGAATGTTTACCTCCAAGTGGGGGGAGCTCCAGGGACACAGGGTGCCCTCAAGAGGAGCCCTGAACGTGTGGGATGCAGGAGTGCAGAAGTGAGGGATGAAAGCTTCCCTGGAGAGTTGAAAAGGTTTGCTGAGTTTCTCCTTGGGAACTTGGAAGGTCTCTAGGGAATGTAGGACCAGAAGCGAACCCGTCCCTCTTCCTTTCCTTATTTGCTGATTTAACTCTTTTTCGGCTTGATAGATACAGACCCAGAGTTGTCTGCCTACAGCTTTGCTACTGTCTTTGCCTGGATCCTGCTGCCCCGTCCCTTACGAGGCTGGGTCGGGAGAGCCCTCTGTGTGCTTGCACCGGGGCCTGTGCTTACCCCTCCTGGGGCTCCGTCCCCTTGCGCTGAGGTTTTCCAGTCTTTGGATGTTTGCCTGACCGTTAGACGACAGGCTCTTTGAGGACAGGAACTTTGTTCGGTTCATTAATTCCTTGTGAGTACCTATTATGGTGATTGATACAATACGGGAACTCACTGCCTCTTTGGTGAGTGAGTTGTTTCTTCATGGGTTCTCAGTAGTTTGCATCTATTAATGGGTCTCGTTAGTGGGTTCTTCCTGAATACTTCACAGTCTCTTTTGTCCCCTCCCCACCCCAAATTAATTTCCTGGGGTCGCTGTAATAAATTATTACTATCTGGATGGCCTACACCAGCAGAAATTTATTCTTTCACAATCGTGGAAGCGAGGCATCTGGAATGGAGGTGTTGACAGAGTCACATTCCGTGCAAAGGCCCTGGGGAGAGAGAGGCCTTTCTTGCTTTTTCCTATCTCCGCTGGCTCCAGGTGGCTTTGGCTAATGGCAGCAACCACTCCAGTCTCTGGCTCTGATTTTACACGGCCTTCTTGTCTGTGTGTCTGTGCCTTTTCCTTTTCTATCTCCTATAAGGGCCACTTGTCATTGGATTTAGGGCCTACACTAATCCAAGATATTCTCACTTCGAGAATCTTACCTTAATTAGATTTGCAAATGTGATTTCTGAGGTTCGGAGTCCACCATTCAACCTACTACATCCCTTATCCTCAGGCTAAGATTACCACGTTTTTCTCAGTCATGTGGTTTGGCCAGCATAGACTTTACCTTAGTTCGAGAGGTGGGGTCTGAAGGCTCAAGAAAACCAGCATGTCCTGTCCTGTGATCGCAGCAATCAGTCTGCACCTAGAGGGTCAAATGACCCTGCTCAGGCCAATGTCAATGAGCCTTGATTTCTTTGTTTTTTTTAATTAAAAAAAATATATATATATATAAATATTTTTACGTTTATTTATTATTGAGAGACAGAGCGACACAGAGCATGAGCATGGGAGGGGAAGAAAGAGGAGGAGACACAGAATTTGAAGGAGGCTTCAGGCTCTGAGCTGTCAGCACAGAGCCTGATGTGGGGCTTGAACCCACAAACCGTGAGATCATGACCTGAGCCAAAGTCGGACGTTTAACTGACTGAGCCACCCAGGCGCCCCTGATGTACATATTAACTCTATCTTCTTTCCTATTATTGGGCACAGACCTTATTTAAAAATTAATGCTAACATTTTTAAAAACTATTTATTTAGTTAGTTTATTTATTTATTTTGAGAGAAACAGAGACAGTGTGAGTGGGGGAGGGGTAGAAAGAGAAGGAGAGGGAGAGGCAATCCCAAGCAGCCTCAGCACTGTCAGAGCAGAGCCTGACACAGGGTTTGAACTCATGAAACTATGAGATCATGACCTGAGACAAAACCGAGAGACTGATGCTTAACTGACTGAGTCACCCAGGCACCCCTATTTATTTATTTTTGAGAAAGAGAGAGAGAGAGAAAAACAAAACAAAACAAAACAAAACAAAACAAAACCTCTGGGTAGAAGGAAGAAGGAGAGAGAGAGAGAGACAGAGAGAGAGACAGAGAGAGAGAGAGAGAGAGAGAGAGAGAGAGAGAGAATCCCAAGCAGGCTCCAAGCCCAGTGCAGAACCCGATGCAGGGCTTGGTTCCACAAACCTGGCATCCTGACCTGAGCCAAAATCAAGAGTCAGACCCTCAACCAACTGAGCCACCCAGGCGCCCCCTTCTTTCTTCATTTTAATGCATAATGAACAAAGGTAGAGATCGTGATGGTGCATTGCCACGTCTTTCTCCAATGTGTCTTCCTCACGTGCCCAACCTTCCTCACTATGACTGCTGATCCAAAACCTCCCCGCGCCCAACCCCCCCACGCTACTCTTGTGTAAGCTACTCCAGCAGCCTTCTAGCCCTTCTCCCCACCTTCATTCTTTTCCCACTCCAAGTGGTGGAACGTAGATGACTTGAGATAATATGTGAACATACAAGAGACTGCAACTTCTACAAGACGAAAGACATAGACTTCCAAGATGCTTGAGTTCCAGAATCTTCCCTCCGTGTCCTTCTCTGTTCACAGGAGCCATTTCCTTACTTAATATTTTGCAATGGAAGTACAATGCTCGTCTTTCCACCGAGTCTTAACTCCTTAGCACTGCTTACTGGCCTTGCATGGCCACACGCTTGGCGACCCTCTGTGCCCTAAGCAATTCCCAGAAGGCTGGGAGGAGATAGAGTGGGATGCCACCTGTAAGGGACAGAGTCTGACTCATAAGAGGCATCAGACACAGAATAATCTTTTTGCTTTCTTCCCTCAGCCTGCAGGGAATACAAAGAAGGAGTCTTACCTACTCTGGCCATTTTATTATTTTATGAGGATTACTGTTACAGTTATTAATAATTAGTAATACTGCTATTTTAGGCATCAGCAATCTATTACATATTCTTTCCATTAGTTTTAGCAACTTCTGCTGTCACACAGCAGAAGAAATAATGACCTATTTTGTGACAACTACACTTGAACCAAGATTAAGACTCCTTTTTGCTGATAATCGTGAAACACAGTGTCTTTATATCTGTGTTTTCTGAAGAGCTGCAGTATCTTTGAAGATCAGGGGTAAAGTGATGGCAAAAGACAAAGCTCATGAGTGGACCTTAAAGAGAACATCTAAGACACACAGACTTTTGTGAGCAGCTACTCTGTATCAGGTATGAAATACACATGTGCAGTTAATTGTCCTCAAGATACCCCAAAGTCAACCCCCTTATTATACCTCTTTCATTGATGATAACACATGTAAAGATAGATGTGTTGGAAGGTCAAGGAGAAAGATGGACACAAAACAGAAGCCTGCTAACTCTGCCAGCTTTTGCACAGCTGACTTTAACTCAGCATCATGAACTTGAAAAGCATCCCCGTTTCAGCCGTGAGGCTGTGGAATGGTACCAAAGCCATTTCCAACTGGCTTGACCCATCATCCCACAAACCAGTAAAGTAACACTCGACCTCCCCCATGAGGTCTTAACCTTTCAGCCCAATGGCCAGGCCTCTGATTTATGCTTGCCCGTGGCCACAGGGGCTCACCTTTTCTCTGACCTGACGATCTGCTTAGGAGCCATCGCACTGACTAAAGGAAATTCTGGGGCCCGCGTTTTAGTACTAAACCAATTTCAGTTGTCAGGGCTGATTTATCCAGTTAAAGGGATGATGATAAAGTAAAAGACTTCCTTCCTCGTCTTCCTGCCTCTCCTCTCTCCACTCCCCTGATCCCTGCCCCCTCCACCTGAGGGCCACTCAATTAGCTTTGAAGCACAGCCCTGTCTGTGTCTCTTTTTCTTTCTTCAGTTGTTCTTCAGCTGCTTGTCTTTTTTCAAGAACCCTCTCTCTCCAACTCTTGACTTGGTTATTGTCTCCCAACGTGTCCTGTCCAATATGGCAGCCGCTATGTATGTTTAAATTAATTTGAATGAAATAGAACTCAAGCCTCCGTTCCTCAGTCGCAGTGGCCATATTCCAAGTGCTTGAGGGCCACGTGTGGCTCATGGATGCCATACTGGTGGTAAAAATGTAGAATATCTCATCATTTTATCATTATAGAAAGTTCTATTGGATTGTGCTGTCCTAATCCCTACTTATGGGTTTCCAGCTTCTGAACAGGGCAACCTTCCGAACAGCATTCAGAGTGATCATTGACGTTTACAAGTGAAAATTCAGTTTGCGTAGCATGGCCGTGGGAGCTTTTCTATTGGCTGACAAACCACCTTTCTAGTCTCACTTGAATTAAGATTAAGCCTTAATTAATTAAGACTTTGGAGGGGGCTGATTTGGGGACAGTGTGGAAGATGTGGGGATTCCTTGTGTGAAGTATCTCTCTTATTCTTTTGGTGCCCACCGTTGGTTGGGACACCTCTCACTTTTCCATAGCTGTGTGCCTGCTCCCAAAGTTATTTTGAAACCTGGTCAAATTGCATCACCTTCTTGCAGAGGTAAGAAAAAAAAAATGTATGACGTACTTTTGGTTTGGTTTTGCCTTTCTGATCTGACATCCCTGTCCCTCAGCCACTCACCTCCTCTTGCTGTCCTTAATGTTTCTTTTTCTCAGATGAACCCCTTTGTGTTTTTTTTTTTTTAATTTTTCTTTTCTTTATTTTTGAGACAGAGAGAGACAGAGCGTGAGCAGGGGAGGGGAAGAGAGAGGGGGAGACACAGACTCCAAAGCAGGCTCCAGGCTCTGAGCCATCAGCACAGAGCTCGACACAGGGCTCGAACTCACGAACCGCGAGACCATGACCTGAGCCCAAAGTCAGTCGCTTAACCGACTGAGCCACCCAGGCGCCCCGTAGATGAACCCCTTTGTACATATACACTTGAGTATTCCTTTCCTGAAAGTGGCAAGTTGTGTCCTCATGAAATGTTCTCCATTTATAGATGCCGTGTAGTTATATTTTTTTACCTCCTGCTAAAGCCATCTATTCATTCAAGTCTTCATGTCTTCATTCATTTATTCACTTATTTGGTCAGTATTTACTGAACATCTGTTATGTGCCAGACCCAGGGACATCAACAAGCAGTGCCTGTGTGGTTTTCGGCATTCACCAAACTTACGCTCCAGGGAAGAAAATGCTGGATACTTATAAAAAACTAGTGTAGCTAGTCGAGTGTGGTGAATGCTGAGAATAAGTGCAATGGGTTAAACACGTAATAGGAGAAGCTGACCAGGAGGTTGAGGAAGTTTTATCCTGGGGGCTGCCTAAGAGTGAGGCAAACATCTGGAAAGGGTGGGTGGGGAGGCACAGAGCATTTCAGAGGGGGAAGCAACACCTACGTCAGGAAGGAGTATATAATTTTAAAGCACTTGTGGAAGACCCGAGTGTCTACAGGGGAGAGATCTGCAGGGCACAGAGCAAGGAGGGAGGCTGAAGGGGAAGCTACAGTAGGGATACCGGGCACAAGCTAGGATGATCAAAACGTGTATTATTGGAACAGGGACACCTGAGAGAGTAAACGTGGGTGCTGCTAATGTCTATGATGGGACAACGGGCATAAACGGAGGCCATCCTGCGCAAACGGGGGTGTCCGGTCACCCTACTTTATCCTGAGAGCGATGGGAGGAAGACACTGAGTCATTCAAAGCCGAGAAATGGCTTGTCTGGATCAGATCTGCAATCCAAAGCGATCTCTGGTTCAAATGCATTGCCAGGTTGGATGGTAACGAGAATAAATGTAGCGAGAAGATGGGCATTGAGACCAGGGTGGTGAGAATGAAAATAGAAGTAGCCTTGTTCAGCAGATAGTGAAGAGGTAGAAAGGGAAGTCTACAACGTTGGCGTGTGATGGGGGGGGCGGGACGGGGAGAAGGGGTGCATCCAGGAGAGCTCTGCTGGAGCCATCGGGAGCCAATGGGCCACGCTGGTGTGCCGCCAACAGGAAGGAGTTCAGGGTAGATAGAGGAGATATCACTGACCTTGGCGCCCCGACCTCTGTGTCCATGGCTCCCTGTACCTCCTTCACTTAGGTGATCCTCAACCTCTATCTCCACCACAAGATTTACTCTCTGACTAGTTCTCACAGCTAGGATTGCCTTCCAGGTGTAGAGTTAAGATTAGCAAGATATTTTAAAACTGCAACTGATAACCTGAGGCATTTAGTAGACCGAACACCTGTTAATTTTTGTTTAATAGAAAAAAAATCAGTAATAAATTGATAGAAGCGTAGCTGGGTTGTTTTTTTTTTTTTTTTTTTCCCTCCTGGACAGAGGATTAGATAGCACGAGAGTGGGCAGAATTAGCATTCTAGCTATAGCATCTTGAATTATAGAGCACTCACCAGCCCATGCCGTGGTACCTTGTAATTTAGAGTTCTTTATATTTCAGTGTTGTCTTGGGTCCTGGTTTCTAGTTTTCTTTTATTCTGAGTCAGTCATCACACGTACTGTCTTCCCTGGCATTGTTTATAAGGGCTCCAGCTCCGCGACACACAGCGGATTCATGCAGTGCGCTATATTTGGGTCTTAAATCAATCACAGCCTGAGAAACCGCGCATTATTCCAAGCAATTCATTTAATATTTTATCAAGAAAATGTAATTAGGGCTTTCGGAAAACAAGTTTCCAGACAATCAGGGGAAACAGCCACAACCAATTTATAAGATTGGTTGCGGGGAGAGGTCCTTGGGTAGCTGGACCAAGACCTTGGACTTTTTATCCCCGAGCAATTCTCTGACTCTTCTCTGGAGCTGCAGACAGGTGAACACGCGATCTCCGGACACGCGCAAAGGAGAAGTGAGAGAGAAGCCGAGGGAAAGGGGCGCTTTACTAGTCCCCCTTTAATTAAATTCAAGTTATAAAGCAATCTTATTTTGAGACTTGCTGCAGGTGTTTTGCTGAGTGGAGGCCTGACTGGTGGACCCTGGGATAAATGAAGGCATGTGGCTGCTTTCCTAGCACACGCAGCCCAGAGGGAGAGGCGGGAGTGGGGGGCCAAGGCAAAGGGACGCTGAGAGAGCCTGGGAACGAGCCATTCATGGCCCCTGGTCGCCCCTGGGAAAACCCCAGGCAAGGATGCCCTGAAAGCTTCATCTTCCAGAGGCAAAGTGCACACTGTTGTGTCCAGGTCAGAGAGGGCCGACTTTTCTGTGTGTGCACCTGAGCGTGGGGACAGAGACCACTGCGTGTTCCCCGAGACCCGTTCTGATTCCTTTCTCCGCACACGACTCACCTGCGCCCAGGTCCCGACCTCCCTGCGGGCGGGGACCCTGTGACTGGTTCCTGCTGGTGGAAAGTGAGCGGGATGATGGGGGCCGCCTGGGGCCTGGTCCTTTGAAAACCCCTGCTTTCTCCCCATTCTCTGCAGCAGGGGTTAGTGGCCTGGGGCTCCGGGGTCAAACCCAACCCGCTGCCTGGTTTTGTATGGATCAGGCACTAAGAAGAAGGGTGTCCACAGTTTTCGGGGGGCGAAGAAAAAATCTTCAGAAGGATAGTTTGTGACCTAGGAAAATTATATGAAATGCCAAGGTTAGCAAAGTTTTATTGGAACACAGCCACAGCCATTCCTTTAGTGTTGCTTACAGCTGCTTTCACGCTACAATGACAGAGTAGTTGTGGAGGGAAGCTCTTTCTTCCATAAAACAACGGGTACATAATATATATGATCATGTCTAATATATATTATAATTATGTATTGGTGTAATTAATATAATGGTATATTAATATATTGCACATTAAATACTATGTATTATATGGTATATATTATTTAAAATTATTACAAATTCACAAATTATAAATTTGAGTAATAAACACGTTGTAAATTAGTTTTGTCGTATTATGTGATATATTTTATTGTATATATGTCGTATAAAAATTTAAAAACATATATTCATATTCTATATTGAAATACATATTTTAAATATTTATACCTGAATGTATATGCCTGTATATTTTATATAAAATATAATATGTAATATTTAATTACACAACATATATATTTTTTATATAAATATATATTATTCACATATATTATATATGCTTTATATAAAGTTTATTATACTTTGTTTTATTAATTACATATAAGTTATTATATTTTATTTTTGGTTTATTATACTATCTTTTCTATAGCATATATTCATCTTACATATAAATATATATCAATATGAATGCATTATATATTTTATTACATTAAATATAGGCATTTTATTATATTAAATATTTAATATATAAAATATATAAATGCATAATGTTTCATATATGTTTATATTCTTGGTATTTTATGTATTTTTATGATACAAGCTATCTATTTCCAAAATGCAATACCATATTACATATGTAATATAGATCTATAAATATATTTTATATATATATATATTTATGATATTTTTAAAGGGGAAGGGGTCTGTGAAAGCCAAGGAGCCTAGAGCCCACAAAAATCATAATGAAGTCCCATCTGCAATGTAATTTTAAGTGATTATAGTACGGTCCTAACAGACTTTATTCAACCCATTCCGTATTGTTGTACATTTGGGTTATTTCATAGTTGGGCGAAATAAAAACAGCAGGCTGGACATTCTTCGCTCCCATGCTTTCTATTCTAGGACTCCTCACGTTAGCACAGCTCAAATTCTACGACTGTATTCCTGGGCCCCTGAAAGTATCAGGCACATGATGCCCGCTGCGTGTAAAGGAGAGGTTGGACCTGGTTGTAAGAGAGGCTTTACACACACATGGCAAGTGACGACAGACTTTCAATGGTGGGCCTTTGGATGACCACTTTCCTGTTTACTTTTTTTTCATTTTCAAAAGCCATCAACACTAGCGATGTATCGTGATTAGGAGGAAAACAGACGGGAGCTTTGCCGAGATGCAGGTGGGATTTGCGAGGCCCCCCTGCTCCATCCTCTTCCCAGGATCTCTGTTTCCTGTAGCCGTGACTCTTCACTCATGCTTTGGGAGCCAGTGGATCAAACATGGCTGGCATCAGGTGTTATGCTTAAGTCTTTAAACCATTTTGAGTAAATTTTGTTAGCGGTATAAGATAGCGGTCCCAATTTCACTTTTCTGCATGCAGATATACTTCAAATTTGCTAAAAGAATAGATCTTAAGTGTTCACACCATAAAAAAAAGAAATCATAATTACGCGACATGGCAGATAGAGGGTTTAGATAAGCTGTGGCGGTAATCAGTGGCAGTGTGTAGATGTACCCTGTGCGCCTGAAACTTGTACAATGTTACATGTCAATTATGTCTCAATGGGAAGAAGGACACGTCGCAAAATGGTGGCCTTACTCCATCACAGTCTCTGGAGCCGAGGGCCAGGAATCTGCCCTTTTTCCCCTTTACCTCCAGCAAGCAACCAAGGAGGGAACAATGGAGACCTTGTTCCAAGGCAATGAATTTTTAAAAGACAATATGCGCATCTTAAAATGTTGGGCTTAAAGGATACAAGAAATTTAGTCCTTTTCTACACTCTTGCTACCAGATCTCCTGCTTGTTGGATTCCCCAAAGGAGTTGGGGTCTGGTCCCTGGGGGCATTTCTGTGACAGGATAGAGAGACCCTTCCTCCACATCCTTCTCGTCCCACTCCTGTGACCCTGTACTGCTCCATTGAGTTAAAGGAGATATTCCTGTTACACACACACACACACACACACCCCTCTGTACTTTTGATGCCCTTCTTTCAACCCAGAATGCTGCTCCCTAAACTTCCTCTCCCAAGCAGAATGTCTAGTTATTCTTTGGGCCACTGCTGGATGAATCTCTGCTGTAGCATGTCTATGATTATTTTATCCTTATTATGATTTTGTTCTTATTTAGGTAAGCTTATTTTTAAAGGAAACCTCAAACAGAGTCACTGCAGAAAGAAATGCATAGCAAACAAAAGCCTGAGTCTTGCTCTGGGGCAGGTTGACAGCATGCCATGGGTTAAAGATCAGTTAGTATTGGATGTGGACTTTCTCCCTGTTTTCCACAGGATGAAGGAGACTGAAAGTAGAAACCTTGTCCCTAGGTCTCTACTGTTTGACGCTGGTCAGTGCGTTACGTAACGTCACTTTGGGAAACTGTGGTGAACAGAGCAGCATATAAGGTTGCAGAAGACCTTGGGTAGAACCATGTCTTGGCTCTTCCAGCCCTCCAGGTCTTGCTTTCCCCATCTGATAAATGGGAATAAGGGCATCAGCTTTGCCCATCCCATTGGGTTGTGTTTAGGGACACACGGCATCTGTGTCTTTAACCTGAAATTTGTCCGTCTTGTCTTCACCCTTCCTCCTTCCCTTCCTTTCTTCTTTGCTTTCCTTTCCATTCAAAAAATGTTATATTTTTATTATTTTTATTAAATATGATTGATTGTCAAATTGGCTTACATAAGACACCCAGTGCTCGTCCCAACAGGTGCCCTCCTCCACGCTCATCACTCACTTCCCCCTCTTCCCCACCCCCCCATCAATCCTCAGTTTGTTGTCAGTATTTAAGAGTCTCTTATGGTTTGCCTCCTTCCCTCTCTGTAACTTATGTTTTTCCCCTTCTCCTCCCCGACGGTCTTCTGTTAAGTTTCTAAAAATGTTTTATTTTAAAATAATTTGAGACTCACAGAGAAGTTGGAACGATAAGACAGAGTTTCTGCAGACCCTTCATCCAGTTTCCCCCAGTGAGAACATCTTATTTAACTATATAATTCAATGATCAGAACCCAAAAATTTATGGTGGTACAATAGTAACTACAGAGATGCTTCCTGCTTCTTCTTCCTCTTCTTCCTCTCCTTCTTCTTCTTCTACACATTTTTGCATGCACTAACTTATTTATTTTTGGTGTTTCATTCTTTGAGATTTTATCCCACCTATAGATCAAAATGGGAACTACTCTGTCACCTCAGAGAAACTCTTTTGTTCTATTACCGTTATTAGTTCACTTGAAGATATTCTTTTAGCTCGATAAATATTTAATAAATTAATAAAATAATGGACTAGCATATAGAGAAGGCCTAATTTCCTGGATCATTGGAAGAGCTGATTTAGTGACCTAATAGCCTGACTGAGCAGCGCCTAATGGTAGAAGCACCTCTTTGACTATGGTACCAACCCAGGAGTGGAAATCGATAGTTGAATCATGACAATTACTACCTCATATCATATACGTAGCTCCCCAGTGCCAGTTCTGAGTCAAACCAACTTAATTAACTAACAAAGGTAGTTGTTATGGCAACAATGTCACTAATCTACTTCAGCGAATTCTCGGGGTAATTGACCTGTTGCTAGGCAACAGCCAATCGGTTGTTCAACAGATGATGACAAATATCATCTGGTGCAGATGTTGTTATCCAGTCACAAATTAGGCCTCTGGTCAAGGAGAAGTTTCCCAGAGAACACCCTCAGGATATTGACAGGATATTTGTGAAGACCCACCATCACAGTGACCCTCATAAACACATATTGTTTTACAGGCTGAAGGTCTAGCAAAGTAGGTATTATGAAAAGTACGATGAGTATGTGTGTTTCTGGTATATCTTATTTAAAATGAGATAGTTATTTGTGAATTGTGTAGGCCTGCTCCCTGTCTCCAGGAAGATATTCCCTTTCCATGTGGACAAGAAACGTACCGTTATAGAGATATCCCTCTCGAACGGGAAATAAATCAGTTGAGGCAGAATCGTTGAACGTAATGCCAACAGAATTATTTCAAATCAGCAATTCCACACCCTTGGAGAGGCCCCCACCTCTGCTTGCGGGCTCTCATTCAAGAGGGCCCAGAGTTCACAGTTGAAAACCTTATGTGGTTTCATTCTGGGTAACCGGTTAATTATTTCCCGATTGCTAGGTCAGAGACATCATCTTTCTCTGCCTCCTTCAAGCAGTACGTATAAGTGGTGTATCCCGTGAACTGCAAAGGAAACAGAAGAGTAAGAACAGTTTTTGTAGATAACACACTGCCCTTTACCCATCCCTAGCCCACAGAGCTGTTGAAGTGGGCCTTCTTGCTGGCCAGGTTGACCTCTGATAGAGACGCCCAGGGTTTGACTCCAGGGTGAAACTGTGTTTTGTCGCATGAAGCCCTGTGGCATCATGGGGGACACCCAGGGCCCAGATTGTAAAGATCAGGCCAAGCTTGTTTCTAAGGCTCTTAGCTGTATGGCCACGAGTGACTCACTTCCTCCTCTGGGCTCTGATGAGATCTAGAAAGGGCTTCTCAATCCATGGGAACCAACTGCGTGGTTCCAAGGAGAACTCTTGTGTTCCCGCTCATGGGACTTAGTGGAAGAATTTGAGACACATTCCACTCAGCTCGTTCCTGTCCCCACCCCTCACAGGACAGAGGCCCAGGGAGGCCCCCCTTACCACTCGTGAGCGTCGGTGAGCTTTCTCAGGAAAGACCTGCATGGTTGTCTCGCCAATGTGAATGCCAAGCAGTTACTTAAATGAAAGATTTCACTAAAGTTGTTCTCATAGATCTCTGCCTGGAGGATACAATCTTCCTCTGATTCAGCAAGTGAGAAGTTGAGACAGGATGGTAATTAAGTAACCAGAGGAGGTGGGGAGAAATTGGAGGAAAAGTAAAGAGTAGAATGAGAAGAAGAAGGAACAGAGGGAGGGAGGGAGAAGGAGGAAAAAAAGGAGAGAGAGAGAGAGAGAGAGAGAGAGTCTTTGTTATTTGTAAGGGTGTATCAAAGTGTCGTCTTCTGATAATGCGTATTCAGGTCATTTGTCCAGTATTTGATTATTTGAAGACTATATATATATATATATAAACACACACACTTGTACATATATATAGTTTCCTTGCAACAATTCAATGCCATCAACTAAACATTATTGCATAAGCGGAAGCTAATTTGGGAGGAACAATTTTCTCAGAACTGATTGCAGAAGCAGCCATACAATTATCTCCACGGAGCGCTTCGAACAGTGCTGGAGAGGATGGTGCCGTCTGATTTACCCCCGGCTCCTACATCGCGGTTTCCTTTCATGCACCGACTCGCTCCCGCCATGAGACAGACTTAAGCTTTGCCTCCTGAAGATGTCCACGGAAGGGGGCCTGCCTGAGGGTTGGGGTCTAGAGCTCCTTCTTTTTGCCCTTCATATCCTCCTCTCTATGTGCAGAAGGATTTCTGAAGCAGGCCCCTGGACAGCGGAGACCCAAATTCACACACAGCCTGCCCATGGCTCCCCCCTTTGGGCCAAACTCTCTGACTTTTCTGAACGCTGGTTATTCGATGTTTCTGGTGGGAAGTAGTTCCAAGCAGGTTTTGTAAAACGCTCCATAAATAGACAGTAGTAGAAGTCATAGTAGAAATACCTAGAAAAATATTCGGGCATGTTTTTCTTTGACTTGAACTTTCGACATCAGGAGAGTGTGTACATCTATTTTCCAAGCACTAGGGGTGAGGCGAGATAAAATAATAGCTAAGAGCGTGCCCTCTGGACTCCGACAGCAGAGGTTTGAATGCCGGCCTACCGAGCTACTGCCTGTGAGATGATGGGCAAGATCCTTCATTTCCCTCAACTTCGGTTTGTTCTTATGTAAACGGAGGAATTGAACGGTGCTCCCTAAGAGTCAATACAAGGATTCAGTGCTGCAACCTGAGTAAGGTGCCTGGACGTAGTTTCTCTTCCAGAAATGGCAGCCATTACTATTGCTAATATCATTAGGTTCTCCCCCAAATAATTCCATCGGGTTGGCATCCTCCCCACTTTCCCAGATGAGGAAAATGAGCCCTGAAAGCAGCGAGGCGGCCTGCCCAGTGTCGACCCCCGATAAGGGAAGGCGGGGGCTCAACCCAGGCTGCCTCCAAAGCTTACCCTCCATCCACGCAGCGTTAATGAGGGTTTCAGCTTCACGCTTCTTTCCCCTTGATTAGGTGTTAAATATTTACCATCTTGCCTTTCTTCCTCTCTACCCTCTTTAAAAACGGTTTAATTAAAATCATTCGTTGAGCTCATGATAAAAATATGTAAATGTGATGATTTTTGTGAAATGAATCTTTTGTTTCCCTTTCATTCCCAAAGGACTGTGGATGAGAGAGGATAGATAGCCCGGGCCTCCAATGAATTTGAACAAGCATTTGATAATACGTTGTGTAACCGATTTCAAGGTCTGGTGACCACAGGACCCGGCAATTCATGTATGGGAAGCACAACCAGATTCGTAGGCAGGGGTGGGGTGCAGGGAGAACGTTTCCTCAGTGTTCCTAGGAAAACCAAGTGAAAGGAGTCTGAACAAGCAAAGCTGAGAGGAAACCCATTTTTACCTCCTCACTTCTGCCCGGTTGGCCCTCCTTCACCCTTTGGGCTGGCTCCCAACTCACCTGACAGCAGATGACCAGGTGGCTTTTTCTGCCTTTTTCTCTGAGGCCTCAGCTGCTCAATACACATGCCTTGTCCATGGTCCTGCCTGGCAGGTGCTCTCAGTATAAACCAATGTACTGTTGTTCTTAGAGAATCTCTCTGCCACCTGGGGGTTCAAGTTTTTGCATTTAACGCATATCTGCCCCCTGGGTGTCAGTGAGCCAGGCAGTGTGCTAGGTGCCCCTTTTCTTACACTTTCAGGAAATCTACAAACGCTCATGTCAACTTCAGAGCCGTGGCCTTGCTTGGCTGGTCTGGGCCACTGGTTTTTAATGGCCCCCTGGTCCCTGGTAGTAGATAGGTCAGGTGGCCATTACAAACAGTTCCTGCGTCTCAATGGCTCAGCACAGTGAATTTTATTTCTTAAAATTTTTAAAAATGTTTATTTTTGACAGAGAGGGAGAGGCAGAGCATGAGTGGGGAAGGGGCAGAGAGAGAGGGAGACGCAGAATCCGAAGCAGGCTCCAGGCTCTGAGCTGTCAGCCCAGAGCCCGACGCGGGGCTCGAACTCACAGACTGCAAGATCATGACCTGAAGCCGAAGTCGGACGCTCAACGGACTGAGCCACCCAGGCGCCCCAAATGCCATTCCTTATTCAGAGATGAGGAGAGGGGACTGGGCCCTGGGTCGGTGAGGGGTGGGGGAGGACTGCTGAGTTATTTAGTGACTTGGGGACCAAGATCTTTTCCACCTTGCGACTCAGACTTCCTCTAGTTCTCTCGGTTAATCAGGACCTTTTGGGAAGACTTTACGGGCTAAGAAGTGGTGAAAATCACTTCTATGTGACCAGTCCATAAGGGAGACTGGGGAATGGAGTCCAGCCCTGTGCCCACAAAGAAGAGGAGCATATGAGCTTTTAGAGACCATTATATGTGTATTTTTTTGATTCCTTCACAGTGTGAAATCTTCAAGGACAAGAGTTACGGCATCAACATGCTGACCCCTTGCTCAGGGCCTGGTGCTGTTATGTTAATGGTAAATATTTCCTGGAGAAAAAAAAAAATGAATGAATAAGGGGAGCCTGGCTCCTGGCTCAGGTAAACGTTTGACTCTGGATTTCAGTTCAGGTCGTGATCTCACGGTTCGTGAGTTCAAGCCCCACATCAGGCTCTGCGCTGACAGTGTGGACCCTGCTTGGGATTTTCTATTTCCTTCTCTCTCTGCCCCTCCCCTGCTTTCTCTCTCTCTCTCTCTCTCAAATGGATAAATGGATAAACTTTAAAAAAATGAATGTGTGAACAGATGAATGAACAGCCTACAACCATAATGTAATGGTTGATGACAAAGTTAACCAAAGTTATTGGCACAATTTTATTGAACTTCCAACATGTGGCTTCCACCATTCTTTCCTCTGCTTGTTGTGTTGGACCAGACAGAAGGGGGCAAACACATAACCTGCATGGTTCAGACTCCTTCTAGAACTCTGTGATGTTTCTATGGGTATTTGTCTCATCTCAGACCCCTCTTTTCTGGACAAAGGCTCAGGGGTGGGAGGCTCAGCTCCTATGGGTGAAGTCCTCACTGTGGTCTCATTTTACCCAACTCACTCTAGTTCCCCTCAACTTTGCCAAAGTGTTAGTTCCTGACCGAGTCTCAGAGCATGTGACCCAAAGCCGTATCCTGCACCACCATCTACCAACAGCTTCTAGGAAATCTCCAGCCTCAGACCTTTGACCATTGTCCGTGATACCGAACAAGCTTTTAAAAAAAATACGAAATCCCTTTTTCCCTCAAACATTACACACATTCAAGAACATTGTTTTTCTTTAGAGGCAAATGTCTAATTGGAACCTCAAGGTTGAGTCTTTTGTTCTTCTTGCTGTTGTCCCTCGCTGTGAATGTATCATTGATTCAGTGGTGGGCAGCACAGGGCTGAGGGATTTATAGGCATGAAAACCTCACTGCTTTGATAACTCAAAATACTGCTGCTCTTACCACACTTCTATTAAAATGAAGGTTGTTTTTTGGGGTCCTATCTGTTCCCCCTTTCCACAACACAAAGTCCCAAGGAAATCGCAAAGGAATCCTACGATGGCTAATTTAAATGTCAGCTTGGTTGGGGCACGATGCCCAGATATTTGGTTGAACATTATTCTGGATATTTCTGTGAGAATGTTTTTAGCTCATATTGATATTTAAATGGATAAACTTTGAATGAAACAGATTGCCTCCCATCATGTGGGTGCGTTTTACCCAATCAGATACAGGCCTTAAGACATAAAAAAAAAATAAAACAAACAAACAAAAACACAACAACAACAACAACAACCCTGAAATCCCCCTGAAAGAGGAAATGGAAGGGGATCTCCTGTCTTCAGAGTCAGGACTGTGGCATCATCTCTCTTCCCTGGATCTCCAGCCTGCTTACCTGCCCAGCAAAATTTGCATTTGCCAGCCCCCATAATCTCATGAGCCAATTCCTTAAAATTTCTCTTTCTCTATCTGCATGTGTGTATGTGTATATTTATAAATATAAATATATATATTTATTTTCTATTATTTATTTATATTATTATATTTATATTATGTATATAAATATTATGCATTTATATATATTTTATATTTATATATTATTTGCATATATTTTAATACATATTTTATATATAATTTATAACAATATATTATTAAATATATATAATAGTTATATATATTATATAAATATAAACATATATTATTATATAAATATAAACATATATATTTATATATGTGTGTATATACATACATATACATATGTACATACACATACAAATATAATACATATACATATCTGTGTATATATTCGTATGTAAACATGTATATGTATAAATGTGTGTGTATGCATATGTATACCTACATACACACAAACATCTGGTAAAATATTAATTCCAAATACCCACTTTTCCCATTGAAGAGATCCAAAATAAATGATTTCAGTCAACTTGAAAATATAAACTTTTATGAACGGAGATGAGATAGTCAAGTGTGTACTTAGATTTATTTCATTCATTGGTTTACATATGCCTATCTAAAATACCTGAAAAATACAGTACTTACATTAATACTGTGAATTAAATAAACCTTAAAAATAAATAAATGTAGACTACTTGAAATTTACCAATTACTTTATCAATTTGCATGGGGTTTTTTTTGGTTTTAATTTGTTTGTTTTGCATTTTATAAAATCAAGAATTTTTTAAAAGGTATCACATCAGTAGTACTTACTTTAACAGTTCAGCTCAAGAATTATCCCCTTGAGAATTCTCAACGAAAATGAGTATTTTGAGAATCTTAAGAATTCCTCTCTACTCCCCCTGATTTTAAGACACAACAACTTTTCGGATAATGAAAGCAATCATTTAAAAAACTTGAGAATTCCTGATTTGTACTTATGCTATGAAAATGATTTTTTAAGACAAACTTTTATATGCTATAATAATTGTCCTTAACAAACATCTCTTTAGCTTCAGAAAATTCATAGTGACTTCAAAAGATAACTGACCACACTGTTAAGAAGCAAAAAAGTAAAGAAAGAACCCCATTGGGACGGTCAAGTGAAGTTGAAACATGGGCAAAGTACCTAAAAATTGGTTGAAACTAATTTTTTTGCTCTGCACTAATTGAGAGATTTTTTCCAGATAGCTAAAACTCCATATGTAGTAAGTTCTTCTTTCCTAAAGTCACTTTTGGGGGAAAAAAAATACATGATTTTCTATTCAGACAATAAGAATGACCAGAGAATTTTCTGCTCCAAGTGTTGGTGGATTTCAGGGAGAAGGATTCACTTGGAAGCCACTTCAGAATATTCTCCCTTTTCCTCCCACTGATATTCCCAAGCCACTGAATTCAGTGTCATAGAAACGCAGGAGCCAGTCTTTTTAAATTCTTTAGATATGACATACTTTCTGTGGAGTAGTGTTGCCCGATAGATTAATAATGTAAAATACAGATACAATTTTAAGTTATCTGGTAGCATGTTAGGAAGGTAAAAGAAACAGGTGACATTCACTTTAATCATGTATTTAATACAAAAAAATGACCATTTTAATGTGCAATCAAAATAAAAAGCACTCATGAAATATTTTACACTCCCTTTTTCCTAGTAAATGGCAGGCATCCAGTGTGGATTTTACATGTACAGCACATCTCACTTTGGACCCAGCACGTTTCAGTGCTGAGCAAACAGTTATGGCTAGTGGCTACCATATTGGAGAGAACAGCTCTAGATATCCGGCCATGTCTCCATATAGCTATATATCTACATAAATATAGACATAAATATAGATTCTCTTTTCCCAGGGCAGAGGACCCCAAATTCTAAAACTCTCCGAGTGATTGAATACGTATCTTTAAGGGGTGATTTGGGGGCAGTTGAGCCTTTCTTTATTAACTTCCCGGCAGTTCTGTTCCAAATAATGTCGCGTCATTTCAGAAGTAGATACCTCCTCAATTTGGATCCTACTCAAGGGGGTTCCGCTGCCAGTGATCTACAGAAAGCTCATCTCAGTCTTTCCATCTCTGCAATTCGGATCCTTCCTTTCTTGCAGCTGTCCTGGGCTCAGCTTCCAAGGTTTGTAGAGGGTGCAATTTCTGGAGTCCATTATGTACTGTCTCTTTATGTCTTCAAGTTTTCAATTAAAGAGAGAAAAAAGAATGCTCCATAGAATTCAAATTTCACTTATTAGGCATTCACGAGGAAATACTACTCCATTTGCTATCGGCTATCTTCAACAATAATTAGTAATGATAATAAAACCATCATTTATTGAAAGCCTACTCCACACTTTCACATTTCCAATATACTTTTATTTATTTTTTTCATTGCTTAATGTTTATTCATTTCTGAGAGAGACAGAGAGAGACAGAGAGAGCGCACAAGCAAGGGAGGGGCAGAGAGAGAGGGAGACCCAGAATCCGGAGCAGCTCCAGGCTCCGAGCTGTCAGCACAGAGCCTGATGTGGGGCTCGAACCCACAAACTGCAAAATCGTAACCTGAGCCGAAGTCGGACGCTCAACCGACTGAGCCACCCAGGTGCCCCTCCAATATACTTTTAAATATGTGCTAACTTTATTTCATCCACATAACACCATGAGGGTGAAAATACTGTTTTACGGGTTCTGAAATGGGACTCCAGTGAAGTCGTTCGTTCAAGAACACGGAGCTGGGAAGAAATAAACAAGGAATTGAACACAAGCTTTTTCTATTCTGGTTCGGGTCGGAACGTCTGGTTCCAAGCCTCATGATTTTGCACTGGTTAGCGAAATTCTTCCAAGTAGCATTACAGAACTTTTATGTTGTGGGACCTCTGGCCCTGATGTGAAAATAACCATGTTGGAGTTCTGGCCCTCCTTTTGCCACTTATGCTGTGGCTTTAGGAAAATCATATATTTGACTTCTACTTCCTGCTCTGAAAAATGGAATAATAAACCCTGCCTCACATGGGGATTCATGCAGCTCAGGCATTGAAGTATGCCACAGCATTAATTAACACGATGAAAAATAGAAGTAACTTAATTGTTAATTAATAGTGGGGTAACTTAAATAAAATAGAAATATGTTGCATGTTATGGCTGAATGATTAGATACTATATAGTCATTAAAAGTCAAGTTTTCAAAGCATAGTAAGTGTTTAGACTCCGAACGCCATGCTAAGTAAAATTCTTTTAAAAGTATAAAAAAAAATACCTACCATATGATCTTAATTTGGTAATTCACAGAAGCACACATAAACACTGAGGAAAAAAAAAAATCCTGCCAGGAATCACATTTATGGTGGTTATTTGGGGGTCATAAATTACAAGTTTTTTTTTTTAATTTTTTTTTTAATGTTTATTTTTGAGACAGAGAGAGACAGAGCATGAACGGGGGAGGGTCAGAGAGAGAGGGAGACACAGAATCTGAAACAGGCTCCAGGCTCTGAGCTGTCCGCACCGAGCCCGACGCGGGGCTCGAACTCACGGACCGCGAGATCGTGACCTGAGCCGAAGTCGGCCGCTTAACCGACCGAGCCACCCAGGCGCCCCAAGTTTTTTTTTTAATTGAGTACACTTCTATATGTTCCAAAATTTCCATAATGATCACGTATTAATTTCTCTTCCTTAATAAGAAAAAAATGTATTTTTAAGTGGCATCTCTAGTTCCCAGGAAAAGTTCACTTTTAATGAAGACCATTTGATTCATCAAATAAAGTTTTCTACCTCCTACACTTAATGAACTATTTTAAGTCTCCTCTTTCCTTAGACACCTACTGTTTCTATTAATTCTAATACACTATCAGCTCTCATTATAACACCCCTGAGGGACTGTGGGAACAAGTGCATTTTCCGACAGGCATAAAGTGAGGTCATGGGGAAAATAAGGAAAATTGGTGACTTTCTAGTTCCCTGGTGACCTAAGTGTTTTTCCCTAAGCAAGTAAGACTTCTGCGCGTTCCTGTGTATACCTCATAACAGTCCTGGATGAAGGAGTTGATCTTTAAGTAATAAGAATTTCCTGCTTTAGTTAGAAATGCCAGTGCTTTCTAAGGAGGGGGGAGGTGGGGGCTTAAATACCTAAGAAACCCTAAAGGCTCTCTAAAGGGGCGTGAATTGCAGATGTGCGCGTACCCAGGAGGCTGCAGAAGGAATCCTGGAAGATTTGGGTCTGGATCTTTGCTGCTCCAGCCACTGTGAAACTTTGAGCTGCTTCCTCAACATCCTAGAGGCCCTGGTCTGGGAAAGCCTGCTGGGATTTCTCCTTTCAAAGTGTGCGGGTGAGATGGGACATCTGTTAACACTCTGTGCATTAGGGAACGTTCCACATAAATGAGAGTCTTTGCTCCCCAGATGCTGGTTCCTGACTTCTAAGGCTGTTGGGCAGCTCTACCCCAAATTCTCCAGTAAAAAAAAAACTTAATGGGCCATCGCTCAAATTCCTGGGTGCCTGTAGGGAGACAGGAGGAGAGCAGCAAAAACATTGTAAAGGCAAGAAAAATGACAGAGTGAAGCAAGGGCTTGGAATCTGAGAGTCACCGTGACTTTGGTTGGTTTTTCTGTCACGTGACCTTTGTTTATGTGTACGCACCTATGGAGAAGCAGGCCTGGGGGAGTGGACCCACACTGGACTTCAGATTAGAGTGACACGGTCCGGGGTCTGTCTTTTCCATGAGCGAACTGGGGCACCTATATCAAGATCCTTCCATTCTCCAGACCTCAGGTGCTTTTCTGGAGAGAAGGGGAGAGACCATCTTTCTCACAAAGTCATGACAAGGAGAAACAGAGTGGACACATCTCACAAACTCAATGGGTCCTGATTATCATTACGCTCTGGTTAATAGACACTTTGTCGACCTGATGCAGCCAAAGATAATGTTACCTACACATCTTCTGCATGCAGACTGGGGTTTAAATTGTGCTGTTCCATATACTTTGTTATTTTTGGTCGTAGATAGAATTTCTCGTGGTGATAAAGTACAAAACGGTGGAATGGGTCAGCCTTAAAATCTTGTCTGAGAGTCCCAAGGGCCCGTCTCTCAGGTTTCCCTCCTTCTCCTCATCAGACACAGGGTAGACAGAACAGCGAGTTCAGATCTGATTTTCCCTTCAACTTTTTTTTTTTTTCTTAGGCACTCGGTCCCCCACTACAGATGCCTAGAGGAAGATTTACAAGGGAACTGAGAAATTCTTTTCGTGTCTTAAGAAAGTGTTTTTTTTTGTTGTTGTTAGGGGGTTCCTTTATAGGCCAACATGAAATCCAAAAAAGGGGGAAAGAAGGTCCTTTTATGAAAGCTATCCATCAAATGTCAAGGATAATAATCAATTTTCTGTCACAATGAACTGATAAAAGCTTTCAGTAATAATGTCATGGGTGGGGGGGATTTGTGTTGGAACTCGAAACGCAGAGCCCTGATATCAAACGAATTCATAAAAGCTCAATGCCGCTGTAGCCCTAGGAGGCATGACAAAATACAATTTTTCATCCACAGGATATGGAATAATTCCTCTTTTTTATTTTTATACTGAGAGAAGCAAAAGGAAATCTGAATTTAAAAAAAAAAATATTACACAATCCAGCTTCTGCAGGTGAACATTAGTGATCATTTTGGCCGCTGATATCAGAAGCCGTTCTGGTGATTTCTCTCGCATCATGCAAATGGCTGCATAATGCCTGCTCCTCTTGGAATGTAAAATCAAATCAGCATTCTAATGCTACAAGCCGGTGATGAGCTTGGGAATAAATATGCAGGAGTGCTTAAAAAAAATCAAGGCAATCAGGAGGAGCCAGCGTCCTGGCTCGGACTATAAATCTTTGTCTATTTCAATCGTAGGGCTGGCCGAATCAGTGTAAAACTCCAGTGGGGATGTCATCAATTTCTGTTAACCTCTCTATTCCTCTTTGTGTTGGCTCCGGGGTGATGGATTGGTTTTGTCACTTCTGTTCCGTTCACAGTATGTTAACATGGAAGGGTGCAGGCAGGTTATGAGGAAAGGTTATTGCTGTCCCAGCCTTGACCCTCGCTTACTCTCTTCTGTGGGATCATGGGTACCTTTCTGTCTGGGGACCTTGGTGCCTCCTTTTGGTCCCTGGATGCTCGGCTCAAAGACCCCACGTTGGCCGGTCCAACGTGCAATCGCAGGTCTCCCTTTTGAAGTGAAAATAGGTCTATCGATTCACCTTCCGGAGGAACAGCTGGCAGTGTATTAAGACAAGGGAAGAAAAGATTAGGAACCTGGGCCCCAAAAGGAACTCAGACTCCGAGTCACTACACGGCCCCACGTGTGGTTGTCTCTCTTCTGGTGTCACTTTCCAAACTGTGACTGGCTTTTCCCAGCCATACGTCTATAGTTCTTTCCAACACTTCTAATGGAGTATTACGGTCCCGGTTTCCCCCAGAGGTGCACGTTAACCAACTAAAGGCTTGGCCTGCACAGAATATGTGAACGTGGACCAATAAACCCAGTAGTTAACTTCTTATTCTCATGGCACGCCCAGGCTGTGACTTCAAGATTGCAGGACAGGTTGCTTTCAATGTTGTTGCCGCCGTTACTAACACATAGATTGTAAGTGCACTAGCCAAAAGGGTAGGCACTAGCCACACGGGACTATCTGCATTGTAAATTCATTAAAATGAAAGAAAATTTAAAAATCAGTCTTTTGTTTCTCTAGCCACATTCTGAGTGCTTAATAGTCACCTATGATTCATGGCTACTTTATTGGACAACACAGACATTGAACAATTCCATCATCTTAGGAAATTCTATAGGACAGAGTTGGCTTAGATTGCATTTATCTAAATGGATCTGTGCCTTTCAAAGTATTCACCAAAGGGAAGCCAGATACTTATTTCAATAAGATTGCCATTGTTGAGACATGGGAGCTTAGTTATACAGCTATTAATCAAAGGTGAGGTATGCTCATAAGGTAATGGCTTGCTTGGAAATTGACTCTAAAGGAATTCCAAAGACGTTTCAAGCTTGTTTTGAGTGATGGCAAAGTTATTGAAATAAGTATGATACAAAGAGCCTATGGGCATTTGCTTCAGACGTATCTGAATTCCAGACACCAATCTGACACTTCCTGGGGCTGGAACCTTGGAAGTTTTACATAAACTCCCCAAACCTCAGTTTTCTGAAGCTTTTTTCTGAAGCAGTTTTCACAAGCTTTTTCTTCCTGAGGTTTAATTGAGGTAATACTGCAAAGAAGTTTAGGAATGATGCATCAAACAGAGCAGGAGCTTAAAACATATTTGCTCTCATGACCTTAACATCTCTACACTATCGATCTTCAAACAGAATTGGGAAGCAGGTGTATACAAAGGAAAGGGACAATGGCAACTTTTAATCACTGGAACAGGCAGCAAAGCACTAACTACCCACCTTGGGGCAGCGGTTGTTATTTGCTTAATTAGGGGTGGGACGGGAGAGGCAGGTCACATAAACATCCCATCTCCTGATAACCCAACCCTTCCCGGACTCCCAAGACTTCCACCTGCGAGACTGGTTTTCCGTAAGATGATAGATCAGCCTCGCTTAGCAGGACGCACGTTGGCCGGCTCTGCTCCCAGTAGGAGTCAGGGGCCAGGACGCTGTCTGCGGAGTGGTACTCGGGAAGCCGGGAATCTCCCGTGGGCATATTGATCAGGTTGCCTATGCCCCCCACTCTTGATATCCTTCGCTTCCAATCAGAACTGGGGTCCCGTGTGCAAAGGGTGTGCGTTCAGGCAAAGCCCTCTTCCTTAATCGAGAGCCTTTTAGTTTGGTGAAGGCCTCTGACACAAGACCATCTACAGTGAAATCCTTGCTCTGCTACTGACCAGTCGCTTGAACTTAAAAAGTTATTCAGCCTCTAAGGACTCTGGTTTCCTCATCTACAACATGGGGAACTTAGTACCTACATCGCAAGTTTGTTATTAAGAGTTGAATCCGATAAATCATAGCACGCATGTAACGCAGTACTCAACGGGGCTCCATCGATGGCACCAATGTATATATATTTTTGATAACTGATGCTTTTATAAAGGCACTGTACTGGGCCGTGTTCTTCCAAAGGCAGAATTTTGCTTGGCTGTGCCCACTAGAGCTGGAAGTGGTAGTGAGATGAAAACACCCATTTTACTGATGAAGAAATTGCATTTCCGGGAGGCCAGGTGACCTACCCTCTGACCACAGAACCAGGAGGCTGCACCACCGACTTGTTTCAAGTGTACAACAATTAGAAAGAGAATTCATCGAAATAAATTAGTCCTCAAAGGGAATGTTTGACACATAAACTGAAATAAGACACTCACATTTCTCTGGGACCGAATTAACAAGAAGTCTGGTCAGAACTCCACTTTGGGCTTTGGGGGTACACGTGATTGGGTAACTGTATTTAAGGATTTAGAATAAGTTGGCTCTGGGGTAGTGGTAGTGAGTGTGGGGGGAAAATCAGGCAATGGGGCAGAGACAAGTGAGAAGCATATCCATCTGAGTATCTGCTGAATCGAGAATTCCACAATCACAAGGATGGACCCGTTTTGTTTGCTATCTCAAAACCACCGGAGAGTGTCTGGTGTGCCATAAGATTTTGCGATTGCTAGATAGAAGAATAAGTAAAAGATAGAGTGGGGAAATGAATGAATGGAGCCAGAAAGGAAATCACATCCTAACTCGTTCAGTGGTTCTCAATAGAATCCCTTGTAGAGCCTTTTCAAAGATCCAAGGTCTGGGCACCATCTAAACCAATAAATCACAGTCTCTGGGCATGGGGCTTGAGCAAGACGATTTTTTTAAGTTTATCAATTTATTTTGAGAGAGAGAGAGAGAGAGAGAGACAGTTCAGGGGAGGGGCAGAGAGAGAAAAGGAGAAAGAGAGAATCCCAAGCAGGCTCTGCACTGACAGAGCCCCAAACACAGGTGCAAACTCACAGACCACGAGATCGTGACCTGAGCCCAAATCAAGAGTCAGATGCTTGACAGACTGAGTCACCCAGGCACCCCTTGAGCAAGGCTATTTTTAATAGTGCTCTAGGTGAGTCTAATGTTCAGCAAGGTGTGAGAAACACTGATCTAGTCTTATCCATTAATTAATGGGAACAGATGGGAAAATTGAGAATTCACTAGTGGAAGGGACTTGCCCAAGGATTTTCACCAAATCACTGGTGTTTCTGAAGCTAGGGGCTTTTGGCTTGATTGTGTGTGTGTGTGTGTGTGTGTGTGTGTGTATATATACCATAATTTCTCGTGTAGTTGGTTCTTTATAAATGAATATGACCCTTCTGTTCCTTGAAAGTCTTTCTCCGCTGACTCTCTTTCTACATATCTCCTCCCCTTTATGAGATTTTAAAAAGGGTGTTTCCCCTTTAGGAAGGTTATAGTGATCTCTTTTATCCGTGGGGTGGTGACTTTCTACCAGTTTGTGCTCCAAAAAAGTCCTCCTGGTTTCCCAAAGTCCCTGGTTTCAATGTATTATTCTTGTGAATCCCTAAACTTACAGCCTCAGTTATATGGTGAGCTCATCAAGGGCAGAAAGGGTGTCTTTTTTAGCTACTTGTCTGTAGGGCTTGACACATGGGCTCAATTAATAGATAATGAATAAATGTGGGCCAGTTGCTTTACATACATAAAAGTGATTTGTATATACATATACATATCTGTGTGAGTGTATATCATTTGCGTAGGACTTATTTAAAAATTTATCATTTTGAATGTACATATGATTAAATGTAAATGAGATAGTTTAATTTAAATCGACAGAATTTATTGAGCACCTATTATATCTGAAGCACTTTGTAAAAACAGGAGATTAATGATAAGTAGGACACAGTCTCTGACCTCACCAGAGCTCACAGGCTAGGGGGTCAGGCTTACCCACTAATTACAACACAGTTCGTTCTTCGGAGTGTGTTAACTACGGTGACAGACCAACAAGCAAAGTGCCGTGGGAGCAAAACTGAGCTAAATGTATGTGGTGAGCGAAACATTAATCCAATGGTTCTTAAACTTCCTTTGGAGGACATCCTTGACACGTTGACAAAAAAAACTGCTATGAATACTTCCCAGAAAATATGTACAAGGCACACCACTTGCAGACCCACTGAGGATTTTCCGTGGACGCTTGACCGCCTCTGATGCACCTTATTAGGTGTTTGGCCCTGGTGACCACCTCAGCATGGTTCAATGCCATGACACCCTTGACGTTTAGGTGCCATCTGTGCCTTTACTCCATAGAAGTTAACCATCCAGACACTAAATACATTTCTAGGCCTCTCGCCCCTATTGTACAAAGTCTGGCAAGACCAAGAAGGAGGTTCCGTTCCTGCAAAGACCAGGATATGCAATATCCCAGTGAGTTTTCTCTTGATGTGTCTGCAGCTTGGCGCATGATCTGGAGAAGAGGACCCTGGAACATCGCTGGCCAGATCAGAGTTCAGCTGCTACCCTCACCATTGAAAGCAACACATTCCCCTTCTTTGTGGTTGTGTGCGTAGTATCACTTTCTGAGCTACACGTAAATGGATTCCCCAGTAAGCTGACACATAGACTCATCATCTCCTTGGTTGAGGCAACTCATGATATATTTCTATTTAATTACTTTATCCCTGATGCTATTTCATACAGTGGTTTTTAAACTTTGCAGTCTCACGTTATAGTCTTATAAATCATTAAAGACCGAAAGAGCGTTGCTCATGTGGGTTACAGTCATAAGCATTTAGCATATGAGAAGTGAAAACAGATGTCTAGAATAGCTAATTATTAATTCATTTAAAAATAACAATACCATCCATTATTTGATAATGGAAATAAGATGTCTGTAATGAAAAATAATGAGGTTTCTCCCCCCAAAAAATCACCGAGAAGAGTGACGTTATTTTATATTTCTGTAAATCTTTTTCGGAAGACAGCTGGATTCTCATGTCTGCTTCTGCATTCAATATCTTGTGATAGGTTTTTCTGACTGAAGTATAAGAAGAAAACCCAGCTTCACATATTTGTGTCGTGGAAACAGAGAGGAATGTTTTAACAGCTTTTCAGATAATTTGAGATAGTCTTCTTTGATATTACTCAAAAACTCAACATGTGGTGGTTTAAGAGTTAGCTGTAATGTAAAATCTGAAATCACATCAGTGAGCTTTTCATGCTCTGTTATATGAAAATCTAGTGATGGGTCTTGAACTTTAATCAGTGAGAGATTTCATAAATGACTTCGAAAGATCATATATCTGTCATTTAGAAAATACTGTTTCACCGACTGATACGTATCTTCCAAATATTGCACATTCATTTACGCATCACCGGAAACATCACCTTCATTCATATCACCGCTGAGCTCATCAGAAAAGTCTTTCATACTGGAAAGGGATCGGGCTCATGACATCCCATGCAAGTTTTCCAAAGTTCTAATTGTGAATTGAAAGTTCTAATTTTATTATTGGCAACAAATACAATCAGTTGTTTTTGTTGAAATCAACACTTCAAGCTCACTTTATTCGCTTTCAAAACAGATGTGTCCACGCAACCCAGAGATCTGAATAATCACAGTTTATAAGTTGTTGCTTCATGTAAAAAGGGTATTCCAGGAAGAAAGCACTAATTTAGCTCACAGCTCGAACACACAAGTGCCCACGTTGGGCTCTGGGCTGACAGCGCTGAGCCTGCGTGGGATTGTTCTTTCTCCCTCTCTGTCTGCCCCTCCCCTTGCTCGCACTCTCTCGCTCTCTAAAGCTAAATAAATGAATATTAAAAAAAAAAAAGAAGGAAAACTAATACATTCCAGTACTTCCGGGTCTAGGCACATTAATAATTGTTACAATTTCTTGAAGGACATTCTTAAATGAGTATCAATGCGTTTGGTGCCACTGCCTTGACTCCCACTAAGATGTCGATGGTGCCACCAACTGTTGCTTTACCTCATCAATGGAAAAAAAAAAAAGGGAAGGACGTCTTGGTATTATTTCAAAAACAGTCTTGACATCACGGATCCACTGAAAGAGCTTCAAGGAACCCCCCAGGATCTGCAGACCACATGTTAGAATCAACCGATTTATTTCAGTTGTACAATCACGTTTCAAAGCATCCTGCAAATTTTTATCTGTCCTCCCCCGTGTTCAATTTATAAACATTCCAAGAATTAAATTAGACAGTTATGGGTTTCAATGAGCTAAGACGAGATGAAAGTTTGGAGATCTCAAATCTCACTTTTTGAGAATTTTTTTCGGAATATTCAGATACGTGCAACTATATTGCCGGGAAATTCTCGATGCAACTTTGGATTTTAACACATCAATAACCTTCTGTACATAGGCATTTCCAGTGATTTGATTTTGGCTTCTCTGTAACTATTATATCCCAGCATTTATCAATTTAAGTAAAATGGCAACATAAATACACACATCCTTCCATTTTTATACACATTTCTATCCATTACAATCAAGTTATCCACTTGATTTCCTTTTCAGGGAACACAGTCGATGAAGCTGATGAAGTTTTCCCATGTGGGCAAACTTTTTCGGGACTAAATTTCAACCATCCAAACTGGAACGCTTCGAGCTAAAAATGTGCACCGTGGGCTTTCAGAACCCGAAGGTGTGCATTTAAAATGTTCTAAAGTGCTTTCATTAAGAGACATGTTCTTTTTGATTGATTGATTTTCAAGGAAAAAAAAAAAAAAAAGCTGCCAGAGACTGAATTCGTTGGTAGTTGAAAGTTAAAAGCTATAGACATGGTCGGACTGGGGGAACCAGACCATCTCTGTGATGAGACCCTGGAGGGCACATGGCATTCAACCATCCCAACCTCATAGCACTGAACTACACAGAAAAAATAGACCCTGTAGTTCTGATCTGCAAATCAAGGGCCATATGATTTAGTTGAAGGAGAAACAGAAAACAAAAGCTTTCGTTTGAGATTCACGCTCGGAGAGTGATGACCTTGGTTCACATGCCAGAGCTCTCTGAATCGTGGCTCCCTTCCATGAGTGCAGTGTGGGACTATTTTGCTAGTCACTGTCTTCTAAAGAGGGTAGATCATGGACACTGGTGAGCCACTGACTCTTAGGAAGGTATGGGTATGGCACTATCAAGACAGAGGCAGAGAAAAGGCTGGATTTTTCTTCACAAAGGCAGGTGGGCCAATTGAGATTCCCAAGGAGAAGACACCAGCAGAAGGAGACAGGAGTTATCAAAGCTGAGTAATGAGGGAAGGGTGGGGAAATGGATCCTTTTGACGATGTAGCAGAGAAAAGGGGATTTTGTCAAGTGGACATGTTTGACGGGATTTTGAAAGGGTATTGTTGAGTATGAAAGCTTTGACAGAATCTGCAGTTCTCATTATACCTTTGGTGCCGATGGATTCGTTCTGGGGAACCGGAATGGCTATTTTAGTTCGGCTTCAAAATTGGCATGCACGACCAGGAACAGCTGAAATGTGAGTGACACATAAGGCAGCTACGGGCAACCGATGTGAAAACACCTGTTGAGGCAGGAGCATGGTGTATGCTTTCTGAATTACAGCCACTAAAGTTCATTTGAACATGAGGAGATTTTTTTTTAATCTTTTTTTTTCAATGTTTATTTATCTCTGAAGGAGAGAGACACAGAGTGTGAGTGGGGCATTGGGGGTTGGTGCACAGCAGAGAGAGAGGGAGATGCAGAATCAGAAGCAGGTTCCAGGCTCCGACGCAGGGCTCGAACTCAAGAACCGTGAGATCATGACTTGAGCCCAAGTTGGATGCTTAACAGGCTGAGCCACCCAGGTACCCCTTTTAAAAGTCTTTTTAAAGATTATTTATTTATTTTGAGAGAGACAGAGAGAGAGAGAGAATGAGCAGGAGGAAGGCAGAGAGCAAAGGAGAGAGAGAATCCTAAGCAGGCTGTGCCTTGAGAGTGCAGATCCTGACCTGGGGCTTGATCCCACGAACTATGAGATCATGGCCTGAGCTGAAATCAGTTTAATTCTCATAAGTAGGGGTAGGGGTTGGAGCCGACGTTCCTTGTTTCTGTGCCTAGCTACAGGCAGAGTCAGGGAGCGGCCTGACCCAGCAATTCAGAGTTCTGTTGTACTTGAATCCCTGACTACCAGCAGGGGAAAGCAGGAGAGAAAAAGTCTTTCCATTCTCCTGGTGTAGAAATAAAACCATAAGAACAAATGGCTTCATTTCTTGAGTGCTTATTATCCATCAGGCCCCATTCCGGATACGTTAGAATCCTTTTCTCTGATGGCAATTCTGCTTTAAGGATGAGGAAAATACAAACTGGAAAGTAACTTGCTTAAGATCTCAAGACCAGTAATTGTTTCTAGTGAGAGTTTCTCCCATGGTCCCCTGACATTTGATGCTGTCACTAAAGCCCACTTGGGGGGGGGGGGGGCTGGGTGGGTGGTTCTGTCAGTTAAGCATCCGGCTCAGGTCATGATCTCGTGGTTCCTGGGTTTGAGCCCCACGTCGGGCTCGGTGCTGACAGGACACAGCCTGCTTGAGATTCTCTCTCTGCTCTTCAGATTATCTGGTGACCTGCTCCCTGCGGTGTGGAGGCCCCCACGTCCACCTCAACATCCATCGGCTTCCTGTGAAGCCGATTCTCTGCCCAGAAAGGGAGGGCAGAGTGCACTCGGACTGTTAAGAGCTCATGATTTAGAATCTGGGGTTTGAGTTCACTCTTGAGTTCAATAGAACAGTGAGCTGATTGGAAGCAGGAGAGACTTTCTCGATGAATGCCAAACCCCTTTTCTCTTTTTTCCAAACAGATAACGCTACTCTGTCCCTAGCCTCCCTTGTGATTAGAAGTGGCCATATCACTGAATTTTGACCAGTGGATGCGGACCACCTCCAGGACTGGTCCTTCAAAACCTCCTGTGCAGGGGCACCCGGGTGGCTCAGTCGGTTGAACATCTGACTTCGGCTCAGGTCATCATCTCGGGGTTCCCGACTCCGAGCCCCACGCCTGGCTCTCTGCTGTCAGCGGGAAGCCCGCTTCAGGTCCTCTGCCCTCCTCTCTCTGTGTGCCTCCCCGACTTGTTCTCTCTCTCAAAAATAAACCCTGAAAAAAAAAATAGTGATAAACCTCCCGTGCAATGCTCTTTTTCCAGAGCAATCTTGGAAGTCTAGCCTTATCTTAATAAAGTTTAGAGTGTGGGTTTGGATATTCTAGACTACCGCCATTCTTGATAATAGCTCTGATTGCCTGCCACTTACTGTAAGCTCGGCATTGTGCTGAGGGCCGAACATGCAGTATCTCATTTAAATTTCACCAAAACGCTACGAGGTGGATAACAACGTCATCCTCATTTTACAGGTGAAGACAGCCAGCCTCACACAGTTCAAGTGAGTTTCCTGGACCACACAGGTGCTACGGGTAGTAGACGTTGGATCAGGAGCCGAGACTTGGTCACTAACGTCTTTCCCCCGTTCCTCTGTTCCTCTGTGATGCTGCCCTGCCTTCCCCACAAGAACCTCTTTTCTACATCCTTTGTTCTGCCTCGAGCCTAGGGGTTATGTGATCCTACTTAGGAACAGATATCAATTGGATTAGCAGCAAGCCTTTATTGATTCTTTCAGACTTACGGGGTCTGTTTCACGTCCAGCTCAGTTTGGTCCCCCCGAGGAGCACGTGGGGACGCAGGCGTGGTGCCCACCCTCACGACACGTGTCGGGTGACATCTGTCTTCCCAGGCGGTGAGAAAGCGAGCACTGCGGTGTCTTCCATAGAGGTGGGCTATTGCCATCGTGTGATGAAGATGTTGCTTTGTCTATGGTCCGCACCGGCCTCTTCTAAGCGAGGCTTCTGGGCTACCAGAAACAGAAACTACAGGTAGCTACCTTAAGTAGAAGGAAATGCATATTTCAAGGACACCTGCAGGGGCCAGGGGATCCCAAGGAGGAACCCCATCTTTTGGGTGTTTATATCACTTTCCTCAGGCCACCTCCTTCCTTCCCTGCCCTACGACCTCCTGTACCTGTACCCTCTGGTAGGGAGGACCCCATCCCTGAAGGCTCAGCTCTTGCGGTGACCCGTGAGGAAGGGTTGAGGCTGGTAGACAGGAAGGGAAGGAGCATGAGGAAACTCGTCAGTGACATTGGAGGTTGGTTCTGGGAACAAGATTTTCCAGCTTAGCTCTTCCGTAGAATATAATGAAGGCCCACGGGTCTGTACCGATACGCTGGTGTGGCTGTCCCAGGGGTTCAAATGTGTAAACTCCGGAGCGTTTGGGCTGGGCTTTCATTCCGGTTCGGTGTTAAGGGTTCCTTTTTAAATTAAAGGGTTCGTTTGAATTGCTCAGTGGACTATTTGACATACACTGAAATTTTCCAAGCCAGTGCGTGCCTCAATTTCAGGTGACTGCCCATCTTAGCACATGGATGGCAGGCTCTGACCCAGACCTGAGAGTCCCAGTCCTGGGGAGGCAAGGGGCTGCATATACTGAGCTTGCCCCCTTGTCCTCTCTCTTGTGTCCTTCCACGGGGGCCCTTGGGGTTATCCCTCGCACCTGACTAGAGAAACCACCATCCCTGGCCTGACCCTTTGCCACTTTCTAAGGACTAATCCCTGCCTCTTCCTGTGTTTTCCCCATTTCTAACAGACCCGGGTTAACATGACTACCAGCCATAGTCTCTGGGACCCAGTCTTCACTCCACACCCTGCCCCCACCTCCCACGGTCACTGGGAAAGGAAGTGAGGAAGTGCCACGTGGACAAAGCCTTTGGCCCAGCTTGGCCACCGGTCAGTGGACCTCTCTTCTTCGCTGCCGTGTCCCTCTGTTTTCTAGAACAATGCCTAGGATGCCATTAAGCACTGGATGCTGCATAAATAAATGGAGGAAAGGGCATGGGATAGCGTGTGCTTAAGAGGGGAGGAAACAAAAGAAAAGTTTAGGAGCTGGCTCTCAGTATAGTCCTTAGGTTGACAACTTGGTAACAGTGTGAAAACAAATTAAGCCAAAGAAATACCTCCCCTGAGATACTTCATTACTTTTCCCATCTAGGTGTGGATGCCATTAAGGCAAATTATTGCCTCTCAAATATTTTTAGCTCGATGCCCATTTCCGTCTGCATTTGCCTTAGAGGTACATGTTTTCAACTAAGTAATAGGACATACAAATTAAATGCAATTTCAAATTTAAACCTGTACAAGTGTCACTTACCAAGTCCCCCCTGATAGTCCCAGGGGGCTGCCCATAGCATTGTTGGAAAGTATATTACTGTACTTGGTTCCCATTATTTAGTCCAAGAGATTCTTATTAAAATAAAAGCCAGCAATAAGGTTAATATTTTATATACTGCACAGCCATAGCGAATGCGTGGGCCCTAACAGATAGATTTATTTCTCATAACTTTCTTCTCATTTATGTAATTTTTTAAATTTTATTGTGAGCATACTGACATATATGTAGAAACACCCTCCTAGGACATTTCAAGATTAAAAGGTAGCATATACTATAAGCATTTTAAACATTGAAAACGGGTTTTTTTTTTTTAAGTTTATTTATTTAAGAGAGACAGAGACAGGGTGAGTGGGGGAGGGGCAGAGAAAGAGGGAGAGAGAGAGAATCCCAAGCAGCCTTCGAGCTGTCCACGCAAAGCCTGAGGCATGGCTCGAACTCACGAACCGCGAGTGGAGACCAAGAAACCAAGAGTCGGACGCTTAGCCAACTGAGCCACCCAGGCGCTCCGAAAATTGAAAACGGTTTTAGAGAAAGGTTGGCATATTCAGGAGCCCAGAATTCTGGCTGAATATTGTGCCCCAAGATCCGGGTACCACGACCTTAAAGTTGATCTAGGCACCAGCCTGGACAGCGACATGAACAGATGGGTCCTCGTCCTTTGACAGTGTTGCTCCAGACCATTTTCTCTTACTGTGCTTTTCTCCCGATGGTGGCCAGCTGGTGCCTGGTGCGCCCCTCATCCTCTGGTCTCGGGTATCATAGACCTTCCATTTTGCTTGGCCTGACTTGGTCACTGGACCATGAGCCCCTTCCTGGGAGAGACTGTGTTGACTTGTGTCTACCTGCCCAGTGACAGTGTGATAGATGCAGTGTGGGCACCCAGTGAGCAGGGCATTCTCGGAATCAATGTGGATTTAGCAACTCCTTTGTTGACTTGCATTCCAGCTTTTGCAGTCAGCCGCTTCTCCCTGCCTTTCTTCTCCATCAACCAGGAGCTCAGCCCCCGGCCCCGAGCGCTCTTCTGGCATCGTCTGTGCTTACCATCAGACATCTACTTTACTTCTCTGCTACCTAACTGCTAAGGGCACCTCATCTTTAATTTTTTGTCAAACCAACACTGCGAGAGGATTTCGGCCCTCTCAAAAGTGGATCTTTGAACGGCTCGCAACACAATAGGTCGCTTTAGAGAAATCAGTGAACGTCTTCAGTCTATTTCCTCGTCTGGGAAGTGAAGACACTGGATTAAGCAACAGAACTTGTCTCTTTCATGCCTTCGATTCTCTATTTCTGATTCCAGAAGGGTCAGGGGCTCTATACTACTAAAGCAAACAAGATTAAACCAGCGGTCGGTATGGGTTTCCTTTTCGAGCTCTACGGCTCTACCGTGTCATACAGTAAAACAGTAGATTGGGAATAACTTGTTCTGCAAGACGAGCAAACACTGCTAATAAATTTTAACTTGATAAATGAGCGATGTCTGGCAATTTGAATAGTATGTGATGCTGAATGTTACGTGATCACAACTGAGCCAATGGTTCTTCTCTCTCTCTCTCTCTCCCTCTCCCTCTCTCTCTGCAGGATTGTGGGTGATCATCTCCCGTCCTCAGATGCTCAGTCTGAGGCCACAGTGTTTGGCAGAAATCAGTGATTTTCTGGCACTAGTGTGTTTTTTGGCCACTTCCGAGCACCTATGGACAGTCCTTTGCTTCATTCCAGGTCAGGCTGCCTGAAGATACAGACCCTTTCCTCTGCTGCCTTATTGCCAGTTCCATGAAATACAGCCTGTGACAAGAGTTTATTGATACTTTACTGTAGTCAACATCCTTTAGTGATGCTGAAAGGCGTCCTACACAACCCTCCTCCCTCGTGTCTCCCTCACACCAGCCACGAAGGTTTTCAAAGGTAAGTGCAGGTTAATTTGCTTATTTTTTATATTTTGTACTTTCTTTATTATTTTACATTATATTACAGTATTATTATCATTTTATATGAATATTTTGGGTTTGTGGAATGATATACAAGTGCTTTGGATTACAAGCATGTTTCCGGAACGGATGATGCTTGCAAACCAAGGATTTACCGTACTTGGATGGAGACCTTTACGCTCATTAAAGGATTTCCTCAATAAGGACCCATTTTCCAGCTATAGAAGACACGCCACAGTCTTAGAAAGCAAAGCAATTATGGACTGAACCACTGAAGAGTTTCCAAAAATGTTGACAGGGAGGGTCAGAAAGCCACTGGGCTCTAGGTTCACCAGGCAATGTGGCGAGAGGGCGTAAGTGTTTAATGGGGGTGGGGAGGGGAAGCAAGCCATCATTTATTCAATCATTTGTCAAAAATGCTTGTTGAAAACCTGCTGCATGCTGTGGATGCTTGTGCTATGAGGCTCAGCTCCAGACATTTGGAAACCAGAGTTTAAAAAGCCAAGTGCCGGGCCGCCATCAGCTATTGGGGTGTGTATGCATGTGGGGGAAGGGGTGGGAAAGTGATCCTTAAACTTTTTCTCTCTATGCATGCAACTTTTTACACACTTTCAAAAATGGTGGACGCGTAATTAGGCATTCTGCTTTTCTCCTTTTACGTGAACCACAGAAGCCTTTCTCGGTTTTTGTAATTATCATTTCACTGTACCAGAATTTAATTACGCTTTGCTCTGTGATTGTTTGTTTAGATTTTCCTTATTCCTTGCGTTTTATTAAAACTAATACTTCCATGAACATCTCTGTGAACTTAACTTTTATTTGTTTTCAGATTATTTCCTTCGAATAGATCTCTCAAAGTATTAAAATATTGGAGCCATTTTTTCTATTCAACATTTTAGCGGTTTTAAGCAATATTGACTGACTCATCCCCATAGATGATACAATTCACTAACTTATGCCTTCTCACCTCTTCTCTGTCTTCTATAATTTTTTTGTTAGGTGCACAGTCATTTGTGTTCGTCAAGGGCTCAGTGATATGCATGCCACCATCAAAATTCTTCCAGATGTTTGGTTGAAGTTCTTTGTTTAAATGGATTCAGTAGTCACTTCTAGTAAGCTTATTTGTTTCTCCTTTCCTGAATATATTCTTTGGATTCATTTTGCCTCAGTGGGTCTCATCATTGACTTTTTCAAAGGCGCACTCCAACTCTATCTTCCGTGACGTTTTTCACGTTTGAGAATGTTTTACATTTTCTAATTTTTTTATTTTTTTAATTTTTTTAGTGTTTATTTGTGAGACAGAGACAGACAGAGAGACAGAGTGTGAGCGGGGCAGGGGCAGAGAGAGAGGGAGACACAGAATGGGAAGCAGGCTCCAGGCTCTGAGCCATCAGCACAGAGCCCGACGCGGGGCTCGAACTCAAGAACCACTAGATCCTGACCTGAGCCGAAGTCGGACGCTCAACCGACTGAGCCACTGGGTGCCCGGAGAATATTTTACATTTTTAATGCTATGCATATGGCCTTGGCTAATAGTAACCAATATAAGTTGTTGCTGTATTCTAACTAACAAATATTAATAAGAGCTCACGGACTCAGGCTGCAGAGGCAAGGACAGTTGACCTTGAATCTTGGCAGTGCCACTTCCTGGCTCAGTGGATTTGGGCCAAAGATCTAATACCTGTGAACCTTGAAGTCTTCATCTGGAACATGGGCCTGATCATGGACCCTGCTTGATAAGGGAGCTGTAATGATTAGATGAGATCATGCACATACAGCATTTAGAGTTTGGCACATAGTAAACAGTAGTAACGGTAATAACTCCTAACATTTCCAAGTACGTTTTCCTTAATGAGTTATTTAGTACTAGGAGTTGGATGGTATTACCATTGTTATCCGCTTCTAACAGCATTCTTCGATCACGTTCTTCTTTGTGCCAGACAATAGACTGGGTGCTGGGGAACCAAAGGCAAGTACAATGGGATCTCTGCCTCCTGTGCCAGGGACTCATTATTCAGAGAACATACAATATTACGTTGTATATTTGAGAATAGGGGGTATGGGAGTCATAGTAACAGTTGTTTTTTTGTTTTTTAGGTTTTGGACTATGTGTTATTTTCTTCTTCTTTTTGAAGTTTATTTATTTATTTTGAGAGACAGAGAGAGAAAGAGACAGAGAGACAGAGAGAGCAGGGGCAGAGAGAGAGAATCCTAAGCAGGCTCCACACTGTCGGTTCAGAGCCAGACATGGGGCTCGAACCTATGAACTGTGAGATCATGACCTGAGCTGAAACCAAGAGTTGGATGCTTAACCGACTGAGCCACCCGGGCGCCCCTAATTCTCTTTTTCATCTGATGATGGAAAAAGGAAAAATAAGAGTAACTTGTCCCCCACCATGGACGCTGTGTGTGTGCCTCTTGGTGCGATGTCCCTGCGATACGATTGGAACCTGGAAGGAGATGAGGACTTAGACTCAATGGTCTTGCACAAAACAAACACACCAATTTAAAGACAGGTCCCACACTAAGTGTCCTATAATTCTTTTTTAAAATTTTATAACGTTTATTTATTTTTGAAAGAGAGAGAGATATAGAGTGCAAGCAGGGGAGGGGCAGAGAGAGAGGGAGACACAGAATCCAAAGCAGGTTCCGGGCTCTGAGCTGTCAGCACAGGACATGATGCGTGGTTCGAATTCACAAACCGTGAGATCATGACATGAACCAAAGTCAGACGCTTAACTGACTGAGCCACCCAGGTGACCCACAAACACACCAATTTAAAAATGAAACATTTCCAGGGTCACCTGGGTAGCTCAGTCGGTTGAGCGACCGACTTAGGCTTAGGTCATGATCTCACGGTTCGTGAGTTCAAGCCCTGCGTCGGGCTCTGTGCTGACAGCTCAGAGCCCGGAGCCTGCTTCCAATTCTTTGTCTCTCTCTTCCTCTCTCTCTCTCTGTTCGGCACTCCTCCCCCCATCATCCCACTTGTGCTCTCTCTCTCAAAACTAAATAAATAAACATTAAAAAGATTTTTAAAAAATGATTAAACACTTCCTGAAGAACATTTCAGCCCTGATCCTGGCCATGAACTCATAAAGCGTTGGGGATCACTTGAAGCAAGTGCAAACAAGCTGGAGAAGTTTGTGCACTCCACAATACTTTCTGAAGCAAGTGTGAAAGGGGTTCATTTCTATACTGCAGCAGGTAGAATGCTCTTAATTTGGACGTTCTGGAAGCATCACAAAGAGGGAGAGGGAAAGAGCTGCATTCCTGGGTTTTAAAACCGTAAGTTTGAGCCCCGTCACAAGGGAGGTCACGAAGAAGATATTCAAAGAAATCACACTTAAAAGCTATAAGTGACCTTCTGGACACTTACAATCAGATCTTCAGTCCCAAGTCCGGGAGTCTGCTGGACACGTGGGGTTGTGTTGCTCTCTCTGTTTCTTCCCTCCTGTCTGAAAGGGCTAAGGATTAACAGGTGAACACCTGGTCAAAAAACTGACCATCTGGCTGAGCCCTCGGTTTCCACAGAACAGGTTCTTTACCTCCACAAACGTAGGGGGTTTGTGGCAGGGCAGTGCTGGCGTTAAAGATTCGCATACTTTCCAAGAAATTGTGTAGCTACACCTCTTAACCTGCAACATCCAGCTGGCTAGGGATCTCGGTGGTGTCAGTGGGAACTTCCAGCCCCAAATGCAAAGCATAATCCGCGTCCCAAGTCTGGTGGTTTGACTGGTGTTCTACATGGGACTGTCTTTTCCATTTGTGCTTTGAGAAATGGTACAGGCTGACCTCCTCATCTCCTTGACAGTGTTGGAAGCCTGAGTGATTGAAGCCAGTAGAGCTGAAAATCCCAATCCTACCCCCCTCCACTACAAGTAAACCAGGTACTCCATATGGAGTTAGCAATGTGCCTAAAATGGTTACATCTGGCCAGCGTTTGTTAGATTAAAAGGGGCCAACTGAAGTTCTAGTTGGATGTCCTATAGTCATATTACAAAGTCAGTATATGAGTACGATTCCACAATGTGCTATGTCAATGACTCATGTATCCAATGGAGCATATGAGAAATCAAGACATCATTCATTCTTGGAACTGCTGTCTCCCCAGCTGGTCCTCCCCAGTTCACTCACTTGCTTCCTTCTGTCAATTGCACACATTGAAAACTCTTCTGAATCTATCCACTTCTCCCCAATCTATCCAGGTCTCCCCCAAAGAACAGGCTACCCTTGTGCTCGTGAGTCAACAGGAGTATTACTGGTCTTCTATGCAGAATTTCCTCCTCCAGGCACCTAGCCCTACAGTCTGTGACCCACACATATGACCACGTAAAACCTTTCCATCGCTTCCCCTTAGGGAGACGCAAGGCCTTATGTGACCAGACCACTACTCACCTGTCCAGCCTCGCCTTGCTCCTCTCTCACACCAGTTGGCTTTCTTTTTTTTTTTTTAATTTTTTTTTAACCTTTATTTATTTTTGAGACAGAGAGAGACAGAGCATGAACGGGGGAGGGTCAGAGAGAGGGAGACATAGAATCGGAAACGGGCTCCAGGCTCCGAGCCGTCAGCGCAGAGCCCGACGCGGGACTCGAACTCACGGACCGTGAGATCACGACCTGAGCCGAAGTCGGCCGCTCAACCGACTGAGCCACCCAGGTGCCCCAGTTGGCTTTCTTTAAATTCCTTCTGCTCTCCTTCTGCTCCAGCCAACTGGCTTTCCTTAAATTCCTATGGTGAGTACGTCTCTGCGCACCTCAGGGGTTGACCCATGGGGCTCTCTCAGCCCCGGGTGCTTGGCCAACCTGCTCTTCTCCCATTTACCGAGTGAATTCCTATTCACACTGAGATGGCAACTGGACCATTATTTCCTCAAAGGTTCCTTAACAGTCAGACTAGATGAGGTCTCAGGAGACTTTCCTAGCAAACCCTATTTTTCCTTCCAGCTCTCATCACAGTGCAAACTTGTGAATTTGTGTGACGAGTTAATCAATGTCTCTTTTCTCCACTGGGCAGTGAGCTTCCTGACGGCTGGGACTGCATCTGCTTTGGTCATGGTGCTGCCTCCACCTCACAGCACAGAGCCTGACAGACAGTAGTTGTTCCGGGAAGGTGAGTTGGGGAAAAGGAAGACTAATTGAACTAGTCTGATACTTAAATTAAACCTTTTGCTTTTAAGTCCCATGACCTAACATCATTTTTTGAAATAATCATAAAATAAGCTTACATTCCTAAAATCAGCCTGTTCTTGACTATGCCATGGGTGTAGGCGCTGGGGTTGAACTAGAGAGGCCAGGCATAATGGGTTCATTCCAAGGACTGAAGAGCCAAGAGGAGAGACAAGGCAGACAAATGGAGGACAGTCACTCTTTCCAATTACCATGGTACCTCCACTAAAGCTAGTATTATTCTCTTCTCTAATGATCTCTTACCATGTTTGTCTTCCCCATGAGGCTGGTGATTCCTCAGTGGCCAGAAATATCTGGTATTAATATTTGTGGCCCCAAAAATTTGTGGGGGAGGACCTCGTAAACTATAAGTAGCCAACAAATATTATACACATCAATGAATATAAATGAATTTACGAAAACCAAATAATACTGAGCATTAGTTGGGATATTCTTCATTCTGCATACATTTGTAATTTGGAGAGGCTACAAATTGCAAATTTGAGTAGAACACCTTCAGTTCTGAGCTTGTAAACCCTCACCGGCAATCAAGCAAGTCCCAGAGATGGAATCCATCTTTCATCCCCTAATAAGAATGCAAATGGCCTAAAATTAACATATTAAAATATATCTTCCCCTGTGGGGGGGTACATATATAAAATGGTGCCTTTTACCATCTAGTGGGTTCAGATCCACTCTCTTTGCTGCCAGATTGCCCCCTTTGGGTACTGTCCTTGACACTAAGGCACAGTCAAGATGCTTGATAAAGCCAAAGGCTTCACTGATCTAAACAAAAGGCAGTTTGAAGACGTCTGGTTGGCATCCAGGGAGGGGAAGGATCCGAGGAGAGACTTGTCACATCCTTTCCTCCACTTTTTCTTTTTCTTTTTCTTTTCGTTCTTGGCTGGGAGAGTTTGAGAGACGTGTGTTGGTGAACGGGAAGTTATTTCTTGGAGGATCTTTCTTTCTTTCTTTCTTTCTTTCTTTCTTTCTTTCTTTCTTTCTTTCTTTCTCTTTTTTCCCAAGGACCAGGGTCAGGAAGAATCCACCCCAAGGGTAGTTGGAGGGAAGAAAAATAACAAGGCACACGAGTGTCTGGGGACCACAACATTGCTCACATCCTCTATAATCATCAGTGCATGGCTTGGCTGTCTTGGTAATTTACATAATACCATCCTGACACGTTCACTTCAGTTATCCATCACTACCGCAGTGAGTTTTCCTTCCTGGCACACGCCTGCCTGCTCTCTCTCTCTCTCTCTCTCTTCAGTTCTTCAGTCCCCCTTGTTTTTCTTCTTCTCTCGTCTTGTCCTCTTGCATGTTTATGCCTCTCTTTCTCCCTCTCCCCATTTGGTCTTATGTTTACTGGGCCAAGCAAAAAGAAGAAGGAGGAAAAAAAAAAGACAGATTTCACATCATTTCTTGTTCAACTCACAGACATTTGGCAAATGATGAAGCACCAAGTCAATGAAGATGGTAAAAATGCAGAAGAGAGCTCCTTTTTTATGTAATAAATAGTATCGTTGGGGTGGGGGGAAGGGAGTTATTTTAATGAATTTATACATGAACACTCTGGGGGAAATGAGGTCTTCAGTTTATACATTGTTTTGAACATAAATCAGTTTATACTTTGCATTGAACATAAATTTGCAAATAGAGAAAAATTGGACACTGAGTATTCAATTCATCTTTCCATATAATTCAAAGAGTCCATAAATAAATACATCCAAGAGTCACATGCACCTAGGAATATGATCAAGGCACTGGGATGATAATTTTTTGAGAATGTTTCAGTTGGTTGTATTTATAATGGCTAGGCCACAAGAAAATGGAAAAATAGTCAAAAGGATCAATAGTTTTTTTTTCTTGTCACACTACATTTTAGAGAAAAATAAATGGCTAGAAAATTATGTAAAAATGCACAGAGAACCTGTTGCATAGAATATACATTTTAGTCTTATTAATACACAGTGAAAGTTATTATGAACTGTTTGACAAAGACTGACAAATGCCAAGGTCACTGGGGATAGAATGTTATAAAATGGAAGTTTTATATGTATCTGGATTTTGAAGAAGAAAATTGTTTCACTGAATGGACTCTACTGATTTTTCATAAACTTTATTCTTTTTTTCTTTCTTTTCTTTTAATGTCTGTTCCACCTCACCACTCTCCCTTATGTTTTCCCCCCTCTTTTGTTTTACTCTGGAATAGAGAGTGCAGATAAACAGTACAAGCTTTCAACAATTGTTTCTTGAAAGGCAGACCCACTGTTTTAGCCCTCTCTGTAAAGCCTTTTAAAAAGAAATACTGCCACTTAGACCCCCACCAAGACAAATGGAATTGGAGTTTTCAAACGCAAAGCAGCCACTAAGTTCCTATAGGTTCCAATAGTAAGCTTTTTATATGCTCCTCTCTCCTCCATTTAAATGTTCCCCATGCCCTTCTAGAATTTTCTAGAAACATCCCTGTTTATGGTGTGGAGCTATTAAAGCAGTCTCTGACAGTTGTGTGTTTATATATATATATATATATATATATATATTTTTTTTTTTTTTTTTTTTTTTTTTTTTTTTTCAGTGCAAAAGATAAATTACTAACAGGGCCTGATCCTTCTACTCTGCACCAAGTGTTGTGCTAAGAATTTCATTTGCATTATCTTGCTCATCTTTACAATGCTACCTGGTAAGGACTATTATTTTCTCCATTATACAGGTGGATAAATTAAGATGGGGGGGCGGTAATAAATCACCCAAGATCATGCAGCCTAAGAGATGTAGATTAAGGACTATAAGCATGACAATAGAAAGAGTGGGCACATTGTAGGCACCAACAGATGATGGCTGTTTGAGATAATCATTGCTATTTTAGTCCTGGGATCTTGCTAGGAGGCACTGTGGATAACAAAACAAAATTGAAAGATCAAAAGCACCAGGGAGTACCTTTACCTGTGGCCAGTGGATGGACTAGCTGGGAAGCTTCTTGAGGTCAGGGCTGAATTTATTTCCTTTGTGCCTTTTCCACCTGGAACCGGGTTTGGATAACCTCACTGGAACTCAGCAGACATTTGCTAAAGTGAATCCCACCCTAGTTGCAGAGAGCCCTACTGATGGCCAGGGTGTGCTGGTTTTCCTGCAGGAACGTCAGGTGATGCTCAGTCCAGCAGCCCTGTGGACCCGGCATTCAGCTCCTGTGTATCTCTGTATAAATATCCTTGTCTCTCCCCGTTGCCATATATATATATATATATATATATATATATATATATATATATGATGATGGAAAAGGACCCACTCAGTTCTGAATCTCACTAGCCAGCTTGTCCCCTTCTGGCGAGAGGCAAACCAAAGATTGGGGCAAAAATTGTAGCCATTTTGGTGTATCGAACTCAGATGCCAATGCCTCTGTCTCACTGGACAATCAGAGACAATCAGAGACTGTGTTTGGGTTCACTTAGCATCTCCCTACTGAAGAGACCAACTTCATGAAGGAGGTATTCAGGCTGTAGAATGATCCTGGCCAAGGGAAACAATGGAGTCTGTCTGTTTTTCCTAACCATGGAGCCCAGGATCTAGCAAAGCCTGGCCCATAGGAGAAATACAATTATTACTTGTGCAACTGGTAGATAAAGGAGCAGAGGCATGGAATGTGTTAATATTTCCAAGTGTGACCTCACTGGCAGCCTTCCCACTGGATAGGTCGCTCAAGAACTCCCTCTGGAGCAAACTGTATGACTCCCCAAAGAAGGATAATATCTATACTCTTAATCCCTGCCTTTTCAAAGGGCAGAGCTTCACATTTCTGCCTGCACACCCACATGACACATCCCAAACACAACACAGAGACTGTAATGCAAGAAGGGGAAATTATGAGCTAGAAAGTCTAGAAGAACCACAGCTTAGCTGAAGGGAAGTTTTCACCAGAGGTCTTCAGTATCAACGCAATGGAATATTCCCATGCCTCACCATTTCCTCTAGAAGCTTCCATTACCCCGACATCAATTCATGCCCTCTAGTTATAAACTCTCAGAGCATCCCATTTCCTCTTTGCAGGTCTTCGTCTACTCGGATTAACTTTGTGTACGTGTATCCGTTTACTTTCATTTGTTTACTCAGTAAGTACTTCTTGAGGGCCAATTAGGTTTCAAGGTTTTGTGCTAGATATTCTGCCAGTGACGATGGGAGAGTCCGGTTATTATCTGTTGCTCTGAGCAGAATGCAGAGTCCGTAGGATCGAAGATCATAACTACGCTTTGGTCATCCCCTGGCATTCCCACTAGCACCTGCTACCCGGCAGGTCCTTGATAAACATGTTGCTGAAAGAAAATATGAATGAGTGATCCAGCTGGACACTGGGGCTGCACAAGTGGTTCAGAAACGGCCCCTGCCTTGCCCTAAAGGGGCTCACAGTCTATGAAGTAACACTTCCGTCTAAACCACAGCACGCAGGACTGCAGCGACTCACAAGTGACACTAGAGAGATATGCCATCACTGTGTACCTACTGGTGGTGGCAAACACTTCCTCTCAGTGCCAATGAGCCCCTGGGAGTCAGGGATCATGTCAAACTCATCTCTGAATCCCCTACAGCACCTTCCACGGAGCACTGCCCCAGCAGGCACCTTGTAAGCGCTGGCGAACTTGACATTGGAATGGAGTCTTCCCGTCCACTCCAAGCCAGAACCCCCAGGGCTGAATGTAACAACGTTGGCCAAAGATGGCAACGAGATACTAGAGTAAGAGTGGAGTTGCCATGTATTGGTTCTTACTCTGTACCAGGCACAATCTAAACACTGTTCGGACACGTCATTTCGTTTCGCCAGTGTGCTGAGGGGCTACATTCTCACATCCTCATTCTACAGGATCCGACACTTGCCCGGGTTAAGGCATGTTTGCCAGGGTGACACAGAGGGGCAGTGGCAGACTCAGGATCCTGAACCACGTCGGTCTCTTTTCAGTGTATGACCTGAATCAGGTGAAAATGTTGGTCCTCCACACAAATGCCGGCAGGTCCTTACACCAGGGGGTGATCCCCGATCCCCTGGTGTCCACCTGCCTTTTCAAGCAGGACCAGTCCAAGTCTCAATACTTGTAAGGGTTTCAACACCTGTCTTGGGTCTTCATCTCTATACGATGTCTGGGTGGTGCTCTTTAAAAATCTTTTTTTTAAAAAAGGTTTCCTTATTTTGGGGAGAGAGTGTGAGCAGGGAGGGGCAGAGCGAGAAAGAGGGAGACACAGAATCCAAGGAAGGGTCCAGGCTCTGAGCTGTCAGCACAGAGCCCAACGCGGGGCTTGAACCCATGAACCGCGAGATCATGACCTGAGCTGAAGACGGAAGCTTAACCGACTGAGCCACCCAGGTGGCCCACCCAGTGGTGGGTTTTAAATGCTTTTATTTGCACAATTGCTTGGCGTTCGTTGTAATACTCTCAGCTCCCCGCTGGAACGTCCATGATCTAATTGTGCACCGAATATGTTATTTTTTTCATTCCTAACAAAGCTACAAAGCTGGGCAGAATCCACCTGGAATTTACATGCAGCCAACGATTCTCATCAAACAGGTAATATTGTGGTTCTGTCGGTGATAGTTGTACCGGATTCTGTTAGCACTTGATTAAATGACATTGATAGAAATGCTCCCTATTCTGCAATATACACACCAAAGAAAGAAAAAAAGACAGAAAGAAGGAAGGAAAAACCAAAGTCATGTGAGCATTTGGGACAAGTGCTTTCTGTTTCCATGAGGTTATGTTGGGATATCGTTTTTCCAACCTACAAACTGCAAATCCGGAAAAACTGGAGGCTCCTAGACTCTCCCAGTGGTTTTTGTTGTTGTTGTTGTTGTTGTATTTGAAGTTATGAAGTTACTTGATTAAGATTAGAGTTCATGCTATAAATTGAATTAAGGCACAAATATATACAGTTCATTTTGTCTTTTAGCGCTGCCTCATTCTTACTTTCTCCCGTGATAAAGAAAACCATTAGCTCCTGTCAGAACCGCAAGGAAGGAGATCATTTTTATTGAAATAAGAAGGAAATGATAGTGTCAGGCACTGAGTCCGAGAGATAAAATATTACATCTAATAAACATGCTACATATGGGATTCGACAAGGGGTCCTTGAGTTACGGGACAACAGAAGCTTCAGAAAAACAATAACATTAATATTGAAAAATAATGGCTAGTGCCTCCATCTTGGAGAAACCTGCATTTTAATAAACAGGAGGGAAATTCAGGACTCTCTGAGAGAGCATCTTAATGATATCGAGCAGACAGAAAGATTGTCGTAGGTGAACCGATGGGATGGCCAGCGTGGATGTCCGAGATCTTTGTGAATCCAGGAAACGACGACAATAAAAACAAACCCCAGACTTCGCCAAGAGGCAGGCGGTATTGGAAATATTGGGGTAGCAAGGGGCGGCACAGACAGGGGAGTGCACATTAGGGTAAGAAGAGTTAATGCGACAGATCCCTAAGGGGCTGTCTGGTGTGACGTGGTGAGATTCCTGGGTCCGTGCTCAGTGGCACAGGGTCACGTCAAATGAGCGATGTCTGCTTTAGGGATGGGCTGAAGGTGGAGGGTGAAGGGACAGGGGCATGGCTGCCATCGCAGGCCCATGTCAGCTCTCAACTCCCCCCGGGGACCATTCAACAGTGTCTGGAGACGTGAGGCACTGAGGGCGTGGGATGATGCTGAATACCCTACAGTGTCCAGCGTCCTTCCAGCAACAAAGAATTATCTGGCCCCAAATATCAACAGTGCCATGGTTGACAAAAATCTACTTTTTCCATTTCCCCACCAGGAGTCCCATCTGCTTATAACCGGCCCCGCCTCCAGTACGCGCACGGGCATCTTCTCCCTTGACAGTCTCTGATCCTTCCTACCCAGCTTCCGGGAGAGGACGGCGTGGTCCACTCGAGACCTTCTTTGTTTCCTCCCGGGATCCGGCTCTCCACTGGGCTCATCAAGAATGTTTTAAAAAAGAAATCAAGGGTTATTACTCACAATGTCAAAAACTGTAGTAATCAATGCAAAATTGCAACGGCCACCACGAATTGAGTGCCTACGTGTGTCGGGTGCAGGGGTCAACGTTTCCCGCAGATGATCTTTAATGAAGCAGACAGACCTGCAATGAAGGGGTCACCATCCCCAAATCACAGTGGAGGCATTCACAGAAAAGTGTTGAGCTGGTAAACCACATAGCCAGGATTCAATATAATGCGGTCCGACCCCAAAGCTTGATCTGTTTTCGGCTAATTCAGAGGTTCTCAGCCTTGGTAGTAAGCACACGTGGAGTCATGTAGTATTTTGCTGGGGGTGGTGATGATGCTATTTTATGCATTGTAGAGGATGTTCCCTGGTCCCTTACCCACTAGATGCCAGGAACATTCCTGTCCCAACATGACAACCCAAACTATCTCCAACCAAAAATGCCTTTGGACCTTGTCAAACATCCCCTGGGGGTTACAGCCGCCTCCAGCGTGCCTTAGGATTTCAGCGCTGGAACAATACAGACGCTATAGAGAGAGCAAATGGTTAATCGGGTGCTGTAAAATTAGTCAGAATTAAAAAGAAAAAAAAAATCACTGCTGTCTTCCTCATTCTTTGCCATTCAAAACACATCTGCTTTCTCTGTAACATGCATGGACTTGAGGTTTTCTGCCATTGATTACTTGTTTCCAAGAAAACATTGGGAAAATCCCACATGTGTCAGAGTCAGGCCTTTGTCCTGACTTGGGCTGAGTTACAATTTCTTGTCTTCCGGGCATGGTTGCCTGATGCATTTGAACATGGTAACCATGGCAAAACTTCACCGTTTACTGAGCAGGTACTACGTATGACTAGCCCTGGGCCTCCCTTGACTTCTCAAGGGTCTTGGGACGCGGAGAGGCTCACACATGTTTTGGTGCAGTGAAGTCTGGCCAGAAGTTAAGGAACTGGGTTCTCGGTTGTACACCCTGAGAAGGGGAGGATGATTTACTGTCCAAAGCCGCGGGTTTCTTTGTCCACGCTGTTCTACCTCCAAACTCCTGATGTCCATGGTATGTACCTGTAGATTTTGCCTGATTCTCTCTGGTTAAAAATTACAATTTTGGAGGCACCTGGGTGGCTCAGTCAGGTAAGCGTCTGACTTCAGCTCAGGTCATGATCTCACGGTCTGTGATTTCGAGCCCCGTGTCGGGCTTTGTGCTGACAGCTCGGAGCCTGGAGCCTGCTTCGGATTCGGTGTCTCCCTCTCTCTCTCTGCCCCTCCCCTGCTCATAGTCTGTCTCTCGCAAAAATAAATAAACTTAAAAAAAAATACAATTTTGACCATAGTTAAACTAAGTGATAGATGACTGAAGATCTTTATCCTTTCCTCTCTACTTTTATGTATGTTTGATGATTCCTGTAAGAAAAAAGAATTTTTAAACACTCCTTTCCATCCTTATGAAACATAAACTCATACATCTCATGCTTGATTTGAATCTGAGTGCCCCAGTCCTGTTTTCTACTTGCCTGACATTTTGAATCCAAACTGGTAAGCTTGGAAAGCTTGCTTGTTTGCTTTCTTTCTTTCTTCTTTCTTTCTTTCTTTCTTTCTTTCTTTCTTTCTTTCTTTCTTTCTCTTCTTTCTTCTTTCTTTCTTTCTCTTTTTTCTTTCTTTCTTTCTTTCTTTCTTTCTTTCTTTCTTTCTTTCTTTCTCTGTTTCTTCTTTCTTCTTTCTTTCTTTCTCTCTTTATTCTTTCTTTCTTTCTTTCTTTCTTTCTTTCTTTCTTTCTCTGTTTCTTCTTTCTTCTTTCTTTCTTTCTTTCTTTCTCTCTTTATTCTTTCTTTCTTTCTTTGTTTCTTTCTTTCTTTCTTTCTTTCTTTCTCTGTTTCTTCTTTCTTCTTTCTTTCTTTCTTTCTTTCTCTCTTTATTCTTTCTTTCTTTCTTTGTTTCTTTCTTTCTTTCTTTCTTTCTTTCTTTCTTTCTTTCTTCTTTTTTCTTTTTTTTCCTTTTCTAGAAAAGGTTGAGTCTTAGCGGACCGCTCGGTGCCAGATGCCTCAATGAGCTATAAACTTCTTGAAAGTGAAAATCATCGCCAACCTTGGCCTTTCTGGCCTCTGCCCTTTGTCTCCCCTTGTCTGGGCACAGCTGCTTGGCTCCTGCTGCCCAGGCTTCTGTCTTCCTCACTCCTGATGGCTGCCTTGTCCACCGGGCTGAAGAGCAGACAACGACATAACCAAGAGAAGATTTCAGAGGAGACTCACAGACGTGTTGCCTCACACCCTTCTCATCAGCTCATTATTGAAACTCTGAGCAAAAGAGAGACATGGTGCGGAGTTGGGGGGGAGGAAGGCAGACATTGCCCCTGAATGTTTCACAGGTGTGTCTGTCCAATGACACAGTTTAGAGTCATCCACAGAAGAAAGGGAAGGGAAGGAGTACTCTGACCTCCTTGGGTAACCGGGCCTGGGAAATTGCCCATTTGGCCCCATCAGAATGAAAACAGGAACGCGGGCTTGGAATGTTATACGCAAGTTCTGTTAGTCTATGTCACCACCAGCGGGCTGAACGTAGGCATTGTGACTATAAACAGTATCTTCCTAACCGGACAGCTGTTTGGGGGATTTAAAAGCATTGTTTTTTTTTTTTTTTTAAGCCGCCTTGAGAAGACACCTCCCCCTGTTTCCCTGCTTCCATCCTCCAGACCTTGGCCCGCCCTCCTAAGTGAACACTCACCCACTCCAGGATGCCTCGATCCATGATCCTGTTGAGAAGGGTAGCGCTTACACTCTGTCCCATCGGGTCCTCTGCCAGACTCCGAACGTGATCTTGTCATCGGTGAATCTGAGGTTCTCTGGGTAAGACGTTACCGTAGTCTGTTGGAGCTGCCACAACAGAGGGCCGCAGACTGGGTGGCTTGTAAGCAACAGAAATTGCTTTCTCACAGCGCCAGAGGCTAGAGCATCAGGGATCAGCATGGTCAGGTTCTGTGGGATCCTCTTCCGGGCTATAGACTGCTTACTTTTCTCTATCTTCACATGGCAGAAAGATGGCCGGGGAGCTCCCTGAGGTCATTTTCACATGGGTGATGATGCCACTCATGAGAACTTCACCTCCTGAAGGGCCCACCAACAAATACCATCCCGCTGGGGATTAGGATGTCCACATATGAATGAGGGGGGCACAGATAGTCAGGCTATTGCAGCCATGTTCTGGGGAGCTCCCCAAATCATCTTCTTCATGTATTATTTCAAACCTATCCCTTGTTCCTGTTGTGTATCCAATGCCATGCTAAGCACTGCAGGGACAGAAAGAACTCTTGCCATTATGACAACTACCACTAGATGTGATCACAGTAGTGACTTGAAAGCCTAGTGATCCAAGTGAGTGGGGTCGGTAGGAAGGCTGCACGAAGCACCAGAAGGTAGAACACAGTACGGTCAACAGCCAAAGGCAGGAGAGGAAGAAGGGGGCCCAGAAATGATCTTTTGGGGAAAAGCTGAGTGGGGTCTTAAGGTGGGAACGAGTTATCAGAGGGGCGTGGACAGGGGAGAAACACTCCGGGGGGAGGAGTGATGGGAGTGGTGGGATGGGAGCCAGCGTTATGGTCCAGGACTTGCAGGGAGTTTCAAACAGTTAACAGGAAGATAGGGAGAGGGACAACTGGAACAGGAACTGGAAGAGGCTCAAACCCTTCTCCAAAGCCCAGACCCCGAAGGGCTATAGGAAGCCACTGAAAGCACAAACTGCAGAAGGGATAGGCCTCTATTGGGTGTGGTCTTTGTTTTTAACAACTTTATTAAGGTCTAATGGACATTCAAACTGTACATTTTTCTCGGGGTGCAATTTGATGAGTTTGGACATTCTCCATGACGCCATCACTACAATCAAGGTAATGGACATATCCGCACTCTGACTCCCCGAAACGGCGTCTCCCTCCCACCTACCTCTGGGCTCCACCCCCTGGTGAGCATTGATGCACTTTCCATCACCAGATCAATTTACTCTTTGGTATTTGTCTTCTTGCACTTGCCATATTTATCTTCAGATTCATCCATGGTGTTGAATATCAGTAGTTCATCTCTTTCCATTTCTCTCTTTAAAAAATACGTATTCATCACTTCTCGGCCTTTTGGCTAAGATCAAGTGTAAAAAATGTGTATTCAGTTTTGAGAGAGAAAGAGAGAGAGAGAGAGAGAGAGAATGCACACAAGTAGAGGAGAGGCCAAGAGAGAGGGAGAGGGAGACAGAGAATCCCAAGCAGGCTCCATGCTGTCGGTGTAGAGGCCACTGTGGGGATCGAAACCAAGAAACATGAGATCATGACCTTAACTGACGTCAAAAGTCAGATGCTTAACTGACTGCGCCACCCAGGTGTCCCTTTGCATTTCTGAGTAGGAATCCATTTGTGTGGACATACCACAGTGTGTATCTAGTCACTGATTGATGGACGTTGGAGTTGTTTCCAGGTTTTAACCACGAAAAATAAAGCTGCTCTATGCACTTCTCAAATCTCTGTATGTACATATGTTTTTCTTTCTCTTGGGTAAACATATGTCTCAGTCATATGATAGATATATATTTAACCTTTGAAGAAACTGCCCGACCATTTTCCAAAATGGTGGCACCCTTGCATAGTCCACTGGCAGTGTCTGAGGGGTCCAGTTGCCCCACATTTTCTTCAATACTTGGTGTGATCAGCCTTGTCAGTTTTAACCACTATGGAGTGTAGAAGAATCTCTCTGGCTGTTGTTAAGACTTTTCTCTTCATAACTGATGTTAGGCAATATGTTTATGATGGGCCTTGATATGGTTTTGTCATATTTCTTATGTTTGGGGTTTGTTGGGCCTTTTGGATCTGGGGGCTTATAGTTTTCATCAAATCTGAAGACCATTATTCTTTCAGATATTTTTCTAGGCCCTTATGGTAGGCAGCCTCTAAGATGGACCCCAAAGAGCACTATCTCCTGACGGTCACATTCTCGTGTGGTCTCTCCCCAAGCTCTGCCACAGACTGGTACAATATGGCAGACGGGATGGGATGTCATTTCCAAGATTAACTTACAGGATACACTGATTTCTGATTTGCTCTCTCTTTCTCTGATCTGGCGGAAGTGAGGGGCCACGTTGTGAGGACACTCAAGCATGTGAAAGGGAGACTTGCGTGGAGAGTGACTGAGGCGGCCAGCCACCACATGAGCGAGCCGTCAGCAAACCCTACCTCAGTGGAGGCTTCAGATGCCTAAGGCTTGAACACAATCTCACAAGAGAACCTGGGCCTGAACCATCCAGTTAAAATACGCCTGGATTCCTGACCCTCAGAAACTCTATGAGCTAATCAATGTATTTAAGCTAACTTTTTGGAGTCACTGCTTATGCAATTATAAAGTCCTGACACCATGTCCCTCCCTTTCTTCTCTCTCCTTGCACACATGTTAGGCTGATGAAGCTGGTCCACAGCTCACTGATGGTCGCTGCATCCCCCCACCCCCAAGCCAACCTTGTTTCTCTGCGTTTTATTTTGGAAACGATCAATGAGCTTGATTTCAAGTTTAGTAATATTTCCTTCTGCACTATCTAATCTCTTACTTAATCCCTTTCGCTGTGTTTGCTAGTTTAGACCTTGTGGTTTCCACACCATCCTCTTAAAACTTAAATCACTTTATTGAGGTGTGATTGACATAGAAAAAGCCATACCTACATATGTAATCTAGACAAGGTGATGAGCTTGGAGATAAGCAGGCATCTGTGAAGCTAGCATCACAATCCGTGCCATAAACCTATCCTTCACCTCCGAGGACTTCCTCTCATCCTATTTATTTATTTATTTATTTATTTATTTATTATTTGTGATAAGAACGCTTAACATAAAATCTACCCTCTTAGCAAAGTTCTACGAGTGCAGTATGATAGGTCTTATTACCTGTAGGCATGTGCTGTATGCTAGATCTCTAGGACTGGTTCATCTAGCATAACAGAAACATGTGCTGTGCTTTAAAGGGTGCACAGATGCTGTGGCTTTCACCTCTAAGAATCTGATTGCTTTTTTTAATATTTCTATGTCTCTACTTAACTTTCTCAATGTAAGAAATGTAATCGTAAGTGTTTAATACGCTTGCCTACTAACTCTGTAATATATGTATAACGTATGGGTAGATTTCCAGGTCAATTTTGATTAATTTTTCCTCCCCATCATCACTTATATTTTTCTGTTTCCTCGCATGCCTGGTCATTTTTTATTGCGTGCCAGACATCGTGGATTTAGCCCTATTAGGTGTTGAGTATATCTCTATCCGAATAACTCCTTATGGACATTATTCTAGGATCTGGTTATGTGACCTGAAAAAAGTGTGGGTCTTTGCACCTTCTTTAAATGTTATTAGGTGGGTCCAGAGCAGTGTTTAGTCCAGAGCTCATTCCCCCCCACTACTGGGGTAAAACTGTTTTGAATATTCTACCTGATACTCTGAATTACGAGTTTTCCACTCTGGCTTATGGGAACCAAAGCTATTTCTGGTAAGCTCCAAGGACTGTTTCCTCCAGTCCTTTCCAGTGGCTCTTTCTCCAGCCTTGGGTATAACAATCAGCACTTTGCTTAAGACTAGAGGGAGATCCGGGGCACCTGAGTGGCTCAATCGGTTGAGCGTCTGACTTCGGCTCAGGTCATGATCTCACGGTTAGTGAGTTCCAGCCCCGCGTCGGGCTCTGGGCTGACAGCTCGGAGCCTGGAGCCCGCTTCAGATTCTGTGTCTACCTCTGTCCGCTCCTCTGCTGCTTGCACTCTGTCTCTCGCATTGTCTCAAAAATAAACAAACATTAAAAAGTAAATTAAAAAAAAGACTAGAGGGAGATCCTTCTCAGCTCTCCCCTTCATGTGCCCTGCAAACTCCGGCAGTCGTGTTCCCCCTGGCCTCCCAGCTTCATTGTTTCCACTGACCTGGACGTGAGACTACGGGTTCTGTCTCAGGGTCCCCATTTCCTGAAAGCGTAAGCAGTAAGCTGGGGGGAAATTACAGGGTTCGCTTTATTTATTGACCATATCTCAAGGATGCCTGCTTTTTTGCTCTGTGCTTAAAACTGTTGTCTCCTATATTTTATCTGTTCAGGAGAGAATAGATGCTCTCCTTGTTATTCCGTGTTGGAAATGGAAGCATTTCTATGTGCTTTTTGAAAGGTCTCTGACTGCTGTATGCAGTAGGGTCTGGGATGGTTAGGAGAGAGGCTGCACATCCTTTCGGAGACCACGGAAATGTCTTTGCAGGGATTGCAAGGGTTTGCGTTCGGCTGGGAAAATCAGAGCGGGGAAGAGGGAAGGGAATTTGGAAACGTAAGGAAGACAGAACTTCTTCTGTGACTGAAGGTAAACGGTGAGTGAGAAGTGAAAAGTGATTTCCAGTTTTCTGACCTGATTGACCTGGTGAATCATTGCCAGCTTCTCAAGGAACTCTTCAGATGCCTCCTTGGGACACGCGATGTACTACACTATTTTCCCGATCTGCTTCCTGATTGTGCCATAGAATATGGTAGGAAAATGTTTAAGAAAAAATGCATTGGAATGTGGAAGAGATGTAAAGTCCTAAAAGGAATATGAAAATAAGTGACTATTATCTAAAGTGGAAAAAAATGCACTTTAACAATAGAGCTAATCAGTACAGTCCCCTCCAAGACTGAACAAGAATCTTTCTGTTTCTAGATAACCACTTCATCTTTACCATTGTTAGGATTTTTTTTATTACATAATTCATGTTCCTCTGCCATTATTTCTTCCAGAGACTTAATCTTATTTAAATTGAAAAATCACACACCTTATTAATTAAAATACGAGTTGACAGCAATTGATAACACATGCAAGAGAAAGCAAACATCTTTTCTATAAATATTTCTCCTGATTCTTTAGGTGCTTATTATTTAAGCTTTGGTAAAGCACCTTATGCTCTAATCCAAACTGTAATTAATAACAACCACTTACATGTGTACAACAATTCATAGATTAGGAAGGGCTGCTTTTACCCGTTGTTTAATTTCATCTTTCTCACCATCTTACGAAGGGGGAAGGGGAAGGATTCGTCAGCCCCCACATTGCAGAGGAGGAAACCAAGCCCGCAAGAGAGGAGACGCTTCGCCCAGGGTCACGCAACTGGCAGCTGGCAACATCTGACTCCAAATTCAGTGGTTTTACCATTTCCTCATGCCTCCGGCTTTCCTCACAACTGAAGAATAAAGAAATTTCAGGGTTTTATTCCAAGTGGGATCTAGCTCTTGACATAATTCTAAGCTGTTGAAACAGGGGAGTAGCATCTCTAACAACAGGATGGTTCAGGGAAGGAAAACACCACTTCTTTCGGAGCCTGTGAATGACAGCTTGATGGCTCTATCAATACAACTTCAAAACCAGGGAGAGGAGAGTCAAACCCGCTTGTCTTACCAGCTATTTGGTGTCATGCGAGGCAAATAAGAAAGCATACCTCTCAGTCGTTCTTGAAGTGAATTAATCTTTTGGTACAGAAATCAGTCGATCTTAGTTTTGAGTCTACAAAATACTGCAGTGTTACGTGAAATAGCAGGGCGATGCCTTTCTCTTGCTTTTAATGTCTGTCTTCGATGAACTCTCTCTTGGATGTTCCCAGACAGTGGCTGCCATCAGCCCACCTGGATGAAGATTTCGGACTCAGACTCAGGCCTGGACCAGCCTCTAGTTGCTGTTAGAAGGCTTTAGCTTTCGTGCCACAGAGAACTCCCCCTCCTCTGGACTCCGTCCCCAAGACCGTGGGCCTACAGTCCATTCGAATTTCCCCCAAGCAGGTTCTCATGGGGCTGGCATCTGCTTTGTTCTTCATCAGAGATGCTTTGTGGCACGGTAACCGGACTGTGAATTTCGAATCTAATGGGCAGGGTTTGGAGTGACACCCTGGAATCAGTAGCTGCCAGCTGGATGACTCCGGGCACGTTATTTAACCTCTCTGGGTGTCAGTCACTTTCTCACGGGGGCACCTGGGTGGCTCAGTGGGTTGAGCGTCCGACTTCGGCTCAGGTCATGATCTCGCGGTCTGTGAGTTCGAACCCCGCGTCGGGCTCGGTGCTGACAGCTCAGAGCCTGGCACCTGCTTCAGATTCTATGTCTCCCTCTCTCTCTGCCCCTCCCCCCGCTCTCTCTCTCCCCCTCTCTCTCTTTCAAAAAATGAATGAACATTAAAATTATTTTTTAAAAAATTAAAAAAAACCCAAATGCAATAACCATGAAATGAGAGGTTGTGTGTATAACTCAAATTCCAGGGCCTCATATGATGCCGTCTCAGCATAGTGATACATTCAGGCAAATCTCAGCAACTAAAAGGTACGCGAAAGTTCTTCATAGCTTATCTATCCTCTTAAGGAAATGTCAAAGAGAGAGGAACAATACGGAACCAATATACATCAGGTACCTAAAAATTCCACGTCTTCCATCAACGTCACATTTTCGATGCCCCGAGAGCCAGTTCTCAACATTTCTACTCTTCTGTTTGCAATTCCAAACATCACCCACACGTCATGCACATCATGCCTGAATCTCTTCTCCATCCGCTCTCTTAGCTCTTTGTCACATGATCATTTCTGGCTTTTTTCCCATATTCTCTCTTCTTGCCTGGTTCCCAAATTCTTTACCACCGAAGAGAGTCCTTGCAATAACTTAGTGCACAGGGACATTCTCCTCTGGAAGTCAGGGGAGTGGGTAGGATGGTCATTAATCATTCATCGACAATTTTGCTCAGAGAATACACTAAGTTTGTACTCAATGTGATAAACACCGGGCACAATGCCTAGCCCATAGGTGAAACTCAATATTGTACACGTCATTTTTTAAATAGTATTTTTAAAGTTTATTGGGTTGCCTGGGTGGCTCAGTCCATTAACCATCTGACTCTTGGTTTTGGCTCAGGTCATGATCTCACGGTTTGTGGGTTCAAGCCCCGCATCAGGATCTGTGCCAACGGGGCAGAGCCTGCTTGGGATGCTCTCTCTCTCCCTCTCTCTGCACCTCCTCTGCTCGCGCGCTCTCTGTCTCTCAATTTAGTGACATTTAAAAATAATAACATTTATTTATTTATTTTTTAGAGAGAGAAAGGGAGAGCATGAGCAGGGAAGGGGCAGAAAGAGGGAGGGAGAGAGAGAATCCAAAGCAAGGCCCATGCTGTCAGGGCAGAGCCCTATGTGGGGCTCAGTCTCACGAACCATGAGATCATGATCTCAGTCGAAACTCACAATTAGACTCTTAACCGACCAAACCACCCATGTGCCCTGTACATGTCATTGTTTTAACCCAGCCTCAGACAGACTTTCTGTGACTGCCTTCAGCCTGTATATGCCCCATCTCTCCACATAGACAGTAAGCCTCTGGAAATCTAGGACCAAATTCTTAGAACTGAGAACCTTTCTCTGATGAGTGTAGGTAGTCTCTAGACTGGTCATTCTCTCAGCATAATACAGTGTTCCTACCACATGTCAGAAAATACTGGGCTTGACTCCCAGGACTGTTACAGGCTAATGAAAGGGATCCGTGCCAAAAGAAAAAGAAAAAAAAGCACAGTTTTTAAGAGGCTGTAGGTAGATTTCTACCAATGACTCCTACCAGATTGGTGTGGCCGTCCTCAGCTGCCATGGGACTGGCTGATAATGGCTCACAGCTTCGTGTTTCTCCAGGAAAGTATCACGACCAATGGACTTGTCTTGCCCGGTGATGCCTATGGGATTAGACCTCCTGTCACCTGTTAATCAGGATGTGGTCTACAGCTAATGAGTAGCTGATTGGGGGCATAAAAGCCCAGCCCCTGACTTCACAGTGGGATAACTCATGCTCCAGAGCTCCTCATGGAATCAGTGTGAGGGTGGACTTCAGCTGAAACCAGATCTTTCCTGAACTACCTCGTGCCCTGCCCCTTCCTTTATAGGAATTACCTGGGAGCTGTCAATAGATTACCTACAAAAGAATGTCCTTTCAGGCGTTGCAGCTCAGAAACCTGGCTTAAGACACAGTGTTACAGGGCACCTGGGTGGCTCAGTGGGTTAAAAACTGACTTCAGCTCAGTCGTGATCTTACAGTTCATGGGTTCGAGCCCCATGCCGGGCTCTGCCCTGATAGTCCAGAGCCTGGGGTCTGCTTCGAGTTTTGTGTCTCCCTTTCTCTCTGCCCCTCCCCTGCTTATGCTCTCTCACCCCCTCTCTTTCTCTCTCTCTCTTTCTCTCAAAAAGGAATAAACATTTAAAAAAAAGACACAGTGTTACAATACAGCTCAATGCATGGTGGGCAGGGAGGAGAGAGGACGACTCTTTAAGACTCCAGGAAAGCGGCACTGAGCAGGGCCACTTAGCATTTCCTTTTGAAGGACAGAGGGTCCTTTTGGTAGGCGAGGGATGATGTATGTAGAGTACCTACCAAGACCACACATATCATAGCTGCTCCAGATTAATTTATACTCCTCCTTTCTCAGTGTAGGCAAACAAACCACAGCAGCGAAGCCATCGGAGAGCAAAAGAGCATGCCGTTCTCAGACAACACTGAAAACTCTCATCGCCTGGAGTTCGAGGAGCTGGTGAGGGCTTGAAGGAGAGTCAGATCCCTAAGGGATCTCTGCTCAGCGCTTTTCCTTATATACGCGGCAAGCCAGAAGAGGTTTTAAATCAAGAGGACAGTACCGGATCCGCACTTGGAACGATATTCTGGCGGCGGTGGGTTGGATGGACCGGACGGTCATTGAAACAGTCAAGACAAAAGGAGCTTGAGAGACGGAGATAGATGATCACTTAGCAGGATCAAGGTTTGGGAGTTGGGGATGTGTTCAAGGGGTTCTTAAAAGAATTACTCCTCAGCACGAAGGGACCAATGGAGAGGGAGCAAGGAGCCATTGCAATACTGGACGAAGATTTTCTGGTATCTGACATTAATCAACTAGTAAACTGAATGAGGATCATTCCATTAACTCTGTTGGCAAAAAGACAATCGTAATGGAGAGTACCACCCAAGGAAGACGTATGTTATCCTCTTCCTTGAAACCTTCCTGTGACTTAGGACATCACCGCTGTATTTAAAAGAACGCGCTACTGGGAGCCCTCGCCGAAGATCAACATTCATTAGCAACCCTGCAAAAACAGCCCACAAGTGTGAAGACAGCCTGTGATTGAGGAAGACGATTTCAGTGAGGAACGAGACTCTCATTTCCAACTCTCTCAAGGTTATCACGACGGCCAGAGAATGAAAACACTTTTATGTTTCAAATTTACGAAAGAGCCCTCACCACCACCACCGTCATCATCCATCAGTCCATCCAGGAAAGCACTTGCAGCTGACTTCATCTCTTCTTTGAACTTCAAGACAAACGGGTAGCCAGGGACAAAGGTGATGGGGGAGGGGGGCGGGTTCTGATGATTTCTTTGCAAAATGCAAATGAAAAATAAGCTTTCAGAGATGTATTTGTTTTTAATACGGGAGTTGCATTAGACTTACCTTCCTGCCATTGTTGTGTGTGAATGTGTGTGTCCGTGCCGGCTGAACTCGGGGTGTGTGAGTGTGGTCTGACCTGTGTGCACCCCTGTGTGTGTGTGTGTGTGTGTGTGTGTGTGTGTGTATCTGACACTGCTGGGGTTAAGCCCCGTTGTCAGATACATTGCAGTTTGTTTTGTTTTGAGCAGTTACTATGTCTCCGGGCACTTTGTTTCCTTTGCCTTTGTAAGAACCCTGCTGGATAGGTATTAGAAAGACATTTTCGAGATGGGAAAAGTAAGCCTCAGAAATATCAGGTGACTCACTCAAGATCACTGAGCTAACGACAGAACAGACAGCAGCGGGGCTGGGTCAGGGTGGGAGACAGAGGCTCGGGACAGCCCGGTGCCTTGTGAAGGCTCACACGTCTAGCAAGTGATGACACAGCCAGGACCAAGCTCAGGCCTCTCGCCTGCTACATGATCTCATCTCCCACACACCACGATGGAGGGAGGCTAACGGCGTCCCCAAACTTGTCTGCACTTCGGGATTACCTGGGGAGTTTCCCCAAACACTGATGCCTCCATGCCACCCCCAGACATGATGAATTCACTGGTCCGGGGTATGGCTTACGCTTTGGAAATTTTCCAAGCTTCCCCTTAGGTGGTTCTCAGGTGTAGATAAGCTTGGGGACCACTGATCTGGTAGTAAAGAGTAAGTTTCCGAAGCCATACCGACCAGTGTTCAAATCCCAGGCTGTAGCTTGCTAGAATCTTTGGGCAAATCCTTGTGTGAAGCTTGGATAAGAGGCTTGATGTCTCTATGCCTCAATTTCCCTGTAATACAATTTCCCTGTAATAGAACTGTGGAGATGAAATGAGTTAATAGCTATAAAGCGCTTGGAATGGGACCCTGGTTTCTATGTCTAGGTGTCCAGGAGGAACAACGTGCCAAAAAGACCGGCGTCCAGAGGAAGCCACTAAGGCCACCACCAGAGCTTGAGTCTGGGAAGAATTCAATGAGATCTGGAGCCATGAGATCATCTGGAACCGGAAGTGTCTTTAGACGCATGCCCGTTCCCCCCACCCCCCCCCCCCCGCCATGTGCAGGTTTTATTATAAAGACGAAGAGGCCCAGAGAGGTTAAGTAATGTGCTCAATGCCACACAGCACTATCGGGAGCAGGACTTAGGATTCCTAGCTCGTGTTCTGGTGCAAGGCCTACTTTAAAGGCAGCTTCCTTTGGAGGGCTGTGAGGTGGGGCTCTGGAAGGTGGCGGCTGTTGATGCCAAGGGGAAATTTTGGGGCTCCAGAGCACTCCCTTTCGACCTGCCGCGACCCCAATTCATACGCTCTTGAGGGACAAACCTCAATTGACCAGCCAGGTTGGCACTTGTCGCTTCCCCGCTTTTCTCTTCGACATGCCCTGGCTGGTCGAGTCTCTGAATTGGAATCCTCCCAAAAGGGTTGGGTTTGCCTTTCAGCCTGTTAAGGGGAGAATTTTCACTTGTGCGCAACGCGATGAGCGTGGCCCCTCTGTCGATGAGGAGTCTGCCGGCTTCGGGCGGCCCCAAACTCCCATCACGGCGGCTGCGCTTGACTCTCGCTTTCGACGTTTGCTCTTCCAAAGGTCGCTTAACTGGAGCACATCTTTTCAAACGGAATCCTTGGGAACATGTTGGCTTTTGTGTGGGCACGAGGTAGTGGGAGAAGAGTGTTTTAGAGACTTCAGCAGACGCGGGGGGGTATGCTGACGTGTGACAGGCGGATGACTCTGCTTTGCCGCGCCTCGACGTTCTTATCTTTAAAATGGGGACTGGGCCTGCCTTGTTGCGAAGCTCTGAGATCAAATCTGATGATGTGCGTCTCCAGGAATCTACAAAGAGGCGCGTCTGGCAGACAATTAGGAAATCGGTCCTTCTCTGCTCCCGTAGTCCCTGCGGAGGGAGTGACACCAATTAACCAGAGTGCATCAAGAAAAATGCCCACAGCTCGGTTTAGTGAGTAGCACCGCACCGTGGGCTGTGAAAGCTGTACCAGGCGCCCCTGCCCTCCCTGCCCTCCCTGCCCTCAAGGGCTTTAGGGTTGAGTTGGAGGTAGGAAATTAGCAGAATGGGTGGTAACTGATAGAGTGGATGAGGTGGATCATTCAAGTGAGGCAGGGTGTTGGAGGTGATACTTATGTTGCAAAGCAATTTACAAGCTAGTAATTTTCAAGATACCTTAAGCCTTTGGGCAAGTTTTCTTTCTTTCTTTCTTTTTCTTTCTTTCTTTCTTTCTTTCTTTCTTTCTTTCTTTCTTTCTTTCTTTCTTTTTTCTTCCTTCCTTCCTTCCTTCCTTTTAAATATTTATTTATTCTAAGATTGAGAGCGTGAGCAGGGGCGGGGAAGAGAGAGAGATGGACAGAGAATCTCAAGCAGGCTAAGCCTTTGGGGAAGTTTTTTCTTTCTTTCTTTCTTTCTTTCTTTCTTTCTTTCTTTCTTTCTTTCTTTCTCCTTCCTTCCTTCCTTTCTTCCTTCCTTCCTTCCTTCCTTCCTTTTAAATATTTATTTATTCTAAGATTGAGAGCGTGAGCAGGGGCGGGGAAGAGAGAGAGACGGACAGAGAATCTCAAGCAGGCTAAGCCTTTGGGGAAGTTTTTTCTTTCTTTCTTTCTTTCTTTCTTTCTTTCTTCTTCTTCTTCTTCTTCTTCTTCTTCTTCTTCCTTCCTTCCTTCCTTCCTTCCTTCCTTCCTTCCTTTTAAATATTTATTTATTCTAAGATTGAGAGCGTGAGCAGGGGAGGGGAAGAGAGAGAGACGACAGAGCCCTACACACGGGGCTTGAACTGGTAAACTGTGAGATTGTGATGGGAGCCGAAATCAAGAGTTGGGTGCTGAACCGGCTGAACCACCCTCAGACGCCCCTCAGATATGCCCTTTGGATGGAGCGTGCTCTCTTGAGTTTGCCACAGTCCTCACCGCCTCCTGCTCTGTCCCCAACTCTGATGATTGGTCTACTCAACCTGTGCACGGCCACCGCACCCATAGCAGAGCTAAGGGGAAAGTGGAACATACCACGTACTAGGAAAGCGTTTCAGAAAAAGTAGAGGAGAACATATGGTAGGAAAGGAAAGACCCTTCTTCCATGAACGATACACCCACCGACAAAGAGGTACGTGATGTAAGTTTGTTATGAAATAAAATATTGCAAGAACTACAACCAACATAAAGAAAAATGTGCAGAGAAAAGCACAGCTGGAAAACGACAGGGAAGTCCAACCTGACCTAATTGATTAACACCAGCCAGCCAGGCCCTGTGTCTCTTACATACATCTCGGTCTAGAAACAGAAGCACAGACTGGAATCTCTCCCTTGTCAAGCTTTAGCTGCACGGCAGACATCTTTCTGAGATTCACTTTCATTTGGCAACACGAAGATGACCACATTGGCCGCCCCCCTAGGACTTGGGGGGGCACTCGGTGAATCACATGCAGACAAGGGCCTGTCGGAGTAGTCCGTGGCGATGACCGGTGCACCCCCTTGGAACTGGGGCTCAAAGGGCAGGTGAGGAATCATAAGGTCTGGAGGACTCAGGAGACATCACTGGGGAAGCAGGACATCACTGGACTCGTGCAGAGCCAGAGGGAAGTGGGAAGGTGGGAACAGGTGCAGGGTCCGGGGCATGGCACACACCATTGGAGACTGAGGTGTTGGACAATGAGCCTGACCCTGCCGGGCCGAGGGTCCACGTTAAGGAGAGACTGAGCAGAGGTGTGGGGAGGGGGTCTCCCAGCACCCCGCTGGCCTGGCCAGGGGGTCCCTCAGCTTCTTACCCCTTTGCTTATAGAGTCCAACCCACCATTATTTGTTGATCTCTTGGGTGCCAGGCATTAGGCTCGATCCTGGGAGCAGAGGAACGTCAAGACTTGGCCCGTGAATTCGATCTGTGTGAAGTCAGATCACTGCTCTGCCGCTTAGAAACCGTGTTACTCCAGGCACATCGCTTAACCTGCCTCTACTGCAGTTTCCTCACCGGGGGAAGAAATAGAGATGGCCACGGCGGCTACCGGGATGCATCGTTGAGGATGAAATGAGGGCATTTCCAAACAAGTGCTGGAAGCAGAGTGAGAACTTAATACATGCGAGCAACAGTTTTTTGTAAGGGCTGGGCTCCAACCCCCAGAAGCACCTCATGTCATGGGAAGGGGGTCAGGGAAATCGATCCTTGCACATGAGTGGAACGTGTGCGGAGACCAGGGAGTGGACCCAGCAGGGCTGGCTCAGCCCAAGTGACTCAGGACCGAACAGAGACAGTGGTCTGGACAAAGAGCTGTTGGTGAAGAAAGGCCCAGAGAGAACAGACATCCGGGATGAGCGAAGGCAGCCGATGGTGTCTGGGAACCTGAGGGAGGCAGGTGGCCTGGAGCTGAGGCAGGAGAGAACACTCAAGTTCCCGAGCCGAAGGCAGACTAAGAGGGAACTTGAATGTCCCATTGGAGAGCTTTTATTTTATCCTATGGGCGATCAGGGGCCCTTGGGTGACTTAAAAATAGAGGATGGTACAATAACGCTTGGGGCAGAGTTATTAAGCATCCACACTCTCAGATATTCAGCAAACAGGAGGGGCAAGGCAAGAAGCTCGAGGTCGGCTTTCTCTTGAGAGGCACCTGGCCTGTCCCCTTATCCCTACTCCGGGGTGTTTAGACCTATTTAGTATCTGTATTGCATTTAACACTGAGCGTATTGCAAACTATTGCCTTTAAGTGTCGTTTGACCTTTAGGAAGAGATAAAAGTTATTGTTGCAAATGACAATGGATCAGGGCATTTGAGGAATCCACCATATTTTGTGAGGGCGAAGAGCCACAGTGGGACAGCGAAAGTGAATGGACCTGTGCCTTCAATATGGCGGCCACCAGCCATGTGGGGATCGCTAAACTTAAGCTTAAATTAGTTAAAATGCAGGGCGCCTGGGTGGCTCAGTGGGTTAAGCGACCGACTTCAGCTCAGGTCAAGATCTCACCGTCTGTGAGTTCGAGCCCCGCATCGGGCTCTGGGCTGACAGCTCAGAGCCTGGAACCTGCTTCGGATTCTGTGTCTCCCTCTCCCTCTGCCCCTCCCCCACTCATGCTCTGTCTCTCTCTGTCTCAAAAATAAGTAAAAACATTAAACTGGTTAAAATGAAATAAAATTAGAAGTTGAGTTTCCTTGTTGCCCTGGCCACGTTTCAAGTACTCAACACCCACTCGTGGTGGCAGCCAGCCTGAGAAGTGCAGGTAGAGAACACTTCCATCAACCCAGAAGGTTCCGTTGGACAGAGCTGCAAGTAGGCCATTCAACACTGTGCTTTGCCAATATTATGCAGGAAGGGGATTATTTGCATCACTTCCCTTCTTATACACTGACCTTGAAGTCCCCAAAGGTTTCTCTCCTTGCTTCCCAGACCTGCGAAATTTCAGTTTTGCCACAAATGTCTCTCGCGTGTTCTTGTGGTTCTGTGCAACAGAAACATCTCCAGGAGTCTGCAGACGTATTTTGAGATGCACCCACGTTCGAGATCAAACCAACGGTGACTCTGGCTTTTTGTAGCTTGTACAAGGCCTTTAATGGAAGTAGACTTTGGTGTTATGACCTCCGCTTGGGATAGGGATGCTGAAAACCAGGCTCACTATGGAATTCCAGGTGGGGATACTGTCAGCCCCAAGTGCAGTGTTCTTTTCATGAGGACATCCTGGAGAGATTTACCTTAGGCTTGAGTTCTCCTGAGTGACTTATCTTCTCTGGATGCTACCGGTCGTATAGCCGTGTTTCCTTCTTTGCTTTGGCTTCTGGGAAGCTCAGAACTACATTTCTAACTCCGCCATAACACCTATAAAGGCCCATCTGGCATACACTGTTGTGAACTCATTCCCGCTGTGCTTCTGTTAAGAATCTCCTCTCCGTCTTCTCTCGCCGTGATTCTGCCTCACTCTTTGCCTTGCCTTCAATCCGTCGCATTTTGAGTTTTGTTGTTATTGTTGCCTCATTTATTTTAAACGCCTCCTTCCACACCTCTGACCAACCTACGGGAATGAGGAAATGAACCACCACATGTAAATGGCTCAGCCACTCGTGGGCCCGTCGGGGGGCAACCCGTGAATGTGCTGGGGCTGGAGCTGGCCCAGCTCATCTCTGGGTGGTCACACCAAATGGAGGCCACTCCTTCAGAACCTTGTTGTCTTTGCCCCTGAGGGTGGCCTTGACATGTGACCCGACCGCACCAGGAAAGGGAGGGCTGGTGGCCTGTCTGGGCATATTCAGGCTTCTGGGCTCTGGGCTGGGATGGCCCCACCTGTCCCCACTCCTGATGGTAATCGGGAACATCGGAGGTGAGTCACTTGAGCCTTTGGCCTCTCTCCTTGCAGGGAGAGGCTTTCCCAGAACACTTGTGTCCCACCACCCTGCCCCCTCCTTCCGGTGAGTGACAGCCCTAATTATGGGTCAGGGCAGGGTGTTACCCCTCTCTCTGACCTTCCCTGTGTCAGGAGCTGATTTACTCATTTTACAAGACCTTGGTCAGCAGCACCGAGGGAACTGGAGGGTGTGTCCTGCCTGCGGGCTGAGCCAGGCAGCTCCAAGCTTCTGGAAAACAGCAAGTCCCGGCCCGGCGGGGGACGGCGCATTGCAACCTACACGCGCTTCCATCAAGACTTGTGTTAGAGTTTGATTTAATTTTTACCTGATGCTTCACCTATTACAATGAGACATAAAAAGGGAATTTGCAGCTGCCTGCTTATCAGAAAAGATCAACTGTTTCTGTAATTAATATGGGAGATAACAATTTAAAATAATGAAACACCCATAATATGCTGAGGGGAAGCGGCTTGTTGCTATAATTAGGACGAGAATCAAATTGTTCTGATGGCAAACACATCATTTATTGAACTGAAGCTACTCTATGAATGGAAGTAAATAGCACAGCAGGAAAAAAAAAGAATGAGTAAGAGACACATTTCATACAGCTCCGGGTCTGAGGAAGATTTTAGAAGCATCCAGACGTGGAGCTCCACGGGACCGGACGCCCCCGCTCTCCCCAAGCTCCCGCCTGGTGTTCGTTTAGCGCCCTTTGAGGTCCTTGAGGTTTTACGGCTGTGACTGTGTCGTCCCCCCTGCTTAAGCCTCCCCTGAAACCAGGTTTAGATATCAACAGATTTATAGTGCAATGCGTGCAATACAAACAGACGCACGTACACACATGCATAGGCTGTGATATGTGTAAATATCCCAGAAAGAGAGGGAATGGTTGTTTCTTCTTTACTCAACTTTGGCTGGGAGGTGAGGACCGAGGGGCCACTTGCAAGGTATGTGCCACGCTTTCGACCGTTTAAAGGCTTGAGTCCAAGTTCCCTGGGTGGTTTTGACCCGCCCAGCTTGCCAGCCTCACCTCCGGCCCCGGCACTGGCTCCCTGCACTGAAGGCTCCCGAGGAAAGCTTGGATCCTCAGTGGGCCTGATGCCTTCCTTCTCGCTGCTGCTCGCTTGGCCTGCAAGCTTCTCTCTTCCCTTTTCTGGTCTGGAAGGCTCCTCCCTATCTGATCTGCAAAGGCCTGGCGCAAACCCCGCCTCGTCCTGGCAGGCTTCTGATCGCAGCACTCGCTCCTGGGGGCACAGTTCGCTGCCCTCCCCTCTGAACTCCCTTGACATTTCCCGCGAGCATGTCTCAATGCCTTATAGCGCCTTATGTATTTCCTTGCCTCCCTGCCTTCTCTCAGCGTGCGTGTGCGCGCGTGTGTTTATACGCCTGGCACATAGTAGGTATAAATGTTTACTCGAATGGTGTTAGATTAATTTGGGTGAGCAAGGACACATTCTGGGTTCATTAGACATGTTAAGATATTTTTAAAGTTCTGTGGTTTGAGTAAAATTTGAGAAGCGTTCTGCCAAATATGTTTCTCCCTATTTTGTAAAGCCCATATGTCTATTAAGGGGGGAAAAGCCATATGGTTCTGATTTCTTTACTCACAGATCAGCATTTCGGTTTCTGGGATATCTGATGTTCAAGATGCTGCCGGTGCTGCACGGAGTGCTCCCTCTTTCCGAATCTGTTTTTCTTTGAACCGAGGAGATGGGCTTTTCTCCAGATAGAGACTTAAGTCTCGACAGTACGGAGGGGAATTCTTCTGCCCTGCACTTGTAAGGCTTGAAGGCAGTTTTCTCAAATGAAAACACGTCCTGCCTTTTACGAAGAGAAACGTGGTCACCCCGAAACAGAACCCCTCGGGCCAGGAGGACCCCAGGCAGCTTTGAATCACACGACCTACGGAGTGAATAAATATGTGAATGAATGAAAGCGGTCCACGGGGAGGTGATGTCATAGAGGCCGGTTTTAACGTTAGAAACCCCGGATTCAATGGTTCTTGCCTTTGACTTGGTGTCTTAATACCCGAAAATCTTGTACGGACTCTCACGCCCTGCATATGGTCCCCTTGTTGAACGCGGGCATTGTAACGTCTATAGTTGAACTTCTAATGAGGAGTTGATTAAGACCTTTCGAGCAAAGTTGGCCAAGCTTTTAGTCAGCCATCCACTGCCTTTGCACTCTTGCCATGGCTGCGTATTTTACGTGCTGTCACCTGACACATTTCCTTTTTTAAAAGCTGACTTTTCTTTATTTGGTGAAGTAGGGGAACACAAATATTTACAAAGGAAACACGTGATCGCGGTTGTCTGAGCAAAACAGGGAGTCAGTTCGTCCGAGTAGCGAGTTCTACTGGACATCCGCCGTCACCCTCATCACCATATACTTTTCTTACACCGACTCATCAGATAATTGCAGTATGTCCGTGGGGCAGGCATGGCCTTGACCAGGATTCCCACTGTAAACGTGAGGAAATCGGGGCTTCGAGGAGGTGACGTGGTATCCCCAGGGTTTCAAAGCTCACCAAAGGCCGGGCCAGTTCTAGAAGATGCCAGGGCCTTTAATTCCTACTGGCGGTGGTTATTAGCTTCTGCGCCTCTGAGCAGACGACACGTATGATGGATGAATGGCTCAATGGAAACGAAAGAGGTGAAACTTTGCTGAAGAGATACAAGCTGTAAAGTCCTCCAGTGATGTTTCCCCTTCATCTTTCTCTCGGAAGAGGGCCCTGAACACAGCCCGGAAGGCCTGCTTGTGACTTAACGTGCCACCGTCTTCTGAATTTGGGTGATTTAACGAACACTTTACTGAAATAGAATGTGTCAGGCCTTCAGATAGTTGCTCGAGGAGCTGAAATAATTCAATTCCATTTCGTTTCGAAAGAGGTCACAGCCTGGTGGGGGAGACCGACTGATTAGGAAGTGGACCAACAAGACAAAAAGCAACCGTAACAACAGCCGGTTGGCCAAACAGAATAAAACAAACATGATACAAGGTCATGACCAAAATGAAGCTACGTGCAAAGAAATCTGGGAGAAGAGACAAGGTGGCAATGATTTGCATTAAAAAGTGTGACTGGAGTGCGTTTTCAACACGGGTTAGGTTCCCAAACTTCATTTTCCTTTCCTCTTCAAAAGCAGTCATTATAGGGGGACCCTGGGTGGCTCTGTCGGTTGGGCATTCGACTTTGGCTCAAGGTATGATCTCATGGTTCACGAGTTCAAGCCCCGCATCAGGCTCTGTGCTGACAGCTCGGAGCCTGGAGCCTGCTTCGGATTCTGTGTCTCCCTCTCTCTCTGCCCCTCCCCCTGCTCATGCTCTCTCTCTCTCTCTCTCTCTCCCTCTCATAAATAAATAAATTTAAAAAAAAAGCAGTCATTATATATTCCTGTGTTAGTGATAGGCTGGTCATTGCCCAACCAAACTCTCCTTCAGGGGGCTTCTGACACCCTCAGAGTTCCTGGGCTCACATCTATCTCAGGGTGCAGCTTGCCCCCCAAATCATGCAGGCCACAGGTCCAAGGAGGCCCATAGCATTTTTCCACAGGCATTGGGAAAGTCTCAGCAGTCAGAGCTCCTGAGGAACAGAATCCCAAACTTGGCAATGAGAAGCACAAGAATTCATTTTTAGATCTTAAAAATAAAAGTGTCCATCATCAAGTGAACACATTTCCCTGTTTTGGCATCTCCAACCATCTTTAAGAAAAAAAAGAGAGAGAGAGACAGTGAGAGAGAGAGAGAGAAATGTGCAGCTTACCTTTGCAGTCTAAAAATGTGTTAAAAAAATGTGCATTACTAAACCATCACATGATTTATTTCAGGAGACAAGATTATGACTTCCGCACGCACGGACTTCCAGCCATGAGGGGTCGGCCAGCCGTCACACGGTTAGAGATCGGACAAGAACGGGAAGCATGGCTGATCGCAAGGAAAAACAGCTGGTTTATATTTGTGCCAGCCCCGGAGGAGGGACCTGGGACCTGAGAGGAGGAAGCTCCCTGAACACTGGACCAATGACCGGGAATGGTGGCTGACCCACTGATCGTCTCTACAAATGAAAGGGGCCCTTTAAAAAACTGTTTCAAGCTTCTAATAAGTACAAGTACTTGGTCTGAAAGCCAAATTTCCATAAGCTTTCTGTTTTTGGGCTTCGTTTGGTTTGATCTCCCACATGCTGGCAAGTGTGTGCAGTTTTATACTAGCTACGTGGGATGCGTCCTACCCCCTGGAAGTGTGTGGGGCCCTAGACTTTCTGTGGTTGATCTCCTCATCTGTAAATCTGGGATGTGGATGGCCACTCGTCTGCAGACCCGTGTGAGGATTAACGGCAGGAAACACACCTAGCAGGAAGCCTGGCACATTTTAAGTTTTCGCAAACTATTGGCTGTTATTATCTGATAATCCTGATCATGGCTATCCATTTCTGCTAATCCTCCCCCCAAATTGTGGAAAATAGGTCTGATTGTATCCACTTTACGGATGAGGGCAACTGAGGCTAAAACGTGAGGCAAATCTTTACTATGGCATTGCCAGAATCGTGTAGAACTTAAAAACGAAATGTGGTCTGGACGACCGCAAAACCTTGTTTTACTACCGTCTAGGGCTTCCTAATGTGTGAAGGGCTTTCAGGTCTCTTGGGTTGTTTACCAGATCCCGTGCTGTGATTGAAGGGTGCGAAACTCCATCACTCAACCTGTTGTTTTGACGACACAAATGTCGGGGTGTTTAGTTTTTCGTTTTTGCCAGTTACTGGACTAAATATCACACGCTTTTTACAGTTTGTCCAAAGCCTTGAAGCAATGGATCCAGAAATCTTCTTATATTTTTTTCTGGAGAGAATCTAGGATTCTGGAGACAAGGGTTGGCGACCTGTGGAGAAGAAAGAATTTTCATAGTTTTGAATGCTGCTCGTGGATAGCAAGGAACAACATGCAAGACACAGTCTGAGAAGCTGATTCCATTATGAAATGAATCAGGGTCTTAATTGCCCATTTTCCCAATCTTTGGGGCTAACTATTGTTGCCATTCATTATACACTGTGAACTCTTCAGGGACAGAGAGAAATTGACCTCTATTAAAATAACAACGAACCGTAAGCAAACTAATTTCAAAAAACTCCTGGAAATAAAACATAAGGAAATGCATTTGGAAAACTAAAAAGAGAAATTGCAAGAATAACTTCACAATCTTGCAAAGAGTTGCCCTAAAGCAGAGAGACGAAGACAGAGAAGTTATTATATACTGTGCAAAACTCTGAAGTAATTGATTCCTGGGGGGCTGGCTCTGAGAGGTCTGGTGTCTTAAATATCCATTATTTTCACTTGAGGAGCAGAAGTTCAATAGGAATCTTGTAAATATAGCTATTTATATGCTTTAATTAATTCCACTTGATAACTGGTGGAATCTTTCCATTTGAAGTATCATGAATTCCTTCATTCAAGGAGAATCCTCAGTCATTATGTCTGCAGATGATGTCTCATCTACAAGAGTTCAGTTGTATGGATGTTGAAATTTCTGGGTTTCTTCCACATGAAACAAGGTTGTCCTTTCAAATTTCAATCTCTTTGCATTCCATTCTGGGGAAATTTCTCACGTTAATCTTCCAACTTTTGTCATTTAATCTTTATCCATATCCAGGCTGCTTTATGACATTTCTTGTGTGTATTTTATTTCGATGATCAGAGATCTTATTTACAAAATAAGCATAAATAAAAATTTAGAACCCTTTTCTGATAACTCTACCGGATCTGTTTCGAGGCGGAGTATCATGTGCTGATTTTGTATTTCTTTTATGATACATGTCTAGGGGGGATTTGTACTTTCCTGACGTCATGTTGCCATTTGGACGTACCACTAAGAGTCTGATTGTCAGTGCAATGCAGGAAATCTGTCCTATTCCTCTGGTCCCTTTGAAGACTTTCTCCTGTCTTTGGTGTCGATAATCTTATTATGATGTGATCGGATGTGAATTTTGGAGGTACGCTGTACATGGAATAGGAAGTTCAGATCATAAGTGCTCATTGTGATGATGTTGGACATGCTTAGACATCGTTTTGTTACTGTCATTCTCCTCCCACCCTGCCCTCCCAAATGCACGCACAGTCACAGAGGATGACATTTCCTTTGTCCCAGAGAGTTTCCTCCTGCCCTGAGGTGCTTTCTGGTTTTTAACATGATAGATTAATTTCGCCTGTTCATGGGCTTCCTATAAATGGAATGATGCAGTATGTATGGTCTGTGTCCAATTTCTTTCACTCCATATATTTTTGAGATTCATCCCTCCTGTTGCATTTACCTGTAGTACGTTCTTTTGTTTAGTTGAGTCGTATTCCTGCGTATTATTATTATCTTATAACAATTTTTTTTCCATGTATTTAATTGTTGACAAGTATTTAAATTGCTTATAATTTTGTATATTATGAATAAGCTTGCTAGGAACAGTCTTATACCAGAGTTTAAGTAAAAACGCGTTTTGTTTTGTTTTTGGGGAAATGATCAAGAGTGAATTTTGTGGCTCATAGGATATGTATATAGTCACTTTCCTAAGAAACTGGCAAAGATAATTTTGGCTACTCGAGATCCTTTGCATTTCTATGTAAATATTAATATTGATCTGTCACTTTTGAAAAAAATAAATAGCCTGCTGGGGTTTCATTTGGGAATATAAAGAATCCACAAATCAATTTGGGGACAATTACCATCTTAGCAATATTAAATCTTCCGATTCATAAATATAGTATACATCCTTATTAACTGGGTCTCCTTTAATTTTTCTTAGCAATTTTTTTTTCTGTTTTTTAATGTGGAAATGTTATGCATCTTTTGTTAAATATATTCCCTATTTGATATTTTTATAATACCGTGAAAACATATTCAATTTCATTTTTCAATTAGTTTTTCTAGATTATAGAAATATAATTGAAATATAAAATACAAATAAAATACAATTGTATATTAACCTTGTGTCTCACAACTTGACAAAATTCAAATATATTTCCAGTAATATTTGTGTATACGTCATAGGATTTTCTATGTACACAATCATGTTGTCTGTGGATGATGATGGTTTTACTTGACTCCTTTTTAATATTTAAACCTTTCCAGGATTTTCTTGCCTTAACAATGAGAGCAGACATATCTTTCCCTTGCTCATGATTTTAGGAGAAAAATGGTTAACGTTCTGCCACCCAGTATCATGGCAGCTGTAGATTTTTCCCTAGTGCCCTTTATCGGATTGAAGAAGGTTCTTTTTGCTATTGGTTTCCTAAGAATTTTCGCCATGAATGAAGGTTGAATGCTATCAACTCTAACATATATTCTCTAAGAGCGTAAGATTTTTCCTCGGTGTGTTTGGAACTTACTAATGAAACCGTCACGGCTTGATGCTTGTTTTTTGTTTGTCGGCTCATGCAGGTGCCGTAGGCAGAATAATGGCCTCCCAGAACTGCAAGAAAGTAAGTTTCTGTTATTTCAGCCATCTGGTGTGATACTTTGTTATGGCAGCCCAAGCTGACTAATACAACACCTTCCTCTTTTTTGTGTGTGGTTTTAGTTTGCTTTTAATGTATTTAACCAAGTAAAATATAAAAACGCAATTATTTTATACTATCTGCATTCTGAATATTCGGTTATACAAACCTCTCAGTGGTAAATACGTTGGTGCGTTTTCTTTAACTCGCGGGCAAGTGTTACTTGCGAGTTCTGCGGTTTTGGGCTGTGAACTGTCCCGCGGGATTCATTGTAAACCCTGCTTGACCCAGGATGAGGGCAATCCCTCCAGAGAGGTTCGGCCTTTCTGCAAGGTATTTGTCTATTACATGGGATCGTGTTTGCGAACTTTCAAAACTGACATTTCCCCCTTCGCTGACCCTTCTTTGAAACAGACAGAGCTTCATTGTTGACTCATAGTCGCCACAGGTAACTTGATTTCTAATTATTTTTTGAGGAAGCTAACTTTTTCTGCCACGTGAGGCTCAATTAACTCTTATTTGAAAAGCCCAATGTTTTCCCCCAGTCTCGAGACACGGTCATTCATCTCATGTATCCAAATTACAAAAATGAGAATTTCATTGGTAGCCTAGAGTCAGCTGTACTTACTGTCTGGATTTTTGTTTCCTTTTGGTTTTGTTGTCATTAGTTTTGACATTATTGGCAGTTTATCTGTGCATGCAATAAATGCCTGCTACATTGCATTCTTCCCTTTTATGTGTTTCTGTAATGGGAGGAGTTTTTGATTACCTATAGTCTCCTGTATCGTCAGAGATGGGGATCAAAACTCATTTTACAATATCACTATAACCTGGTGTCAAACACGGACAGATATAATATAATATATATTAGCTTATAATTATTATATATTTTATATATTATATATATATTTTATATATAATATATTTATATATATTTTATATACATATATAAAATATATATGAATATATATTATATATTATATATAATATATTTATATATATTATATATTTTGTACATATTATACATATAATATATATTTACATACATTATATATTTTTTTTATATATATTATATATAAATACATATAATTATAAATTATAAATATATAAATATATTATTATATATTTATTAATATATTATATATATGCCAGATATAATAGAAACCTTTCTATTAATAATATATATAATATATAGAAAGGTTTCTATTAATTATTATATATTATTATAATATATTATATATTATAATAATATATAATAATTATATATAATACTATATATTATAATATGTATATTAATTAATATATTAATATATATTAATATATATAATATATATTATATATTCTACATAATATATAATTTATATTTATATATTATAATTTTAAAATATATAAAATATATAAAATTTTAAAATTTTAAAATATTATATATTTCTTTATAATATATATTTTTATATATAATATATTTATATATATTTTATATATATGAATATATATAATATATTTTATATATAATATATTTATATATATTTTATATATATGAATATATATAATATATTTTATATATAATATATTTATATATTATATATATTTTATACATATTATACATATAATATATATTTACATATATTATATATATTATATATTATATATACATATAATTATAAATTATAAATATTAAATATATTATTATATATTTATTAATATATTATATATATATGCCAGATATAATAGAAACCTTTCTCAATTACAATTACCAGAAATCTCCATCATATCATACTTAACGATAAAAAAAAATCAAACAATAGCGTTCTTTTACCACCCATACAGTAAATATTTATTAAATACCCACTAGTTATGGAGATGTAGCAGAGTTCATAACAAAATCTTACACTTTGAAGTTTAACAGAAGAAATAAATTAATTACTTTTATTTGAAAAAGTGACAATACTGCTATAATTTGTGAGTAACAGTCGTAGAAAAATCAGTTGGTTAACTATGGGCGCTAGTGAAGAAGTTAAGCAAGGTTACCAGAATCAGTGTGATATTGGAACATTGCATTTTCCTGTAAAACGTCATTATCAATTAGAGAAGACAACCAAACTATTTCCCAGTAGCCATTATATCTAAATTGTGTCTAGTACCAAACTTAAAAAAGAACTATGCTGGAACTTTTGGAAGAAATTTGTAACATTTTAAGAAGGAATATGAAAGGATCTGAACAAATGAAGAAAAGACTATATTTACAAGTGGGAAGAATCAATGTCAACTTTGCCCCAAATTAATCCATCATTTTGAGGCAATTCGTTCAAATCCAAACAGGATTGTTTTCTCCAAGGAATGGAGCAGATAATTCTGAATTTGCCATGATAGGGGTGCCTGAATGGCTCAGTTGGTTGAACATCTGACTCTTGATTTCAGCTCAGTTCACCATCCCAGGGTCATGGGATCAAGCCCATGCTCAGCATGGAGCCTGCTTGAGATTCTTTCTAACTCTGCCCCTCCCCTGTCATACTCTCTCTCTCTCTTTCTCAAAATAAATAAACTTTAAAACATAAATAAATATGTTTGCTATGATAAATGTGTAAAATTTGTCAAAGCAATTTTCACATAAAAGACAATACTTTTTTTTTCAGAATGATGTAGGAAAAAAATCTACGAGATAAAATATACTGTAAACTTAACAAAGAGTATAGAAGCAGACTAGCAGAGATACGAGAAGTTAGCATATCTTAAATGCAGAATTTTGCATAATTGAGAGAAGGACCGTCTGCTTCATCTATGATATTGGGTCAATCTGCCATGTTTTGAAAGGGATCATCAGTTCCTATCAAGCTCTTTACAGAAATACCTTTGAGAAGAGTTATTCTCATATTCTCATTTCTACGAAGAGGAAAGGTAGATGAGTGTCGACATGTCTTTTTAACAAGACACAAAATCAAAAGCTATTAAAGAAAAGATTGATCTATCTGAATACATCAGCATTTAAAAACGCCTATTAAAAAATGTTAAAAGGCAAGTGGTAATCAAGGACAAGATACCTGCACACTGCCTACATGTGTAACAAAATATAAAGAAATTATATTTAAATATATGTAGAACACATGCGGATAAATAATGTAATACAATAAAAAAGACAAAACTCATGGGCTGCCAATGAAGAGTGGAGGAAATACAAAAGGTCAATGAATATGTGAAAATAGATACTCCATATAAAATTAACAGCAAGCAAATTTAAATTAAGATAACAATGGCATGACCTTTTTCAACCTTCAGATTGGAAGAAAAGTTAAGAGGATCAAGCTTTGATGGTGGTACGGGGAAACATAGCCCTTCAAAAAATGCTGGTAAACTGTATAGATGTTGAGCTACCTTATTGCCAATAAAAAAAGAGCATGTTGTATTTAACCAAAGTATAGCCACATAATAGAATCATACACATCAGATAAAATTGGATAAGATTGTGTCATGTGCCGAGATTGGGAAAGTGCTCTCATATTTATTATTAAATGAGAAAAGAAATTTGCAGCTCACCGTGTCACCTATGATACTCTTTAGGTGAAGCTGTCATACATGTCCCCTCTCTCACATGTAAAAAATCATGAATTTGCATAGACGCCATATTACAAGGAAGCAAGTGCATAGAAAAACGTCTAGAAAGAGAAATACCAAATATAACAGTGATTAACTTGGGGTAGATGTAGGTTGTTTACAGAGGACTTTAGAAGAAGAAACTGATTCCCTATACCAAGTCGCATTATTTATTTATTCCAATAATTTTTCTTACTCATGCATCATTACCATGCCTGGTTCATTCTCGTAAGTAATAGCTCTCATAAAAGCAGTTTTTACCTGTGCTTGTGTAAATGAAACTCTTTTGAAATCTCTATGGAGCTTGGAAAGAACATCTCTCCGTCTCTTGAAGAGATATCATCCAGTAGTTGAGAATAATTGTAGTAATTGTTCAACAAACGATGGTCCTAAGGGTGATGATAATGGAGATGATGATGATCATGGTGATGACAGAAATTTATAAGAACATGTTTGTTTTGGGTGAGTCAGTTCCAGATTATATCTTCGTCCCGTATCTGGTGCCCCTTCCTGCCTTCCTTTCCTCTCTCCTTTCCTCCCTCCCTCCCTCCCTCCCTTCCTTCCTTCCTTCCTTCTTCCCTCCCACCCTTCCTCCCTCCCTTCTTTCTTTCCTTCCTTCCTTCCTTCCTTCCTTCCTTCCTTCCTTCCTTCCTCCCTCCCTTCTTCCCTTCCTTCTTCCCTTCCTTCCTTCCTTCCTTCCATCCTTCTTTCCAGTTTTCTTTTTATCCACTATGCATCAGGTACAGAGTTTAATCCCAGTAACACGTAGATAAATAATACTTGCTTCTGTCTTCCAGTACGTCTCCATCTCTCATACAAATGTTGTATAGGTTGGGAAAACAAGGAAAGGGGGCCTCTATAAGATCTAAGTGAAAGTCCTACAGAAATCCTCAGTAGGTATCTTGTTATATTTCAAGGACTGACACTTGATCACCTAGTAGATTCTTGCATAAAGAAGTCTGGAAATTGTCAGTTTTACATTTTCTAACTTCTCTGATGAAGGCAGGTCAGCCAAAGGAATGTGGGACTGCGTGCTTAGTGAGACAACACTTTGCGAGCCGTGGACATGCAAAGTGTGATCATGTTATCACCATCACCATCATCATCATCATCATCATCATCATCATTAGGAGATGGTAACAGAAGCCCACTTTGAGACCTCTGCAGCAGGACTGACCAGCACATGGCAGTGCAAACATAGCAACATAGTGATTGAGACCTTTAACATCATCGTCACCATCTTCATCACCAACCTGAGTCCCTGGAATAGTGGTTGGAGCCATCATGTGATGGGCACGTAGTATGAAGGGACGAAGCACGGTCACCTAAGTATCCTTGTCATTACGGCTGCCGATCGGTGTCTACTTCATGTCAGACTGTGCAATAGGTCCTTTCATCCTCACTATTTAGTTTAATCCTTCATTTTTATGGTGGAAACTGAGATTGAGAAATATTTATATAACTAGGTAAAGATTAAATAAGTACGAAGTTTGAGAACCAAAACTCAAATCCAGTTGCCTGGGATTTTTTTTTTTCTCCACCAGCGTTAACTCCATCCTTGTGGACATCATATGTCTGTGAATTACTAATATTTTGATGGCCGTATGTACCTTCTGTTAGTGTGGCTCTTAAGAAATCTATTTCTTTAAAAGAATTACCAAAAATAGATGACTTCTTTGAAGACAGCAGCCAACACAATTTTAGTAAATATAATATTTATAGGACTGTGCAATTAATTTACAAATTTTTTATATCAAAATTCACCCTGATGATCTTATTCTTTAGGGACAACAATTGTCTCCTCCATGATGTTTTCCTGTACTAAAGGCAATTATTGTTGCTTCTAGCTGTAATAAAAAAATAACCAAAACAGATAGAAGTGTCTTCGTCGAAATTGAGCTGAAACTCCCACTGTGGAAATAATCAGAAAATTAAAAGCTCTGCAATCTTGCAAATAACATTGCAACTTAATATTATTGGAACATAACATTATTATCTCTTTTTATAGGGAAAACAAACATAAATATATTTTCAAATGACACCACGATATTAGTTTTATTTTATTGGATGGGGGGGGGGCAAAGAACAATAAGTTTTTAGGTTTGGCAAATGAAACAATGGGGATTTATGAAACATGATCAGAAGCACAAGGCTATGCTGCAAGTCTCAATCTCAGGCAGAACATTCCAGATACAATGGTGCAGTACACCAGCCCCTCCCGTGTGATTTTCTGGGGTGACTTCACCTACAGTTCCTCACGGTGGCAACCAGGCACAGGGTCTGCAATCAGCTAGGTATTCACTCGATGTGGGTTAAATGGGTTTTTAATTGATACTGAAATAGATCAAAGTCAAATCCTTCCTTTTTCCTCCTTCGTTTCTTTCTTCCTCCCTCCTTCCCTCCCTCCCTTCCATCCTTACTTCCTTCCCTCCTTCCTTTCTTCCTTTCCCCCTCCTTCCCTCCCTCCCTTCCATCCTTCCTTCCTTCCTTCCCTCCTTTCTTTCTTCCTTTCTTCCTTCCTTCCTCTCTTCTTCTCTATTAGTCCAAGTTATGAGATGATATAAAACATGGTAGTTTATCTCTACAAAAAAATACATCATTTGAACTCAGTTAATCAATTAAACACACATTCATATTCTCTTGGACCCTCAGGATAAAACAACAGTCATGGCTAGCTTCAAGAAAATTCCAGTAGTCCGTGACTTTGCCCCTGTTCTTTCCAAGGATCTGGGTGCTACTGAAATGACCCGATCTTGGAAATGCGTCACAGGTTATGTGGTCCAAACACACGTGGCCTGGAGGTTACAGTGCTGTGTGCAGAAAGGTTGAAGTCGCTGTAAGCAACTGCTTGGGAAGTGGTAGGTAGGGTGGGTGGTGATCAATTTTAGACAGTTGCATGCATGCCAAACACTCCCCTGGAGCTATCCTCGAGCAGCTGGAAATTGGATAATTCCTAGGGTTGATGTCGCAGTAGTTTCTTTTTATGAGAATATAAATTATAAATTGGTCAGCCATTATTTTCTTAAACAGTATGGAGTGAATGTGATTTTTTTTTTCTCAGACTACCCCAGCCATTCTTGAAATCATCTGAAATGCTCTCCTGTCTAATGGGTGAATAATTAGGGATAAGACGACAGAATTCAGTGTATCTGGCCAGTTAGCTTCTATTGGACAAGCTTTCACTTTCTTCTCCAGGTGCTCAGAATGAAGCCCACTCTCTCAGTGCTTTCTTAGGAGAATGAACTGGAATGGCGCCTGGGCACTACTGTGGGTGCAAAAACAACACTTTTGTAGGACAACAAAGTGGAAAGAGAGTAGGCTTTAGACATGAGTTTGAGTCCTAGACTTGTCGTTCACTAGCTCTAAGATCCATTTGAATTGTTTTCTCCGTGGTCTCTTCATCTGTAAAAAGGGTCGAATAAATATCAAATAGTAGTGCATGGCCCAGGGCTCAGTTTAGAAAATAGGCTATATATGACCTAATTTGAGTGACTGGGTTCTCTGTACTCTACAGTTGTGGGTCTAACTCAGGCAATAATCCAATAGCAGTGGCTGTCCTTTTATCATAATTCTTTGTGCATATTTCTCTCTGTCTAGAAACCTAGAAGCAAATATTCTTAGGTTCCTTAGCTGAATTCTTCCTAATGTCATCCATTCTGAATATAGTGTCAAATATAACTTGGCCATTGGATAACAAGGTCAAGACGAGGGCCAGTGCATCATCAAGGGCTTTATCTCTGGGCTTCCTTCCCTCTGAAATAGGACCAAAAGGGATTTAGAAAGTGTAGACCATTTCCTCCTTTTTGGAGCTTGGCATGGCATGAGGACCAGCAATGACACAGCCCTGGGGCTTTCTTTTCGTTTTCTTTCCTGACTTGGTCTCTGTCCAGAGTTGAAACGAATAGCCTGGAAATGGAAGTTGCACAAAATACTGGAAGCTTCCTTTTGGGATTGCTTTGTTTAAAGAGCCTTTTTATGATCAATAAGTGTGTGATATATATATTTATATGAGGGGTTTGAATATGATTTAGATCTGAACTTCCTGCAGAGTGAAAAAGACTCACTTCTCTTTTATCCAAAGTGCTTCATATTTAAATTATAAGTTGAAGACACGCTCAGCTTTGACTTGCTCAATCAAGGCGTCTTTCTGAAATTTAATTCCATCCAGTGAAACCCAAATAAATTTTTCCTTATTGATCACCTAATGGATATAAGACCCAATGCCCGGTCCTGGGTACACAGAAAAGTAAGTAAGACTTACTGTCCGCCTGTACCTTCCAAATGTGCCATAAACGTGTCCACTTCTCTCCACCCTTCTTACTGTTTCCTACTCAGGCCCCTCTTCATTTCCTGGGCTGTGAACACAGTTGTCCAGACTGCCTCCCTTCATCAGGTCATCCTGTCCCTATTCTACCCAACAAACGAAATAATCTTTTTTTTTTGTTTTTAAGGGAAGTGTAGTTGACACAATGTAACATTAGTTTCAAATACAACATAACGATTCAACGTCTCCAAACATTATGTGTATACGCTGTGCTCATCACAGTGTAGAGACCATTTGAATCCGTACAACACTATTCTAATACCATTAACTGTATTCCCTACGATGCATCTTTCATCCCCATAACTTACTGACTTCCTAACTGGAAGCCTCTATCCCCCCACTCTCCTTCACCTACTTTGCCTGTTCCCTTATCCCCCTCCTCTTGGGCAAACATGGGTCAGTTGTCTGTATTTACGGGTCTGTTTCTGCTTTTGTATTTGTTTGCTTTTTAGATTCCGCATATCGGTGAAATCATATGGTATTTGTCTTTCTCTGACTGACTTACTTCACTTAGCATAATGCCCTCTCGCTCCATCCATGTTGTTGCAAATAGCACAATATCATCTCTTTATGGCTGAATGATATTTCATTGCATATATATATATATATATGTATACATATATACACACACATATATATACACACATATACACACACACACACACACACATACACATATATGCATATGCATCGCACATCTTTTTTATTTATTAACCAAATAATCTCGTTCATATATAACTCAGGTCGCAACATTCCCCTGCTTTAAAACCACCAGTGGCTTTTCTGCACGTAGAATAACAACAAACACTATATGGTCTGCATCCTCCTTGTTCTTCCCCAGCCCCAACTCTCTGAACTCCTTTTAAACCAGGCCCCCACTTGCTCACACGTCTTCAGCGCGCATCTTCCTTCTCATCCTTGAGGTATTTGGTGCCTCGTGGCCCCTCCTCCAGATGTTTTCTCTGCTAGAATGGTCCTCAAACTCATCTTCTGGTACTTGACTCGTTTCTCTCATGTCATGAACATTGTCTTCTCAGAAAGGTACTCCTTGCTTCCAAGGCGTATGGCAGCTTTCTTTAATAGCACCCATCGTTCTCTGATATTGTTTGTGTTTATTTACTTGTTTAGCATTTATCTCTCTACCACCGTCCTCCCATGTAATATAAACTCCATAGAGATTGGGTTGTTTTCTAGTACCTGGAACAGCTCAATAGAGATTTGTTAAAGGAATGAATGAATACCTTCCAGGTGTTAAAAGGCTGAGGGAGGCAGAATGGAATCCAAAATCTGAGTGATATGATCTGAGGCGAAGCATTCAAAGAAGGCGTCCACAAGCACAGGGTCACTGGGGAAGGCCTTGGAGGGGCAGATGGGTCCTCACAAGGTGACACTGCCTTGGTAAAATGTTCCATCCTGTCGTCCTCAGAAATCGAATTTATAGGTATGACAACGTCACACTTCCAAAAACAACCTTGCTCATGGGAATGATCTCTAAGCCTGGATGGAACCATATTAACTTGAAATGAAAAATATTGCCTCTAATGAGCGACATTAGATAATACAATCCTTCAACCAGAATTTCACTCTCCAGGTGGATGCTTGGGAGTTAATTTATCCTCAGAAGGTCATTTAGTGAGGTTCAGTCAGATCATAGGATTAGTCATCAGTCTACAGTTTTAATAGAATCACCAAGTCAAAAGCTGGAGAAATCCCAACGGTTTAGTATGTGGAGAGCAAATGGGTCAACTCAAGCGGCTTAGGACCAAGAGCATGGGTGAAGCAAAGGTTCGGAGGCCCTCTTTCATGTAAAGCCTGCTGCAGTGCAGAGTTGAAATGTGAATGCCAATGGAGCTAAGATACACCAGGTACACCTTTGGCCTCCTCCTCGATTTAGATACGTGTGCACAGTTTCTTAGGAATCCGTTATGCCCTCTGTACTGATGCTCACTGGAAAACGTGATGCTCTCTGCAGCTGAACTTTATCCCGCTTAGATAATAAGTCAAAAAAATTTGAGATTGAAAGCTCTGATTCTGTAACTTCTACAACCCATTTGGAAGAGGAAAGAGTCCTTCCCACCGTGGTTCTCTGGTAGTGCAGAAAGCTGGGGCAGCTATAGTCTCTCGGAGCCAGTCTGCTGAGTATCAAAGGCCCAGGGACATGAACAGACAAAGACAGACCTTATCCTTTAAACAGCAGGCCTCGGGCTCTGATCGATTGACACTGGCCGGATGGTAAGAAAATGATGAGTTCTTCCCTATGATTACGCCTTCCTTGGCATGGTCCTTCTTGGTTTATGTCAGGACCACTTTCTTATGGTCGACGCTGTCCTGCTATCTGCAAAACCCAAGTGTGCATTCAAAGCTCACCGCCAGCCACAATCTGACTCTATCTTCCCTTCAACTTGGCTCCTCCCTGTCAGTCCTAGAGCACCTGGGGACCGGCCACCACCTGTAGCTTTCTTCCCACTTGCCTTCCTCTTTGCCTTTGGCCATGATGTGCCCTCCATCTGGTTATAGGGATCTTGTCCTTAATTCCTTGTCTGTTTAGTCTTACTTATAAATCCAAGGCCCCGACAATTCCCAAATCCTTCAAACCCTTAAGCGGTTAGTAACTTCTTTTTTATGAATCTAAAGGACTTGGTACCTCTAATTTAACACTTGCTTCTTTCTTCTCTGATGGAGTCACATAACAGTAATCATCATATAATGAGTTCACTCTGTGTGTGTTTGTGTCTGTCTGTCTACCTGTCTGTCTCCCTGAGAGACTGAGTATACAAATGGCTAATGGTCAAACCATATACGACTACAGAACTCTGACCCACAACCTCTGCAGCCCAGGCAACCACACCACAGCTTCTACAGCAAATGGCCCAGAACCTGGGCAGAACAATTGGTCAGAACTTAGCCAATGGCTGTCAGTTTTCCTACTCCTGCTCCCTGCTTGTAACTCAGGATCAACCAGAGAAAGCCAAATACGGTTTCACATAAGATGCCCGCCCCACGTCAGTCACCTCCAACACCCTCAGGCCAGCAACCTCCCATCGGGGCACGCCTGAACCCTTTGCTTGTAACTCCTCTCACACTGCGCCCTCCCTTGTCTCTCCTTGAGCCTCTGCCCAACATAAGTGACGGTAGCTGCCTCCTTTACAGCAAGCTCTAAGTCAACAGCCTCTATTTGTTCTCAGTTGGGTGGTCTGTATTTATTTCCACATTCCCAAGACTCTAAACAACACATTTCATTATTCTCCTTTTGCCTAGGAGGAACCTGAGGCCAAGGATGGTTATGTACTTTGGCCAAGTTCTCACGGCTGAATCAACAAAGCCAACATCTGAATTTACAAAGTTATTGCTCTTTCTACCCTGTGGTGTCACTTCTTCAAGCTCCCGCTAAGCGCTTACAGAAGGCGAGATCTCTGCCTTATTCACCTGTGTCTCCCATGCCCTGCCCAGGGTCAGGCATACAGCAAGTGCTCATGAAGCAGTTGAGGGCTTGGGTTATTACTAGCATCCCCAGGAAATGAGTTTCTGTGTTTCTACTAGTTTGGCACCTCTGAAAGCAGACAATGTAAGTAACTTCTGGTGAGCATTTCTGCTCTCAGAATAAATGTGAGCTGTTATTTATTGCAAAAAATACCAAGACTCATTTTTTAATATGCTGCTTAACATAATAATTCCTGGAAACGGTTCCCCTGTGGTGAAGGAATGAAAAGTAAGTGAAAGGAGCTGCAAATGTCGCTTCTGAGCAAAAGATTAAAGCACTCCTCTCCTTAGGTTTGTTTCACATATTTAAGTAATAGAATTTGTTGGTTGGCCTCACGTTATAAATTACAAACCCAACCACTGTGGCATTCCTGAGTAGGTGCCCTGGGCTGTGCGGCTTTGGTGTGTGCAGGCCACCCGACCAGGGCCACGCGATCAGGGCCACGCGATCAGGGCAGGGCGCTCTTGGGAAAAAAACCCATTCCAAAGCTTCCATTTTGCTGGAATCTGAAGTCTCTCGCTCACTAATGGAGCTATTTATAAAATAGTCCTTTGAGCCTTTTCATTTTTTCTTTTGGCTTATTTCTGTCTATGAAATTTGGTAGTTATGGGAGAATTTTCAACTAGGAACCTAACACAGAAGAAAACTTACATCATGAAAAACAGGCACATTGGAACTGTTAGTATTTGTCAAGCCTTAAAAGATCATAAGCTCATTGAGTTCACCCTTACTGTTTTGAATCCCAGAGAGACTTTGCCCAGTGTTGCATGTAATTTCCAGGGGAGGGCTAATTGGGAAGGCCTGGAGGGGGACGGGCATGTACAAAAAGAGTTTGAGCCTTGGGGCTCCTGGGTGGCTCAGTTGGCTGAGTGTCTGACTTCGGCTCAGGTCATGATCTCACAGTTTGTGAGTTCGGGCCCCACAAAGGGCTCTGTGCTGACAGCTCAGAGCCTGGAGCCTGCTTTGGATTCTGTGTCGCCCTCTCTCTCTGCTCTTCCCCCGCTCATGCTCTGTCTCTCTCTCCTTCAAAAACAAATAACTATTAAAAAAAAAAAGAGTTTGATCCTTAATGAGAGTGTTAATAATGTTTCCTCTGGGGAAGAACATCAAATTCCAATAGTCTACCCCTTGTGCAACCAGGAAAACAAGATGGCAGCTGGAGGCCACACGCAAAGGTTGGTAAGGAAGTTGGCCAAAAGGACGCTGCCGTGGCGTCTGTCTATGGTGTCAGCCTTTTGTAGCTGAAATAGAGTCTTTTCAGCGGATGCCTGGCCCACTGTCTGTCTCAGTATTTTTGTGCAACTTATTGCATAGACCATTGGTATCTTGTGTTTTGCCACAGATCGTCGACCTAACATAACTTAGAAAATACTGGCATATCTCAGCTGCACGAAAGGGATCAAGGTTCTTTCCCCTGCCCAAACCACAGAGTTCTGTGCTTTGTTTGAGCAAGGGTCGGAGGGGAGGGCTGGGCCCGCTGCTCTCAGTTAACTTTGGAGGGGCTTTTTCTGAGGGTCCCGGCACACATAATAACCTGTCCTCTGACTGGCTGATGGAGGTCTCTGATAAGGGCCACCTGATATGTCTTAATGGATGCACGCCTCCTCTTGGGGGCACGCACATTCCTCAGATGTCTGGCTCCAAACTGACAGCCTTTTGAACTCCCTATATTCTGAAAGCCCATTACTTGACTTAATAATTTGGGGGAGATTTGAAGGCTATTCTTGCCCTGGTTATTCAGACATGTCCAAAGGGGAAGACGTGGTTTGGAAGAAAGGATTTTTTAAAAATTATCTCTGCAGATGATCAACGTGCTCAGGTCTCTCCTTGACCCTGACACCCAACCCTCCACAGCATTCTTGCTTCAAAAGAAGGGTTCTAACTAGCTGTCTCCTGCTTGTCGTACCCCAACGACTTATCAAGTATCTATCCCAAAGCTTTCATGTCAGCCCCACAAAACTGTGGTTTCCGTGGGCCCTAAGGACTAATTGCCAGTCCTACTGAACCACTCCTGCCATTATCTTGAACTTGCTGTTGTATTTGAAACTGATAACCACCCCTTTGGAACTCTCGCACCAGCCTCTATTCTCATCTAATCTTCCATTTTCCTTATTATTTCTCTTCTCTCCCAGGGTGAGTTCTCCATAAGCATATGCTAACATGAATCCAGGGAGCAAGATGTTTACTGGGGATTGACATCTGTGAGGGGAAGGGGGTGCAGAGAAGGTGAACTTTAAGGCAGGTACGACAATGCCTTAGGTTACTCCTGTGTCTCTGGCGGGGGAGGGGGAGGGGGAGGGCTGTCTATCGGAGTATCTCACGTCAAGGAGAAATGGACAGGTCTTTATTCACACATGGCTCAGTCACAAGATGCAGTGTCCTTAGCAAGCACTGGACCTCAGGCAGCACATGGTCTGCAGTGGGAGAGATCCCAAAGATGTTGACAGCTGGATGCTGTTTGTAGACCACAGCCCCTGCAGCTGGGTGGCAGGTTTGGGCTTAGAGGGGAATCCGAGAGAGGCAGCATTGTGACGCCACCACACTTTCCTTCACCTGCCCCTTTGTACCAGGTAGTCACACACTGGATAATGGTGAAAGCAACGATCCCTTCCCCCAGAAGAAGAAAGCACGCGTGCCCACAGATAAACACGTTGCCAACAATTTGAAAGGTTCATAAATGTTACAAGACCTATGCAAGTGTCCCTACAGTGGATTAGCCTAATTACAGTCAACCTGCCATTTGAGTATCCTCACCGTACTGAAATTCACATCCCACTGTATTCCAATGAAAACTAAAGAGTGAAATGCTTCTGGGTCCTTTCTTCCACATGATTTCATTTAATCCTCACCACCTACCTCTGGTTAGGAGCTGGTGGTCCTATTTACCTACCAGGAAATCGAGGTCCTGAGAGGATAAGTGATTGGCCTAAGATCACACCGGTGTCATGGGGCCAAGGCAAGATTTACCTCGGCACCTCTTGTCTTTTCCGTGTTATCTCCCTTCCTCAAAGCGGTTCTCAACTCTCAGGGAGCTTGTAAATTAAAAGGGGCGTGGCAGACAAGAAAAGTACCCACACACACAGCACGGGGCAAGGCCAAAGAGATAGCTTCTAACATAGGCAGGAACAAAATCTGTATGAGAAGTAACATCCCATGAGGTCCATTAGACATGTGATCATTTTCCCCATCAGCGTCCACGTGAGAATAGTCGACAGAGATAATTAAGTGGTCTCTTTGTTTAGACGCTGCCTTAGAAGGCATTTCTAGACTTTAGCTGGTTACTTTAGAAGATATTTATTTGGCATTAATTCAGTCCGTATGGCTTCAGTAATTATCTTTATAGAAGAATACATCATACATTTTACACATATGCCTACATATCCTCTACAAACTTACAGACTTAAGAGGGGACCTATGGTGAAGACCAGATTGTACTACAACACCGTAGAGAAGTAGATGATGGTTGTAACCCAAAGGGGACTTGATGTTTTGTTGTTTCTCACTACCCTTTGTGCAGGCTCATTTAAAATGGCTTTAATAAATATATAGTATGTAGGTATCACACGTGTTTGTTACACACTGCATCATGTATATAAATTAATGGCAGTTGGCATTTCCTTTATTAACTTCCTGATCTATTAAATAAAGTCCCTGCTATCTGGCCTGGAAGTGCAGTTCTAGTCCCACAAGAGGTATCCAGTAAATAGTTTAACTGAATTAGTAAGTCATTTAGTATACAGATGAGGGAACAGACTCCTTACTGCCAAATCCTTGGGCTTTGTCTAAGACCTCATCCCCCTGGGTGTCTCTTCTCCATTTCTAACTGTTGAAGAGCCTACAGATCCATCTAGCTGTCTCTTCTTCTTCCCGAACATGGTAGTCACAACCTAACAGGCTATCGGGAATCACTCTCTGGATGCCTTGTCAAGCCCTTGAAACCTATCATGGGGCCAAGAAAGCTACGCTTGGTGACAGTGACATCGTGGTGGTTAAGAGAACGCCTTTGAAATCCCAACTGCCTGGGTTTGAATCCTAGCCAGCCTGGGAGCTATTGCCCTAGGCTCGGGCAAGTTATTTAACCCTTCCATTATTGTGAGTTACATTACTATGAGTTTGTAACTCACGGTTACAAACATGTGAGTTGCATGCAGAAAGCTCCTGGCATATAATAAAGCTCAGGAAAGGTTGGCTCTCGTTCATTGTCAGGATCAACTCTCAGATTTTTATCCTAAGGCTGATGTTCACCAGATTCCCATTTGTATCTGATCTGCACCTGTCTGTACCCATCGTCCTTGATTCCCTCACTTATTTTCATCCCCATATTCAAAGTCCCCTCAAAAACACCTCTCAAGCCTACCTTCATCTTCTTCTCCACCACCAGCGGCCTGGTTCAGGGCTCCTCATCTACAGCCTTGACTACTCAAGTGTGTTCCCAAGCAGCTTTCCAATGGCCAGACTAGCTGTCATGACCAGCACATGCCACATGCTACATTTAAACCATGGACTCAATCATGTTACCACTTCCTTGCTAGAAAATCTTCAGTGGCTCCCATCACCCTTGTATTCAATTTTAAATCCCTTAGCATCATGGCATCCAATATCCTCCATCACTTGGTGCTCCTTCTAGTCACCGACCTTTTCTCTTCATTTCCCTTACGCGGGTGCTCTGACCTTTCACTTACCCACAGCTTTGAGTTTTCCAGATGTGGCTCGTTCCCTTTTCCTTTAGACCATCGCACACACATTCCTTCCTGCCTCTCCAGCGCGCCCTGCAGCACCCCCACTTAACTCCCATGCACTCTCCTTTTCTGGAAGTTGTCCCTGTTCACAAAGGTATGCTGGTGGTTTTTTATGTACACAAGGGGAGAAGGATCATAGACACGTAGGACTTGTCCATGATCTAGGTAGAATAAGAAGGACACGTGTGTGAATGGGAGATTCCCAGAACAACTGCGTAGCTCACCTGGTCTTAACGTTCCTGAGACCTTGGAGTTGGCCACCTCCTCTAGGCCCTGATGCAGACCCTTTCCAGCCCCTCTGCCAGGCAAGAGCCTCTTGGTTCTCTTTCTTCAGTTGCTTCAGTAAAATCTAAGATTTTATAAAATGCTGGAGATCGCTGGTGCTTTGGGGCCATTCAGAAGTAAAACCTGTGTTTTCCTAGACCCCGAGAGAGGAAATAGGGTAGGGTGAATGCCCAACACTAGGACCTGGTAGCTCAGACATCTCCTGGGCCATCCATCTGTGTGGAATTCTTCTTGATCTCTCCCCACATCTCTGAGAACTTTACAAATACATCCAAATGAAAACACGGAGGAAACTGACTCTTATCCAACAGAACGAAGGCAGCTGTTGGAACCTGAGGGATGATTCATGGTTCCTCCTGTGGAGGATAAGGGTCTATGCAGAGTCATGGCAAAAAAGTGGACATGAATGTCAGACTGCTTGGGTTCACCTTCTTAGCTCTGGGGCCTCCAGGACTTAACCTCTCTGGGTTTCAATTTTTCTGTTTTTACAGTAGGTAGACCAGTAGTGCTAATCTTCTACTCTTTAGCAAGGGTCGAGTTAACACTCAGAGTGTTTATAAGCAATCCTGGCACAGAGTAGCCATAGAGCTTAGCTATTGGTTGAGGTTCTTGCTATCCAGGTGAAGAGAGAAAATCCATACAAAGAGAGACATTAGAAAAAGTTTGTTGGGAACTTTGGGGTTGGACTTCCTTGAAGTCTGGTCCTGTCACCTAAAGGGCACTGTCGTCTTTACCTCTGAGACATGAATGATATGGCTGAAAGAGGTGCGGAGGTTTAGATATAATAATCATACGGGAAAGATAATACAGAATACCTGCCCAATCTATGTGAGCCCTCTTCTCTTTGAGTTGGTATAAAGACTGAGTGGCAACCATGAGCATTTTCTCTAGAAAAGCTAAGAGATAAGCACTGAGTCACTGATCCAGGTTGTGAGACATCAGCCAAGTCAGAGAAGAAATGACGACAAAACCCTGGCAAAGTTTTATGTGGGGATGAATGGGAATGGGGAGGAGAGAGCCTTGAACAAACCCACACAAGGAGAAAAGACTGACAGAGTTCTTTTGGTGAAAAGTCATGAAAGGCAGAAGCCAGGAGTTCAGGGAGCTGACTGAGGCTGCTGTTGCTGGATGACAGGGAGGGACCCTTCCGGAAGGCTCCCTGGGGTCTCAGAGACTAGATAGTCATGTCAGACTCAGGCAGTGCCAGCAGGAGTCAGCGCCTGGCACCTCTTCTGTTCCAGAAGGCGTTCCAAGCTAAGAAAGAATGGATTAGGAGCATTTAAGTTACAAAAGGTAAACCAAGCTTAGTTTTCTTTTCTTTTTTTCAGACAATCATTCTCAAAAACGGTGAGTAAAATTTATGTCACTTTAAGTAAGGGATGTGTGAGCAGGAAAAAGAAAGAGGAATAAGAAAGCTCCCCTGCGCCTCTCCTCGTAGGACACAAGACCACGGGTCAACGTGCCAAACACAGCCGCGCCCAACACTCGCTTGGCCACAAGTTGGGCTTCCTGCATTTTTTTCAGTGACTCACTCCCACTGCCTGAAGTAGATTATTCTCTTCCTTTGGAGGAAGCCAACAATTGCCTGCCAATCATCTCTCTCTATTTATCACAAGTGTGGATGACTCCATTAAAGTTCGTTGAGCGTCTACTTAAGTATCATACATGATGCTCAAGAAGAAAGGGCAAAATGCTGTGCAAAGGTAAACAGTTGGTTTTATTCTGGAAGGAAGTGTCATTTCTGGAATGAGAAAGACTCTCAAAAAGCATTGGAACATAAAATAACAATACCACAGAACATTTGTACAGCATTTTTTTTTAAGTTTAGTTTTGAGAGAAACAGAGACAGTGCGAGCAGGACAGGGGGAGAGAGAGAGGGAGACACAGAACCCGAAGCAGGCTTCAGGCTCCGAGCTGTCAGCACACAGCCCTATGCAGGGCTCGAACTCATGAGCCGTGACATCGTGATCTGAGCCGAAGTCTGACACTTAACGGACTGAGCCACCCAGGTGCTCCTGCACAGCATTTCTTCATAAGGGGTGTTTAAACTTGTGACTGCATTTTTAAAAAAACCCGACCCTCCATATGGGACATGGGAGGGTATGACTTATCCCTACTGCATAAAGGAGGGGGAATAAAGTGAGAGATGTGATATGACTTACGCAGAATCACACAACTTTTCAATGATAGTGAAATTAACTGCCTGTGGTCACAGACAGTGAAGGCCATCTGCCGAGCTGCTGGGGGCACCTGTCACAGTCTTCTCTGTAAGTCCCTGTCCCCGTGGCCATCTCAGGAGTGGGCTTTACTCCATAGTTGTGCTCTCTGGCCCAAGCCATATGAATCAGGTGTGCACACTCATGTAGGGTAATGGTCAAGGCTGAGAAGGAATGGAAGGAGAACACCAACGGGGTGTTGTGGTGCTTCTAACCCTTCCATTTTGAACTGATGCCTTTAAACAAAGTCAAAAGCCAATCAGTACTTCTATTCATCCTACAAACAAAGTAAAAAGCTTAAAATCTTTTAATTCCCTGTGAATCCCACTTGTTCCCCCAAATCTCAGCTATTATCTAATATTTTAGTTTTATCCCATTTTTATGCACCAATGATTAACAGTAACAGTGAGACTAATTTTTGTTATATACAACATGATATATCCTATAGTAATTATCAATATTAGAAAATTGTATGATATATTATAATCGTGATAGTATTATTATTATTTAAAGGCAATTCTGGTTTAGCATTTCCAACATGTATTACCAGTATGTTTAACAATCATTATTTCTTGCTTCCCACTCCTTCTGACTTAATTTTCTTACTAAGGTATCTCCTATGAAGATCTTGGCTGGAATTCTCGGAGTCTTTAAATGTCTGAAAACCTATATTCTGAATCTGATAAAAATAATGTCCACTATGAGTAATAGAGTGTCCCTAAAAACAGTGGGTCAAGGGGTACCTGGGTGGCTGGGCCGATTAAATGTCTGACTCTTGACCTCAGCTCGGGCCATTATCTCGCGTTTCATGAGTTCAAGCCCCATATCAGGCTCTGCGTTGACAGTGCAAAGTGTCTCCCTCTCTCTCTGCCCCTCCCCACTTGCTCTCTTTTGTTCTCAAAATAAATAAATACATATTAAAAAATAAAAAAAAAATAAACTTAAAAAAAATCTTACTAAAACAGTGGCTTGAACTAATCAAGCCTTAATTTTTCTCACTCAGCAGTAAACCAGAATCAGGCAGCCCATGGCCTGTGCAATAGCTCTTACAATATATACTCAGGGACCTGGCCTCTCATTGCGCTCCTATTTCAATGGCCTGATGGTCACTTCTGAGTCACAAGATTGGGGCGGACCTCCAGCCTTCTCTTAAGGTTCAGGCAGAAACAACAGAAAATATAAGAAGCAAAAATGACACCTCTATTGACTCAGTCCCTTCCAAACAAATCATGGCTTTCTAGATACACTTCAGAAATCGCTTTTCCACAATGGTCTCTTCTTTCCACCTAAGCCTTCAAGGAGAGAAATGAGCTCCTACATTTTTAGGAGCTCCTACATTTTTAAACTTATTTTTTGTATTTTCTCTCCCTCAATCCTTCTGAAAGTCATTACTTTTAGCATTCCTGTATCTTCCAATTTACCAATTCTCTCCTTTTCTGGGTTGAGTCTACTGTTTTACTCAGTTATTGAAATTAAAAATAAATTTTTCAATTAGATTGTATTTTTGGTACCCGGGCTTTCTAATGTTTTCTTTTTTCCTGCATGTTTTCTTTATTATTTCTTGCTTTGGGGGCAGTGTTCCTTTATACCTTTGAATGTATTAAATATTTTTATTGTTAGGTACCTTTCAGACTTCACAACTTTACATGGTTCCGTAGGACTAAGTTTCCCCATTTTTTAATTTGTAGACTATTATTTGGGGTGTCATAGATTTTGTAATTCTTAATGTTGTAGGTCATCTCCAGTGGACATTTTTTCCCCGGCATAGCCTGAAGTGTGGAGGTGTCTTGTTGGGAAATTTTGGATTTGCCTCTGTCTAGACCCTGCAGAATTCACTGGCTATGAATCAATTTGGGGGCCCTTGCATGGGGTTTCTGTATTCCATGGGCTGTTCTCTCTCTCTATATTTTTAATGTTTTTATTTATTTTTGAGACAGAGACAGAGCATGAGCAGGGGAGGAGCAGAGAGAGAGGGAGACACAGAATCCGAAGCAGACTTCAGGCTCTGAGCCGTCAGCACGGAGCCTGACGTGGGGCTCGAACTCACGGAGTGTGAGATCATGACCTGAGCCGAAGTCGGACGCCCAACCGACAGAGCCTCCCAGGTGCCCCAAGGGCTGTTCTATTTGAGTTCTGTACCCACTGCTGTGTACCTTTGGGATCCTCGTCTCTCATTAGTTACTGTACTAATCATGGCTTGGAGTAGGCAGCAAGCTTGTGGCCAGGGGGCTGAGATAGTTTAGTCCCACTTTACAGAAGGGGCAATTCTTTGCTTTATACTTATTATCTTGCTACTCTTGGCCATTCCCAACGTTGGAGTGGTGTCCAGTCAGCTAGCTTGTATAATTGGGTCTCCTCCAGATTCCCCAGTTTAGATCATAAGTTCAGGATTCTGAGTTTGTTCTTCATTTCATTTCCCTGCATCTTTCCTTTCTGGCTTCGGTTCTCAGCTAAATACTTGTCAGATAATGTATCTGTGTCATCTAATATTTCCATGTGTTTCGAGCATGGGAGATGGTATTAATGTGCTTTATAAACCATCTTGCCTTGAAATCAGAGCCTACAGATTACAAGCAAAGAGAGCTCAATTGGGGGAGGGATTGAGAAACACTATTTGCTGCGGGCTGGTTGCTCGGATTGAAACATGTCGCTTGGGGGTTTCACAGCTGTCCCGTGTGTCATACACTTGCCTGAAGGCTGAGCTGCAGAGAAAGAGAGATGGATGGAGGACATTTGCTTAGTGAAGCCGAGTCGGGAAGGGGAGCCTGCTGGACTTCCAACCGCGTCCCCACTTCTGTTTCCTGTCTCTTAGATGGCCATCCTACACTTTTTGTCCTTGATTCCATAAGTTTGTCCATTATCCTCTGGGCGTTCACGTGTGTGGGTGGTTTTCTATATGTGCGACCAAAGGCAGTCTCACCAAGATGTGGCGCTCGAATCCAGACGAACCCAAAGCCCCAGTCAGATGTTCTGATTGCCCTTGAGAATAAATTGGCTGGTCTGATCAACAACAGAGGCTAGCATAGGTCATTTCAAGAAACACATCTCAATAAGCCATACCGTGGAGTCCTCCAAGTTTTATTATCTGTGTCATCGCAGCATGCCTGGCACCACTGGGAGCAGTTGGTTTGGAAATGGACAGTGTTCAGTGCGCCCGAGTTGTTGCCCAAGCCTAAGCCAGTGGGTTAACCTTTTAAACCCTCAGATTTGTCATCTGTGACTCGCTGGGCTGTTTTGAAGGTTAAAAACATCAGTGTCGTTGGTGAGGATGAAGCAGACTTTGCATAAATGTCTGCCTTCTCATCTTGTCCTCATCCAATCATGAGCAGGTGCCTGAGGAAGAAAGAACCAGTGTTGCTGCGGTAGAAAACTCTCTTCGAGGAACGATCTGGTGTCAGATGTAGGCAGGTGGCCAAGGGGTCATGTGTGTACTTGGAGGGATGTCCGTGTCCAATCGTCAGCTGTTCTGGGAAGAGCTCGTCACGGCTCGATTTTTGGAAGCTGAAGCCTGCTCTGTCTGGTTAGTATCAGACGCGGTAAATAGATACTGCGTGTTTTTTCTCTGTTCAGTTCAGATGCCTTATGAGGGAGGCAGGCAAGTTCACATGAAGAAGTTCATTAAGTTTCCGTTGATAGTGCCGTCCGCATCTCCCCGGATTATCCCGTGGCTTCACTAGTTGGTGTTCAGAGTCCATCGTGCAAGGATCGACATCACCATATGGGTGTGATTGACGTAGGGGCAGAATGAGTCAGCCCTTGTCCTGGTCCTCAAGAGAAGCACTCAGCAAGTTATAAATATTCTGCTCTTTTTCTAATTAATCCTTGTCAAAAGCCCCACTTTTTTTCAGAGGAGGCCCGAGAACGACTACAAGTTAGGGGCAGGCAGAGAGGAGCTGAAGTTACGTGCCACTTGCTTGTCCCTGATGAGACCGAGATTGTCTTTTTCCAGGTAATGAACTGTGGGGCAACGTCACTTCTGAAGCGCAAGCACGATGCCTCCGTGTTCGAGAAAGTTCCGTGTCCCTGTGTGTCAGCCTCACGCTGAAGAGCTGGCATCTCTCCCCGAGGAGATCTGATTTAACTGTGTGTACGCGCATGTGCATGTGTGCACGTTACTGAGGAGAGGGTGAACAAAAGCTCCCTCGGAAGTACAGGCCCGGGTTGTGTGTGCCCTGGCTTATTCCTCAGCTTCCCTGCTAATTCATTGCCCTCTCCACACATTCACCCCATCCACTCCACGGATGAATGGATAAAGAAGATGTGGTTTATACATACAATGGAATACTACTTGGCAATGAGCAAGAATGAAATCCCGCCCTTTGCAGCAACGTGGATGGAACTGGAGGGTGTTATGCTGAGTGAAATAAGGCAGGCAGAGAAAGACAGATATAATATGTTTTCACTCATATGTGGAACTTGAGAAACTTAACAGAAGACCCTGGGGGAAGGGAAGTGGGAAAAACAAACAAACGAACAGTTGCAAACAGAGAGGGAGGGAGGCGAACACTTAAGAGACTCTGAAGTATAGAGAAGAAACTGAGGGTTGATGGGGAGGGGGGCGGGGAAGAGGGGAAAAGGGTGATGGGCATCAAGGAGGGCACTTGTTGGGATGAACACTGGGTGTTGTATGTAAGTGATGAATCATGGGAATCTACCCCCAAAACCAAGAGCGCACTGTATGTTAGCCAACTGGACGATAAGTTCTATTTAAAAAATAAAATAAAATACAAGGCACCTCTCCCTGTGCCTCCCTTGAAGTTGCTTTTCAACTCTCAGAGCAAGGAGAGGCTTTAAATTACGAAGTAAGCTGGCACACAATCCATGTTATCCATTTTCCTTTCTTCCATGTATATGAGAAAACACTTACATGGCACAAACATGGTTTAGTTGGCTGGTGATCCCAGAAAACACCTGTAGAAGAATAGGGCAGTGAGCCAGTAAACAGTACGTCCACAAGCAGCTTACCATCAAGGCAGTAAGGGGAGTATAATCCATCCAGGTTATCCCACAAGGGTGAGGGAGCTGGGGTGTAGACTCACCCAGGCTGGGTGGATGTGGGCTGCGTGCCATTTTCTCTGACCTGACGTCCCCATGGGCAAAGTAGGCTCTGATGGTTAGAGGGGTCCTTCAGCAAAGAAAGAGAAGTGCCGACCCTTGGAGCAGGGTTGATGTGCACCAAAATGCTAAGGATGGGAGGTGTAGGGGCCCTGCCCATATCGCTCTTCTTCACGTGTAATATGGTGTAATATGGGCACGTGTGTAAAGCATGATAAATGAAAACATTGTATTCTTACTATGTCCCTTTTACCCAAGTCCATCCCTAGTGATGCCAATATTTCATCCCACCATGTATACCTGAGGTTGATTCATTCATTCCTTTGTTCATTCATTTACTCATTCAAAAGTTACTGGTTCCTTAGCTTTACTACATACACTATGGTGACTCCTGGGGTTGCCATCTTGAATACAGCTCATGATTTTTGTCCTCATTGGGCTTACAATGTCCTGGTGGGCCGTGGAGACAGTATTATGGAGACCAGAAAAGAGGATATGTTATATTGTGTCAAGTCCCATGATGGGGGTTAGAACAGGGTGATATAGGAACGTCTAAGAGATATGTAAACATAACTCAGGGAGCTGGTGAAGACTTTCTGGTGGAAATGGTATTTAAGCCTTGACTTAGTAAGAGTTGAGAAGCTCTTCTGTTGTGAACAATACAACTTGGCAGAGGACCCTTTGTCTGTCTTGGATCCAGTGACAAACAGTAACGCGCGCACACACACACACACACACGCAATGTTTCTTAAGGTGGGCGACTTGGGCAGGTGGTACTTTTGTCTGTGCTGAATCTGAATGCCACGTGTCTCCCCATGTGAGACTTGAGCATCCGTGGACTTTCAGCAGCACTGCCTTCTTCCTCACATTGGGCCAGCGGTATTGTTCTAGACCTCCGTCTTGATCAGACTTCTTGAGAAGAACATGGCGGCCCACCTTACCTGGAGCCAGACAATGCCTCCCTGGAAGATGCCGCGTTATGGAGTCACGAGTAAACTCTCCTTAGAGAGAGAAGAAAAATTGTGGAAAATCTTCCTTGTTCTTTTTTTCCCCCTGATGTATCTGAGAGCTGCTTCATTCTCTCCCCTCTCTACACATTGCATCACTGCTTGCAACAAAAAAATCTGCGTACCCTGAGACTGTATAGTAATGCGTAGATGCTTATTTTTAACCAATATTCTGGTCCTTGCCCTTCTACATGTATGTCACCCTTCAGTATAACCACTATGGGAAGCTACAAACTCCATCCAAGTATCCTACTTCCTAGTTCTCCAGTGGTGTGTGTGTGTGTGTGTGTGTGTGTGTGTGTGTGTGTTAATGGCAGAGTGGCATGAACATGAATTTCCAAATCAAAGATTTGGGGTTTGGGGCCTATGGTATGTTATACCAAGACTCATCCAGTCAAGGCATTGCCTCTCTGAGCTCCAGCCTCCCTGCCTGTTAAAGGAATGGACACCCTCTGCCTCCAGAGGAAGTGTGGGAACCTAAGAAGTAATGAGGAACCCGTACTGGTGTTCGGATATTGTTAAAATGTTATTGAATGCAAAGTCAAATGCTCTGAGGGAGCAAAACAGCTAATTTAGAAATTTCAAACCTACTTTTTCTAGTTTTATTGAGATATACTTAATATATTTAAAGATGCACATATTTAATATACACATTTTGATAAGTTTGGACATATGTGCACACTCATGACACCATCACCACAATCAAGGTAATAAACACATCCATCACCTGCCAAAGATTTCTTATTCTTCCTTTCTTCATTACCCCTCCCTCTTTCTCTCCTTCCTTCCTTCCTCTCTGCTTTCTTTCTCTCTTTTTCTTTCTTTCTTTCTTTCTTTCTTTCTTTCTTTCTTTCTTTCTTTCATTTTTTCTTTTACTCTTTCTTTCATTTTCCTTTTTACTCTTTCTTTCTTTCTTTCTTTCTTTCTTTCTTTCTTTCTTTTTCTTTCATTTTATCTTTTATCCTTCCTTCCTTCCTTCCTTCCTTCCTTCCTTCCTTCCTTCCTCCCTTCCTTGTGGTAAAAACACGTAGCATGAGAACCACCCCCTTACTAACCTTTTAAGCGCACAGAACTGTGTTCTTTAACTACAGGCACTGTGTTGACCAACAAATCTCTGGAAGTTACTCGTTTGGCCAACGGTAACTTTATAGCCATTCAACAACAATCTCCATTTCCCCACCCTCCCATCTTCTGGCAAAACCCAGAAGCAGGGAATCAACACTTTTTCATGCTAGAACATTTATTTAAAACGAAATTAGGGGCACCTGGGTGGCTCAGCCAGTTAAACATCCAACTTTGGCTCAGGTCATGATCTCACGGCTTGTGAGTTCGAGTCCCGCATTGGGCTCTACTGACAGCTCAGAACCTGGAACATGTTTCCGACTCTGTGTCTCAGTCTTTCTCTGTTCCTCCCCCACTCACACTCTCTCTCTCAACATTAAATAAACATTAATTATTTATTATTATTGTTATAAAACAAATTAAAAAAAATAAAAATAAAATTCCCTTAAAAATAAAATTAAATTTAAAGGGAGCCAAACAAGGCTGACTTAGGATGATGAGGTGCTTAGATTCCTGTGAGAACCGACCATAAATTCAGTCCTCTTGGGACACAGCTCTCTGGGACAGATTCTCAGCTTCTCCAGGGAATACTTAGGCTGGAGAAGATGCTTGTCTCTTGTAGGTTCTGCCTACTCCTGAGAAACTGGGATTCTGGGGGCACCAGACTCAGAGCTCATGAAAACACTTAGGATCTTGACAACCAGAACTGTGAATGCTGAACATTTTGGTCACCCGTGTGGAAGGAACCCATAAGCTGACTGACGGGTGACCTACTCAATCCCTGTGTTTTTGCAATTCCTAAACCAAATATGCAAATGCAAAGCCATCTCAATTTCGTAAAATTTAACCAGGAACAATAACATTTATGTTGTCTGTTTTACTCTCCTCACTTTACTCTAACACGAAAACCCACCTACGATGTTTGCTCTCCATAAAGACCTCACCGCTCCCCACCCCTCAAGAGTCGACCTCACTCTCTCCAGTGTCTTCTGTTGACAAGCTCGGTTGCCCCAGCAGACGCTGAGCATCTTGAAAACAAGAACCTTGGAAGGTTCATTCGGTACCCAGAAAAACAGCTGTTGTAGACCGGAGAGCCAGTGGACAAGAAAAGGAATAGTGATACTGAGCCTTTGGGTCAATAGCTACACTTCTTAGGTGTTTTTGACCTTTCCCAGGGAAAAGAGAGCCATCACATGCAATCTATCTCCAGTGCATCCATGGAAGGAGCCTGCTGTTTTGTGGCTCTCTCCCTGCCGAAGTATTATTGTGACTATCCTAGTGACGGATAGAACAAGACAGCTCAGAAGGAGCCCCAGCCCTCTGGGTCCAGCACACCACGGTAGTGTGCTTTGTGGAATGACTTGAGGGCTGGCAATCACTCCTGAAGCTTACATCGGTTTGAGTCACGCTCTGCAGTGCAAATGTTGCTGTTGGAACACGACCACACTGTGCGGTGTGGGGCAGGACACTTAGAACTCGGTCCCGAGCTGCAGCATCAGTAGAGCAAAGGGTGTCAAATTTTTGTCTTTTTTTTTTTTTTGGTGGGGGATAATAGCCTGGTTTCAAAGACAACAATCAGGAACACTTGACCCAGGAACCGTAGAGGGGCAGGACCCCCTGCTTGAAGCACAGGGTGTGCGTGTGGGAGCGTGTCTGAGGGCGCTGTGGCTCATCGGCCCAACCCCGACTTGGTTTCGCTGCCACCATACTTACCCGCGGAATCCCCGAGGGCCTGCGAGAAACCCCGATGGTTCAGAGCAGGACAGTTTGAGAGAACCAAAACAAAACAGAGGATTAAATTACTTCTAAGTCTCCTTCCAAGTCTAATATTTCATAAGCCTCTGGATTAAATCAAAGGCTGGTATTCCTCTGTTAAAGTCAGCTCCTCTGGGAGAAGTTCCTGGCCGTCTGGCTGGTGATGTTGGAGGCAAAGCAGGTTAACCTCGGCACCGCTCGGCCAACGGACAGCTGCAGGGACATCGAAGGCCAGGCCACCGGGTTATGAGCACAGCTAGGGTGGGGAGCCGAGCCCCCTACACCCGGAACTGTTGCTGGCACCTAGTAGGTACCTGTAAATAGGCATTAAATGCATGACCAAAGAGTGTAGTTTTGACCTGAGCCCTAGCCCTGGCTTTGCCTCTGAGTCTTGATGTTCGTATCTGTAGAATGGGGACGATGTTGCCTTCTTCACGGCATTTCTGAGGAGGATTTAAGTGATGAGCTATCTATAAAATTCCTGGTCAGAGTGGGCTTCCAATAAACAGTGCAATTATCACCCCGTTTAACAGGGCCGGGGATTCTGGGACACTGATGAGGTCTCATTTGGCAAGTTGTAGGGTCTGGGAGGGCGGGAAGGAGCTGCCTGAGGTCCAGGCCATTCTAAGCAGGCCGAGGAATGAAGGAAAGCAGGGGTTTGGGGGAAGGGAGGGCTGTGTTGGCAGTGGAGAAGAACAACCTTGCCCAGGTACCCCTGCCCACAACCGCCACTCTACAGCGTGGATTTGCATGGTTTGCGATGTGGTTTGCGATGTCCCATGTACGTTTGCCAATAAGCCCTCACGGTGGCTCTGAAAGTATTTATTAACTCCAGCCTTTCAGATGAGAACCAGTCCTCAGAGGAGAAGCGTTGTATATTTACAGAAGGGGGACAGCGTGTCTTCATTACTGCCATTGATTTGGGGCATTTGTCTAGATGCCAGTGCTGCGTTTCAGGTGAATTTTCCCTGCCTGGGAACAGGGGTCACTGGGGCAAGAGAGATTCACGGTGTCCCTCCTCATGTGGAACGCGGTGTCGGGACAGACTGGTGTCTCCATCGATGGCACCCACTCCCGGCGGTGACCCCCCTGCCATCTCTGTTATGTTGGCAGGTAACCACTTGTTTCTGCTAGGGAAGTCTGTTGTGATGAGAACATTAATTTTCTTTTTTTTTTGCACGGACATATGTCCATGTCACTTGTAAAGAATAACACTACACAGAAACAGGTGACGGCACTCTCTTCCAGAACGAACCATCCAATGGGGGAGAACTGTGAATGACTTGATGGGGTGATGCTCGCAAGCCACATCACGCAGTCCCTCCGCCACGGCCAGGTCGCTGTAAACAAGGGTTGTTTCTGCCACCATGGTTTTCCCTCATGTTCAAATGGCCCTTTAGAAGCAAATGTACAGTCACATCCTGGTGGCCCCCTAATCCGCGAAGAATGCCACAAGGGTGGAGAGTAGGTTCTCTGTAGAGAGAGGGAAACTGAGTCTGTGAGACGGGGTGGGGCATCACGTGCCCAGAGTGAAAAAGCAGGCAAAGGGGTGAAGCCCGAATTTGGTCCCAGTGAACAAGAGCCATACCTGACAGCTGATCCCGTGCTAAGTCCTTACACCCAGAGGTCCCACTTCTCACTGGACTCAAACCTTGAGGACACATCCATTCACTTTGAAGTGTGACCTTAACGTCATGAAATCTGAGGAAATAGCGTTCCTCAGATAGCGTTTTCAGATAGGAAAATAGCGTTTTCCTATTTATATATGAAATGCAAAAACAGGCAAACCAATTAAACTATGGACACAACAATTTTCTTTAAGGCACAAAAAAATGGCCTTTGATTGAAGGGGTCCCATGCATCTTCGGGTTGTTTTGCTGCCTCCATGAACCAAGGTCAGAGTACTCAGGGGGAGGTTTATATGTGATCATTTTTAGCCTTCAAATAAAGAAATCTGTCTTGTGGGAGGTAGTTTTCACTGGATAAGCCAAGACAGAATGTGGGGGACTCTGACTAATGATGTTTATTTTCCTCGTGTTCCAGGCATTAAATATCAGTAGAGTCTCCTAGATCCAAATATTGGTTACCATTTTATTGTGCATCTACTATGTGCCAGGTTCTGCTCAGAGCACATTTTTCTATATTGTTTCTTGTAAATTCAGCTTCGGGGAAGAGGGAAGGTGTGATACGTGCATATCATTTGATCTTTATTTTATTGATTTTTCACTTAAACTATTTGTAATATCCTTCCCCTCCCTGTTCCCACCCTCTCCACCCCCTCCCCATATTTGGTTTGGAGTGCCAGGAGGACATAAGCACTGAGTACCGTTTCCCAAGTCCTATGCCTTCCAACCTGAGGACACAGGGCGGGAAAGAGCAACCACAACTTCGGGTGACTCCTGGCCCTGAGAGGTACAGGGGAGACAGGGGTACCTGGCTGAAATCAAGCCCATCACCCTCCCAGCCGTGAGGCTCTGCGAATGTTACCTGACTGCCACATGCATCAGCTCCCTAGCCTTTCAAATAGCTTCCTGCTATAGTGCGATATACGTGCTCTGGAAAAACCTTGCATTCTGCAAAATCACACACTAAAAATAACAAGGCTTATGGCAGAAATAGCGTGAAGGGCTAACAACTCAAAAGGTATGTAACTTTGCAACCAGACCCCAAAAATATATGAGTGAAAGTGTTAATGCTCTTACAAGAGGCGTGTTAAGTTCTAATAGGTAAAAACATGCCATCGTAACGCTAGCCCTTTACCTGTAATAGAAGGTAAAATTTCCGCCTGGATGGGGGTGGAGGGTGTGGGGGCAGGTTGAGGGCAGCCTGTCTCCAGACTGGGGGGAGCACAAAGGAAGCACTTTCAAGGAAGGGCAGGTGGAGAAACTGAGCCAAAACCAAGAACAGAGGGGAGAACAGATATTAGTGATGCAGGACTCTTTTTTCCCCACCGGTTTTGCTGTGATCCACTTGACGGTGTGAAATTTAATACATGGGGGAAAGAATCATAGGAACCAGACCCCCCTCTTCTGCATTATGCATGCAGACACTATTCCCTATTTACTTATAGGAGGGGAGCAAATTCCTGCTGCAGGAATTTGCTTGATAACAGAGCGGACTGTCACATTACCCTCATGAGGCCGTTTTGTGCTGACAGCTAAGAACCGGGAAGGGGTTCACAGCTCCTGACACTTAGTAGGGCCTTCAGAAACGCTGGCTCTCCTTCAGGCTTTCTCATTGTCAGCTTTAGGACATGTCGCTGCACTCTTGCGATAATGAGTCGTCTGACTTCTAGTTCAATCCTTTTCCCTGGCACACTGTGCCTCGTTGTTTTTTTTTTTTTTTTTTTTTTTTTTTTTTAAAGACTATTAATCTGTGCAGAGGGGGGCAGAGAAAGTAACATCCTGGAACCTCTGGGAAGCTTGTGTAAGCTGATATTCTTGTTGAGGGTTGTCTGGAGAGAATGAATCAGGGAGGGAGCCTGCAAGGAAAAGCAAACACAAACTTTCAAATGTAAATCTCCTTCAAATAGCATCTTTTGGAAAAGTAAATTCAGGTCCTGTTGATTGATTCTGTGGTATTTGGCAAGATTGTAAATAGAACCTCTGTTAGACATGACCAGGGGGTGAAAGCAACATAAATAAAATAGTAACCTAATTAAAGAATATCTTTTCTATCTTGATGTACCTCGCGAGGTCTGGTACGTAAGTGCAAAAAAACCACCAAAATAGTCGTCTGGGAGCATGAAGGGTAGACGCCGGGACCCACAGCGCACAGGCTGCTCAGCAGAGAAGGCTGCATCCCTCAGCGGGGACGGGGAGAGCCGGAGGCCCGTGGCGCCCATCAGGTGACCATCGGTTCAACATGGCGCCTCCGTCAGCTTCAAGAAAGTAAGCTCGGGCACACACATCGGTTGTGGTCAGCCATCTCACTGGTCTTATAACTTCCTGAAGGTTAAATGGGGGCGAGTCGAAGAGAGGCACACAAGTCAGCGCGCTTCTGGCCTAATGAGGAGCCCTGCTCCTGGCGTACGCTCAACCCGGAAGAGAATGCTGCCGGAAGTGAGTGTGCTGGCTCCGGAGGCGTTTGTCAGAAAGGGCCTGACCCTCCGCTGGGTCTTGGGCCCACGAAGACTCACCTTAGCGGGAAGTTCTCAAACCGTGGAGTCTTCACACGAAGAACAGACGAAAGGGAAGCAGGGACATACGTGTGTGCCTTGCCTGCTCTGGTCTTTGGAGCAGGGCTGTAAGCTGAGCGTTGCCTTAACTCACTAGAGCTGCCCTAGTAGCACATGGGGCAGCTTAGAAAACAGGAACCTATTTCCTCACGGTCCCGAGGCTGGAAGGCTGAGATCAAGGTGTGGGCAGCACTGGCTCCTCCTGAGGCCTCTCTCCTTTGGCTTGCGGATGGCGGCCTTCCCCCCCCCCCCCCCCCCCCGGGGGCTCTCATGGTCCTCCCTCTGCACGTGGCTGTGTCCCAATCTCTTCTCAGAGGTACGCCAGCCATATTGAATTACAGCCTACCCTAGTGGCCTCATTGTCACCCAATAACCTACTGCAAGGTCCTAGCTCCAGAACTCTTACAGTCTGAGGTCCCGGTGGGTAGGGTTCGAACTGATAACATTTTGAGGGGCGTACAATTCAGTCCATACGAGGTGTCGTTACTTCCATTGTACCGATGAGGAAACTGAGGCACGGAGGCTCAGGGATTCACCTGAGGTCTCACGATGAGTCAGTGCAGGGTTGAGATCTGTCTGAGGCTGACGCTCACAGTCGCCAGCTCCAAACCGTGTCGCCCCGTCTGGGGAAGGCACCATCAGGGTGGCCATCCAGACTGGGGGCTTGGAGGAGAAGCTGAGAGGGGGGACCCCCAGAAGGCTTAAGGACAGGAAGTCAGGGTCCCCCAGAGCTGGGAGCCAACCAGGGCTGTGTGAAGTAGGAACAGGACGGGCATTACCCCGGGCGTGTCTGTGGACTCCTCTCACCTTTCCAGGCCAGCTGGTGAGCGGTGCGGGCACGTGTCAGGTTTCCTTAACCGTCCTGAGCGGAGACAGACACAACTGAAAACCGCACCTCGTGTATCCCCGTGAGACAAAGCTGCTTCCTTGCTGTGAAGACAAGGGACACTGTGAAGGGAGAGTGAGACGCGAGCCCATTTCCTTCTCCACCTCAGAGATCCTATACTAATGGCAACAATGGGAGGCCCGCCCGCTGCTAATTGTTCTGGGAGAAGAAACAGCGATCATCACACGTGTGTGCAGGCACACCAGAGACATAATAAACACAGTCTAAAATATCGCCAGCTCCAGGACAGGGCCGATTTGCAATTGTAAATCCATTAGGAGCGTGCACGAGTACTAAGAGTGGGAGAAAGCTGGGCTGTGAATCTGCCAAGGAAACTGATGCGCTTTTCTGCAAGAGAAGAAACACAGACCCCGTGGAAAATTATTTTCTTCCTTTGCAATGAGGACTGCCTCTTGTTTTTAAATAAGTTTTAATAATCTCCTGACCAATGGTATATTTTTAAGTGTGATTAACGTAACCCTTATGTTTACATTAAACATGAACCATTTGACCAGAAAAAAAAAAAAAAGCGCCTCATTACTTGAAATGATCCCCCCCCCCCCCCGCCCAAATAATGGTTGCAAACTGAGAGCTACTGTCCTTGGAGAGATGGGGATGAATTGGTTAGCCCTACAAGTAGGGGTCGGCAAGCTACAGCCTGTGTATCGAGTCTAGCCCAGTGCTTTTGTAAATAAAGTTTTATCGGAACACGGCTCCGGCCATTTGGTTACAGATTGTCTACGGCTGTTTTTGAACTCTAACAGTAGCACCGAGTACTGGTTGCAAACCTTCCAACACGGTATCGCCTGCAACGTATATTTACTAGCTGGCCCGGCACAGAGAAAGTTAGCTACCCCCCTGTCCTAGAGCTTCGTGTCAAGAAGTTTCCTTCCCCATTGCAGGAAGTTCTTTCTACAGAGGCGTTAAGAGGAGGCTCTCTTGTATCTGGTTCTGGTTCCGGATGACTTAGGCCAGTAAGAAATAATGCTAGTGACTGCCAAAGCTTGTTCCTGAATATATATTTTACTGAACTGTCAAGTGGTTTCCAACTCAGAAAAAACAGGAGAACCACCGTATAAAGAAGCAATTAACCTACAGTGAACTTATCCATGCTGTTGGGTATGGGTGTCGGTCGTAAGCCAACTTAACGCCAGACCCACTCCTCACTGGGGCCTATTTGGCTCTCTCTCCTAAAGGGCTCGCCTCTCTACCTGCTCCCCTGTGAGCTGGCTTCTGTCTAGGTGTGGCCACCCAGGACCCAAGCAAGAGGACTGGAGGCAGATGCAAGGGAGAAACCAAGGCATTTCTCCTCCTTTCTCTCTCCGACTCTCTGCCATGGGAATATCTCCACTAGCGTTCTCATCTACTGTCGGAGGGTTTGAATATTTTTCAAAGACTTTATACCTAAGGAACAGCAGAGCCAAGAATACAGTTTTGTGCCCCAATGGGGCACTGGGCAATGTGTGGAGACATTTCTGGTTGTCATACTTAGGTGGGATGGGGTTACTGGTATCTTGCCCTGGATGCCAATGGTACCACTAAACATCCTGGAATGCACTGGACAGCCTCAGAACAAAGGATCCTGCACCTTTGGGTCCCCAAAGCCAATAGCGCTGAGTTTGAGAAGCCTTCAAATTAAATGTGTTTACCTGACAACATGCAGAAAACTGCAGCCTGGAGAGATTAATACAGTGAGGCTCCCTAGAAGATCCTAGGGAAATATATCCGCCCCCCCGGAAGATACATTTCCTGCACAGGCGACGTTGCCTGCCAGACCCTCTTCCTCATACACATGCAAATTATTTGAATCCACTCTTTTTCAGTCACTTCATGTGGCTAACCACATTTCTCTGCAATTTCAATACCAGTTTACCTAGGAAGATGTATTCCAGATGCATCAGAAGAAGCAGAATAAGAAATATCATGTGTACCCTTTTTTATTTTTAAAGGCAGATTGCAATGTATTAGAAATAGGTATAATACTTTAGACTTTTCTTTTTTTTTTTTTTTTTTTGGTCAAATCATGTTTGATTTGGTTAATCTCAGTTGAACAGGAGTTTAACACTAAGTCTTTTAAGTGAGATCATTCCTATATTAATGAGATCCAGACTGATTCAAGTAAAAAAAAAATGATTAAAAATCTAAAATGTCTCCTTGCTGTTATTCAAATGAATGGAAGGAAAGAGGTGGTATTTTTGAAGCTTGCTTCCTCTCTCTCTCTCTCTCTCTCTCTCTTTTTTTTTCCCAGCCTAATTGACTTGGATCTGGTTCATCTTGAGTAGGTTATGTTTTCTTATTATAACAGCCTTTCCCCAGCAAAATCATTCCCCTCACTAATGAGCTCCATCCTCGTATGATAGGGAGAGAGTTTTAAAAACACCCACTGTTCTCTCCCGTTCATTTGAATAACACCAAAGGGACAGCTTTTCCCATCATTTCTATCAGAGAGATGGGGTTGGATCTCATTAATAAAGAGATGATTTTACTCCAAAGAGCCCTCGGCATTGAGCCCTAACCTAGATTAGAACTTTGTCACACACGGAGCCCCTGCCATTGAAACCACCCCCTGAGCGGTGCCCCGACCAAGTGTCACTGTGGTTGGGGTTTCACTGAGGGAGGGGACTGTCAGCAAGGGGTTGGTTGTGACCTCAATTCCCAAGCCCGCTGATCCTCTACTCTGAGGACTTCTGCAGGAAAGTTTTCACCTTTAAACAGCCGTGTGCTTTATTCATAGCGGCCATGCCAGATTTGACCCTTATAATACAAGGGTCACACCATTCAGGAGGGTCAGGATGAGCCACGGGGTCAGGGACTCCAGGCAAAGCCTTTGCCCAGCTCTGCCCTCATGCCCTCTCTCCCTCCCCCGACACAATTCTTTGCATTCATCTTCCTACATCTCAATTTCTATTTCTTCATATTCCAACTCATTTCCAGACTCCTCCACTGCCAGCTGACCCCTACCCCTTCTTATTTCCCCTCAAGTAATGAGTTCCAGATTAGATACGTGGCCCAAGACACCATGGCCCTAGAGAGTTTCCCTGGTTTGGGTTAGACCTCCCGACCTCCAAAGCACTTCCCTGCCAACTCAACCATCCACATTTTTCAGATGTTCTGATAGCTTAGGGAGGAAGCAGAGTCTAGTGGGTAGGCAAGGCGGCTCTGGAGTGCCCCGGTTTGAATCCAAGCTGTATCACCCATGACCTTGGGTAAATGCATTATGTTGGGAGTCAACTCTTCATGAGTTTCCTGTGTTTCTGTGCATCATATGGGCGAGGTACTGACTTTTCTTTGTTCTGGACGAACAGAAAGCCTTGGAAGATAGAAATGGTATTCCCCCTCCAGAGGAAAGGGCTGGCAGGCTTACTGCCCATTATAAGAGATTCGGGTTCCCTAGCCTGGGAGTCCTCTTGTGTAAGAACTCACTGCAAGTGCAGATGTCACTTGGCCCACTGTGTGTCACCGTGGGGAAATTGAGGCTCTGGGGGCAGGTGTAAGAAATGCTCATACTCTATTACTATAACTGTGATTTCAAAACTGTCCTTTATCTCTGACCTAGGGTATCTCATGTTTTCCACCAGCATCTATGACACTTTGACAAGCCAGCTCATTAATTTGTAGGTAACAAAATCTCAGTGCTTCACAATTCTTTTTTTTTTTTTAATGTAATGTTTATTTTTGAGAGAGAGAGGGACAGAGCATGAGCAGGGGAGGGGCAGAGAGAGAGGGAGACCCAGAACCTGAGGCAGGCTCCAGGCTCTGAGCTGTCAACACAGAACCCGAGGCGGGGCTGGAACCCACGAACTGGGAGATCATGACCTGAGTTGAAGTCGGACACTCAACTGACTGAGCCACCCAGGCGCCCCCGGAAACTTCACAATTCTTAACACTCATACTAGCTCTGAGCTTCAATTTCTTCATGTATAAAATGGGAGAATAACATTTCCTCCCTTATAAGGTAGTTGTGAAGATAAAATGTGTTAATTATTTTTAATGCCGAGAAGCATAGCCTGGCAATTAGTTAGCATTCAACTAATCTGGCTGGTTTTCATTATGTCATGTTACCTATCACCTCAGTGTCACTGTAGTAGAGGGAATGAGCTGAGGGTTTGAAACACCAGTGTGGTCAGAGGGACCACCCATCCCCGAAAAAATAATCTAGTTCTGTCGTCAGCTGCAGTGGTCATTACAGACAGGAAAGTATCATAATTGGATGACCAACTGGGAAGGGATTGATGATTTTTCCTTTGTTTTTGAGTTACCATCTGTAACTGCAGTGGAGCATTTCTTATTTTATCATAGTCCCTTGTCACCTGTAGGTAATTAATAAATCCTTCTTGAATAAGGTTGAACATATGAATATAAATTACTTTATTAAGAATTTATTATTTTAGGGACCTTGGCGGGGGGGTACAGTCGATGGCGCGTCTGACTCTTGATTTCAGCTCAGGTCATTATCTTGTGGTTCTGGAGTTTAAGCCCCACATCAGGCTCTGGGATTCTATGTCTGCCTCTCTGTCTGCCCTCCCCCACTCTTCTCTCTCTCTCTCAAAAATAAACGAATAAACATTAAAAAAGAATTTATTGTTTTAGAAAAGTTTTAGGTTCGTAGCAAAATTGAGGAGAAAGGGTAAAGATTTCACGAACACACGCTGCCTCCACAGATGCACAGCCTCCCCCTCACCAACATCCTTCACCAGGTATCAACATTCGTTACAACCGATGAACACATCGTAATCACCCAAAGCCCATAGTTTGCATTAGGATTCACTTTTGATGCACATTCTATGGGTTTGGACAAATGTATGATGACACATATCTCATCACTATTATATCATACAGAGTAGTTTCACTGCCCTAAAAGTTTTCTGCCTATTTATCCTTTCCACTCCTAAACTCTGGCAACCATTGATCTTTTTACTGTTTCCAGAGTCTGGCTTTTTCTGGAATGTCTTATACATGGATTAATATAATAGATGATATTTTCAGAGCAGCTTCTTTCACTTAGTAATATGCATTTAACTTTTGTCCGTGTCTTTTCATGATTTGATAGTCCTTTCTTTTCAGTGCTAAATATTCCATTGTCTGCATGTACCACAGGACATCTTAGTTGCTCCCCAGGTCTTAGCAATTATGATCAAGCTGATATAAGCATAAGCATCTGTGCAAGTTTTTGTGTGGACGTAAGTGTTCAATTTCTTTGGGTGAATGCCAAGAAATGTGATAGCTGGATCATATGGAAAAGCATGTTTAGTCTTTATAGAAAGTGCCAAACTGTCTTCCAAAGTGACCATGTCATTTCGTATTCCCACCAACGAGAGTTTCAGTGACTCCGCGTTCTCACCAGCAATCAGAGTTCTCAGAATCCTGGACCTGGGCCATTCTTACAGGTATGTAAGTGCATCTTATTGTATTAATTTTAAATTCCCCGATGACGCATGGTGTGCCGCATATTTTCATATACTTATTTGCCTTCTGTGTAACTTCTTTGGTGAAATATCTGTTAAGGTCTTTGGCCCATTTCTTCACTGGGTTATGTGTGTTCTTACTGTTGAGATTTAAGTAACAGTCCTTCATTAGATATGTGTTTTACTAATATATTCTTAGTCTATAGCTCAGCTCATTCTCATTCTCCTGGCATTGTCTTTTGCAGAGCAGAAGTTTGTATGCTTTAATGACTTCCAGCATTAAAATAATTTCTTTCATGGATCGTGCCTTTGCTGTTGTGTCGAGAAGTCATTGCAAAACCCAATACCATCTAGGTTTTCTCCTGTCTTATCTTCTAAGAGTTTTATGGTTGTTGTTGTTTTTAAGTAGGCTCCATGCCCAATGTGAGGCTTGAACTCATGACCCTGAGATCAAGAGTTGCATGTTCTACTGGCTGAGCCAGCCAGGCGCCCCTGAGAATATTATAGCTTTGTGTTTTACTTGTAGGTCTGTGATCCATTTTGAGTTAATTTTAGGGAAGGATGTAAGGTCTGTGTCTAGAGTCAGCTTTGTAGCATGTGACTGTCCAGTTGTTCCGGCGCCATTTGGCAAAGATCATCCTTGTTGCATCGTCTTGCCTTTGCTTCTTTGTCCAAGGTCTGTTGACCGTATTTCTATGGGTCTATTTCTGGGCTTCCACCTGTCCATCAAGACTCGGATGGACAAACCAATAATGCTATAGTCCTACCGTGGCATACTACTCAGCAATCAAAAGGCATAAACTGCAGATACACACAGCACGACAACATGGGTGAGTCTCAGAGTCATTATGCTGCGTAAGAAAATCCAGAACCCCCACTTCTCCAAAAATGAGAGTATATACTGTAAGATTCTTTTCCTATAAAGTTCCGTAAGATGCAAATAAACCTGAATGCCAGAAAGCACTAACTGCTTAGGGAAGGATTTTGACCGGGAGGGATTACCAAGGTGCTTGAGTAAACATTTAAGAGTGATGGATAGGTTTACTATCTTATGGGGCTAATGTGTTTATAGCATACTCGTATATCAACATTTATCAAACGGTATACTTTAAATATGTGCAGTTCATCACATGTCAGTTGGATCTCTATGAAGTACAAAAACTTAATACTCTCAATATTATTGTAATGGATACATCCTTCTTCCATAGGCTTATGCTGAATAGAGATATTGTAGATACATATAATTATAGATAGATATGAATATATAGGCTATAGATATAGAAGTAAGCATAAACATAGTAAGTGTATAGATAATTATATAGATACAAATTTAGATACACAGATAGAATTATAAGTATACACACATACATATCCTCCCAAAAGCCAGCATCAGCTGACTGGGGAGGCACGAAAGCCACATCACTAAAATCCGGACAAGGATGCCCACTGACACCATTATTGTTAAACATTGTACTGGAGTAAGAATTAAAGGTACAAAAAATGGAAGGGAAGAAAATACTTTCTTGACGACTGTCAAAGGATATAATTAAGATATTAGACTAACATAAGAAATATATTTTCTAGATAATATACTAGATATATTAATATCTAGATAATAGATACTAGATAATATAAGAAAATTAAATGCAGAAATTGGCTACAAATAATAAATTGTATAAAAACATCGGTCATATAATAGGTATTAAGCTTAATAAACAGGGGCACCTGGGAGGCTCAGTCAGGCATCTGACTCTTAATTTCGGCTCAGGTCATGACTTCAATGTTCATGACATCATGGAGCCTGCTTGGGATTCTCTCTCTCCATCTGTCTGCCCCTTCCCTACTCAAGCACATGCACACTCCATCTTTCTCTGTCTCTCAAAATAAAGTTAAACAAAACTTAATAAGCGTACGTCAATATATACAAACAATGAATAACTAGAAAAGATATTGGATGGAAAGAATCTTACCCATAATAGCACCAAAAAAAAGATAAAATGCCTAGAAACAAACTGAATGAGAGATATGCAAACTTTTATGAACGCAATTTTAAAATACTATTTAGGAGCACAGTTAAGTACTGAAAAAATAGAAAAATGTGCCTATATTTGGAAAAGAAAACTCAATGTAATAAAGGTATGAAGTTTCCCTTATTTTATTTATACATCTAACAGGATTCCAATTTAAAATACTACAATTTATTTTGCTCATTTTGTTTTTGGAACTAGACTAAAGTTCATACGCAAAAAAAAAATCAAGAAAAAGTGTGTTTGAAAAAGGGAAACAAAGGGGCACATGGGTGGCTCAGTACGTTGAGTGTCTGACTCGATTTTGGCTCAGGTCATGATTCTTGGGTCCTGGGATCAAGTCACAGGTTAGGTTTAAGATTATCACTCTCTCCCTCTCTCTCCTTGTGTCCTCTCTGTCACTCACTCTCCTCTCCAAAATAAATAAAATTTAAAAAAGGAAAGCGTGTATCATGATTTGCCACATGAGACATAAAATTGTAGTTTAAAGAAAATGACAGCGTATGGCTTTAGTGTATCAGTGGATAGACTGACTAAAAGAAAAGATTTGAAGGACCAGAAATGGCACGGGTAAATTCAGAAATTTAGCATATAACAAAGTTGGAATTTCAAATGAATAAGGAAATAATAACTTGTTGGAACTTCAGAGTACTAGTCCAGAAAACAAATTGAATCTGTACCTCACTCCTTATACTGAAAAAAATTCCAAATGCACGAAAGATTTAAAAGTATAAAAATAAAACTCTAAAACTGCAAGGGAAAAGAAATGGATTCCTTTATAACTTTGGTGTCTGGAAAATCTCCCCCCCCCCACCTCGTGACTCAAAATCCACAAACCAAGCACACACAAAAATTAATAAACTTGACCACATTGGAAATAAAATAAAATATTCGTCCATGCCCAAAAATATCAGAGGAAATTCAGAACATAAGTAACAAAATTGAAAAAGAAATTTACAACACATATTACAGATAAAGAGCTAATTTCCGTTCCCCAAAAACTTGTAAATTAGAGTAACAACATAATTAAAACAATGAAGAAGGAGAGGTAGGAAGAAAAAGAATAGAAAGCTCTCAGTAAAAGAAATTTAATGGCTCTTAAACACATGACAAAATTCCCAAGTCACTCATAACTAGAGAAAAAAAGATGGAAACAATACTATGATATCACTTTGTACCCATCAGATTGGCAAAAATTCTGATTTTCGGCTAACATGTCCTCATGCGTGGCTAGTATGAAGGGTAAACAGGTATAAACCCTTTGGGTAAAATTAGCAGTGTCTATCAAATTTAACAACGCACGTGCCCTCTGACTCACCAATCATATGTTTTCAGCATAAATATCTCCCAAATATCACATGGGACATACTTCTGCTATTTATTTATTATTTATATGAAATTCAAACTTAAGTGGGTGTCTTGTATTTTTATTTGGCAATCCCACCATAATCATTCCTTTCCATTGTCAAAATCCTTGTTCAAAACTCATTCCTTATCTTGGAGGCATTAGTCCTATACTAATGAGGGGTAGCCTGGTACCCCCTATCACCGAGTCTTAAGCAAGTTGTAAAGTCTCTCCCCTTATGCGAGGTGAAACCATTGGTCTGCCTAGATGATGTCCAAGGCTCCTCCCAGCTCTGATTTTCAGAATTAATTCATTGCACTGGTTCTTAGGAGCATTTTCTTTCCACCACCCCATTTTGCCTCTTCCTCAGAGATAAGATTTCCCCCCTTTTTTAAAATATAAAATCATGGTTTGGGGTCACTGGGCCATGGATTCTGGCAGTGGACCATTTATTCCATTTTCTTGCATTGTACTTCTTAGACAAAACTGGTAGACAATCCAAACCACAACTGCGCAAACCAGATGTATGTTTGCCTTGGGGTCTGCTCGTTTGAGACAAAAAGTTTACAGACAAATGTCTAAACTAAGTGAGGCAGTTGGCCATCATTTGGGAGCAGTGGAGAGAAATTGAGACCTGAGAAGAGAACTGAGAAGAACCAACTGAATCTGCATTGAAGAGAAAGGGATGGTAACAAGAGCCTTGACAATATGAAACAGTTCTTTTCATATACCTTCTCTCACTCTAATAAGACTATTATGGCTTCCCTGTGGGCGATAAAAGGTGATACGGTTATTATTTTTTGCAGTGAGAATTCTCCAGTGAAGAAAGGGTGACACCGCGAGTCATGGCATTCTTGGTGGTGGAGCTAAGATTCACCCTGGTTTTGTACTCCGAACTCATTTCCACGTTAGCAAACTGACCACACCCCATGACATGGCTGATGTTAGAACCACGGAAACGAGCATGAGAGATGTTTTCTGAATCAACAGAAGAATCCTGAAAGAATTGGAACACCCAGGCAGGCTTGGGTTGCTTCTCAAAGTTGGGTGCTCTGGGTCACTGGAGGATGTTAGCCAGAAAGAGTAGAGGTTTGGACCAAATAACCTGCTATCCTGTTTCTAACTGTGACCCAGCCCTCTAAGACCAAAGATTCTGCCCATCCAGCACCTCCCTGTCGACTTCAAACAGAAAAAAGAGAGTGGAGCAATGAATCTTTGTCGTATTAATTCTCCCCAGGCTGAACCTCGTTGTTTACTCTCTTCATACCCACTGACCTCTGCAGGTGGATCTTCTAAAGCACACGACCACACTTGACATAACTACTGTGTCAAATATCTTTGACTGTCGAGGACCGTAAGGTCCCAGATAGCAGTGGTCTGCTGTCTCACATGATGATTCTCTACCACTCCATAGGGAGGATGTCCTGAGTAAACCCTGGTTTGGCCAAGCTCAACTTCTTAACGGAGATGACAATGTGCAGATTCTGCCTCTTTTTACCCTTCTTCCACTTACGCTACCAAGTGTTCCTCTCAAATGTCTCTCATCATTTTCTCTTTCACTTCTTAGGACGTATTCTATGCCTTGGAAAACCATGTTTGCATGTGTCTTCTTCCAACTCGCCAAGGCTTCTTCCCTGTTACAAACAGGAAGTGACAGAATATGGACTTCCCTTCTCCCTTGGGAGAGTCTTTTCCACTTAGAGTCGGTAACCAATTGGTATTATTCATTTACTGGAGGCAAATTACAGATCATGTTTCTGAGATATTGATAAAAATTGTGATTAACAATTGCTTGCTTAATAGAGAAGAAGAAGGTCTGGGCCAGGTCTAATGGGAGTTGACAGGGTTGTTTTATTAATGCGCTTAATTGATTCTTGATTTAACTGGCAGCCATCTTAGTTTAAAAGATGGCCCCTAACTGGAATGGACATCCAGTCGTAAGGACCTTTCAATTAACATGCCAGATACTTCACATAGAACTCTGTCCTTGTTCAGAAAAATTATTCGAACTACAACACTGATTTGAGCAGACCTACTTAGAATAGTCTGAAAAAGAGAAAGAACAAAGCAATTGCCTCCACTCTTACTTTGCACTCATTATTTTTCAAGATGAGTTTTACATCCTTGGCCTCATTGCTGCCTTTGCCGTATTGCTCACACATGTATACAAGACAGAACAGAGAGGACTATGTAAAGCACATGATTCCGGGATCATACACTTTAAAGAAGGTTTTGCTGTGGCCGTTTGAAACCTAAATTCTACAGCTGAGTGTACCACATAGCATTGTACTTATTTATCAAAAATGCATATAATGTTTGTTATGTAGCCGGCACTGTTGCAGATGCTTTACAAATGTTGCTGAATTCGTCTTCCTGACACAGCCATGTGGTGGGCACATTACGTCATTTGTAGACTCGGAGACTGATCACTCAGAGAGGATAAGTAAGTTGCCTAAGGTCACACAGCCAGGATGCGGTCGCCCGGTATTCCTTTCCAGGGAGGCTGGCTCTGGAGCCTATACTTGTTACCACGTCATTATTTTGCCCCTCCTGTTTTCACAAATGCTGTCCAACTGTATACCCGTCATTGAGAGACAGGCCTTTAGTTCCAGTTAGCAGATGTTAGCAAAATGAAGGTTCTTAGAATGGGGCCTTTCAGGTTGGACCTTAACTGGTAAAATCGTTGCCTCTGAGTCTCAAATTAATGCCGTATTTTGTATTTTCATACAAAAGGTAGCTTTTGTTTTTTCCTTTGTCTGATTGGAAAGGGAACACATATAAATATCAAAAAGCAAATATATGGAAAAATAGAAGGCGAATTCACCCGCAAAGCCACAAATCAAACGTGCACCCTTAACGTTTTGAACATATTATCAGGCATATTTTTCGGTCTCTCTGCTTATATAAATGAGATCATACCAATTTTTTTTAAATTTATTTAGTTATTTATTTATTTTGAGAGAGACACAGAAACAGAGACAGAGAGAGACAGAGAGAGAGAGAGAGAGAGAGAGAATCCCAAGCAGGCTCCACACTGTCAGCACAGAGCCCGACGAGGGGCTCAATCTCACAAACTGTGAGACCATGACCTGAGACGAAAATCAAGAGTCAGATGCTAAAGTGACTGAGCCCCAGTATTTTTAAATGACAGTTTATAACCAGCTTTGTCCTTCAGGATTAATCATCAAAATCCTCAGTGTCAGTGTAAACATACCAGTCCTCTCCATGACAGTGAATGAAGGTGATCACACGAATATTTATCGGAAGATTTTAGTTAAATAAATCGTGGTCCCCCGAATAGATATACCACAATTTATTTAACTAAAATCTTCCAATACATCTTCGTGTGATCACCTCATTTCAAATGCAATCTTAGAGTGTTTGCGATTTGTTTAAAGTCGCGTGAATTCAGCTTGTGGATGTAGGTAGTCCCTTTTTTTAAATTTTTTTTTTACATTTATTTATTTTTGAGAGACAGAGTGAGACCAAGTGAGAGTGGGGGAGGGGCAGAGAGAGAGGGAGACACAGGATCGGAAGCAGGCTCCAGGCTCCGAGCTGTCAGCACAGAGCCCGACGCGGGGCTCCAACCCATGGACCGCGAGATCATGACCTGAGCCGAAGTCGGACGCTCGACAGACTGAGACACCCAGGCGCCCCAATAGTCCCTTTGATAAAATCCCCAGTGTGAAGATCTCTGGGATCTGTCTTCAAGAGTGATGTCACGGGATGAATTTTCCACCATTTCTTCTGGGAGAACGAGGCGATGGATCCAAAGCCAGGGACCAGGTGGCCCATCTCATTGGCCGGGAGTGGGTCCTACAGGGGTTGCAAAGAAGGTGATTTGAGAGGGGAGGCGGGGCAGAGGCAGGATGTAATCGACGCTCAGTGTCCCTCCTTGTGACAGCCCTGTCACAGCCCCATCTTCACCTCACAGTACACATCCCCAGTCTGACCCCATTCCCGCTACGTGTCACTGGATGGGGTGACGAGGATTTCCTTCGCTTTCACAAAGGCTGCGTTTGAAACCAGTCCCAAAGCTGGGAGCCAAGTGCCCCATAGCTGTCAGCTAACAAGACGTGTCAGAACGAGTTCCCTCGTAGGAACACGTGATCATTATTGCTGTTCCTACTGAGAAACACCATACCCAGCAACTTAAATAAAATGCTGGGTAGTTATTATGCTAGACCAAATCTTTTTATTAAAGGATCATGGAAACACCTTCTTCTAATGAAATCAGTGCACCTATAGACCTCTAATATCCAGAAAGAGAATCGGCTGTTGAAATTAGGGCAGATAGATATATTTTTTTTCCAAGCCGAGAATAAAAAGAGGGATTTTTCATTTTGAAGGCATTTAAAATTTTTATTTTATAGCTACACATCTCTTTCCTTTTATCTTTATATCTATCCCTATCTACTTAAATTTTGCATCATAGGTGTGTATGAGAGAGAGAGGAAGAGAGTGGGAGAGGACTCCTTGCTTTGAACAAGACTATGCTGGCTAAAAAGTTACCAGATGACCAGGTTAGGTATTTGAAATGCTGCTGTGGGATAGCTCATCTCTGATCAAGTGTAAGTTTTGAGCTGATCACCTTGTTCTTTTTTTTTTTTAATTCTTTTTAACATTTATTTATTACTGAGAGACAGAGAGACACAGAGCAGGAGCACGAGAGGGGCAGAGAGAGGAGGAGACACAGAATCCGAAACAGGCTCCAGGCTCTGAGCTGTCATCCCAGAGCCCGACGCGGGGCTCGAACTCACAAACCACGAGATCATGACCTGAGCCGAAGTGGGACGCTCCACCGACTGAGCCACCCAGGCGCCCCTGTTTTGTTTTTAATACTAGTTTCTCATCAGTAAAATGGCTCAGCTAAAAAGGGATGCTATGGGTTGCCATGCAAGAATGAATGCGTAAAAGGGGAAAATGGATAAGAAGTTCACTAAAATGGATTCAGTAAACAGCGACTTGAAATGGAACTCGGAAGCCCTCATGCTGTTACGCGAGTCTCAAGGGAACAAAGAGGCTGTGGCAGAAAAGAGATGCTTAGCAGTTCGCTCCACTGTCAGCCTCTGGAAATGGACTCTGTCATCAAGTGACTTCAGTGGCCAAAGACTAAAGAGCTGTCAAGGAGTCCTGTTACTCATTACGTGCCAGTAAGAGAGGGCCTGCGAACTTGCTCAACATCCACTGGTTCCATTTCTAAAAGATCTCGCATGTGAGTGGCGAGGTACGAAATGTCTCTGCACACCTAAGGTTGGGGGGGGGGGGGGGTGAGACCGTAACAGTAAACCCATGTTGCACATAAATCTTCTGCCCTTTTAGGACTAACTTTAAGGAAGCAGAACAAAAATTTCTTAAAACTGATTTCATGAAATGGTTGGGTCTTGACATTTCCTTTCCATAAAACAAGCAGAAAAAAAAATCCATAAATATAAATACAAATATAAACATACGTATTTATACACACATACATACACTTATATGCATGTATATATACACATACATAGGTATACACATGAACACACACACATATATAACACATATGCACATATATGTACACACATATCTGCGTATACATACACGGAGAGATGGATAGATGGATGGATGGAGACAGATGGATAGATAGACAGAGATACATATATGTTTACACCGCTTTTTCGGCAGCCATGTCCACATGGTGAATGGAGGTGACTCATGGTAACAAAATTACCCAAGATAACTTGAGAGGTAAGATGCGTTTCTTAATTTATCAAACAGAGCACCTATTCTCTTTATTTTAACCACTTTTTTTTTTTTTTTCAACGTTTTTTTTTTTTATTTATTTTTGGGACAGAGAGAGACAGAGCATGAAGGGGGGAGGGGCAGAGAGAGAGGGAGACACAGAATCGGAAACAGGCTCCAGGCTCCGAGCCATCAGCCCAGAGCCTGACGCGGGGCTCGAACTCACGGACCGCGAGATCGTGACCTGGCTGAAGTCGGACGCTTAACCGACTGTGCCACCCAGGCGCCCCTTAACCACTTTTTAAGAATAGGATTGACATACACAAAGCTGTACATATTGAATGTATACAGCTTGATGAGTTTGGAGAGAAGCGTGTACCCATGAAACACTGCTTCAAACAAAGTTATACATGTATCCATCGCCTCTAGAAAGTTCCTCCCCTCCCCTTCTTTTTAAAAAGGAATTTACTTTGGGACGCCTGGGTGGCTCAGGCGGTTAAGCGTCCGACTCTTGATTTCAGCTCAGGTCATGATCTTGTGGTTCGTGAGATCGAGCCCCATATTGGGCCCTGCACTGACACCATGGAGCCCACCTACAATTCTCGCTCTCTCTCTCTCTGTTTCTCTGTCTCTGCCACTCTCCTGTTCAGTTTGGTTCATGCACTTAAATAAATATTTAAAAATAAATAAATAAATAAATAAATAACAATTAATTTACTTTCTGCTATTATTTCTTACTTTGTATAGCAAGAACACTTAATATAGCATTTACCCTCTTAGTAAATATTTAAGTATGCAAGACAACATCGTCCAGTATAGACCTTATGCTCTACGTTAGACTCAGGACACATTGATCTTGCAAACCTGAGATTTTATTCTTTTGACTGTCCCCTCCCCATCTCCGAGCCCTGGAAACCACTCCTCTACTCGCTGGTTCTATGAGTTTGACTACTTTAGATTTCTCATAAAAGTGGGATCATGTAGTATTTGTGTGTCTGTGCCTGGCTTATTTCACCTAGGAGAATGTCCTCCAGGTACATGTGGTCCCAAACTGTAGGGTTCTTTATTTTTAAGACTGAATAATATTCCATTATATGTGTCCACCACATCTTCTTTATCCAGTCATCCGTCAATGACCTTTATGCTGTTTCTATATCTTGGATGTTGTGAATAAAAAAAACACTTAATAGTTTCTGAAAAACTAGATAACAAGCATGTTTCTTTGACTTCAGAAACTGAAAAATATTTAATGATTATTGTTCTAAAACCTGGTGAAGTTCTTTGGGAGCTACTATGTGGTTTGCTACCTGGGACTCTTATCATAATAATTCTGTTTCTTTTTTAAAAATATTTACTCATTTTTGAGGGAGAGAGGGAGAGACAGAGCGCAAGCAGGGGAGGGGCAGAGAGTGAGGGAGACACAGAATCGGAAGCAGGCTCCAGGCTCTGAGCTGGCAGCACAGAGCCCGACGCGGGGCTCGAACTCACGAACCGTGAGATCCTGACCTGAGCCGAAGTCAGACGTGCAACCAACTGAGCCACCCGGGTGCTCCTGTTTCTTCATTCCTTCCATGACCAAAAAAATGGAGATGTTGACCGTACAGAGTTTGTTCCTGAAATCTGTTTAAACATGGTAGGTTAAAACCATACACTTCCTCGTTGCTTTTTTTCCCCAAAGAACAATAAAATAAGAGAAAAAAAATAACATTAAAAATATAAACGCAGAGGATGAAAAGAATTAGGAAGTCAATCGTAGCAAATGAGCTGTATTCAAATATGGAGGATGGCTGATAAATGAAAAGCTGGCCACTGTTGTGATAGGGCAGAGAGGGGCATAACCCCACTTTCTGCAGGGAGATGACTGTAAGAAGCCAGCCTATTCTTCCTGCAAGAGAAGGAAATGGGAAAAAAAAATGTGAGGAGCTAGTGTAAGGAACTCTGAATGTGAGCGTGGAGTGCTCTGAAAGTTGGAGTGAGGTTCTAACCGAGTGAATAGTAGCAAGCTGCCTAGATCTGCTTCTTCTCCACTAACCGGTTCAGTCTCTCCAACCTGTGCTTGGAAAAGTCGAGTCTATTCTTTAGAAAGTTGGAACCAGAGGAGTCTGGTTCCAACTGGGGCTTCTGGGATTATGAAATTGATTATGGCATATGGGATTCTGGAATCCCAGACACAGGGATCAAGGGCCATGACGAAAAGAAAGGGGGAGGGTCCTAAGTGCAAGACTGCCCACAGAACTACGATACCCCGGGTGATAGTTTCCCTCTCGGTTCCCAGAGCACTGAAAGCCTACTTCTCTACCCTAGGGAGGAAATTTGAGGATTAATCTTTGGAAAAACAATGAGTTGGAGAGGATACAGTTGAAGGATCCTCGGAAGTATGTTTGAAATTCCCCAATTGCCCTCTAGGAAGGCCCAGAGTTGATAAACCCCGCTTCACACATAAAAGGTTTCGATGAATCTTTCACGGCCACATTCCCAAATATAAATGAACAATCAAGGGTCTCCAATCATTTTAAGAAATGCTGTAATGTTAAAAGCAGAGAAAAAAAAAAAACTTAAAGGACAAGAAACATGGAAGAAAGAGAGCAAACACAATGAGCAGAAGAAAACCATACACATTATAAATAAAAGTACAATTAATTTCCTAAGAGAAACGATTGTGTCTCGAAAAATATTCAAAAATAGGGAGATTTTATATATTAAAATATATAAAAAATAATATTTGAATAAAAGGGTTGGAAAATAAAGTTCAAGATTCTTCAAAAGTCTGGAACAGACATACCTAAGATGCAAAGACACAAATAGGGTGAAAGTAAAAGGGTTGAAAAAGATAAGCAATGTAAACAATAACCAAGAGATCTGCAATGACTGTGAATATCAGACCGAAGAGACCGTAAGGCATATATTACTAGAGTCAAAGGAAAACATTCTGCAACGGAAATAGGGTCAAACCATCAGGAAGACATAACCGTTATAAACATATACTCGTTGAACAAATAGAGCCTCATGATACATGAAGCGACACTGACACAATTTGAAGGGAGAAATAGATAATTTGATAATATACTGGAGACCTCCATAGCCCGCTTTCTATAGTGTATCAAACTGAGCAGAAAGTCAGCAGGGGACAGAAGACTTGAACCACCTTGTAAATGGACTAGAACTAAACACTCGACAACAGCACACGCCTATTCTTCTCGAGCATAGATAGAGCATTCTGCAAGATAGACTCTACCTTAGGCCATTAAATCAACCTCAATAAACTTATATAAATTGAAATAATACAAAGAATGTTCTCTGTCTAAAATGGAATGCAATTAGGAATCATCAACAGAAGGAAATTTGGAAAGCACATATAGTACAAATTAACCCCCGGATCATTCAAAGGAGAAATCACAGGGGCATGTGGGGGGCTCAGTCAGTTTAGCGTCCGACTTTGGCTCAGGTCATGATCTTGTGGGTTTGTGAGTTCGAGCCCCACGTCGGGCTCTGTGCTGACAGCTCAGAGCCTGGAGCCTGCTTCGGATTCTGTGTCTCCCTCTCTCTCTGCCCCTCCCCCGCTCAAGCTCTGTCTCTCTCTGTCTCAGAAATAAATAAACATTAAATTTTTTTTTTAATAACAGATAAAAAATAAAAACAAAGGAGAAACCACAAAGTTCATTAGAAAGTACTATGAGATGAATAAATACAAAAAGATAAAATGCAAAAACTTATAGGATGCAACTAAAGCACTACTTACAGGAAAATTTATAGTGACAAATGACTATATTAAAAAAAAAGAAATGTATCAATCAAACTTTCACATTAAGAGACTATTTTAAAAAGAGCAAATTAAATGAAAAATATATTGAAGGAAGGAAAATAAAGATTAAGGCAGAAATCAAGGAAACAGAGATTAAAAAGATACACATAATCTTTGAAAAGATTAACAAACCTTCAGCTATCAGGACCAAAAATAAAAGACAGAAGACTCAAATTACTAAATTTAGGAATAAAAGTGGGGACATTACTAAAGACCTTATAGAAATAAAAATATAGTGAAACATTGTGAATAATTGCCTTTCTTTTTTTTTTAATTTTTTAAAACATTTATTTATTTTTGAGACAGAGAGAGACAGAGCATGAGCAGGGGAGGGTCAGAGAGAGAGACACAGAATCCGAAACAGGCTCCAGGCTCTGAGCTGTCAGCACAGAGCCCGATGCGGGCCTCGAACTCACGGACCGCGAGATCATGACCTGAGCCAAAGTCGGACGCCCAACCGACTGAGCCACCCAGGTGCCCCAATAATTGCCTTTCAATAAAGTAGATACTATATAATAATATACTTATTATACAATATAATAAGTGTATATATATATACATATGCAATAATATGATCAAAAGATTAAGTAAAATGTATTGAATTGGCCTTTGCAAATCGTAATGTGTAAATAGAAAGAGCCCAGATCTAGAAGAAGTCAGGAGGCCGTGGTTGATGCCCCACGTCTTCTGCTAGCCATCTGTGCACTGCTCTCCTTCACTTGGCCAGGTTTCTTCTCCTCTCTCCTGTGCCTTGCGCCCTCCACACTGCCATGCGGAAGCTCCCATGTGGTAATGCACCAGTGAACTCAGTACAAATTCTGTAAGCGTTAGTGGGTATTACTGAAAACTGCTGTAATGTAGTTATTGATTCATTCATTTACTCTGCTCTTGAAATATGAAATCCCTACGAACACATTGTAGAGTTACCATATTTCTGTATTATATACAAATGTCGGAGCTTTGTAGGACTGACACCAGGGAGTCCGTGTGAATGCAATAATTACCACGTTACCATGCAAGGGTATTGATCTTCTCTTCAGGGCTTTCCATGGAGAGATTGTGGCGTAACGCAAACCTGAGCAGCCTCTTAACTGATCAGCAACCTTGAACTCCTCTCCCATGTAGGCCATTCTCCACCAAGTTCACTTGCAGCTTGAAAGGTTATACTGGCAGGTGCGCTTACTGAGTTGCTTAGTGGGTTGAGATCCTAACTTTGGCTGAAGGATCTATAGCTGTTGTAGAAGTGAATTGTATTATTCCTCTGGATGGCGTCACGTGGGAAACAACAACTTGCTAACCGTCCGTGTCTCAGTGCTTGGCAAAATCTACCTTCTTTCAAGACTGGATCAATGAGATTAATAGAAGACATTTGGAAATAGTAATGAGTCCCCCAGAAGGCATAAGAAGGTATATATTGAAATGGAGGCATGATGCATTTTGGGCAGGCAATTGATCATCCTGGTGATTGACACCCTCTGATCTAGTCAAATTAGCTCATTTTGCAGATGAGGAAACAAGTTAAATAATTTGTCCAGTCACTTAAGTTTTTAAATTAATGAGCTCTCTAGTATTAGAGACTGGTACCCATTATTTTTTTTGTTGTTGTTGTAAAATACATCACATGTCAGTGTATACATGATGATAAAGAGTTAATATTGACTGTCGATGGTAATTGATTATGCTAAATGCTTCATTCACAATCAACCTCAGAGACTTTAATATGTAGTTACTATTTGCCTTTCTCCCAGAATGTAAGAGGTTTAGGGGTAAGCTTCGTAGCTGAGAGGATTTAAGTACTTGCTCAGCAGAACAACGTAGATGAAGGCAGGGGCAAGATTCAAACCCAGACCAGTCCAGAGCTTTGCTACAAAGCCCGATCCTACTATGACAGAGTATGTGAAGTGGGCAGTGCGAAGTCACCGTTACCCCGGTGTAGAGGGCGCAACTCACGTGTGAAGTCGCTGTGCGGGAAGAGCTGAGCCGGTTGAATGTCACAATGTTGGAAGGTTACATACCCTCCAGGAATCCCATCAATCCAACCTTGTGCCAGGCGGGGTGCTAGTAGCTGCTAATGCAATCTTGAGCAAAGCAGACATTCTCTTCGTTCTCATGGAGTTTATATCCGATGATCACACGTTAAATATGTGTGTGTGTGTGTGTGTGTGTGTGTATTAATTGCTGTGGAGGGACATGCATGGGCCTGGGATGAGATACAGTGGAGGGTGGCCCGAATGTAAAGATCAAGAAAAGATTCCCCGAGAAGAGTGGCAATTGTGCCAGGAACAACGTGGGGATACGAGTATTTTAAGGACTTCTCAGGTCATTTGGGTGACAGCAGGTGCTGTGGCCTTCGCTGGGGCCTCAGTGAATCGGGAGGGCCTGGGTTTCCCTGTGGGCATACAGGCAGCACACTGGGGCACAGACAGGGATTCCCAGATTGTCCTGCTTCGGGAGCAGGAGGGGAGGAGTCTGGCCTGGCTCTGAGGGCTGAATGAGCACCTCTGGGTGTTTCCTGAACATTCTGTTGACGAGTGCCCCAAATGGGAAGGAGACATCGGATCTCCTTCCAGTGTAGAGTGGGCTTGATTTGTTACCTTCTGAGGCCCAGTTAGGGAGTGTAGAGAGCTAAATGACAGCCCCCCAAATATATGCCCAAATCCTTATTCCAAGAACCTTCTTTCAAAACAAAATATGTGAATATGACCTTCTTTCAAAACAAAATATCTTTGCAGATGTGATTTACAGATTTTGATATGAGAAGATGATCCTGAATTATCTAGGCGTCCCCGGAATCCCAACACTGGTGCTTAGAAGAGAAAGGCCCAGGATATTTCAGCCAGAGAAGGAGGCGGAGTTTGGAGCGACTTGGCCACAAGTGGGGAAGTGCCCGGAGTAACCAGGAGCTGGACGACGCGAAGACCGGATGCTGTCCTAGAGCCTCCAGAGGGAGCACAGCCCCTAACACCTGATTTCTGACTTTCCGCCTTCAGAACTGCGAGAATACGCGTCTGTAGTTCCAAACAGCTCATGTGTGAGTTCCTGCAGCGGCCTCTGGAAGTTGACACAGGGAGTGGCTTTGTTGTTATTTTTGTATTTCTTGGAAGCTGGACTCAGCCAGTGTTATAAGGATAATAGGCACTGGGCTCTCTTTACCACATTTATTTTAGTTTCTAGTTGCGCTTTGAGGGTAGGAGACCATGTCAATCAATCTTTACAATGTGTTTACGGCACACCATTGCCCCTTATCATTCATCCATCCATTCGTTCATTCATTCATTCTCTTCCATCTCATATTCCATTCTCATTCCTCTCCGTCTATAATCATTATGAATTCAATGAGTTGTTGCAACATGGGTATCATTGTTTTTTTATGCATGTATTTTAACTTACATATACGTTGTGTTTCATTTATTATTATTTTTTAATATGAAGTTTATTGTCAAATTGGTTTCCATACAACACCCAGGGCTCATCCCCACAGGTGCCCTCCTCTGTGCCCATCACCCATTTTCCCCTCCCTCCCACCCCCCATCAACCCTCTATATGTTGTGTCTTAAATCATATTCTGTCCTTTTTTACTCTTTTCTCCAATGTTTCAAGATGTGCCTTCATGTGTACATCTGACCCGTCGACTTTAACTGCTGCATGTCTATGCGCCCCCATTGACTGGCCATTTTACCAGTAATGGACACCAGATTGCCTCCAACACTTTACCACCGCCAATAATGTTGCAGTAGACATCTTTGTCCCCGTCCCCTTATGGGCTTCAAGAATTTATTTGGGCTATAATATGTCCACTAGCATTTATTAAGCACTTATTATGTGCCAGGCACTGTATGAAGCACCATATACCTCTTTTAAGCACATTTTCCATTTCCACCTGACCTGTATGTAATTTACAAGTCAAGAAGCTCAACATCATGGCCAAAACACCATTAACAGGACATAAAACTGGGACTCAAAGCAGGTCTGTCTGACCCATAAAACAAACACTGCTCCTTGAACTTTGGAACTAAAAACACGACTCTTCAACCTGGAATCACTGAAACGCTGCATCTACTGGGTCTGCTTGTTAATGAATAGGTCGTAAATAGTCTCTCGCATTTGCGTACGATTTACGGTTTCCGGAGAACATATGTATTATCTCGTTGAATATTCCTGTTTAGATAATGAAATGAAGAGAGGATTCAAATGATAGGCCAAGAGGGTCCCTGGGTGGCTCAGTCAGTTAAGCTTCCGACTTCAGCTCAGGTCATGCTCTCGCAGTTCATGAGTTTGAGCCCTGCATCAGATTCTGTGCTGATAGCTGGGAGCCTAGAACCTGCTTCAGATTCTGTGTCTCCCTCTCTCTCCGCCCCTCCCCTACTCACATTCTGTCTTTCTCTCTCTCTCAGAAGTAAAATAAACATTAAAAAAATTGTAATGGTACACCGAGAGACATACAGTTGATAGTGGGATTAAAACAAGACTGTGTGGGGAGCCTGGACGGCTCAATTGGTCGAGCGTCGGGCTCTTGATTTCATATCACGTCAAGATCTCACAGTTTGTGAGTTCAAGTCCTGAGTCTGATTCTGCGCTGGCAGCACGGAACCTGCTTAGGATTTTCTGTCTCCCTCTCTCTCTCTGCCCCTCTCCTGCTTGCTCTCTTTCTGAAAACTAAATAAATAAACTTAAAAAAAAAAGCAAACCTCCAAGATGGATCCTTCCCACTTCTGATTCCACATTCATTTTTCACAGGATAAAAGCAGAAAGGACAGCCGTTTTTGGAGAGGATAGTGGTGCTTGGATGAGGAAGATTAAATACGTGTGCCTGTGAGCGACACAAGCCAGCGTGAGGTCTGGTGGTCAGTTCCCTGAGCGGCTCTGGGTCCGTGGGAGGCCAGCACCCCACTCCCCGGCCTCTCGGGCAGAGCTGTGTGAGCTCCTCCCCGGGAAGCATATCCCTCTGTGTCTTCTCATCCTGATTTATAAACTGAGTGAGACCTCATTACCGCGCCCATCTCTCGTGTGGAAATTGGGATAAGTAGACCAACGGCTCAAGCAAGGGCTGCACTAAACAAATTAGTTGTCTAAACAAATTTCTGGGGAAATGCTCCAAGTGCTTAAGAGCACATACTGTTTTCAAGCATCTTCAAGCACCTCCCAAGCACCCTTTGCCATACAAACACATGATGGACTAATTATAAACCATTCTTATCTGTTCATTAAACCTCATCCTCTGAGGGCCCCTCCTTCACTGCATGCTAGCCTCCTTCTGGTTAGTGCTCGTCCTTGAAGGCAATAAAACGAGATTTCTTCCAAACAATGTTTTTGACATCCAATCTCTCACCATTCAGTCGGAAGGTCCTCCAGATAATTTGCCTGAATTAGTGAGGTTTTGCGGTCACTGTGCTTTAATGTCTTCTTCCCGTCGCCCAGAACTTACGAATCGGAGGAATGTGAATCCCACGATGGCATGTTCCCAAATCGTACATCACTTAAGGATTACGTGGAAGGACTCGCTTTGGAGCCTTGACGGAGCTTTTATTGGAAAGTAAGTACAACAGGGAACAAGCACGAGATGGCCAAGTACGTAGAAAGGAAAATGCGGAGGTGGAATTTGACTTTTAGGCAGTTTTAAGATTCTCCCCACTTCCTCTTTGGCCCGTTAATCAAGGCTACCCCACCCATGGCTTATGCCCAGCCAATAACTACAGCGAGAGGCAGAACTTGCTGCATCCGAAGCACTCATGGGACTCGTCCTGTCCATTCCCTGCCCGTGGAGTCCGGCCAGCATGACCTCAGCCGACCGCTGTGGTCCCCGGCTTGTGACTTGGGACCTGAACCTCAGCCCCAAACATGTCTCCCCCCTCCACCCCACCGCTGCCTTTCCCTCTTTGGAAGCGGGAGATCAGCTGTTCAGTGTTACTGCAAATCTCTGTGAGTCCTGCTTTACTACAATAGTAGGCTTCCCCCGCTATGGGGAATCTGCTTTGGTTTGGGGGGGGCCTTGGTTAAAGTTCGGCAGGACACAGTTAGTCTCTTCTCTGCAACGCACTTTCTTGAGCTGAGTGTTCATTTCCTAAGAGCTATTGGAACAAAGTAGCACAAACTTGGTGACCCAAAGATCAGAAGTCTATTTTTTCCCAGGTCTGGAGGTTGAAAGTCCAAAAGCAAGGCGCTGGAAGGCTGTGCTCCCACCGAAGGCTCTAAGGAAGCACGTTTCTTTCCCTCTTGGTGGTTGCCGGCAACCCTTGGTGTTCCTTGGCTCCAGTCTTTGCCGCTATACTCACATCATATTATGTCTTCGTGTATCCTCTCCTCTTCTTATAAGGACACCAGTCCTGTTGACTACAGGGGCCACCCTGCTCCAGGATAACCTCATCTTAATTACATTTGCAAAAACACTATTTCCAAATAAGGTCACACTGTGAGGTTCCGGATGTACGTGAATTTTGAGTAGGGACTATTCAACTCAGCACGGACAGATACCAAAATGCAGATCACCTCAGGTTACTGTTCTGGGATGTTGGTATATATGCAGGATGGCAAAAGAGAAAAGTTTTTACTTATGAATTTATCCATCCATCTAGTCATCCAACAAACGATTGCTGAGCAGGAATCTGTACTAAGTGACCATAGCATCAGCAACACCAGGACCTTCCTCTCAAAGCACTTACAGTTCCGAACAAGCGTTAAGAAAGGAAAACAAGTAAAAAGTACTTGAAGATAAGATGGCCACAAGCCAGGTATAGCGGGATCTCTGGGAAAGAGGGGACCACATCCAAAAAGAAACATATACATACATATATATGTATATATATGGCGTTGTGAAAGATTTTTGAACAGAATCTCGAAATATATAAACATAGGAAAAAGGTCTTAGGGGAAAGAGAGGTAGTTATAGGGATCTATGCGAGCTTGGGTCAAAAGATCCCACTCTTTTAACTGAACAAAGTCTGTTTCTTAGGGAAATCCCGTGTGGAGTTGGACAGTTACATTTCCCGTCATTCATTGGTACTTTTATGCGCCTACCATCGCTGAAATTGTCAGCCCGTGGATTATAAAGGGCAGGGTGACTGCTGCTATAAATTTCCTGGGATGATGGATCCACCAAGATGTTTCCACGTGTATAATAAACTACGGAGGACCAAGTTCAAGGCTGAGAGTAACTTAGGCTACTGGTGACTTCCTTCCCCGCAATCAATTATTAAGATGATTACACCATGTCCTCAGAATACATTTGTAAATGACAGAATCTCTCAGAGAACGTAACAGTCTTGATTTTCCATAGAATGACATGAAAATCCAGCACAAGGAATCTTACCCATTAGAAACTCACGGGGCCGCATGGATGTTCAGTAATTAGAAACAGCAGTCTTTATACAAGGCCCAGGGATGTTCAGATACTCAAGTATAGCTTGCCTAAATCTGCAAACGCACACACTCATACATGCACATGCACATGCACGCACGCACACACACACACACGCAGGAAACCTTTGGATCTATGCCAGACCTGGTGAAACTACCCATCCCTTTCCAAGTAGAATGCTCAGGCAGGGAGTAAAAGACTTCACTGCCGGGAGGGCCTTAGATGGATTATCTGTGTGCTCGCAGCTTAAGTTCTTCTCCCCAGTCTTCTAAACAAATAAATAATTGAAGCCCATTCCCACGTTTTGGGCTCTCTCACATGCTTCTCAGGCCCCCATCAAAGCTGAGCTCTGTGTCAAAGGCAGCCACATTGAGCAGAGTCTCAGGGAGACTACTGATTAATTGCTTTCGCATTTTGGAAGTGCATCCAAGGATGTTGTAAAATAGTGTTTGTTTTTGCCGTTGCCAAACCCTGCTTAGGAGGGCTCTGGAGGATGACGATGCCGTACTCAAGATGGTGAGAGAGGCACCGGTAATCAGCCCAGGTGCGCTTGCCAACTCTGCTCCCCAGGAAGCTTCTAGAAACAGGTACGGGGAGGGGCTGCAGGAGCTGGGAAGGCACTGAGCTCCACACTGCTGGTACCAGCCTCAGCCACTCCGCGCCTCTCGCCTCGGCATCCCTGACGACTCAGCAGAAAGAAAAGACACCCAATCGGAGTTCTGAGAAGTCCTCCATTGGCTGGCAACCCGGAGACAGCAATAGGAGACGGAGGAGGAGAGGGGCTTGCCTCCTAAGCATTGTGGGTGCCAAAGACCTTACTGAAGTTTGCTAATAGATGACGGGGAGCACGGACTCACTTTGTTCCGGCAAATTCTGTCAACATCGGCGGGCCTCACACTGCGATCTGCCTTTCTGCCTCTCGCTATATCAACTCCACATGTTGCCCTGGTGGCCGTCTTTGTACTTAATAGAACTTGTCAAAACATATCTGTCAGTTGCACAGAGAGCAGGCTTGGGTGGTCAGGGAATGCTGGCCGGGTGCAGCCTGCCGTTCCTGGTGGCCACAGAGACCCCCTGCCCGCTTCGCCCCCGTTAAGGGGAGATACTGTTGAGTCACTGGGTTTTTAAATAATTCTCACACCAGCGGCTGCATTAACAGCACATTTGTGTTTATTTGAATGCCCCAATCTCTACCCTCATGTGGATTCCTGGTGGTTCTCAAAACCATGAGAGAAATCAGACATGTTTCCATTTGCTTGGAGGAGGATTTAATAGTTTGGATGTACACATTGAGAGAAAACATATACACGCGAGCATGCAAAGATATGCAGGCGTACGTTATTTTATGCACTTGTGTATGTGTATGCTGAGCATCATGGCTACAGTATAAATATGTGCGTACACACACAGTGAAGCTGTTTTATTTACAAACTGACATGGATGTGATATTTACACACACACGCACATTCGTATATAAATGTATGATGATGCTTATGGGCCAGGCTGACTGTGTGTGTGTGCGTGTGTGTGTGTGTATATACATGATGATACATACACACACACACACACACACACACACACACATCTATCTCTCTCACACACACAAATACACACACACACACACACACACACACACACACACACACTGGTGTTACACACGCAAATAGCCTTTTCTGTCCCTGGAATAAAAACACAGCATGTCTTTCCAAGAAATCGGTCTGTGTGGTTCCCAGTGACATCTCCTTGCCAGGCATCTGACTTTCCCTGAGCCACGTCCAATGCCACTGGAATGCTCTGTGGCTGGCATCCAGCTGGGACTCACCAATCCACTACCTGGCCTGGAAGCCAGGGAAAGGGGATTCTGGTAATGGGCTGGCTCATAACAATCCTTGGCCACATAGGAATCCAACAATGCTTACATCAGTCCCTTCCCTTTGTGCCATTGTGAATTCCAGGGGGACCCATAGTAGGGATGGCAAAATTTTATCCCGGCCGTCATTTTATCTGTGACAAGCAGGCGGCACAGGTAGAGAGTGGTACCACCCGATGTGTTGGGATGAGCACAGGTGTGGAGCCCCTCAGGCCGCGGTTCTGCACCTACTGGCTGCAAGATCTTGAACAAATTAGGGTCCTTACTGGGGAAACAGGGTTAATAATACTCTGCTATTCAGGGAAATGATACTTGCTGCCACTGGTGTATCAGAGCCCCAGGTCTCACCGGCTTAATGACACTAATTTTGTTTCTTGTTCATGTCACAGCCAGAGGAGGGTGAGCAGAGCACGAAGTGAAGAGGAGACATGTGGCTCCATGGAGCTGTCCAGTGACCTGGGTTCTCTCCTGGTGGCTCTGTCCTGCTGGACAGTCTCCGAGTCCTCCCCTGTGTCCTCCCCACCTGGCCGGCTGGTGTGAAAAGTGAGGGTGCACAGAGGATCACAACCCCGGTTTTAGAACGCAAGTCTGGGACAGTACATGTCGCTCTCAGCCATATTCATGGCCAAAGGCTAGCAATTGATCTCATGGCCAAACCTAACTGCAGGGGAATCTGGGAAATGTAGTTTAGCTGAGGGTGCAGGAAACAAATGAAAGGGGGTGGTTGATACCTATTTGGCAGGGTCAGGAGGATCAAATGAAGTCAGGCATGTATCGTCTTCAATATTATGCTGGGCTCAAAACACATACTCGTCATTTTCTATGCTTTCATGATTATTATTGTTTCTAGAAGAGTAATAATGATAATAACAATAATTATTATTATTTTCCAACCAGAAAAGAAATTGTTTGTGACATTCTTTTAAATTTTTTTTTAACGTTTATTTATTTTTGAGACAGAGAGAGACAGAGCATGAACGGGGGAGGGTCAGAGAGAGGGAGACACAGAATCTGAAACAGGCTCCGGGCTCCAAGCTGTCAGCACAGAGCCCGATGCGGGGCTTGAACCCACGGACCGCGAGATCATGACCTGAGCCGAAGTCGGCCGCTTAACCGACTGAGCCACCCAGGCGCCCCTGTGACATTCTTTTAAAAATAACATTTTAAGGTCATTTTATTACTATAATCAGAGAATACTGTTTGCCTATATTCTGTATTCTGGAAATAGAAGCAAAAGAAGTGATATCTTCTTTGCAAATTTCTAGTAGAATCTATCATCTATCTATCTATCTATCCATCTATCATCCATCTATCATATATCTATCATCTATCTACCTTCACTCTGTGTCATTTGCTTTTGCCTGCCCATAGAATACTTTGCCATCTCGCTTTCTTTGACCATTATGTCCAGTAACTTCACCATTCAATCAGTATGATTCCAGGGGCGCCTGGGTGGCTCAGTCCAACTTGGGCTCAGGGCATCATCTCGCAGTTCTTGAGTTTTGAGCCCTGCATTGGGCTCTCTGCTGCCAGCACAGAGCCCTCTTTGGATCTTCTGTCTCCCTCTCTCTCTGTCCCTACCGCCCCCCCGTCAAATAAATAAACATTTTTAAAAAATTAGTGAGATTCCAAGTTCTATATATTCTATGCTTGGGGAAGATCATTTCCTTGATATTTGCAATTACCTGATCACATTGGTGGGTCTTGTGTAGCACAGGTCTTTCCAATCCTTGAGAGCAGACATAAATGATTGTCTGATTTTCTCTTCCAGCTCAGCTAACACAAGCTTATGTCCCTGAAACTTCTCATTGGTCAGAAATTCATTGATTCCTCTGAATTCTTTGTTTGTTCATGCCACTCGTATACAAATATCACCCCCCACCATTATGGACTAAATGTGTGTGCCCCCCCAAATTCATATGTTGAAGCCCTACCTGCCATGTGAGGATTCAAGGAGATGGGACCTTTGGGAAGTAACTAGAATTGGATGAGGGCAGGAGGATAGAGTCTTCATGATGGGATTAGCCCTTATAGGAGTGATGGGAGAGCTTTCTTTCCCTCTCCGCCCTCTGCTCTCCGAGAGTACAAGGATAAATTTTCCACCCTGAAATTAGGAAGCAGGCCCTCACCAGAATCTGACCTTGCTGGCACCCTCACCTTGGCTTTCCAGCCCCTAGAACTGTGAGGAATAAGTTTCTGCTGTTTAGAAGCCACCTGGCCTATGACATTTTTGTGGTGGCAGCCCCAACAGACTGACACAGGCCACAAGCCGCAGTTTTCTCGTTTCTGCAATGAGGAAGCTCGACTTCATTTTCTTGAAGGCTGTGTTTCCATAAGTGAGTTCCAGTGGCCCCCCTGGAGGCATGTCCTGAGCCTGATTCGGGTACTCTGCATAAGAAGCCCTATGGGCGGGGCCCAGGAATCCGCATTTTTAACAAGCACCCAAAACGATTTGCACGCATGTTGTCTTCTAAATTCTTTTTTGCAGAAATATTGTGGGATGCGAGGCTTGCACAGTACCTGTCTCACAAGGGAATTACTTATATGCATGTGGCCAGTTTACTACCTCACACGGTAATGTGAATTGCAGTATTGGTTTTCTCTTTAAGAAATGCTTTTACAAAGGGCCATATTTCATTCTTTCTCATCGCCACATAGTACTCCATTGTGTATATAAACCACAATTTCTTTATCCATTCGTCAGTGGATGGACATTTAGGCTCTTTCCATAATTTGGCTATTGTTGAGAGTGCTGCTATAAACATTGGGGTACAAGTGCCCCTATGCATCAGTACTCCTGTATCCCTTGGGTAAATTCCTAGCAGTGCTATTGCTGGGTCATAGGGTAGGTCTATTTTTAATTTTTTGAGGAACCTCCACACTGTTTTCCAGAGTGGCTGCACCAATTTGCATTCCCACCAACAGTGCAAGAGGGTTCCCGTTTCTCCACATCCTCTCCAGCATCTATGGTCTCCTAAGTGAAATAAGCCATACAGAGAAAGACAGATACCATATGTTTTCACTCTTATGTGGATCCTGAGAAAATTAACAGAAACCCATGGGGGAGGGGAAGGAAAAAAAAAGAGGTTAGAGTGGGAGAGAGCCAAAGCGTAAGAGACTCTTAAAAACTGAGAACAAACTGAGGGTTGATGGGGGGTGGGAGGGAGGGGAGGGTGGGTGATGGGATGAGCACTGGGTGTTGTATGGAAACCAATTTGACAATAAATTTCATATATTGAAAAAAAAGAAATGCTTTTAATATACAGCTTCTGTTGGTATTACCAGGTTCAACCATATGGTCGTGTTCTGTGGGTAGACTTCCCATGTTCCCATGTTTCTTGCATTGTCCACCTCCCCCTCATCCCACTGGCCTGGCCTGCATGACCTCTTTTTGTATTCCCATGGCATGTTCTTAAGTGCAATCCTCGATCAGCAAATATTTGTTGAACAAGCCAATTAACGAATCTGATTTTAAGCTCATTCAAGATTATCTTGTTAAAGGAGGGTCCTTTTCAGCTTTTATTCCACAAAGTGATAGCCCTACATCATAACAAGCATTGGCGGGGCCATTCATCCACTGTGTCCTTTCATCTCATTACTTATGTGTTATGTACACATAATAGTGATTCTCACTTTGCTGAGCGGTGAAAGGAACAATGGCGACAAAAACAACTTTGTCCCTGCTCTCCATGAGCGGTGTCTGCTGAGGAAGACAGAGGCCTAAACGGGCCATGGGAAATGCATGAGCAAGCATTCGGACCTGAGAAGACAGAATGCAGAACCTCAAGCCCATCTGAGTCCCGGAGGTCAACCCAGATGGGATGCTGTCTAAGTCTAGGCTGAGATCTGGAGAACTAGATAGGGAGGCAGAGACAAAGGTGGCTGAGGGTGGTTACAATCAAGTATAACGCTGTGGCCAATGTCAAGGAGCTTGCTGCCTGTGTTCTCCTCTAGGATTGAGATGGTTTTCTCTCTCTGGAAGCAAAGGAAGCACAAGCAAAATGGACTATTGGGACTTCATCAAGATAAAAAGCTTCTGCCCAGGGAAGGAAACCATCAACAAAACTAAAAGGCAGCCTACAGAAGCGGAGAAGATATTCGCAAATGAAATATCTGATACAGGGTTATATCCAAAATCTACAAAGAACTTATCAAACTCGACACAAATCAAAACCCCAGTGAGACAGCATCTCGTACCTGTCAGAATGGCTAAAATTAACAACACAGGAAACAACAGGTGTTGGCGAGGATGCGGAGAGAAGGGAACCCTTGTGCACTTGGTGGGAATGCAAACCGGGGTAGCCACTGTGGAAAACAGTATGGAGGTTCCTCAAAAAAGTTAAAAATAGGATTACCCTATGATCTAGCAATTGCACTACCAGGTATTTATCCAAAGGATACAAAAATACCAATTTGAAGGGCCACAGGTACCCTGATGTGTACAGCAGTGCTATCAACAAAGGCCAAATTATGGAAAGAGCCCAAATGTCCATCAAATGATGAATGGATAAAGAAGATGTGTGTGTGTGTGTGTGTGTGTGTGTGTGTGTGTGTGTGTACAATGGAATATTATTCAGTGATCAAAAAGAATGAAATCTTGCCATTTGCAACAATGTGGATGGAACTGGAGTATAGTATGCTAAGCACAATAAGTCAGTCAGAGAAAGGCAAATACCATATGACTTCGCTTATATGTGGAATTTAAGAAACAAAACAGATGAATATATAAGAAGGGAGGGGGGAAAGAGAGAGGAAAGGAAACTACAAGAGATTCTTAACAATAGAGAACAGACTGAGGGTTGATGGAGGGAGGTTGGAGGGGGATGACCTAGATGGGTGATGGGCGTTAAGGAGGGCACTTGTTGGGATGAGCACTGGGTGTTGCATATAAGTGATGAATCACTAATTTCTATTCCTGAAACCAATATTACACTATATGTTAACTAGCCAGAATTGAAATAAAAACTTGAAACAAAGAGAACATTCAAGTGTAAACCTTGAGTTTGCACTTTGAACTGAGGCACGCCCATACTTTGTCCTTGACTCCTCAGCACTTTTACACAATGCAGCTTTTTCCCCTGGCCTGAACTATACTATACCCAGGGGTGTCTGCTTCCTCTTTTGTGTGCCGCTCCCTCCCCCCCAACCCCCACCCACCGTTGACCTAAGGCCAAGCTTGGGCATCGCACTACTGTGCCTCTTAGTGAATTTACAACAGCCATGCATTTGCAGATCCAAATTCTTTGAGTATGTTCTTGCTTTATTTTCTTCTACACTTTTTCTCTTCCTCTCTTATCTGCTTGCAGAGAAACCTATGCTTCCTTCTATGTGAATGCTCTGCGCACCATGTCATAGACTCAAACACCTCCCTGGGCCAGAAAGGTGACAAACCTGTGGAATCAATCTGGGAAAGATGATGACAGTAGGCGTGGGGACCTGTGAGGATCTAGGCACCTTGTCTCCTGTTAAAGGAATTCACATTCACTGCATCCTTTTGGCCAAGCACCGAGCCAGCCAAACAGAACACCTCTGCTTGTGGATCTAGGTGACGTCTGTCTGGGAGGTCCTGGGGGCAGAGCTGATGTGTTATTCGTTTTCCATCCCTGGGGCTTGGTGCAGAGTAGGAGTTCAGGTGTTGTTTGGGGTTGGATCCTGGTGAACTTTCCCAGTAGAACTTTGGAAAACGCTGGCTGTACAGGTTTTGACCCACCTGAACGATGATTCGCTCAGCCAGAGGAAGGTAGATTGGTAAACTGATGGTTAGGAAAAACAAGGCTCTGCAATGGTAGGAAAAATGCCCCAGATCATTCGCCTATCACGAGACCAAGTTAGGGTTCAGATGTAGCAGCGCGTGACCCCAAACACCATGGTGTCCGTGCAATGGTAAGGAACACAAAAACTGTAGAGCCTAACCATTAGACCTAAGAACTGGCAAAACGACCAAGGTTCCTAATGGACCCTGTAGGCTCCACATCACACAACTTTCTTACGTTTTGATCCAACCATGCTGGACCTAAAAGTTTTCCTCATTCACGCTGAATTTGCCCGTTGACTACCTCTGCTGCATATCCCAACCCGCCAGCCTGTTACTTAAGTCCGTCTTATCCCCCTGCTTCTGGTTTTAATGTCTCCACCCCAAGAAAGCATCTCCTGATGTCCCAGGCCAACTATAGTCCCTCTGTCCACACCACCATTATACTCCACACTGTCCCCTTAAAGCTCGATCACACAACTGTGTGATGCACTACCTTGAGTGCCGCTTGGACCGGCAGGGACGTCTGTCTTATCCTATTATAGCACCAGTACCTAAGGCGGGGTTTGACGCAGACCCAGTGACAATAAGTATTTGTTGAGTGGAAGACTGGAAGTTTCCTGTTATCAGGGATGGGTGAGCATTGGCTCGCTGGCCACTCTTCAATGACAGGACAGCTGGGTGTTGTGCACTGAAGGTGGAGAAGGGTAGGGCTAGGGAACCGGGTCCTAAAGGTCTCTCCTGGGACTCTGAGTCCATGCTATGTCTAGCCAGAGGTCCAAAGGACATTTATGGGGCTTGTACTGCTTGCACTGCAGTCTGAGACCTGCACAAAGTAGGTCAGGTACCGTAATACAACTCGACCAGTCACTCCCGAGAGACCCAGCTGTCCCAAACAATTCAAGTCAGAGAACCAGGCCATGGTTGAAGAAGCAGAGGGTGAGGGCGTTTATTAAGGTGATAGAGCATAATGAACCCAGGGCAACAGTGGAATGTTGGACCCTCTATTAGATCAGTTATCAAACATCGCAGCAATGTCCCTTCTTCACCATGGAAGTGGCACCAGCTGGTGACATGTTAGGTCAACCAAGGCATGCGGCCATAGTTCCCCTAAAAGAGAAGCACTAAAATCCCTTTCGAAGCACTAAAATCCTTTTCAAGTCTAATTTAGTGCTTGGATTTCTACTGGACTCTCCCGATCACCTTGCACACGATCTACTGACGAGGTGACTTTGGGATAGCACCACCTCCCAGTTTCGTTTAACTGTCCCTGGACTATTTCAACCCTTACTAATTTCGTGGTGAGCACCTTCAAAATCTTCTGGAAGTCAACAAGGATTAAGCACAAAATTATTTTAGTGAAAGAGACAAATTTCAGTTTCACTAAAGAGGTTTTAGCAAGTGACTGACAAAAAGGACCTTGAAATTATGGGTTGCTCAAAAGTAAATTGATTATGATAGGTCCCTTGATTCCAAACTTCTGGTGGATCACTGTTGACAAGAAAACGTTCACACCTTCCAGCGTGGTAATTTTGTATCTTAAGCTGGTGCCAGTCTGTCTCTGTCATTCATCTTACTGTGTCGACCTTACTTTGCAAGTTCACAGGGTTCCTAGTTCTCCAAAGCCTTGGCCATTGTCCATCTCTGTAGAGAAAACTTCCCAGAGTACACTCTTCTCACATTACCACGGTCCAAAGCGTGAGTGTATGTTATAGTATTAATCAAATCGATAACTACGTCCCTGCAGGTCTGGGCCCCCCATGAGACTGTCATGGCCAAGTGCAGGAGCCTATTTTAATTTCTCTCATCTAAGCCTCAGTGCCTGGTATAGCTTCTGGCACACAAAGAATATCGCATGCACATTGGTCGAGTTGATCAAAGAATGAGTGAATGAATGAATGGATGGGTGGATGAATGCAGGAGTAGGAGGCCAGGGGTTGATCAGGCAAAAATGGAGCTTTCTCCATTTCTCCAAGCTTTCTCCGAGCTTTCTCCAAGAAACCTTGGAGCTTTCTCCAAGGGTGGGGTGATGCCACTGAACGGCCTACAGGAGGGAGTCACAGATTTGCTTTGGAAAGAGCAGTCCGTCCACGGGGAGTGAGCGTGGGAACGAGCCCCTGCAGAGAGACCTGGCGAAGCTGTTGATGTCCACCAAAGACACAGTGGTGTCCCGGTGAAAAGACAGGGGGGATAGAAGGAAGTTGATAGATAAAAAAGATAAATGGGACATAACATAAGCAAGACTGGATGAATATTAGGGTATCTTGGGGGGAGTGCCTTCCAGCACTCTACTGCAGACAAAAGACCATTTAATTGGATGGGAAATTGTCTTAAATTGCCTAAGGACTCTTTCCAGAACTATTTTTGACATGTGTTTTAAAGGCCATAGTCATATTAATAAATTGATAGTTGGCTTTATGTATTTTTTTTTTGTTTGGTAATAAATGGTACGTGCATTCTACTCTTTCAGAGGACTTGCATAGTCTTCTGTGGCCTGTGAGCTTCTATTGTAATTGGTTGATTTTGCTTATCATAATCTGAAGTTCTTTTGGCTTGGATTAGGTTGAGGCTTATTTTCGTTCTGAGACCTTGTGTATCTGACAATACGCTGATTTTGCTTTGCACACGAAATAAAGTGGACTGAATACAATTCTTTGGGCACAATATGTTTGTGACACGAGAATTTCACGGAGACTTGTAATTCGGCTTGCAAAGGCAAAGCCTCAGCTTTCTCAACCACGTGAATATATGATACAATTAAAAGATGTATAATTCAAATCATTGACACCCACCTAGTGTCATATTGATTAAAGCTTACTCTTCCTTTATGGAGGAGAGAGCCTAGAAAATCAGTAATACCCACCCTGCCCATCTGTGATGTAAGAATATTACATCAAATTGCAGTCTGTTGCATCTAGCAAGACGTTCGGTGAGAGTGAAAAATTAATTTGTGCAGATATAGGCTTATGGGAGGTAATCAGTGATATCTTTAAACGTGAAATATTTCCCCTTTATTAAACATTTCTTTATGGTGTGTCATATTTTCGTTACGTCTTATACACATTTTGTCATCAAACGCTTCATCACTTAAGGAATGGTGAAAGATTAATTTACGGTTTATTAATACATGCATTTTAACTCCTTATGTGTGTGCCCACACGAAAACCACACAAACAACAAAAAATTGCTGTTCACGAAGTTCCAGGGTATTCCGTAGTCGTGCATTTTTCAATTCAAATTAGAAAACATTCGTCGCCCCCCGGGATTATTCTTGATCCTGGGGACAAAAGGGCAGACTTGGTCCAGGTCCTTTCCTTCAAGGACCTCACAGTCTGGAGTGAAGACAGACAAGACGAGCAGAGGATAAACTGCAGAGCCTTATCCTCAAAAAGGGAGGTGCCCCCAGAGGAGGGAATGATTTATGCTCATCCGCATGGCTGCAATGAGGGACGGCGAGAGGCTTCTAGGAAGAGGTGCTTTCTGAACGGCAATGTCACGGGGCCATGGGATTTTAAGATGTGCTCGTGAAACTGTAAGCAGTTTCTTACTCCTGGGTCGTAGCGTTGAAGGAGGGAAGGACAGAGGTGAGGCTGGATCAGAAGTGCCTGTGAGCCACACTAAGTCCTTTAGAATTTGTTCTGAGACCTCCCAGGAGATGATCAACTGCTCGAGGTGGGACATGGGAAGCATCAATAGTCTCTAACAGGGCAGGAGACAAAAATCCAAGGTGGTCCCGGAAATACACGAATCCATGCTTCCCTTATGCTTTTTGGCGTAGAATCCCACTCCCAAATGCATGATCGCATCAGGATGGCATTCTTGGAGTCCACTCTGGTTTTTAACAAAGGGAAGGTCATCCCATGCACTTGGAGTCCCAAGAGGTAAGCGGTGGCTTCTGCCACTGGCTGGCGGAGTGCAGGTGCCTGTCTTGTGAATACCCCTCTGCAGGCCAGGTCTGCTCTCCCGGTTTTTCTTTTCACAGACCGTGCGATGCCAAGCACATTGCCCGGGGAGTGAGGAAGTCGTATCTCTTTTCAGGCTGTGGCCCTGAGCCCTCGGGCCTTAACAATGGCTTGGCTGAGAGCAACAGACTGCTGAACACTCATTGTCTCCCTGAATTTTGTTGCGCGTACTTTTTTCTTTTCTGCGAAAAGAAAAGGGACCATTCTTCCCAGAATCCAGCACATTTTTCTCCTCCGCACAGTCCCCTGACAACCTTGAAGTTCGCAGCAGTTTCGAAACCGGCTTTGCCTCCTCGCTCTGCCCTTGTGGGGCCAAGGCTTGCTTTCTCAGGGAGAATAGGTTAAATAAAAATTCCTGCGCAATCCATTCTTCCCACTAAAAATAATGATAAATGTCATCTGTCGAGGGCCTTTTTATATGCCGGATACCAAGCTAGCGTGTTTCTCTTTTAAATTAAAAACATTAAACTTTTCATTCTGAAGGAAGTTAGATTTACGGCCGAGGCGCAAACACGAGTACAGAATTCTCCTGCACGTCTCACCCGGTAGCCATAGGGTCATGATCAAAGACCTCAGGTCGAGATCTGCATATTGCTATTTAAAAATGTGTATTTACTTTGAGAGAGAAAGAAAGAGGAAGAGAGAGAGAGAGCGAGAGAGAGAGAGCAGGGAAGGGACAGAGAGAGAGGGAGACACAGAATAGGAAGCAGGCTCCAGGCTCTGAGCGGTCAGCACAGAGCCCGACGCGGGGCTCGAACTCACGAACCGTGAGATCATGACCAGGCACCCCATCCACTTGTTCCTGTTGATGGATGTGCAGACCTCACTCATTCCAAGCCTACTCATCTCCCTGTGTCTCTGGTCCCGAGTCCGGTTCTGGACCACCGACTGCATTTTGTTGCCATGTCGCTGTCTTCGTTAACCTAGAACTGTCCCTCAGTCTTCGACTGTTTTTCATGAGCTTGATACTTTTGAAGAGTCCTGGTCGGTTATTTTGCAGAATACCCCTAAGTGTAGGTGTGTCTGATGTTCTCTGATGATTAGATTAAAGTTCGGCATGGTTTGCAGACACATCACAGAAGTGATTCAGTGTTGTCCTCAGCGTCAAGGGTCCCCCAAGGTCCACAAGGTGACGGAGAGGAGGCGGTGTCTGTTGGGTATCTCGACCAGAAAGTTGCTATTATTTTTCCTTTATCATCAGTGAAGGTCTTATGGCACCAGATTTTGAGACTGTGTAAATATGCTGCTTCTTACCAATCTCTCACCCACTAATTTTAGCATCCATTGAGGATTCTTGATCAAAACAATTTTTACTGTGGTGTTTGCCAAAAGTTGACTTTAAAAAGTTTCACGCTACTGTTTGTACGTTTCTAAATTGGGATTCATCTTCAGGGAAGAGCTTTCCCTTCCCCTCCATTTGTTTATTTATTGCAGCTTTTATATCAGTGTGGGCTGTGGCTAGAGTCCATCCTTATGTATCTCATTGTTTCATTTGTCTCAGATTTGGCCATCAGGGCAAAGCTCAAGGTGGCTCCTGTGTCCATTCAGAGTCCCCACAAGATGATCTGGGCTCATCTTGTACTTCCCTGGTACCAGTCCTGAGATCAGCCATTTCTCCACGCTGATTCCTTTTACTGGAGGATGGTATCTAGAAACCAAAATTTGTGTTCCAGGAGCACTCACTGCCGCTGGGTATCACTGTCTCTAGGCCTTTTCCACGGACAACACAGCTAGCTTTTATGGACATCGCCTTATTTCCTCTTCTCAGCAACTCTGGGGAAGCAATCGTTGTGGGCTGGTCATCTTACAGACAGCGGAAATGAGAAAAGTGAGCATGAATTAGGTGAGGTTTCGCAGCTATAATATGGAGGGATTAGAGCTCTAACTCAGATGCATTGGCTTGGGAACGCAGTGCCCTTCCTTCTGTGTGGTGCTACCTCCGAGGGCATGAGGGCTGAGCCTGTCCTCTCCAGCTGGCAGCACGGGCCCATGCTCCTTCATGCTCCCCACTGGATTTATCTCCATTTGACCCAATGGGGCCTGTGAGTTATCTCTCCCTGCATTGTCTTCCTTATCCACCGAAGACAATGCAGTCCACATTTTGGAATCTCATCTTGGACCTGTGGTCATGTTGAAACCCCCCCCCCCCCGCACCCCACCCCCCAGAGTACGGTAAGGGTAAACGTCAAAAAAATTATACTCTTGAGTTAAATGCCCATTCATAATTAATTCAAGGGACCCTGAGGGCTATGGGCCAGGGTTGCAATTAGGCGGTGGTGCGGCTTAAGGTTGATTCCGTACAGATGGTGATATTCAGCGCAGTTGGCGGGCGAGCGTGTGATGCAGTTAGTGAGCGTACAACACGGGTGGTAAGTATACCACACAGGTGATGCGTGTGCAATATAGCTGACGACTTGTGACACCACTGGTGAGCGTGCAATATCGTTGGTTGAGTGTGCAACACAGCCGGTGAGTATGTGACACCACTGGTAAGTGGGCGATAGAGCTGGGGAGAGTTTCGGAGTCTGAAAGAGGGGCACTGCTTTGAGACTATCCACACAGCCCAAGGAGGAGATGCTGAGAGACCGTGGACGTGGGGAGGGGTGCAGAGGAGGCACCGATTGGGAGACATTGGGGCAACAGCACAAGGAAGGTCAAAACTGGTCAAGAGGCAGGTGGTCACCTCCCACTCCACCTCCCAAGGGGTTACATTTATGGATTCTGGGGGTACATTCCTGTGCTTCCCGAGGCTAAAGGAAACATTTTTCTTCTCTGATCTCTCCTCAACAGGAGAAAGGCTGTTCCTCAGTCAGCAGTAGAAATCCCTTGTGCTCTTAGTTGCTTAGTTGTTTAATTGAGCCTAATCACTTAAAACAATGAATCTCTTTTTACCCTGAGGGGCATCAGAGGTGGCCACGCCCTCTGCCCACTGGTGGAGGATCCATGGCAAGACCATCTGAATGAAGACTCAGCATTCTGGTCCATTCTACGGGGACCCTCTAGAGGGAAGTAAGAGTCTCTACAGCGTAGCCAGACGTCAAGAAAAGATTGGTTTATGGGCCTTTGTTGGAGGTGGGGGAGTAGCAGGGTCAAGACTAAGTGGCTGCACTCCAAGATGACAGCCAAGATCCAGATCCAATACGCATAACCTCGATCTTTCCACAGCACTCCAAGACAGGGTGGCACATCCCAACCCTGAACTGGAGCAAAGGGAGAACAGGCAACGGGGAGAATGGCTCAATGAGCAGAAAGGACTCTGCCAAGGCAGATTTGGCTCTCAGCCTCCACTCCTCTCCCTCCCTCTGAAGGGAGATGCACATAATCTCCCTGGGTCTCAGTCTCAATCTCCCTGCAGGGCTGTAGTCAAGCTTCATCTAAATTGGTGACATTTCAGAAAATCTAGCTCAGCCCATGGACAACTTTGACGAAACATCCCAACAAATGAGATTGTCCTTAATTTGGAGGCTGGCCCTCACCGTATAGGCCTCCCTGTCGGGGGAATAGACCCCCGTCTCATCTGGTAGACTTGAGTCTGTGCTCTGGTCACTAGATATATCTTGAAATATTGGATGATTAAAGCCCACAAAACAGGGACCATCTCTTCTTGTCTGCACTATGTCTCTAGAGCCACACTGGAAAGGGCATTTCTGCCGAGCTGGACCAGGAGACTCTTGTGATGCACCCCTTGTACCTCTAACATGTCGTGGTTCAAAGCAGACAGCAATGGCATAATGACAACAGCACAGAGCTTTGGGTCATATACAACTGGGCTTGCAACTTGTAATTTAATTTTATTCCTGATTTTATCATTTTCCACTTTTGTGATCGGAGAAAATCCTCATCTGTTAAATTGCCGCATGACAGGGAGACCCTGGCCCAGACCTGGGATGTTTTTCTCATTTGGATTTAAAAATGGCATGAAAATTCATCATTTGAACTACTTTCCTCACATACGAGGCTCAAGGGAGGGAGTTATTTTTATGAAGTCAGAGGTGGCAACCTGACATAGGCTTCCTAGAGCCCACTTCCTGGCCCTCTGGCAACACGCTGGCATTTTGGGGTCAGCTGGTCCCCAACTCTGCATGAGAAATAAGCCAGCATGGCCCTCGTCCCTCTTCCTGAGGGGCAGGGAGTGCTCTTGAACTCAGGGACACTTGGAGTTTTTGCATAAAGGTGTTGGAGACCCGCTGGAGGGGCATTCACACTTACCTGCCCTGGATTATTTTTAGGATGTTTTGGTGCTGGAGGTCCCATAAAAGTGTTACTTTTCTGACAGTGAACTTCACATTTCAGCACATTAAAATTTCAAAAGAGAAAGAATTGGCTTTTAACTTTTTCCCTTAGCAACTTCTGTAGCCATCACTGTAGTTTGCTGGGAACCATGTTTATACCTGCAAAGCAAAGTGATTGGGGCCTGGGGTCAGACAGCATCGAACAGTACTGCCAAGGACGCTAAGGGCAAGGGGCAAACACTACCGGTCTGGAGGGAGTTCCTCGAGCCTCCAAGACTCATGCTGGCCTCAGTCAGCTCCAGGATCTCAGGATGTCTGGAGCTGGCTGCAAAACCCCTTCTGTTTCTGACTATTTGCAAAGAGACACTTTGCAAAGTAACCTGGACATTTTGTGCTGTGTTTCTTCAACTGAACACTATTGATAAGACACAGGTATGTTTACCGACCCTAGTGATTCAGGTACAAAAGAAAAGCACTGTATTCAATTCAAGCCTCTGAAGCTTTAGAAAAGTTAAAGATTCAGTGTTTAATGTCATCTCTAATATTAGATTAAAATGTAAATACTGGGCGTTAAGTAGGGGACTTGTTGGGATGAGCACTGGGGGTCACATGTAAGAAATAAATCACTGGGTTCTACTCCCGAACCCAAGACTACACTGTGTGTTAACTAACTTGAATTTGAATTAAAAAAAAATAATAAAATAAAATGATGGTAGTGGGGAAAAAAAGAAAAAAAAAAAAAAAAAACAAAAAAACTATGTGTTGGGACCATTGAAAGCACTTTCCACGCTTTTTCGTTTCTTTTTGTAACTTCTGTCAACCTTCACCCATTTCTCCCACCACCCCTTACACCTGCCTCTAGCGACCACCAACTTATCTGTGAGTTTTGATTTCTGTTTGTAGAGTCCACATGTGCGTGACATCATATGGGATTTGTCTTTGTCTGATTTCATTCCGGATGATGTCTTCAAAGCATCCTTGTTGTTGCAAAAGGCAGGACTTCTTCCTTCGTCCTGGCTGAATGATATTCCAGGGTGTGTGTGCGCATGTGTGTGCATCTCGCAATTTCTTTATCCATTGGTGCCTCTATGGCATCTGGATGGTTTCCATTTCCTGGCTGGTAATAGCAAGTTCTGCAACGAAAGAAAGAGCGGGCACAGAAATCTTTTCGAGAATAGTAGTCATTTCATGTCCTTTGCATAAATACCCGGAAGCGGAGTTACCGGACTGGGAAAGGCTCACAGTCCCCATTTACACCACTGACAAAGCAGATGTCAACAGTATTTTCATTTAATGATGAGGAAACAGAGATATACAGATGCAAAACAATGAACCCTAAAGCCACATGGCTATGAAGGAGTAAAGCCTCTTAATATATAAAACCTATGTCTTCTGAGTGGCAACCTGCTAACATCAATATTTTACTGATGCTTTAGTTCTGAGAGTTCTGATTAGACTCTAGCTTCTTCCTTCCTTCTTTCCTCCCTCCCTCCCTCCCTCCCTCCCTCTTTCTTTCTGTCTTTCTTTTCTTCCTTCCTTCCTTCCTTCCTTTCTTTTTCTTTTCTTTCTTTTCTTTCTTTCTTTCTTTCTTTCTTTCTTTCTTTCTTTCTTTTCTTTCTTCCTTCCTTTCTTTTTCTTTTCTTTCTTTCTTCCTTTCTTTCTTTTTCTTTTCTTTCTTTATTTGCTTGCTTGCTTTCTTTTCTTTCTTTCTTTCTTTCTTTCTTCCTTCCTTTCTTTTTCTTTTCTTTCTTTATTTGCTTGCTTTCTTTTCTTTCTTTCTTTCTTTCTTCCTTTCTTTTTCTTTTCTTTCTTTATTTGCTTGCTTTCTTTTCTTTTCTTTCTTTCTCTCTTTCTTTTCTTTCTTTCTTCCTTCCTTTCTTTTTCTTTTCTTTCTTTCTTTCTTTCTTTCTTTCTTTCTTTCTTTCTCTTTTCTTTCTTTCTTCCTTCCTTTCTTTTTCTTTTCTTTCTTTCTTTCTTCCTTCCTTCCTTTCTTTCTTTTTCTTTTCTTTCTTTATTTGCTTGCTCTTTCTTTCTTTCTTTCTTTCTTTCTTTCTTTCCTTTCTTTTTTAAGTAGGCTTCACAACCAGGGCAGAGCTTAAAGCTAGGGCCTTGCACTCACAGCCCTGAGATCAAGGCCTGAGCTGAGATCAAGAGTTGGACACTTAACCGACTAAGCCACCCAGATGCCCTGACTCTAGTGATTTGATAGACACGTTTGTTATTGTGTTTCCCTATTTTTGACAGCTAGTGCATAATGACTTACTTTTTTTAAAATGTTGATTTATTTTTAAGAGAGAGAGAGAAAGAGAGAGAGAGGGAGAGTAAGTGGTGGTGGGGAGGGGCAGAGAGAGGGAGACACAGAATCTGAAGCAGGCCCCAGGCCCTGAGCTCTCAGCACAGAGCCTGATGTCGGGCTCAAACTCACAAACAGCGAGATCACGACCTGAGCTGAAGTCGGAAGCTTAACCATCTGAGCCATGCCGGTGCCCCGACTCTAGCTATTTGCTGGACACATTTGTTGTTGTGGTTCCCTATTGTTGCCCAATGTGACTTACCCTATGGGCCACAGTTAGCGGATAACGACTTCAACAGCGAACCCATGGGCCTCAGAGGACCTGCAGCCAGGCCCCTGGGCATTGACTGTTTCACCAGCAACCCTTAGCCATGTAACTCAGGATGGGGACGATAGTACCATCATTTTGGGTTAGTTTGGCATTCAATAAATCAGCTTAAGTTCCTTGTCTATCTCCCAGTGTCCCTTCTCATGAGTTTTCAAAGATAACGGTCACGATTTTGGCTGGCAAGGGCATAGTGCTCCAATCCTCCACAGCGATACTTCTGCCCGACTTTGAAAAATTTGGAATCTCCTGGGCCAACGAAGGCCAAACGTGTATGCCTGAAGGGTGTCGTTATGACAGCTTGACCTTGGGAGAGTTGCTAAACTCACAAGTTGAGTTTACGTTGATCACTTGGGGCTTGAGAGAGGGACCTGAAATTTTGGATGCTGGGTTATACACGCACACTAAAACTTAGGGGGCTCTTGAGGCCCAGTGTGCTGCAACACGGGGAAGAAAATAAGGATGTGACATTATGTGAGATGACCTTCTCCTTGTGGGGACAGTGATGTGGCTGAAACTGTGAAGTTCCAGGAATGGAAGTACAGGATAAGGGGCAGGCATTGTCAGTTTCCTTCTACCAAATTATGTAAGTTCACCTTCTCCTATAAGGGAGCCCCGTATTTAACTACAGCTGTAAAAAATGGGAGACAGATAATGAAACATTAAACTTAAATGCCAATCATTTGGGCATTTTATTTTACTGAACGTATCTTTACAATATAAATGCTCATTAAACTCACACACATGTGCAGTTTGCCATCGTACTACCAATTTTCATTTTTCTGTATTTTTTACATTCATTCCAAAAATATTAAGTATCTTCTGTAATACAAGCACTTGGCCTAGACATTCGGTTTTAACCCATGAGTGTGCAGATTCCAAATAGATGTTTCTGTTATCTATAAATCTTAATCATTCAATATAGTTTGTAAGAATTTGACTGTATGTCCACAGTGTCTGTATATTACATTTTAATTTTTTTATTTTTATTATTTTTTTTACATTTATTTATTTTTGATAGAAAGGGAGAGACAGAGCACAATTGGGGGAGGGGCAGAGAGAGAGGGAGACACAGAATCGGAAACAGGCTTCAGGCTCCGAGCTGTCAGCACAGAGCCCGACGCGGGGCTCGAACCCACAGACCGCGAGATCATGACCTGAACTGAAGTCGGACACTTAACCGACTGAGCCACCCAGGCGCCCCTGTATATTACATTTTTAATGTAGCTTGACACTCACCGTGATCTGTCTAAACAATTCTACTATCACATATACAGACAGTTTTCCTAAACCACATGGTCATGCATCCATGGTCATACGCCCATGTGCCTAAACACCCATGGTCGTGCTCATCGGATTTAAGCATTCATCCTGAATATTTCTGATGATGTGGATCCTTCCCTCACCATGAAGGTAGAATGTTTGCCCACTGAGTCTTTTTGAGACATGCATTGTATTCCACAGACATCCCTGATCGGCATCAATGTGCCTCCCCAGGTGCTCAGTGCTGAGAGACGGGGAGAGTAGGAGGGCCAGTTGCAAATTCTGCGGATGCTGGGAGTGGTCCACGGTGCTGAGGGTGAGGGGGGGAGGTGTTCCTGAGAGAGTAGATTCAGGTAGTACTTTAGCCCTGGATGCTGGATCTTACTTCCTTGAATTCATTCTGGGGCGAACAAAATGGGGGAAATGGGGAAAAGGGCGACAACACTTAGAACTTGGCAATGGAAATGTTAATTAAACTCATAGATGACACACGGTATGGCTGTTTGCTGCTTTTTTAAAAAAGCTTTTGTCCTATTATTCTACAACAAAAGTGCTTCAGAGCACAATCTTGCTGGATACTTTATTGGTTGAGTTAACACAACAAATACCATAAATCCAGTAATTACTAATTGTCTCCTCCATTATCAAGGAAGAAATGAATCATAAACCTTTTATTACGTTAACAGTGGACTACAGGAAGGATTAATCTCCCAGAGAGGCATTCTTCGTCTTTACCTGGTGCCGGCTCCCGCCCTGCACTCACCCCCACCTTCCTGGGCTTCCTGCTTAATGCTCTGCAGTGGCCTCTGTTAGGATCAGGGTGTCTTGAACTTATCAGCCAGCTTTGGCCACTGGTGATAAATCTCCGCAGCCTTCCGTGACTTAGCGATGACTCTCTTTCCCTCATCGGCAAGAGGATAAAACAGAGACCTCGGAACGCAGAGTCCTTTCACAGGTGCAACCTGCCTCGCGGGGTGCTGGGAGCGTGGGCTGCGGCTCTGGGCACACGCGGCCAAGAGCAAGGCTTCAGAAACAGTAGTGTGTGGCTGGCAAGCTGTGCTTGAAAAGGATGGCTCTTCCCTAGCCCGCTGCAGCACCGACCTGAGTATTGATTTTTGATGTATGATGTCTTGGGTTTGTTATCTCTTACGGGTTAACTTAAACAGCCAAATACCAAGAGCCTGTGTGAAGTCCAATGGTATCTATCTATCGGATAGCAAGTGCTCTCAGTTCTTCCTCTAAGAGGCTCCGGAGGGCTCTGGGGATGTTTCTTCACAGTTCTGCTCTACCCTAGCCTTTGCTTACTCTTCCCGGATGCCTGGTAGGAGGTAAGGGCTAGGATGCCTAGGAGGTAAGGGCTCACCTTACCTTTGATGAACAATTACTACTTGCATGGGTTAATTCAGCACCTATCTTTGAGCATCACCTCTATGCCTGCTCCTTGCCTTGATCCATGGGACACATCAATGAATGGAACAGACAGAAGCTTCTGTTTCTTGTTGCTAACGTGCTAATGGAGGGGGGCAGACAGCGAACAATAGACCTAATAAGGGAATAAACGATGTCGTATGTTAGGAGGCGATAAGAGTTGTAATCCAAAACTAGAGCGGCACTGGGTTTTTGGAAGTGGGGGTGTACAGAGGCTGTCATTTCAGGCTGGGAGGTCCAGGAAGCCTCATGAAGGAGACCTTTGCCAGCTGCCTATCAGGCACCTGCTGGGCACTCCCGACAGCACTATCGAATGTCTATTTTTAAACCACATTTTACAGGAGTAGAAGCTGAGACTCAAAAAATTTCAGTAATGTGCCCGATGTCACGAGCGAGTGGCAGCACCTTGTGTTGAATACGACCAAGTACTCAAACCTGTGTTCTTAACTGCTGCTTTGAATTGTTACCCAATGAATTTAATGGGTAGTCTACATGTTGTACGTGATAGGTACTTAGGAGTTGAACAGGTGTGAAAAAGTGCTCACTTGGCCTCAACGAGGTTCAAGTCTTAGTAATTATTATTTTTTGTTAGTGACCTGCGTGCCCATAGCTGCTCTGGGACAGAAATCTATTAAGGGAGGAGTAAAAGGCAGTTAGAACAGCTACCGGAAAGGAGCTGATGTGTAATTACTACTTCAGCTCTTCTCTGACCCGGTACACATTTGGGGGGATAGGACACAGTGTCTACCATAGTTACCGTTTCGTGCCAGGGTCCCCATCACTGTCCCGGAAGTCCCGTGTATTTGTCGAACAAACTTAACACTGAAAATGCACCTGGAAATCCACGATACACGTCAATGCTCTGAAAGCTCTCTGGCTGCCAGCAGGAAAGAGATGGACTTATCTTTGTTTAAGTCAACATTTCCAAAACTTTTTGGAGAGAACGCTTTATTTCATGAGTTCATTGCAGAATGAATACTTCACAAGGGTAAGTGTAGGGAAATATCGCCCTAGAGAAATGGGCATTTCCGTACTTCGACTTTTGAAAAGAAACATATTCAAGTTCTCATTGACCCTATCATGCCTTACATTTACATACATGCATCATTAGCATAAGAAGGCTCTGAGAATCTGGGGTACATTTGGACTCAGAAACCTGCGGTTCAATCTTGACTTTCTCGTTTCCACTCTTGTGACCTTGGGCTTGTCACTGAGCTTTTTCTGAGATCCAGATTTTTTACCTATAAAATTTTGAGTACCAGAATGGATAAGATGCTTCTGAAAAAGGATTTTACCCAGAGAAGCCCTCAATAAATAAGATTTGCATGTGAATTTATGATATCCCTCGGCTTAGAAAATCATCAATGACATTCAAGAATGTAACTTTTCAATGTTCTGCATCAAGGGCACTGGAAGAAAAGATTTTTGTAATGTCTGAAGGAGTAACTTCCTAGTCCCAACGAGAAGGAAAATGTTGAGGATATAGAAGTCTGTGTCCCTGAAGGCTGTCTTCCTATCTGTTACTCAGGATAACATCTCAGCTTCCCCCCAAAATGAGCCAATAACCCCAAGGGGAGATGGGAAAACACACACACATAAGATTATTGAAACCCTCTTAGGATATGGCAGACGGTAGATTATGGGCCCACTTAAAAACGTGGTAAATCCTGGCTTCATGCTATTGTTTCGGACTTTATATCAGAAGAGACACAGAAGAAAATACACGTATTTATGTCTTTGGCTCCGTTGTGATTTTGATTTTCCCTTTGCATTACAGAGCCAGATGATTTTTTCTCCCAGCATTCTTTTCTGTAGGGAGAATGTCCCTGATCTTGGAAAAGAATGTAAATTATTTCTGATACTGTCACTAGAGAGGTTAGGTAATGTCTTCGTCCACCTGTGAGGCTGTAACAAAATGGCCTAGACTAAATGGCTTATAAACAATAGGAATTTATCTCACGTAGTTCTGGAGGCTGGAAGTGTGAGATCAAGGTACTGGCCAATTTAGTGTCTGCTGAGATCCTGCTTCCTGGTTCACAGACTATCATCCTCCGCTGTGTCCTCACGTGGAAGAAAGGACAAGGGGGGGGTCTCTAGTGTCTCTTGGATAAGAAATAAGTGTCTCTTTGATCCTCTTTGTGAGGGCCTTAACCTCATAACCTAGTCATCTCTCAAAGGCCCCACCTTCTAAAACTATTACACTAGGGCTTTGGACCCAGCATATATACTTTGGGAAGACACGAGCAATCAGTCTACAGCCGGCAATACAAGTTTTCTGCATGTCGAAATGCAGACGTGTCAGCCATCTTCAAATACCTTCTGATCCTGTGCTTTTCGAATATAGTACCAGAACGTGGATCGAGACAGGAAACGATGGTTTGACCCTGACATCCTTTGTCATGTTCTCTCTGAAGGGATTTCAAATGGACAGGTTGGAACCATTCAAAAGATGGGAAAGGCGGTACGTCCCAAACTCATCCTCAGGCAAACTTTTACACAACACCCGTTTTGCTTCTGTTGACCTTTGTCATAGTGGCTCCTTGGGCTTGCTGTGCACTCAGCCATTTCCGCCCTCAGGCTCTGAGAGATCCCCTTCCTGTTTGTATCCCTCTTCCTTGGAAGGGTGCTCACCCCAATCTGCGATCCAACTGTCTACCAGCTCTGGGCCTTGAGCAAACGGCTTAGACTCGTTGTGCCTTGGCTTTTCCTTGGCGGCCCAAACCAGAATGATGCCAGCCCCTTCCACATTGAGGTGTGGTAGAAATTAAATGCAACGGTGCTTCAAATGTTAGAGGAACCGCTTGCTGTGGCTCTGGGAAAGGGAAGGTCCATTCCTGACGTGAGCGAGCTTCAAAACTGTTCCACATCCAGCTATGGACACAGCGAATTGGCGGTCTGGGGATTTGAGTTTCAAAAAATGCATTCCCCTTGGGTGTTCAGAAACAGATGAGGGAAGGTCCACCTCACCATGTGGTATCTACATGGCCGGGGTGGGGGGGGCTGGGGATTTGACAGTAGAGTGAGCCCTATGGCAGGGCAGTGGTTCATAAGCAACATGGTGATAAAGGCCTATCGACTGTCACAGCTGCACCCAAAAAAAAAGTTAATTAAAGGATTTTTTTTTTGCCTTAGAATCAAAGAGGCCATGGATGAAGAAATCTGCAGAAATTATCGAAGGCCGCTTCAACCTTAGCATTTATTATTCAACACCTCACTCATTGCCCTGATTATAAATATTTAATCACTCAACAACTGTAAGTGGTTGAGTCTTCCAGGAGGACCCGTGAGCATTAAGGGGAAGAAAGCAGGGGCTGGGTGGGTGGGTCAGAGGAAGGGAGAGAGGGATGTGAAGACACAGACTCACCAAGCCGTGTCCAGGTGACGTGGAGCCACGCGAGGGGGTGCGAAGGGCGTTGCCAAAGTGGGTCTTTGAAAGCAGATTGGCAAGTGAGCGAGCACTCTTCATTTTGCACGTAGCTGGGGTTCCAAGCCCCCTCCACCCCGCACTGCTTCCTGACCACTGTCGAGGGGGCCCTTGGAAAACCGGCAAAGCATGTTCTTAAGGAGAGCAGAACCCCCAGGGGTGCCAGGTGCCGTCCTTGTTGACATCTTTTGTCTGGCCTTCTCTCTCTGCCACACACATGCACACACACACACACACACACACACACACCCAGAATGCTTGGCAAGCTTGGGGTCTATCAATAATGCATGTGCAGCATCGTATCCACCCCAGGCCAGGAAAGGGAATGGGGGGGGGGCGGAGCTTGTGTTACTTTCAGGCCTTGCCAAGGTCACGTCTGCGATTGGCAGGTGGAAAGGAGATCGTTGAGTGCAAATGGGTATGGGTGTGCCCAGATAGCTAAGTGTCACATGCTCGGAGACAAACAACACTCATCAAGGTCTTGTGGGTTGAATTGTGTCCCCCTACAAATCCATACACGGAGGTCCTAACCCTTTGCACCTCAGAACCTGACCTTGTTTGGAAGTAGGGTCCTTGCAGGCGTAATTAGTTAAGTTAGGATGAGTCCTCCCGGACTGAAGTGGGCCCTCATCTAATATGACTGGTGTCCTTATAAGAGGGAGACATTTGGGCACAGAGAAGCATGCAGGGAGAAGGCATAAAAATGAAGGTGGAGATCAGAGTAAGGTTTCTGCAGGCCGAGGAACGCTGCAGGTTGCTGGCGAAACACCAGAACCTAGGAGGCAGGCTTGAGAAGATTCTCCCCCAGAGGCCCCCCCCAGGAGGAATCCCCGGGGACACCTTGATTTCTGACTTCTGGCCCCCAGAGCTGTAAGACCCTGCATTTCTGTTTAATGCATTCCGTCTGTGGGACTCTGTTATGACGGCTTTAGCAGACGAAGACACCACGACAAGAGTTCTTAAGGGGAGTTGCTCCCCAGAATCGTGGCAGCACCGCTGTGGAAAACGGTACATTTCTAGATGTCTGCCTCTGATTCCCTCACCTCGCTGGTTCTGTACCTCAGGACTTTATTAGGCTAACAAAACATTATGCCTGAACCACATAGGGGAGTGCTGTATTAGAGTTGCCCAGAGAAACAGAACCAATACGACAGGACCAATATGCACACACACACACACACACACACACACACACACACTGACACATACTATATTATATATGCTAATAAAATAATTACAATTATATATTATATAATTTTTATATGCGTGTCTATATGCAGAATTGGCTTACATGATTATGGAGGTGGGTGAGTCCGGAGATCTGCAGGGTAAGACCCAAGTTAGAAACCCAGGAAAGCAGATGGGGCAGTTAGTTTCAGTCTGAATTTGTCGAGCTAAGAACCAGAAGAGTCAGTATCAACGTTCCTGTGCAAAGGCCAGAAGGTTTGTGACACAGGAAGAACTGAATATTTCACTTTGAATGTAAAGGCAGGAAAGAGAAAATCAATGTCCCAGCTCAAAGGTAGGAGGAATCCTCTTTTATTTGGGGTAGGTTCAAACTTTTTGTTCTGGGCAGACCTTCAACTGATTGGACACGGCCCACCCACAGTCGAGAGGGCATTTTGCTTTAGTCAGTCTACCAGTTTAAATATGAATCTCATCTGGGGCGCCTGGGTGGCTCACTCGGTTAAGCATCTGACTTCAGCTCAGGTCATGATCTCATAGTTCGTGAGTTTGAGCCCTGCATTGGGGTATGTACTGACAGCTCAGAGCCTGCAGCCTGCTTTGGATTCTGTTTCTCCCTTTCTCTCTCTGCCCCTCCTCTGCTTGCACTCTATCTCTAGCTCTGTCTCCCTCTTTCAAAAAATAAACAATAAACATTAAAAAAATAAAATAAAATAAAACAAATAAATGTTAATTTCATCCAAAAACACCCTCCCAGGAACACCCAGTATAAAATGTGCCCAGATACCTGGGTGCTGTGGCTCAGTCAAGCTGACACCTAAAATTAACCATCATAAATATTTTCTACTATGGGAGGCTTTATCATTGTTATGCACATATGCTATAAAGCAAAATGCAGTCACTAGGCGAATGAGTAAACAAAATATGGTATATCCATACCATGGAACAGAATTTGGAAATTCTGACACATTACAACATGGATGAGCCTTGAGGATATTAGGCTAAGTGACATAAGCTAGTCACATAAAGACAAAGACTATATGATTTCATTTACATGAGGTCCTTAGGGGGGTCAGATTCATAGGGACGGAAAGAATTCTGGGTGCCTGGGGTGGTGGGGAAGGTGAATGGGGACTTAGTGTTTAATGGGGACACAGTTTCAATATAGCAGGATGAAGAGTTGTGTGTGTGGACTCGTGACAGTCGTACCACGACATGTATGTGCTTCGTGTCACTGAGTTGTGCGCTTAAAAATGGTGAAGGTGGCAAATTGAAATTTCACCAGTACTTTGCCACTGTTGAAAAATACAAACAAGAGAAAGGCTATTGCGTACCTTGCTGAACAGTTTGAAAAGTCTGCAGAACCACGTTCCATGATAAGTTCCCTGTACTGTCCTGATGGGTAAAGGTCCCTGCCAGCCCTGGAGGCATGCTGCATGGTGACCAGGAACCTAGCCCCGTGGCATTTGCTAGTACAGCCCGCAAGAGGTCCCTTCCCCAGCAGACAGCCACCCTTGGAACAGCGGTCTTTCCCGGGAAGCCTAGTCCCGGCCAGCAGCCTTGCAAGCAAAATGTGGTGGGTACAATGCTGTCTTCTGCAAGTCTCTTAGTTCCATCTCAGCATCTGTGTTAGTTAGGGTTCCCCAGAGAAACAGAACCATTAGCTTTCTTGTATAAAAGGATATTTATTATGAGAAATTTGCTTATGCAACGAAGGTAGCTAAGAAGTCCCACGATCTTCTGTCTATAAGCCGGAGACCCAGGAAAGCTGGTGGTTTGAGGCAGTGTGGGTCCAAGGCTTGAGACTCAGGATCGCTAAGGGCGAGAGAAGTTCAGTACCTCAGCTCAAATCACCAGACAGCAAAAGAGAGAATTCTTTCTCCCTCCGCCGTTTTGATCTATTCAGGCCCTCAACAGATTGGGTGAGGCCCACCCACACTGAGGAGGGCGAGAGGTCTAACTGGTCCACTGATTCAAATTGCAATTTCCTATGGAAACGCAGAGACGCACCCAGAAATAATCTGTAGACAAATACCTGAGCATCCTGTCATCCGGTCGAGTTGATACATAAAATCAACCATCACTATACCCCATGGGTACATCAGGAGGAACCCAGGGCAGCAAACGCCGAGAAGTGAATATACTGAGCTCTCCCATCGGCAAAAGGGTAGGAGGCGTCCAGAGATAACTCTCCAAATGTCAAGCGTGTCTAAAAGGCACTGAACACCTCCCCCACGTGCTGGTTAACAGGTGGCCGTCACAGCACCCGACACGGAGAAACCCAGCAATGTATGACAGCAATTGCTTTTATCGTTGCTGCCATAATGTTATGATCGCTTTTATTACCAGTGCAATATAGTCTATTCTAGTAGATCTTAATAGTTGTTAATAAAATATTAATGCATTTTATTTATTTTTGCATATATTTCACTACAAAAACAAGGGATGTGCTGCTTCTCCTCACGTGCAATTGTTAGTGTAACGGTTGACCTCCCGGGACAGCAACCTTTTGCCTATGATAAAACATGGGTTTCAGGAGGCCTGAGCAGAGGCCGCAAAAGGTCTGCTGCTGGGGCTTCCTGGAGATCACCGTAGATGCCAAATGAAGGGAAATTGGCTTCTTGTGAGTATAAATGGCGTATCGCTATCAGAGGGGATCAGAAGCACCCTGTGCAGCGGTCTCCTTGAGCGCCAAAGGGCTTCCATTTCTCGCCCAAGTCACGGTCTTTCTCATCAGCGCCTTATGTTTCTTATTTCCATGATCACACCTCATGGACCCTACAGGATTTCCCTCCCTCCTCAAAACTCTTCTCTTTCTTCCCTGCCCTCTGCCTGTCTCCCGCGGCCTCCACTCCAATGTCTTGTTGGCATTCCCCCCACCCCCACCACCGCCATGTTGTTTCAGGGTCACACGTACAGCCGAGCCATTTCTACATTTTCCAAAACTGTTGATCACGTCAGAAGCCACGGGTGTCGCGTCATCAGGCAATTATCTCATACAGTCACCACTTCCTGTCTTCTGCCCCTGTCGTCACTGGGTACACTCACCAGCTTTTTGTCCACGTGAACGCAGGTGTCAGAGGCATCGGTCTGCTGACGTTCACGGGTTGAAATCGTACACCTGCTGGACCTTGGGTGTTCCCTGAAAGGGGACAACAATGAGGTTTGCTTCCCTCTGATGAATGAGAGCCCTGCGTTTTCTCTTGGAGCATCAGCTCTGTTTGCCGATTGGGTTCTCTCTGAAGGGGAGCCCCAGGGCTCATGTGTTGCCGCAACGGTCTGGTTTTGATCTTCTCAAATGGATGAGAAGAGTCATTTCTTGATGGGGGTCTGAGCTAGAAAGAGTTTCCGTCTTTCACTGTTTTAGCTACAACAGCACTTCACACACGTGTACCTATAGGCTGTTAGCATCCCTGTACTTTTGGGAGTCACGTTCAAAAGTGGGACTTCTACTGAGGGTTACTGTTTCCTTCCTTATGTACATGCAAAGAAAAAAAAAAGTCCATTCGAAATAATGTGGGTTAGCCCCTTATTTATTTTTAAAATCAAACACTTGCATAGGACTTATTTTGGGCCAGGCATTGTATTAAGCACATTACACATATCAATGTGTTTTATATTCGCACCCACAAACCAATCAGATATAAACGATCGTTGCCTGCCTTTTACAGGTGAGGATGTTGGGGTACAGAGAGTTTAAGTAAATTTGCCTCAGACTACATAGGACGTTTGGGTCTGCAGCTGGGGTCTGAGTGCCCAAGTTAGTCCCAGAGTCCAGGAGCTTCCTGGACGCAGAGAAGAGGGTCCCGGTGGGAATTTTTAGATGGACAAACATGGGAGGCTGACATCTAAATGGCATTTGAATGGATCACGAGGAGAGAGAGGAGCTTACATGCACACAGACTGCTATGGGGGGTGGGGTCCCAGATAGAAGGACCAGATGTGAGAGCACAGACAGAATGGGGGGCTGGTGGGAAGGGGTCCATGTGCAAGGTCAGGACAGAGCTCCATCTTGAACAGACTTTCTTCAGGGCAGTAGACACTTGTCTAAAGATAGGAACTACTAATGAAAATAAATAGTAGCAGTTGCCTAAAGTTGACAAGATGTCATATTGGGATATTCTACTTTTCCTTCATATTTAAGACTCCGGTTAAGACATCTTGTAATGTTTTCCCTCTCAATCCCCAGAAAAGAAATACAGACTTTCAAAAACAATCCCCGAGGCTTCACAGAAATGCTGAAGTATCCACCCAGAAGGGGCATGGAAAATGTAGCCGTCCTATTAAGATACACTGAGGCCCCAAGAAGAGAGGTGTTTGGGTCTGCTTCCCTTCTGCATTGATTGAACAGAATGTCTTTTTGAAGATGGTACTCACGTGTCAACATACTTTGGGAACAGAAGCCTTTTTAACTTTTTGGAACTCCCTTTTAAGAGATTAGAAGGTCAGCCTTTCTTCCTCCAAATCAAGACTCTGTGAAGGAAGCCAATGCATTTTGGAGAGTTTCCCTAGAAGGCTAGCGAGAGTTCTCTTATCTATCTACCACTGAATATCTTAACTGTATGTGATACACTTATGCTGAAAAACCCCAGCTCAATGGAATACAGTTTTCCTTAGTCTTTCTATCCATGAGGCACATAGTTATTATTTGCGTGGTCGTGTTTTCTCCGTGCACATACACAGAAGATCCCCATAGGAATATTCATAATGTTATTTCCTACGCCTGCTAGGTCTCCCAGAAAACAAAACCATCATCGAAGTAAAAATGTTTAACCAATGGAATGATTACTTATCAAAGTGTAATCTCACTGAAGCATGCCTCCCACTTAAGAGTTTGACAATGACTAGCCACTGTCCTTGTTGATCAGACTCATACTGACTCACCAACTGAGAAATTCTGGAATAATCTATCAATTCAAAACAAGAAAAAAAAAAGACGCATATTACTTGCAAGTCTTGGAGAAGGATTCCTCAAGTTAATGAAACTGTAGAATTGCCGAAGTCATGTGTAGAATCTGAAGATTAGTCAACAACCCCATTACTGCCTTCTCCCACTCGAATTTTCCCCATAACTGTCCATTCTGCTATATTTCTTTATGTGTTTTAACCCTACAAATACGAACATCCCATGATAGCGACATTTTTTTGCCTTTCTTGCTCTCTGATGCATTCCAAGCACCTAACAGCATGCCCCAGAACATAGTAGATGTTCAATCAGTGTTTATTCAATAAATTAATGTCTTCCTTTCCCATCTAGACTATTGCCAAGGGTGAGAGCGAAGTCTGTTTGCTGCGGTCTCTGTTTCTACTCACGTCTTCACCCCAGCTCACAGGAAAAGGGCTGATACACAATAGTCACTCGACAGATACCTGGTGAATGAGTAACTAAAGACACATGCTTCCGAAGAGTAAGGTTTGAATAAAAAAGTACTAAGAGAAGTCCTTGGCAAAATTGATATAAACCTTAAACATTTTTTTTTTGAAAAAAACCTTCTTTATAAACTTCTTTTTTTTTAATGTTTATTTATTTTTGAGAGAAAGGGTAGACAGAGCATGAGTGAGGGAGAGGCAGAGAGACACACACAGAATCTGAAGCGGGCTCCAGGCTCTGAGCTGTCAGCACAGAGCCCGACGCGGGGCTTGAACTCACAAACTGTGAGATCATGACCTGAGCCGAAGTCAGATGCTCAACTGACTGAGCCACCCAGGCACCCCTATAAACTTCTAACAAAAGGTTAAGTACCATGTGAAGCTTACTGGCCTCCTGCTATCAATCAACCTTACATAAAAAAAGTTGCAAAACAAATAAGCTTTGTTTCACTTTTTGTTCACTTACAACCATACATGGGTTTACAATTGTGAACTATTTGTATCATATGTGTCACACATAATACGTTCATTTTCATAATGATATTTTCATCTTTCAAGATAAATCGCTAATGGAATCTATTTTGCTCCATTAATAACGCTAAACATTTCATTTTTCGTTTTAAAATAGAGTATTTAAATGGCTTACTTCCAGTTCCCCTCCATCCTGGGACAACCTTGAACTTCTTTTATATCTAACTTCTTTTATATCTAATTTTATATCTTGGGTTTGTCATCTGTATTATACCTTAAGCCCATTGCCATATTACTCTATTCAAGCTGTTCACAACCAAAGTTAGCTGGAGACACTTCCGTCTCATGGGTCTTGTCTTGCCTTGTCTTCTTTTTCTTTTCTTTTTTTTTTTTCCTCCTTTCTTTTCCTTTCTTTTCTTTTCTTTTCTTTCCTTTCCTTTCCTTTCCTTTCTTTTCTTCCTTTCCTTTCCTTTTCTTCCCTTTCCTTTCCCTTCCTTTCCTTTCCTTTGCTTTCCTTTCCTTTCCTTTGCTTTCCTTTCCTTTCCTTTCCTTTCCTTTCCTTTCCTTTCCTTTCCTTTCCTTTCCTTTCCTTTCCTTTTTCTTTCCTTCCCTTCCCTTCCTTTTCTCTTCCTTTCCTTTCTTTTATTATTTTATTTTATTTTTATTAAGTTTTTATTCAGTATTGAGATAGAGACAGAGCATGAGCGAGGGAGGAGCAGAGAGAGAGACACACAGAATCCAAAGCAGGCTCCAGGCTCTGAGCTGTCAGCATAGAGCCCGATGAGGGGCTCCAACCCAATAACTGTGAGATCATGACCTGAGTTGAAGTCAGACACTCAACCGACTGAGCCGCCCAGGCGCCCCATTGTTATTTTATTTTTTATTTAAGAGAGCAAGAGTAGGGGAGAGGGCCAGAGGGAAAGAGGGCAAGAATCTTAAGCAGACTCCACACTCAGTGCAGAGCTTAATCCAAAGACCCTGGGATCATGACCTGAGCTGAAATCAAGAGTAGGATGCTCAACCAACTGAGCCACCCAGATGCCCCTCACGGCTCTTTCTTCATCTAGCCTGCATTTAAAAATATTTGTCTTCCAACTTTATGCTCTAAATCACATTGCAATGAGCCTTCTAAGCTCAGAGATTGTTTTTTCCTCTCCTCCCCATCTTACACGATTTTCTTAAGAGTCAACGAATATGTGTATTTAAGACTCTTAATGCTTTTGCCAAACTCTTGTCCAGGAGGGTGGCACCTAGTATATTGCCATCGCTTGTGTACCAAAGTGTTTGATTCTCTGAGTCCTATTGTTTTACGTGCTAATTTCACAGGTTTAACTAGAGGCTCCTTGTTTCGATTTCCCCTTGTTGCTGATGAATGAATTTGATCTTTCCTCCGCCACTGGGTGGTTACCCAGTTGAATTTTATCTTGTTAGTAAGGTTCTAATTACGTAATTGTCTGCGTTTGAGGTTATCCATATTCAAATCCTGACTTTCATACTTAATATCACCTTGACACCAAAAGTCATTCCAGCTCTCTGCTTGTCCATTTCCCATCTATCGAACAGGGAACCCGCTTTACATAGAAGATCTGGTTCTTTCCTCTGTGTGCTAGACTCTTTGCCCACAGACCTAGAGTCCAAACTTGGTGTGAGGACAGATGTTTTCATGGACTGTCCTCACCCTACATCTCCAGACTAAGTGTTGGAAACTCTCCCTCCACATGATGCATCATTGACGAACTGTTCTCCATGCTGGCAAGAGGGTGGTTTACTTCTCCATCCCTCACAGCCTCCACACATGCTGCCCCCTTGCTCTGAACCACCCTGCTGTCCTCTCCTTTCTTTGCTTCAATAACTTTTCTTCAATCTTTTTTTAAATTATTTAATGTTTATTTATTTTTGAGAGAGAGAGAGAGAGAGCATGAGCAGGGGAGGGGCAGAGAAAGAAGGAGACACAGAATCCAAAGCAGGCTCCAGGCCCCGAGCTGCCAGCACAGATGCCTGATGTGGGGCTCAAACCCAGGAACCGTGGGATCACGACCTGAGCCAAAGTCAGATGCTTTACCGGCTGAGCCACCCAGGCGCCCCTCTTTTCTTTATTCTTAAAATTCAAGTGAGGATTCCTCTCCTCTGGGATGCCTCCTCTGCGTCTCCCATTGGGGGTTATGTCCCTCCTCTGTTCCCAAAGGCCACGCTGTAAAAACTTACGTCCCAGTTGTTACTGTCTTCTGTAGGAATGTATGGCTTCCCTCCCTCGCCACCGTTGGGGAGCTCCTGGAGGCTGAGGTTGCCTCAGGCTCTTAGTCCCACATCTTGGAAGATGGTGTGCAGCACATTTGCAGTAAATAAATAGATTAGTTGAGTCTCTTGTGAGCCTACTCAAGAGGAGATTAAAAGATAGAACAGGACATCCAGCTTTTAAATCCCTGATAAGCAGGAGATTAAGGCACCAGGGAGCGCTTTTTGTCACGGAAGGACCCAAACCATCTACCACCCATGGGTCCACTCTCCTCCCCAGCGAAGGAGCTTTTGTGAGCCCGGTCTCCCAGTGGCCCGTTTTAACCTGGGGAAGCTCCAAGCTGCCAAGAGAAGGCAGGCGCAGAAGCCCGGGACGCAGGTCCTGTCAAGAGAGCTAATTACACGGCAACATTCTTTGGCAGCCCCACAGAGAACGTCAGGGCCGTCAAAGGTGTGGACAGAGAGGCACTGCCTACGTGCCCGCGGGGGGGCGGGTGCTTGTACCCTCAGGATGCCAGGAAGCAGGGAACTGGCAGGATGTACCTCTGCCTTATTTTACTCATTAGACTCATAAACTGGGCCTGTGCACAAATCATCTCTCAGGCACGTCTCATCAGCTAGAGCCGAGGAGCAGGGCTGCAAGGGGGAGAGTCTAAGAGCCACCCCAGAGCCCTTCCTTCGGGGCAAATTCCTTGCGTCAGTTGGAGCTTGGACTTTGCCCCGTGAAACCTGGGCTCCCTTCTGAGGAAGACAGCCATTTGGGACGCCGCATCCAAGCCCCCGGGGCTCGAAACCTGGAGGCCAGCCTGCGCCAGGGAGTGGCGGAATCGAGCTTCTCCAGACGACTTGCCAGCGAGAGAGCAGATGGGGGGAAGGCCTCGCAGGCCACCCCGCTTTCCCCCCGAGTCCCCGCACCCTGCGTTGAGTCGAGCTGAGCGCCCAGCCCAGAGGTCAAGCGCTGCCTCCGGCATCGCCCTGCAGGAGAAAGAGAGACCCGGCTGCGCAGTCCCAGATGCCTCACGTGCCCTTTGGCGTGGACCTCAGCACAACCCCACCGCGTGGCTGCTGTTCCAGTCAGTCTGCTGAAGGTCTAGCGAACGAGGGTCGATTGCTGTCTAAAGTCACTCTGCTAATTCACTCCGGAGCTGTGCTCTGTCCTGATCTAGATGAGTCAGACCTGCTTTCTAGAGGTCAGCCACCCCGCCGCTGACCATGGCCTTGAGGGGGGGATGCGCGAGTGCCCTGGCTGCCCGGCCGGGCCCAGCCGCCTCGCCCACCTTCCGCCAATCTGTAGATCCACGAGAGTAAACGCTTGCTGTTTGTGCCAGGATACTTCTGTGGCTGCGACACATTCATCGCGTGAATTTTTCTGGGCTCCTAGTTCGGACAAATCAACCGTAAAAATGCGTGTGCTTGAGACGAGACCCCACGACTGAACACGGGTTAACTATCGCATGCCTTAGCCATTCAAGGATACGAAGGCATTCGTGTTCATTTGTTAAGGGCGATACTACAGACTGTGTGTATCTGTGTGCTTAATATGCTCTATCTTTACTTGTAAGAAATATTTCAGGTGACATGGCATGACATCTGAGATGCGCTTTAGAATATTTCAACGTGACAGGGGCGTCTGGGTGGCTTCCGTCTGTTAAGCGTCTGACTTCGGTTCAGGTCATGATCTCGCAGTTCATGAGTTTGAGCCCTGCATGGGGCTCTCTGCTGTCAGCACAGAGCCTGCTTCAGATCCCCTGTTCCCCTCTCTCTTTCTGCCCCTCACCTACTCGTGCTCTCTCTCTCTCTCTCTCTAAAATAAAGAAACATTAGGGGCGCCTGGGTGGCTCAGTCAGTTGAGTGTCCGACTTGAGCTCAGGTCACGATCTCTCGGTCTGTGAGTTTGAGCCCCGCATTGGGCTCTGTGTTGACAGCTCGGAGGCTGGAGCCTGCTTTGGATTCTGTGTCTCCCTCTTTCTCTGCCCTTCCCTCCCTCATGCTCTCTGTCTCTCTGTCTCTCTCTCTCTCCAGAATAAATAAACATTAAAAAAATTTTTTTTAAATAAACATTAAAAAAAGAGAATATTCTAACATGAGAAAAAAAAATGAGAGTAAGGGGAACAGAACAGGGAGGAAAAATTGTCTATCACTGTTGAAGCTGGACAAAGGGCATGTGGGTGCTTTGGTGCATGTTTGGAAATTTTCACGATTAACTAAGGTGTGAGCACCCTACTCTCTGAGAAGTGGGAACTGGCTGGTTTTCATTTCCTTCTTTGTGCCTCTTAGGAATTTTCAAATTTGATACAGAAAATAGCCATTACTCTGGTTACATTAAAAATATACTTTCTTGTTCCACATCTTGAATTTTCAGGAGAGCCCATGCTTAGATGCTGAAGTGTTTCATCAATCTGTATGAAAATCTCTCTGAACTATTATTTTTTTTAATTTAAAAATTTTTAAATGTTTTATTTATTTTTGAGACAGAGAGAGGCAGAGCACGAGTGGGGGACAGGCAGAGAGAGGGGGAGACACAGAATCCGAAGCAGGCTCCAGGCCCTGAGCTGTCAGCACAGAGCCCGACGTGGGGCTCGAGCCCACAAACTGCGAGATCATGACCTGAGCCGAAGTTGGGTGCTTAACCGGCTGAGCCACCCAGGCGCCCCATCTAAAATATTTTAAAAACCTCCCTGTTTCTCTTGAAAGATGGAATGGAGAATATAAGCCCAGCTTTTCTTTGCGACCGCTCTAGACGGCAAAAAATGCCTGATTCCCTGTCCTCGCTCAGGCCACGCCCTCTGCAACACGACTGCATAGCTTCCTGTCATGAGATGGCATCCGCTTCCCAACCCCTTGACCTCGAATGGCCTGTGCCTGGACCTCAGAGACAGCAAAAGTGACTATTTGCCAGTCTGAGCCTAGACTTTAAGAGGCTTCGTGGACTTTCTCGCTGCCTCTGGCACTCACCTTCTCCAAGAGGACAAGGTCAGCTTAGCCTTCTCAAGTGTGAGACACCACACGAAGTACAGAGACGGTCCTAGCTGAGACATCTCTAGTAGCCAGCGCATGACCTACCCAGCTCAAGCCCACCTGAGGGGAACCAGCCCAGCCCAGCCCAACCCGATGCCCAGACCTCCCCAAGACCTGTAGACTCCTGAAAAACACTCACTGCTGCTTATTGTTGTACGTCCGCCCCTGGGAGTTTGTGGCGATTTGTCACAATCGGCAACAGATAACTGAGACCGTGTCTCTAAGTCATGGCTGATGACAAGAAATTTTGGCGTTGGCTGAAGTGAGACGGGGGCTGTTTGCGCAGTGGGAGAATATTTGCCTCCGCCCCGGATGACCCCACGGTCCAGTGCTTCGGTGCTTTCTGTTTATTTTAACAAATATCTGGCAAGATTTTACTACGACTAAGGCACTGAGCAAGGCAGTGCTGAGAGGGTTCCGATTTACACTCCCATTTTCGGGGACCCACGTTCCCCTTGAGTGATTTTATCCATTTCATCCCTTTCTGCCGTGCAAATCATCGGTGAACCCTCGTGCCCTTGGTGGGGGCCCACTGGGGACCTCACACAGGTGCTCACGTCTGAGAAACACAAACCCGCATTAAGACCGTTGGGCTCTATTCTGAGGACAATTTTTTTTCACAGACAGAGAAATCCCTTACTACATTAAATCCATTAATGACGCTGAAGATCCGCCTTCTTTCCAACAAATCCCTAGAGTTCCAGGCAGGAATTATCTCATGCAATTAAGGAGATATAATCAAACAAGATATTTACTACAGATTTTTTTTTTCGTGCACCCAGACATGATGAATTAAAAATTCTCAACAATAGAAACAGCAGAGCAGCTATCTATAAATCTATTCTAGAGAAATAAAAGTACAAGCTATACAATTTAATCCTAAGTACTTTTTTTTATTAATGAAATGAAGCCCACTAAAACCTCCATGTGCATTTAATTCCTCATCATTAAAATACTTGCATATATTTAAAGACCATATTCCAAAGAAGTGGTTATATCCACGATACCTAGTCAAGGTGACTATGTTGTCATACAGTTTAAATCTGTACTAGATTTAACTACAAATTGCAGTTTTTGAAGGCATGTGCGGGTGGAGATTTCCTAAACTGAGCGCAGTTTGGTTGAGCCAACATACTTCGTGCTTATGTTATGCCGGGGAATCGCCACGCTGAAGAAGATACTTTACAGCCACGGAAAATTCATATGGATAATGGCCTACTAATGAAATATGTGTTACACCGATAACAGTAACCCCCCAAATCAGTACGAGCTTGGGCATGGAAACTTAGTGCAGCTTGGGAAAGACTGTTATTGTGGGGGGCAAGGGGAGGGTGTGAGGCGAGTCAGAGTGGTAGGCGCCCTTCCTTTGGGTCCGGTCTAAAAGATGACTAGGGGTTAGCCAAGTGAAGGGAGAGAGGTAAGGCCGACCTTAATGGGAAAGTTTTAGCTCCATTTCAGGAAGGAGCACACCAAGGATGGCAAGAGTTGCGTTAAGTTTGCACGTTTATATCGCAAGGGGGAGAACTTGGGATTTGAACGCAGGGTGTCCTGATCCTGAAGTCCGTGGCCTTGTGCTAGTGGTTCTCAAACACACCTGCTGCACTCACAGTAAGCAGGTTTGCAAGACGAACGACTCCACCTACGAGCATTCCAGCCAGAAAGACCTGGCTGAAGCCGCGTCTCATCCGTGGAGCTATCTGTCCATCTTGAGATCGCTTTTGGCTTTGGGAAATTCTCAAATTATGTTTGAAATTCAAACATTATGTTTGAAATTATATTTGACAGTAACTGTTTACCAAAGGGGCCCTACTCAGCCAGTTCCTTCCAAATGCCTCAATATCATCTTCCGTGAGTGGTTGCTCATTTACTAGGCTGCCATGAAGCCGGGTTTTGTTTTTGTTTTATTTTTTAAATTCTTCCAACATGCCCATCTCTCTGCTGCACTAGAGCACTGATTTCCCACTGTGCTGGTCAATATACACCCCACCATCACCCGCCACTTGCCCTGGACCCCTGCTGCTTCTCATCACTTGGGTGTCAGTGGAATCATCACCTCCACGAAGAAGCCTCTCCAAGCCATTCCACATAAACCCTCCATGAATGCCATCAGTCTCTATCACCTGTCCCCATGCTTTATGGCCTCTTAGCTGTGACCTTCCTGACACTGTTAAGTTTATTTATGAGTGCGTTTGTTGATTTTCTGTCACTGGACAAATACAAGTATAGCCTTTGACTTACTTTTACTCTCTCTTTAAGGCTTAGAACAGTCAGTCCCTGGCACTTTCTAAATCTTTTATAAATATTGATTGAATGAATGAACCACCTGGGGTTGGTTGGGGATGAACGTCTTCTTGGACTCTTTTCCTAAATGGCAAATCCCTTGAGGGCAGGGAGTCTCCAGTCTCCTATTACCATCAACACACTAGTAGAATGGCTGAGCTGAGTTTGTGGCCATTGGTTTAATAAAGCCATAGTTTGTGTCTCTCCTTCAAAACAGGCCGCTTCTTGGTGCCAGAGATTAATTTTTCTTTGTCGATGCAATAAAGTCTCTTATTCCCATTATTCTCTCCATAAACTGCAGTTTTACGGGTCTACACCCATCAACTGGGCCAGCTGATAAGTCATTACCACGGCATTTCATGTTTTGCATAACACTTTAAATGTCCCCCATGCCATCCAGCTTAGTTTCTTCTTTGTTTAGGTGATGTGCGAATTATTTTTTTTTATGTTTATTTATATTTTTAGGAGAGATAGAGTGCAAGCAGGGGAGCGGGGGAGAGAGAGAGGGAGACACAGAATCTGAAGCAGGCTCCAGGCTCCGAGCTGTCAGAACAGAGCCCGACGTGGGGCTGAAACTCACAAGCCGGGAAGTCATGACCTGAGCCAAAGTGGGCCGGCTCAACCGACTGAGCCCCCCAGGCGTCCTGGTGATGTGTGAATTATTATGTATTCCAGTGCACAGGTGAGAGCACTGAGTGTCACTGAGTTCAATTCACTATTTTGTAAAAAAAAAAACAAAAAAACAAAAAAACAAAAAAACAAGTGTTGTTCCAGAAGCAAAAACAGCCAGAAGCAGAACCAGGATGATGTTTACAGGTCTTGTTAGAGTTTTCTTCACATAGCCTTAGCCCCATTGGGCACAAGGATCGACAGGAAAGGAAGGAATCATTGCCCTCAAGGAACCTATAGTCGTAATTCAAATTTGATGTGTTGGAAACTGAGGGATACACCTGGCCCAGAGAATAAATCCGGTCAATATTTAATAAATGCAAGGAAGCAGTAAGATAACCAGAATGTCCATAATTCTTTGAGTCTTTAAAATAATAATACGAGGGGATAAAGGCAATTTAAAGGCCAGTAATTAAAAGGTTTCAATGAAGAACAAACAGCAATACGGTGCTTTTAGGTACTTGGAGGGAGGCGGCTCCATTGAGGTCAAAACAGTCTGCGTTCGTTAAAGGGATCATGTGCATATGTGCGGTTGAGCTTTAAAAATGTTGCGTTTGATTTGCTGACCACTTCTACCCCATCCCATTATAAATGGCTTGGGTGCTTCAATCCGGCTGCGGTAAGGAGATACACGAGGAGAGAGTGTCACCTTTTTTAGGTTATCCTGTGTTTTTAGGAAATCCCTCCAGAGTTCCTGTCCCTTTCTGCTCCTTTGAGAGTTAAAAGTGTTTCATTATCTGGCATCCCTTCGATATTAAAGACACAGCAACACACAGAAAGAGAAATGGCGGGCAGAGAACAAGAACGTGCATGTTGCAGGCTACGATACACATAAAGCCAACAGACCCTTCTGGAAAACAAGCACAAAGGACCATGTCGGTTTGAAAGTCAGGAGCCAGGCCATTTTCGACCCATTTAATCAACCAGCGGGTATCTTTGGAATACATGTTAGGTATTTTAAACCTGAATGAATTATTGTGACAGCTTGCCAAAAAACCAGAACAAAGCGATGAGAAAGGTACCAGGCTTTGCATACAACAAGCAGTGACGTGGGCCTGTTAAGAGCTTGTTTGGAATCCGTGTTCATTTCATGTTCTTTTTAGAATTTATTATTATTTTTAGTTATTTTATTTTTTTTAGCTTTTTAATGCTTATTTCTGAGAGTGAGAGAGAGAGAGAGAGAGAGAGAGACAGAACGTGAGTGGGGGCGGGGCAGAGAGAGAGGGAGACACAGAATCGGAAGCAGGTTCCAGACTCCGTGAGCTGTCAGCACAGAACCGGACGTGGGGCTCGAACTCACGAAACGTGAGATCATGACCTGAGCTGAAGTCGGATGCTTCATCAACCAAGCCACCCAGATGTCCCTTTTTAGATTTTAGAGAACCCTTCGCAAATGTGTGTTTCTGCCCTGTGACAAGATGTACTTCTATTTGGAAACTTTATCAAATAAAGCTGTACAGACCATGCGGGTTTAGAAGATCTGTGCAATGGAGAACGGTCCAGGCTCCCTCGGGTCTGGTGGAATACCAAACACACACGCCATCTGATTTTATTCACAAGTTGCAAGACATCATATAAAAACCCTTTTAACATATATCATTGAAAATCTCTATTATAGTCCTCCAACTTAGCGAATTTGATTAAATCTCCATGACAGAAAATAGGGCATTGTAACATATGCCCTCATGTTGCAAAGGTCCTATTATCGCGTAGGCACGCTAGTCTTATTATGTTAAAAATGAATGGTCTTGGGAAAATAATTTAGTGAGAGATGAACTAAGAGAACTAAAAGCATTTAGTACTGAACAAATTACCAAGTGAAATTGCTTTGCTATGAAACTTTGGGCTCATTGTCAGAGATGTTTAGTCTGCTCAGAATGTTTGATCCAGAAGGATGCTTATGTTCAGAGAGAAATTCCGTTTCCACAGTGGGGGCTGGACAGCCTCCATGAGGCCACCACAAATGGGCTTTGCGAGGGGCTAGATCTCAGAGAACAGAGAGTCCAGGCACAGCTCGGTGAAGCCGGGGCTCCAGGTTTGGTCCCAGATGAGCACAGGGATGTGTCTCCCCCCGACTGCCCATTTTCCCTCGTGAGCAGTGGGGAATGTATACAACACAGCAGACTGACCCATGTGAATACTGTCAGCCCAGACAGGGGCTGTCCTTGCTGCTGGGTATTTAATGAAGCCTTCCAGCCCCATGCCCGACACGGGCCATAAGAAAACTGGAACTTCAGGACCAGCGGCAGGCACAGATCAAGTGGCAGGATGATGAATGACTTCTCTGGCGTGCGCACACTTTCAAAAGTCACTTACGCCGAGGAAGTGTTAGCACTTAATGGCAAAGAAATGGATAAACTCACAGGATTCCCCAGTAAGCCTCAGGAACTCGAGAGACTGTCAAGGATCTAGATCTAAGCCAGACTGCTCAAGGTTTTAGATGGGATATAGACGCTGGCACAGGTCAGGCTCCTGAAACCCTAGATTGGAACGCAGGTCTCCTGATATGACAGTTGAGCCTCTTGACTCTACATGGAACTCTCGGTCTATGTAGATTGTATACTCGAGACTCTATATGGGGGCTTTGATTTTCATTCCCAGGAGGCAGCCAGCCTAGGGATTGCCAGCTCCAGCGTCCAAATGGGGAAATGGAGGCTGGCCCAGGTCTACAGCTAGCAGAGCAGGGTGTTGACAAACGTCATGTGACTCCATACATGAGGGTTCATCCCCATACAGATTCCCTGGATATCAACATTCGTAACCATACGAATCTGGCTGATTGATAGGAATTTCAGGATACCCGTGGCATCACCTGCTCCTAATGTAGGCGAAGCTGCCTCCACATTTGGTATACGTGTCGTATTTTATTGTGATACGTGGTATGAGATGACTAAAGAGGTCAGTTGAAGACCAGAGGGCCTTGAGTAGCAGGAAGGCGCAGGTGGCGATGCTGGTCTACAGCCTGGGTTGTGTCCTTGACCATTCTGGAGGAATGATGTGCCTTGATCCGAACAGTGGTTTAAGAAGATAACCAGTAGGAGGGGCATGCGGGAGGCTCAGTTGGTTGAGTGTCTGCCACGGTTTTGGCTCAGGTCATGATCTCGTGGTTCATGAGTTCGAGCCCTGTGTCGGGCTCTGCACTGACAATGGGGAGCCTGCACGGAATTCTGTCCCCCCCTGCCTCTCTCTCTGTCCTTCCCTTTCTCATGCTCTCTCCCTCTACCTCCAAATAAATAAACTTTTTTTTAAAAAAGATACCCAGTGGAATTAATTTGTAATCATGTACCTTGGGAGAGCTCCAGAAAGGTCTAACCCAGCCAACAGGAAAGCGTCAGAAGCTTCCTGATGCACCGTGGTTCCCATCAGTGTTGAAAAACTGCAGAATTCAAATCGCTTTGCCACTTGAGGTAGCAGCAGGGCCATCCACACCTCACCTACCCACACGTCCTTCAGAAGGTGGTTCAGAAGCACCCTGTAGAGGCCTTGCTGATGCCCCCAAGGCTGGAGCTGGGGCAGCCATTTCTTGGAGCCACCATAGCACCGAGGGCTTCCCCCGTGCTGCCTGCCTTACTCTTCCTGCCTTCATCATCCCTCGGATGGACCCTGAGTACTCTGAGGCAGGAGCCAGGTCTTACCCACGGCTCTCTCTGCAGTGCCTGGACCCAGCGCCTGGCATATAGGGCTGAGACCGAGGCCTCTGCACGTGTTTGTTGAGGGGAGGAAGGAAAAACAGGCTGTGTTACCATTTCCGTCTCAGTAAATATTGACAGAGTCACTTTTTTCTACTTGCAGTCTGGTGTCACTGTGTCTGCTGTTGCTGTATAAATGTGTGTTAGGCTGGCAAAGGTTCACTTGCTGCTATTGTGTATAATGTGTGTGTGTGTGTGTGTGTGTGTGTGTGTGTGTGCGTTTCCCTCTTTAGCTGTATAAAAAGCAAGCGTCTCCATAAATCTCCATACTGATCATATGCATAAAAGAAACAAACCACAACTCAGCTCCTGTCCAAATTCCAAAGGGAGTGTGTGTGAAGAATCGTGGTGTGGAAGGATTTGGAGTTGATGAGCCAGGCCAGCCCCTGCTTCTACAGATGAAGGAGTGAAGCCCGCAGAAGCGTGGGGGTCTTGCTGGGGCTCCTATGGCTAATTAGAAGCAGAGTTTTCCCTGGTAACCCCGGAGTCCTTATCCTAGTCTATTACTCACCCTCTAGGAGCTCTTAACTTAATTGATTTAATTTGTCACTGAGATGTCATACTTAGGATGGGACCAAAAACTGAAACTGGCTATGTCCACAGCAAGGAAGAATAATTAGCAAATTCACATGTTGTGCTGATTTTTATCCTTCTAATCCCAGGGGCCAATTATCGCTTCAAGTAAAGCCGTAAAGCGGCCAAGGAGAGACAGAGATGTGAAAACTTTTCCCGAATCTAACAAGTGAGAACTAGTTTTTTTTGGAAGCCTTCTGGGCAATCTAGACTGAAAGCAAAGTCGGAGTCCACTTTCCTTCCCTGTCCCTGGCGCTGTGGTTATGGAGTATACAGTATGATATATAGTGTGTCTCTTACAGATTTGTTAAATGATTCATCAAGTCGTAGTTTCCCACCAGAACATGAATGCCTTGCAGGGGGTGGGATTGTACCTTCCCCAAAAGATATAAATAATTTCTGAGGTCTGGTACTTGTGAATGTGACCTTTTGATAAGTAGGGTCTTGTAGATGAATTCAGGCTCTCAAGATCAAACATCCTGGATGTAGAGTGGGCCCTAGGTCTGATGACAAGCATCCTTAAAAGACACAAGAGAGGGAGATATGAGGCACAGAGTCACAGAAGGGTGGGCCATGCGAGGATGAGACGGAGACTGGACTGATTGTCTACAAATCAAGGGATGCCAAGGATGGCTGGAAGCTACCGGAAGCTACCGGAAGCTACAGTGGGGTTGTGATGAAGAATCTGCTCTATGCACTTCTTGCTTCTGGCGACTCCGATCCTTCCCTTGTCTTCCCTGTGTCTTCACATTGATGTTTTTCTCTGTATGTCCATCTCTGTGACCAAATTCCCCCTTTTTATAGGGACATGGCCACATTCGATGAGATCCTACCCTGCTGGCCTCGTTTTAGTTTAATAATCTGTATAAACCCTATTTCCAAATAAGGTTTCACCTGCAGTACTAGGGGTCAGGACTTCAACAACTTTTTTTTTACATTTTTTTTAACGTTTATTTATTTTTGAGAGACAGAGAATGAGCAGGGGAGGAACAGAGAGAGGGAGACACAGAATCCAAAGCAGGCTCCAGGCTCTGAGCTGTCAGCACAGAGCCCGACGCGGGGCTCAAACCCATGAACCGTGAGATCATGACCTGAACTAAAGCCAGTTGCTTAACCGACTGAGCCATCCAGGCTCCCAGAACGTTAACAACTTTTAAGGGGGACGCAATTCAACCCATAACAATAGGCGTGGAACATATTCTGAAGCCAGAGGCTTCAGAAGGAACCAGTCCTGCTGATACCTTGATTTTGGAATTCTGGCCTCCAGATTGGGAGAGAACGCATTATTGCTGTTTTAAGCTCCTAATTTGTTCCAATTTGTTACGGTGGCCCTAAGAAACAGGCTTTAACAAAACCAGCCTTGTTGTTCCTCTTCTTTCTTGCTCCTTTTTTTTTTTTTTGCTTAATAATCATTGTCTCTACATGCCAACATTCAATCTACAAGTTGATTTTCTTTCATTTTAGTGCAAATTGTGCAGAAATTAATACTCTATTTTATTATATACTTGTTACTCATGGTTATTATGGAGGCAAAACTTCTTGGCCAAACAATAGCTTTAATAATAGAAATGTAATTGTTCCCTGTGAAAGATATACTGATGTCGTTCAGCATTTCACTGATGTTGCGACTCTCTGCTGACAGCCTTGCGGTCCTCTTGACTTTCTCCTCTTGGTTGCAAGATGGCTGCAGAACACCAAGCATCAGATCTTCATACACTGCATTCAAAGTCAGGAACAGAAGTTGACACAGACATGGGGTTTGTCCTCATGTGCCTTTTTAGGATCCAAAAAGAAACAAACTTCCAGGAGATCTCCCCATACATCTCACTGGTGATAAGTCAGTTTCATGGCCACTTCTAACCGCAAGACTGGGAAAGAGGACACCTGACCTTCTAAATCTCTGTACTAGAGGACAGACAAAAGAGAAGGAAGTAGTCGACTATCAATTCCTGCCACGACTCCCAACTGTGTTGTTCAAGGCCATGGGTAGTTTACCTGCATCGGGCATCTGATTGCCTTGGTCTGGGGCAGTGATCCTCAAAATGTCTGGAGCAGTGATCCTCAAAATGTGGCATATATCGGGATCACCCAGATAATTTGTTCAAATAGAGATTTCTGGCAATGGAGTTTGATGGGCCACCTAAGGACGCTGAAGCTGCTGGTCCACGGACTCTAGCCTGAGCAGTACTGGTCCAGTCTCATCGTTGGTCCCATTGACATCATTATTTCTCAAGGATTGTAAGAAAACGGGGAGTATTCATGAGCACTACCCTTTTAATATTGTTATTGCTATTACCACTGAAAATTTAAAAAAAATAGGGACATAGAAAAGAGGATTTCCAATTGTTTTTTTAGTAGTAACTACATTATCCATTGACCTGTCGTTTAAAAACCACTGGCCTAGGATTCTAGAGAACCCTTGCTCTGCTATGACATGGTCGCATGACCTTGGGTCAGTAACCATGCCTGGGTGGGTTTAGCTCTTCATTGGTGAAGTAGAGGGCTAAACTGTATTTCTTATTACTTCCTTTTCCCCTCTTACTTCTATGATTCATTGTTTTGCTCTCTTAGCAAAACTCACTCTTTCCTTTAACAGGCACTTTTGAGCATCTACCCAGGGTCAAGTCTTACTCTGGGAGCATGCAGTTTCCTTGTATTTGCCCCATGAATAGGATTTTTAATTCTTTATTTTGCAGATGTAGGAATCAAGGTTAAATGATCAGTTTATGTGTGTTCAATGGAGGAAAAATTATTGAATAGAACCATGAGGACAATGAACACTCCTTTTGCCTTGAAAGCCGATTAGATCACCCTTCAACTTGATGTACCTTGAAGGACCTGAATGGAAAGACTCCGTGTTCCTGAACTCAGATGCAAGAAAAGACATGCTTCCCTTGCTCAGAGGAGACGTTTGTTTTCTTTTGCAAATCAAAGTATGAATTGTTTAATGGATTTGGCTTTTCAGTTTTAGTATCATAAAAAAAAAAGGGAGAGAGAAACAGAGAGAAAAAGGATCACAGACCCATTTAGTTTGGTAGCTGTCCATTGATTGTCTCCCAAGTAGACATACGAAATTATAGCACTTAGCATGCCAGTCAGGTCTGATTTCGGCTCCAACCAGAATGAACAAGCTCTTCTCCTTTGGACTTTTGGCTCCTTCTCGCAACTTCAGGTAGGAAGATGTCCTGTGTAATGGGGAAGAGAGCTGCCTTGCTGTGGACCCCAGTCCCGCGCCTCCTGCCAATTGTCCGCATACCAGAAGAATTAAATAATTAGGGGTGGAGGCACCACTGTCACAAACAATTTTGAGTGCATTCTGCATTAAAAAGCAGAGGTCTCTTAAAGACATCAGATCAGGACGCCAGAGGCTCTTTCTAAACGCAAAGTGCTGGTCGGTGGGAGGGGGCCCCGGCCAGTGAGACCGCGAACGTCACACTCGGCGGCTCTGTCGGGCACCCTCTGGCTAGTGTTGAGGCTGGAGGAGAGGCGTCCCGGAAATCCTCATGTCCTGTTGGTCCAAGACCCATCCTTACTTTCATTTCCCTTCCACTCCTTCATCTGGCTTTTGCATGCTTGCACTTGACCAGGGATTAATGAGATTGTTTGCATGATCCAAGCGTGAGAGGCACTTTCTGAGATCTGAGTGCTCTCAGCTCCTGCTCTGAGGACACACCGGTTCCCTACAGGAGAGCCAACGTCGCCTGTATTTGCCAACCCTAAGCTGGGCAGCTGCCGCAAACCTCCCATTCCTTCAGCTGCCCCAGCTCCTCCTGCCACAGAACATTCGGGTGCTCATGTCAGGCGTGTGGCTTGGATATTTCTTAGAGCTTTTGAGTAGAAGACCCTGTGAACTCTCTCTAAATTTTAGACCCGATTTTTTTTTGGGGGGGGGGGGTTGGCATGAGCTGAAGAAAACACCTTTAAAAAATGTACTTTCGCTCCTACCCCTGTAAACACTACCATAACTACTATCCCCATAACTCTTCCTAGAAGTTACCAGTTAACTACTTTTAGTTAACTACTATGAGTAGAGCTAGTAACTACTACTTCTACAGCTCTGTGATAAATGGTTGACATCCATGGCCTCATTTACCCTTTGCAAGAGTCCCATCACAGATAAGGTTTAGATCATTTAAACAACTCAAAGTCCCAACTAATTGCTTTCCAATAGGCGTGTCAATCCAGCCGTGTTTGAGGCTGAAAGCTGTGTCTGTAACAGTGTTGTTCTATTGCCTCTGACTTCAGTGGTGAGGAAGAGAGATGGTAAAGAACGGCAGGGTCCAGCTGGGGCCTACCACCTCCCATAGACTGGGTGGACATCACAAGCGTTCGCTCACCCGGAAATGTTCCTGAAGCAGCATCCCGCGCCCGGCTCTGGGCTCAGCCACAAAAGCGAGGGGGATGCCACCCGGAAGGCGAAGGCGCTCGGCAGCCACCCGAGGTAAGAAGGGGCGCTGACCTAAAGGCCATTTGAGGTGGATGTGGGGGAACAGACAGAAGAGCTGAGCACATCTCGTCCCAGGCAGCCTTTTGGAGGAGCACCACAGGAGCTGGATGGCAAAGCAGGAAGAGAAGGCGCTAGCAAGGTGGAGAAGAGGGCACAGAATTCCAGGGACTGGCACAGTATGAGCAAAGATGCAGAGGAGCCAACGCAAGAAGGGCTTTGGAAGCTCTCCTCCAGCTTCTAGAAGGTTAGTACTGAGGGAGCCCCAAGCTGTAGGCTCTCATGAACAGTGTGTGCCCGGTCTTTAGGCAAAGGCACTGAGCTGGGTGGAATTCACCGGACTGCTCGTGCAAAGCCTCCCCTCTTGGCTCCCATTTCCTTCTGAACTCAGTGTGGCATATAGCAAGCAACTTTGCCGAGGCACCTGCTTAGTGTTTAGCATCTTCCACTGTAATCTCTGATAAGCCTCCTTGCTTCACCCACTCAGATTCAGCCGTTCCTCCTGGGATATGTGTTTTCCACGTGCCGTTTCTGCAGAAATGGTATTCAGCACGAGGGACACTGAAGTTCATCCACTCTTGTCCCCAAGTCAGCAGACAGTGTGTTCCCAGAGCCCGGGAGGGGCTGGGGTAGGACAGACCAGGTCAGGGGAAGCCTCCGATGGGTTTTACCTGCATTCCTCGTTGTTAGTTTTCAGTATGTGGAATGGAGATGATGTTGCTGGTGCTATACCACCCACCATCTTGCTAGTTTGCGGTTCTCCTAAAGTCTCTGGAATTATATATATATTTTCAGCTCCCGGAGATTTCACGTCTACTGGAACTGTGAGGATGGATTTTCCTTGGGGAGGGCTGTTTGGTTCTGTACCTTAGAAGTAGCTGGATTTACCTTCCACAGTGAGATATATTATTTCAACCTCCTCCACGTAAGTGATTTCAACCCGAAGCTTCGGATCCCCGGAGGCCACTCCAGTTGCTGCCTAGAGGGTGGAAGGGCTGACTACGGTGGGAGGGAGATCAGGGGGTGTTGGCAAAAGGGCTGCCCAGCGAGCAGGCCCGGACTAGAAGCAGCATTTGAAAGAGGTTTAAGGTTGCTGGCTCCTGGTCACTTGGTCCCTGTGCTTCCATCCCTCTGTCCCCAGTGTCAGACAAAGTCCCGTGGAGTCCCCAGCGAACTGCTTCTGCCATGTGCCACGTTTGACTCTCTCTTCCAGTTCCTTCTTCCCTATTTTCCTTCCTTGGAACAGTGGGCCAGAAGACCAGAGGGAGAATTAGCCAAAGTGACAGAATGCATCTGTGATGAGAAGCAGATTCAGTGTGTCGTTCCTCTCCCACCTCAAATTCCGTATTTGTGGGGAGGGTGAGTGGTACTTGTCCCCTGCTTCCTATTGTCATATTTTCTCAGATGTAGCGCTAGGTCCAATTAAGAAGATAATTTACGGGGCGCCTGGGTGGCTCAGTCGGTTAAGCGTCCAACTACGGCTCAGGTCATGGTCTCACGGTCCGTGAGTTCGAGCCCCGCGTCGGGCTCTGTGCTGACAGCTCAGAGCCTGGAGCCTGTTCTGGATTCTGTCTCCCTTTCTCTCTGCCCCTCCCCTGCTCACGCTCTGTCTCTGTCTCTCTCAAAAATAAATAAACATTAAAAAAAATTAAATAAGAAGATAATTTACAGTTCTCTCAACAATAATAAAAATAACACGATGTGCACAGTGTTTAAAAAAAAGTTTTGTGAGAGTTGTCACATATTTTATCATAATTCAGTGAGGATTCATTGAGTGGCTGGTCTGTTGTAGTTCCTACAGACGGCACCGGGGAGTTTGTAATCTAGCATTGGAGATACAAACAAACAAAAATGCGAGGCCAGAAGAAATAGATGTATAACAAGGCATCTAATCAGAGAGGTAGCAGGAAGGGGGCTGGCTGGCCAGTAGCCTCTGAAAATGCCTCACCACTGCCCTTTGCCAATGTAAACTCATCACCGTTGGACAGGAATGTCCCCTCCGGACTGTTAGTCCTTTGTGGGCAGAAGCCATTCTCTTGCTCGCCATTCAGCAGAGCCCAGAGCTGGGATGCATGTCTGCTCGCCCCCCTTTCAGCCCGTTGGCTGAATAGCCAGCATCTTGAACTGTCCCCCCTCCCTGAACCTCTCTCTTCATTGAGCTTTCTTGATGTAATCATCTCGGTGCTCCTCCTGTCCGTGGGGCACTCCTTCTCCATTTCCAAATGTGGTGAGCCCTTGGCAATCAGTGCTGGGTCCTCTTCTGTCTTCTGTCTCTATTCTCTCTCCAGTGTTGCTCTCTTTTTTGTGGATTTACATTGCATGTAAAATCTGACAGCTCCCAAATATAGCTTACCAGCCCGAACCTCGATGAGCTCTAGACTTCCAAGCTCTCCATTTGGGCGGATGATAGGCGCCTCAGAAATGCAACGTTCCCAATGAATCCCCTTTCGTTCCCAACCTATTTTTCTTCCCAGTCTTTCCTGGATGGGGAACTGCCTTCCCTTCCTTTCCCTCCGCCTCCCTTGTCCCATGTTACTGCCAGAAGCTAGGAGTCTCTGGACCTCTTCCTTTCTCTCAACAACCTAATCCAATCGAATTTGGTTAACAGCTCCCAATGGCTCCAGTAGGACAGTTACATCTCTAGTAACCACCCCCATCCCTCATTCTACTGCCATGACACTGGCTTGTGGTCCAAACCACCATCACCTCTTGCTGGGCTCCCAGCAACAGTCTACCAACTGGTCTTTCTGCTTCCACGATTGGCCCCTGACTGACCCATCCTCCTCAGAGAACTAGGATAGATTGGAAATCTGTAAATCATTAGAAAAAGAAAACTTTCCAATGGCTTCCCATCGAATAAAATCCTGAGTCCTCACCATGGTACCCAAGAACTATAGGATACAGAAATTGGCCTCTGCATATGCACTTCTCCGAATTCATGCAATGCTACTCACCTCTTTCTTCCCTAATCTCTAAACGACTTAGCAGGTTCTGGCCTTGTTGATCTTTTCCAGGATGTGCTTCTACCTAGAAGGCTCTATCCCCCATTCTTCAGGGGTCCCCATGAAGAGTACCTTCTGTGGCAGGCCTTCTTGATCAAGCAGCCACTCCTCCCTTGTCACTGTGTTTGATTGCCCTGTTTTATTTCCTCTACTTGTCTCCTTAATACTTAAGTCAAATACGACTCTCTGACCCACTAGACTGTCACGTTTTGAGGGCAGTGGTATGTGCCGTGGCTATTCTTTGCCACACGATAACTCATGTGCAACAGAGTGGCTGGGGCATAGTAGACCCTAAATATTTGTTGACTGAATATGTAAATGCTTAGATGCATTCTGTTTAAGGATGTGTTTACGAGTAGCCTAAAATAATTGTAATTTCCAGTTTGGGGATTATATTTGTCTTTAAACTAAGTAAAACATACATTTGCTCAAATGAGACTCATTTCTTACAGAAATATTTTTGAAGGGAGAGATTCTGATTTTCAACCTCTATTTAAATGCCAAGAGTGCTGAGCAAACTTACTTCGTCACCCAATATTAATCACTCTTACGAATTACTTATTTTTAATTAAGTGCTTGGTTATTAAACAATAAAATCTATTCAGCGCATGGAGAATTTGTTACTCTCTGCTCTGAGTTCTCGGAGTCTGACCAGGTGAGAAGGATTTGTATCATGGACGTCTCTAAGTCCCATGCTAGGGATTTCTTCTGTTCCTCCATTTTTCTTGGCTTCTGTTGTGCACACTATACATCCCCCTGAAGGGTACCCGTGCACGGTGAGCAGATTGGCGCTATCGGGAAGAGAGAAACCTGTGTATCCTTAGAATGTCCTAAACATATCTCTGGATGTGATACTGTCCTCTTGATATCTTACATCTTGCTACGTGAGGCCCAGCACCATGGGTATGACAAATCCAGGTTCCACGCCAGGTACAACGAATCAGTGTGTTGATTTTAACAAGATCCCCATGGGATTCATATGCACCTCAAAGTTCGAAAAGCACTGCTTCAGACAACAGAGAGATCATGCCACCCTATGCGATCTTCCCAAGGAAACTCTGCAGTTGGTATTATCACCCCATTTTCGAGACGGGAGAACGAGGGTCCAGAACGCCTGCATGATTCGCTCAATTTCTTATGTCTGTAGTAAGCAGCAGATACAAGATGAGAAGACCCCACGTTTCTGTCTTCTAGTCCTTTCATTAGAATGTGGTGCAAGAATATCAGATCAGAATGTCGTAGCACAGGGAAAGTATTGAATTTTCAGATTCCAGAATAAAAATGTCATCACGGATCAGAACAAGGAATGGCCAATCTGAAAATAAAAAATGACTACATTGGGGATTTTTATCCCCCTAACTCCATCCCTGCAGCTCTGTCCTCCTACACACTTACAGGTGGTATTGCCTGGTCGTTGATGCATGCACACTGCCCCCAGAGAGCGCTGAATCATACTCCAAGATGTCTCCAACACCGAGATGATCAGACTGTGTAGTCTTTGCCCATCTAACACAGGATAAACGGTCTCTCGTGTTGTTTAATTTGCATTTCCTGGTTGTTAATAGAAGTTGAGCCTCCTTTCGTAAATGTGCAGTCGTTTGAATTTCCTCTTCTGCTCTTAACTTTAACTTATTTTCCTTTCCATGGTTTGACTTTTCAGCTTTCATTTTTGTACTGTTTTCTAGGTGGCAAATGTTGTCTAGTGTTGATTGTATCTCACGCTCTGTTCATTACGATTTTTGGCATAAAATTTCTTTTCAGGATTTTTTTCCCATAGTTGAATCGCAAGTTTTAAGAGTCTTGTTTTACTTGGTTGTGCATTTTGTTTAAGAAAGTCTTAATTACAAAGTCACAAAACATTCTCCTATTAGACTTTCAGGTATATTTTTTAACGATTGGGTATTTATTCCTTCTGGAATTTATTTTTTTCTCTGGTAGGAAGCAGAGTACTAATTATGTTGTACTTTTTTGTTTCCTTTATAATGGGCAACCATTCCCCCCAAGCCATACATTAAATTGCTGGTTGTTTCCCCTGCTGTATTAATTAGGGGTTAAATGTTAACTGTTGTAATAATCCTTGTTCCTCTTTGACTTACGAAACTCAGGTTCTACTCACAATTCAACATAGGTCAGCTTGCTCACCCTGGAAGCTCTTCCCTATGCAAAGTCACAGAGATCTGGTTCATTCCATTTTGAGCTTCCACCAGCTGGGAGTCCTTCCCTTCCCATCCTATAGGGTAAGGCAAATGTGAATAACCACTTGGGACATTTTAGGGACCAGACCTGCAAAGGCCGTATGTCACTTTCATCTATATTCCATTAACTCATTCTGGGACACAAGGGGTAATGGAGAATGCTGACTTCCCGGGTGACCAGGAGAAAAGTAAATGATTTGGCAAATATCTGGCAGTGTTCCTGCCACATACACCAATCCATCATCCTTCCTCCATCACACGCTCGGTTCCACGGAGGCAACTGTGTGTTTCCACACTCATAGTTATGTCCGATGATCTGTTTTGCGTTTATCATTTTAGTTTCCATAACTTATAATACATCTTGATATCTTGTAGAGAAATTCACCCATACTTAAAATTTATTTTTAGTTCCTGAATTTATGTGATCTATTTTGCACATTTACTTATCCGTATGAAGTTTTAAATCAAGATCCTGAAAAATGCAACTAGGCTTGCATTCAACGATAAATGTATAGATTAAGTGGGTGACAACTGACACCTTTCAATATCGAATCTTCCGTATTCAGTGCCACGATTTTGGCGGTGGTTACTCAGTTTTGTGCATTTTCTTAAAACTTACCGATTTATACTCTTAAATGGTGAATTTTAATGAAGCTGACCAAAAATCCTAGGGCAGTTGAACACTCAGCTCACTTAATTTTTATGTTTTTAAGATTTTAATTTTAAGTAACCTCTACACCCACCATGGGGCTCAGACTCACGAGCCCGAGATCAAGAGTTGCATGCTCTGACGACTGAGCCAGCCGGCCTCCCCTCAGCTCATTTATTTTCAGTCTTCCTTGTTTTCTAATAAATGCTTTACGGTATACATTTCCATCTGAACACCACGTTAGCTGAGTCCCTCCAACCTTTTCTTTGTGAAAACATGCCAACGTACCAATAGTTGGTGATAGTTCAATGAACTTTTGATGCCCCCACAGCCAGATTCAATAGTTATCAAAATTTTACCACGTTTACTTCATCAAGTCCTCTGTGCTTGGCTTAACTGAAGTGATCTAAAGCAACCCCCTGACATATCCTTTTACTTCTATGTAATTCATTACACATTTCTTAAAAAAAAACAAAACGAGGAATCCTTTAAAAAATTTTTTTAATGTTTTTATTTATTTTTGAGAGAGAGAGAGAGCAAATGGGAGAGGGGCAAAGAGAGGGGGGGAGACACAGAATCTGTTTATTTATTTTGAAAGAGAGGGAGGGACAGAGCATGGGCAGGCGAGGGGCAGAGAGAGAGAGACACACAGAATGCAAAGCAGGTTCCAAGCTCTGAGCTGTCAGCACAGAGCCTGATGCGGGGCTCCAACTCATGGACCGTGAGGTCATGACCTGAGTCAAACGTGCTTAACCGACTGAGCCACCCAGTTGCCCCTAATTTTTTTTTTTTTTTTTGTAAAATGTACAGACTGGTGACCAGTGCAGCTGAGTAAAACCCCTGCCTGGTGGGCTTCTGCTCTCCTGTTCCCATCAGGTAATTAAGTGTAGGTAAGACAAATATAAAAGAATGAAAGCATTTATAAAGTAGGAGGAAGATCCTACATTCAGCTTTATTGTCAAATTAATTTTTCCCTCTACTTAAAAGAAATTAAAGTAAAAAAAAATACTGGCAATGAAAAGTAGGTGTGATTTGTGCAAGAAATAACATACAGAAATCTGTTCAGCCAAGGCATACACAACATAAAAAAACCTCAACCCAAAGAGTTGACAAATGAATCTTTTTTAGGTAACGTTGTTAAGTGAAAATAAACTTGTTTTAAATAAAAGGAAAACCTTTTATTTATTGTGGTATTGTCACATTATTGTTCATCCCTTTTGATTTGCCTATAGGTCTTAAATCTGTAGATACGAAAGCTTCCGCCAGATTTTTCTTTTGTTTCTGCCAATAATTATAATGTATCACCTATTTCCTTTGTCCTCTGTTATTTCCTGTCTTCTGCTATTTCACTTCATGACTTGTTTTTAGACCATACTCATTTCGATTTTTTGTTTGTTTGTTTGTTTGTGAGATTCTGGGGGTGGTGTATTCTGTAAGACCTCATATGCGAGATAAATGACTCCAGACCACCTTCATTTCCATGGCTAAATGTGGGCTCCCTCGCTCTGTATGTGCATCCTAATGGAGAAACTCACATTTGTTTAAATAACCCTGTGCTCCCAGCACCTACGGATCCCTTCCCTCTGCCTTGAAAAGAACGGATGGGGTGCCCGGGGGGCCCTGGTGGTTAAACATCTGATTTTGACTCAGGTCATGATCTCGCGGTCTGTGAGTTCGAGCCCCACATCGGGCTCTGTGCCTGGCCCCTGCTTCAAATTCTGTGTTTCCTTCTTTCTCTGCCCCTCCCCTGCTCACGCTCTGTCTCTCTCTCTCTCAAAAATAAAAAATTAAAAAATTAAAAAATCAAAAAATTTAAAAAATCAAAAAAAAAAAAAATCAAAGAATGGAAATCCCTAAGCCACCCACAAACGGACAAAAAGCACTGTCACCTCAGAGGAGTCTTGCTATAAAGAAGGACATTGTACATATGCAAGTGGCTACATACTTGCCTTAAAATTTACAAGATATAAGATGACAGGATGTGCTCCATTGCCACACTCCCATCCTTTTTTGGATTACAGGAAAAAAACCAAAAACAAACAGTGTCCTATTTTCTTTAGTAAATTATTTTAGAAGTAGAAAACCATGAAACTCAACCGTGGGGATTCACCAGAGTACTGTGTGAAGATAATTGTTTTCTGACTCAAAATGCATGCACACAAGTACACAAACTCACTAAAGCAAGCTAATGGTATTTTGCAATTCCTAATTATTTAATAAATGTAAGAGATAATTTCCAACAGAAAAAAAAGAAACAAACCCTTTAAAACTACATGAAAGTGAACTTCAAAAATCGGGGACCAGGAAGGATAAGAAATAAAAAAGATAAAATTCCTAATTTTATTTTCTTGTTTAATGCAAGTAAAAGGAGGATTCATGGAGTTTTAAAAACATTTATGTTACTAGAAAATGAGACTGTTATTTCAGGGCCTGTCACATAACTATTGGTGTATTATTTGGAAGCCTTGAAATCAGAGCCCAATGAAAGCATAAAGGAAGGAAGGAAGGAAGGAAGGAAGGAAGGAAGGAAGGAAGGAAGCAGGGAAGAAGGGAGGAAGAAGGAAAGAGGGAGGATGGACGAAGGAAGGAGTAAGGAAGGAGAGAAGGGAGGAGGGAAGAGGATAGGAAGGAGGGAAGAAAGGAAGGAAAGTTGGGATTTAGAACATTAAATAAATGAAGAAGAAATACAATCATCCCATCAGTCATTGCAGAGGAGACTTTGACTTACATTTTCCCACTGAGTTATTTTAAAGAGAAAGGCACAAACATAGCCAACAGAAGGGAGTTCATTTCCTTTTACAATTTTTCTTCTTAATCTTTAGCGTTCTGACCCTATTGTCTTTCATTTTATTGCAGATTGTGCCTTCAAACGATCACCACTGAGGTAAACACAATAAAGCTACCCAGATGTGTCCACCTCCTAATTCCTGAAGCTCGTAAGTAAAAATGTCACCTTACATAGGAAAAGGGACAGCGCAGATGTGATTAAATTAGGAAACTCAGATGGGGAGATTACCTTTTATTGTCCAGTAGGTCCGGTGTAATCACAGCAGTCCTTACAAGAGAGGTGGTGAGACATTGGAAGCAGGGGTCAGAGGTCAAAGCGATGCCATTTCCGGAAGCGGACCTTGCATGAAGGAATGGGCAGCCTCTAGAAGTCGGAAAGGTCAAGGGGATGGATTGTGCAATAGAGCCTCCAGAATTAATGTGGTCCTGTGACACCATGATTTTAAGACTTGCGACCTCCAGAAATGTAAGAGAATAAATTTGCATTGTCGTAGGCCACTAAGTTTGCAGGGATTTGTTAGCGGCCACAGGAAGGTCACGCAACCCCCGTCACGTTCGCACTAGAGCATGTGCTGTCTCCAGACTCCCTCCCTGGCTTTTCTCTCCAACCTCTTAGAATTTATCCATGACGTTTGTGAGTCCCCTGACTCAGAAGGAGCCTCTCTGTAGATACCCAAGTCTCCTTGTCTGGTGAACCAGACTGTTCATTTTTCATACAAGGCCAATCTTTGTAAATAGCAAATTGTTTGAGTCAAGCTGCAGCCCAAACGCCTCTCAGAGCAGAGTGAGTACTCTCTCCAGGCTCCACCTACCATCCCATTTCCCAGGAGGGGCAACTGGACAATTTTCCTAACACAAACCTGTGGCTTATGCCCCTCCCTAGCGCTCTCGGGTAGATTGAGCGACATCACAGGTCTTGGAATTTTGCATATTATATCTAATCGATCCTCGCAAAACCCTTGAGCAGAAAATCTTATTTTAGTGTTACACATGAGGAAAATTAAGGCTCAGACAGACTTGCCTAAAGTTTTCTACCTTGTATCACAAGCAAAATTAAGAAAAAAAAAAGTTCCTGTAAGTATGGAACATGGAACTGGGTCTGGCTGTTCCTTTCCCGCCTCTGCACCATGGAGATGCTCTTAGATACTTTCACTGGATGGTTTCCAATCTTCCATGCACCTTAGAGTCACCTGGGGAAACCAGTGAACAAACAAAAACACACACAAAGTCTGGACGCAGTGGCTGAGTTTGTCATCAACTTGGTCTGGGGTGGGGTACTGGCCTCAGTGGTCTTGAAAGTCACAATGCCCTGTGTAACCAAGGTTGAGCACTACTGCTTGGCTGGAGTTGCCCTGCCTTAGCCTGGCCACGGGGCAGAGCAAGGGTGACATTCTCCACCACGTGGACCCCAGTCATGTCCCCGGTGAATGTTGACCACCACCCAGCTTCCTGTCCTGACCTGTGGCTTCTAATTTCAGCGCAGCATGGGTTTTGTTCCATTTCCTTCGTGTCGGCAATTCATGTTGTCCCTCGATTGACAAGGGATCTCGGCGTCCTTTTGAGGCAGCATTTAGGAATTCCTTGGGGGTAAGGCTGTGATGTGTCTCCCAACCACACGTACCGTGACTGTGGGTGAGAAGCCCTCCCCTCCCCCAGTCCCCAGGGTCTGTTTTCGTCTCTTGATCAGCTTTCTGTTGGGGACATGAAAGTGGACAGATGTAAACGCTGAAGTGCCTACAAATATCCTCTACTATTCTTGTAACCTGCACAGTGATGAGTACACACTAATTGTTCATGGACAGGGGACATCATCAGGTTTGGAACATGAACCTCAGTATGTGACAGAGCCCAGACTTTGAGGCAAGTGTATTGGTCAAAGTTGAATACTCACATTCCATTAACGTCTCTTACAAATTACTTGTCTAATTAAGTGCCTGCTTATTAAAGATGCAATCTGTCACCGCATGGGTGTTACCCGGCTGCCTTCCCGTTTCTTCTTTGCTTTGTCCAGATGTTGTTTACCGAAATGTATTTCTTCAAAATTCTACTTTTCTGTCCCATCCCTTAAGCTGACCCAGCCGGCTGAGGACCACTCAGTGCATAACCATAGTTGGGGGGCTTCAGTAGAAGGCCCTGTTTGCTTTTTTAGGCTGGATGAGACCATCGCCATTAATCTCTAGCCACGGAAGGGTATCTCTTTATATCAATGGACCTGCCTGTTCTCTGTCTGGACAAAAGATAAATGAAAAAACTGCTAGTCTTTGGGGTAAGTGGTTCTCCATCCTCTGGCACGAAACCAAAGGTGTGCAACGATCATTATTAAACATGAAAATGATGGGTTATAACTAGCACCCTATTTGCACTGGGCACGCATCGTTCACTCGTGGAGGCCTGTTATGTGCAAGAAGTTTAAAATACAAGAGTAATAAAAACAATTCCCATCATGTGCTCAATTTTCTTGTAATCCGTGAAGAGGGATCTGGTTATGGTCCCCCAAAAGGCTTACAATCGGGCCTTTGTGTCCACCCCCATTCTAATTCCCGCTCCACACAGGGCCGTTCTTTTTAAACACGGCTCCGTGCAATAAACAAACAGAAGTACCTTGTCTTACGTCTTCTGCCCACGTGGCTCTTTCTCCTCCTTCCCTTCTCTCTCAGATCTGTCAGCCCTTGAAATGTAAACGTGCCGTCTTTCCTCTTAGCTGGAAAAGACTCTTCCTGAAGGGAGGAGGAAACTGGGGGACTAGTCACTGGATTCTGCACCAGACTGTAATTGCAAAAGGGTGATATCCGTGACCTGTCTCCATTTGTCATATCTACCCTTTAAAATAACTGTAAGATATTATTTATTTAGCATTTACTTTGGGATAGCGAGCACGTGATCTTTGACGCTGAACGTTCCCAGCAAATCTGATCAGGTCCCTCTAGGCTCACGTTACAGTGTCGAAGACTCTACCGTGTGCAAATCAACTGATTTGCCCAAAGCCACACTGCTGGCCCTTCATGTCAGCTGAAGTTGGCATGCTTAAGTGCTCCGCTAGCCTTTCAAGGGAGTACCACTTGCCCCAAATAGTGTTCAGAAAAGAGGGACCTGCAAATGGTGTCGGACTCCCTCAGCCGGAGAACAATGGGGTTAGATGAGGTCTTGTACCTTTTTCCTTCTTTCTTTCTGTTTCTCTTTCTTTCTTTCTTTCTTTCTGTTTCTTTCTTTCTTTCTTTCTGTTTCTTTTTCTTTCTCTTTCTTTCTTTCTTTCTTTCTTTCTTTCTTTCTTTCTTTCTTTCTTTCTTCTTTCTTTCTTTCTCCTTCTTGCTTTCTTTCTTCCTTCCTTCCTCCTTCCTTCCTTTCTTCTCTTTCTTTCTTTCTTTCTTTCTTTCTTTCTTTCTGTTTCTCTTTCTTTCTTTCTCTTTCTTTCTTTCTCCTTCTTGCTTTCTTTCTTCCCTCCTTCCTCCTTCCTTCCTTTCTTCTCTTTCTTTCTTTCTTTCTTTCTTTCTTTCTGTTTCTCTTTCTTTCTTTCTCTTTCTTTCTTTCTCCTTCTTGCTTTCTTTCTTCCCTCCTTCCTCCTTCCTTCCTTTCTTCTCTTTCTTTCCTTCTTTCTTTTTCTTTCTTTCTTTCTTTCTCTTTCTTTCTTTCTTTCTTTCTTCTTTCTTTCTTTCTTTCTTTCTCCTTCTTGCTTTCTTTCTTCCCTCCTTCCTCCTTCCTTCCTTTCTTCTCTTTCTTTCTTTCTCTTTCTTCTTTCTTTCTTTCTTTCTTCTTTCTTTCTTCCTCTTTCTTTCTCTCATTCTCTCTCTCTCTCTTTTTTTTTTTTTTTTTTTTTTTTTTTTTTTTTACCAGTGAATAGTTTTACCTACCCTTGGCAGAGATTGACTGGATACTTTCTACTTTCTAGGAACCCGGCAGTGTCCTTGTTTGCAAGCTGGGATTTGAGGCCATAAGAAGATGCTGACACTCAAAGGTAGACACCTCCGGGCTCATTTCCTTCCTCTGCGGCTCCGTGAGTCTGTCCCCTCTCCCTTCTGAGGGTCAGGCTCCACCTTTGTAGACACTACACAACTACACGTACTGCAAAAATGTCCTGGTCACATCCTGGGATTTCAACAACTGGACAGGATGGTAATGAAGTGTTGCCCCAAGAAATCTCAGTCACAAACACAATCCTAAAACTGTGATCCAACAGCAAAACAAGGGCCGGTGACCAATTCATGGAACTTCTTGGGCATCTGAAGTTTCTTCCCTTCTTCTTGTTCTGTCAATCTGTTCCTTCCGAACTGGACAATGACTTGTCCAAGGCCAATGGACAAGTTGCAGCACAACTGGACCCAAATCCAGTCCGTCTAATGCTTAACCTCCCACTCTGTGCCATGGGGCTAAATATTCTGCCTCACTCCTTAGTGTGATTGCCACTCTATCACACGCATGGAAGGCTTTCACAAAGGGTCCAGAGGGACAGTGGGCTCTGCTAGAGATACGCAACCTACCCACAGACCACCCAAGAGCTCAGCAAACCCAGTCGCACTGGATCCAAGAAAAGATTCAGTACGTACTCTCATTATACCCACTGGGTCACGTACACACCTCCAGCCCCAGGTTGAATTTTTCTAGAACTCTGGGATTTCTCAGCTGGTGGTAAGTCCCAAGCCAATGTGGAGACCCAAGTGAAAAATGATCATATGGCCGAAATGCACATCACACGTCTTAGGAGGGAGAAGCATCCCATCTGTAGAGTTTCCTGTGGCTCGTGACCGTTTCAAGCGCACATGTTTCTTTCCAGTGGAATTTAAGGTCTAGTCAAGGAAACAGAACCCACGTTAGACATCTCACAAGGATGATGTTTAATATGCCAGTTTGTAGCACACGTGATGGGCAGTGGAGAAGGCCTTTTAGACAAAGGGGACCCACAGCAGGGGCTGCCCAGCGAAGGCCACCCACTGGAACCAGAACCGGCAGGAGACACACAAATGCTGGGGAGGTCGAGGGACGGGTCGGGGAGATGTGCTCTCCCTCCTCCCATCCTCTCGCCCTCTGATCTTCCAACAGTGTCTCCCAACAGACCGAGTGGGCAGGGAAGCCAGAGGGCAGGTGAGGCAGGAAAACAGACCAGGCCAGCCTAGGAAGGGGTGGTCGGAGAGAAGGTGGCCGTTCTTCTGTTAGTTCTCTTCCGGTCTGGGAGGGAGGAATAATGGTGGGTAGTCAGGGTGTGTATTTTAGCCGCTTCCCTCCTTTGATGTTCAATGAAATAAATTGAAGAAACTGGAGCCAGGATGGCCTTTATTTTCTATGTAAGTGGAGATAATGCAGATGAAAACAAGATCCACTTTCTGCAGGGTTACGCCGAGAGAGGGACCGTGCTAAACACACTTTACTGATCTCTCATTAATCAGCTCAACAACCCTAGGAAGGCAGCTTTATTACCTCCATTTTACTAATGAACAAATAAAAAGCAGCCGTGGAAGGGCAGTCAACTTGCCCTGGGTCACACAGCTTCTTTGTGGAAGACGGGGTGAGGGTTGGGACCCACCTCTGAGCCTCACGCCTGTGTTCTTTCTACATCAACCAAAACTTCCGACAGCAGCACAGAAGAGGGAGCGAGCCCCAGCGAGGTCTTGTTTGCCGGCTCCCTATTTATCTGCTTTCGCCTTAACTGAACTAACGAAGGAGAGAGAAAAAAGAAGAAAGGGAAAGGACACGCCAACCAGCCAGGCTGTGGATTCTGATTTAGGATAAGAGGTAATTTCAGCCAAAGGTACAAAGGACAGTTGCCTCCTGTTCCGGCATGATGGTTCGGAGAAGTCACAGCGATCCTTGCGTCCTCGTCGTCGGTTTCTGGATGTCACCGTCAGGCTTGAATCCCCTGCCTTCCCCTGTCCGCTGCCTTCTGAGGGCTGTGTGTTCCCTCTTTCCTTCCTGGGGAACCTGGGTCCCCTCCTAGAATATCTCTGAACCACTTGCCTGTTGCGGAGAACAAAGCAGGCATGGTTTCAAGATGCTGTGTTTCAGTGTCACAGGCATAATTGCTGAAACCAAATGGAAACCAAAAAAGTGACGTTCATGTGAGGCACCCGAGGCACCCAGGCTTCTTTCTGAGAGTCTCTGAATGGATTCCGCTGCAACCGGGTGGGAGCAAAGGGTTTTTATTTTTACTTTTCCAAATGATCCTCAGGCTAGGGGTGGAGGGGGGGCGTGTACCATGGAGAGGAGGGGGAGGGCAGCCAGGGACCAAAGCTCATGGCCTTGCTCTGCCTCTGACCCTGCCTGGGGGGAGGCTGGGGAGGGGGCTCGGTCATCTTTTGTTCCTGCTTCATTTTCAAAATACATTCTTGCAGCCGCCAGGACTCTAAAGAGTATGACTGAGTGGCTCTTTGAGGCAGGCGGTGGCAGATGGGTAAGTGTGAAAATGTGATCTATCTGGGATCTCACACTATGCAACACGCACAAAACACCGCTGGAATGACAGCTTTCAAGGGGAGAGCTCTCAATTTATGGCCAAATAATTGTGACTAGCATTTGGCCTTTGGAATCGAACGGACAGGAGGTCCAGGAGCTGGGGGAATGACCCTCTTTTGCAGGATTCCCCCCCCCCCACTCCAAATCACCTCATCTGTGTTATCTTGAAGAACATAGACAGCAGATAAATTTGTTCCTGTTGATTGTACATTAATATGCGCACAACAGTATTGGGATTAAAAATGTTGGGTGAAGGTCCTTTTACCCCTGAAATGGTATCTATAATCGATACCTGGCTCAGCCTTCCCTTGACAAACAAAACCAGATAAGGAAACAAATACACAAAAGCCAAGCTAACTTGGTTGGAAGAGACACAACTGACTTGAAAGTTGTTAATACAGCAGATATTTCCACAGTATGAAGAAATACAGACCACTGTGCCCTGTATTATTCCGACCCTGAGGGAAATAGATAGGGGGAGGCATGTTTTCCCTTCAAAGGGATCTGAGCTAAACAAAGAGAGCCCTGGGGAATGACCCTGGGTTTTCCTCAGTGCACAGAGATGCCCACAGTGGTCTGAGCCAGGCCAAAAGACCTTGGCCTTTCCCCAGCCAAGGGCACAGCCCCTAGCCCCAGGGAACCCTATTCATATGTATGAGTGGAAGGAACAGACCCCATTCAGAGAAGGTAACGTTTATGCTGGATCTTGATGGACTGATTGAAGTTTGCCAAGTAGGAAAAGATGAAGGCACTTCGAGGTGGGGAACAGGATTGTAAAGGTCAGGAGGCCTGGAAGGCAGAGATAAGCTCATTGTGTCCTTATCCCCTCTGGGCCACCAAAACAGAATTCCAGGCCCTGGCTGGCTTGTGAACAGCGGGTACTTCTTTTTCATGGTCAGGGTGCCAGTCCGGTGTTGCTGGCAGGACCCTCTTCTAAGGGGAAGACCGGTGGCCCCTCCTTGTGTCTTCACTTGGGCAGGAAGGCTCTGGGGGCCCCTCTGTAAGGGCAGCGATCCCGTTCAGGAGAGCTCCACCCGTAGGACCTGACCGCCTCCCAAAGGCTCCACCTCCAAAGGCCCTCAGGTGGGAGGTATTTTCAAGGGAAGAATTTTGGAGGGGCAGGAATGTTCGGTCCACACCAATGTGGGTGCAGGAAGAGAGCCGGAAGGTGGGTTCACAGAGAAGGGTAGGAAGTAGATCTACTGAGGGGGCCAGGGTTTCCCCAGAAGGCTCCATTCTCAACATACTTTGTGCAGCAGATACACATCTTTACCCGAACTAAAATCTGAATGGGAACGGTTCAGGCCTGCGCCCTGCATCTCCTCGCAACCCATTAGCTGAGCCGGCACAAAAGTGAAGACCGCAGGGAGCCTGCTTCGGGTCTTCAGTTCTTCTGGAATCTTCACTGCTTGAGAACTGAAAGTGAGCAAGATTTTGAAAATTTTTCTAAATTATTCCTATCTTTATATTTTCATATAGCTTTAGAAAATCGTTAATGTTTATTTTTGAGAGACAGAGAGAGAGACAGAGAGACAGAGTGTGAGTGGAGAGGGGCAAAGAGAGAGGGAGACACAGAATCGGAAGCAGGCTCCCGGCTCTGAGCTGTCAGCACAGAGCCCCATGCGGGGCTCGAACCCATGAACATGAGATCATGAGCTGGGCTGAAGTCAGACACTGAACCAACGGCAAACCTATAGGGGCACCTGGGTGGCTCCGTCAGTTAAGCAGCCGACTTCGGCTCAGGTCACGATCTCATGGTTTGTGAGTTCCAGCCCCACATCAGGCTCTATGCAGACAGCTCAGAGCCCGGATCCTGCTTCGGATTCTGTGTCTCCCTTTCTTCCTGCCCTCTCCTGCTCATGCTCTTTCTCTCTGTCTTTCAAAAATAAACACATATTAAAAATTAAAAAAAAATAAACAGGCGGATCCCACATCCCAGAATCTTGCACTAGGACACGAGAAACCCTTGATTTCTATATGGCAAACCTACTTCCAATATTTTTAATAACATTTCTTTTAGGACAGTCTTAATACCCCAATAGTTATTGACTCAATTTTTTTAAAAGTTTATTTATTTATTTTGACAGAGACAGAGAGAGAGAGAGAGAGAGAGAGAGAGCGCAGGGGAGGGGCAGAGAGAGAGGGGGACAGAGGATCCCAAGCAGGCTCTGCTCTGACAGCACAGAGCCCCACAAAATCATGAGCTGAGCTGAAGTCAGACGTTCACCCAGCTGAGCCACCCAGGCGCTCCATTAACTCAATTTTAGAACTCAGTTTGGCAAGTTGTTTTTTTTTTTTTTTAATTTAGTGAAAACTTGAATTATTCCTAGTTCTTGCAACAAGGTTGTTGGGGAGTATCACTTGTCTCATCAGACACCTCAATGAAAAGTGGATCAACAATCTGTCCAAGCTCTTGACTCAAAGTGGATGAACGGACCTGAGGCCCGTCCTTTCCTTTGTCCCGATGTCCCTCCCGGGCCTGAAGCTGGAAGGAAAATGAGATGGCCTGGTTCGGTGAGTGAATAAGCAGGAAGTCTACTAACCCTTTTCCAGTATGCTTCCAGAAGGTTTAATGGGGCCGTGTCCTCACCTGTGTACCTGGCCTGTAAAACCAGGAAGAGAAATAGATTCAAACCTCATCGCAGCTTCCCCGTCCACCCCAGGCACCTTCTGGGCTTCACAAAGGAGCCCTTCTCCAAGGTGATTTGTGGAACCATCACTCTCCCCACCCGCCCCCCGAGCTCACATCTGTAGGGTTAACTTTGGTCGGACTACAAGACAGCAGATGACCACAGAAATCGAACTCTCCCAGACTCAGGCTGATGCTGAGTTCCTGCAGCATGAGTCATTCAGGAAAAATTAATAACGGAAATGGCTAATTTATAACTGGGCACATCCAAGAAAAGGGTGCGTGCATGGGGCAGGAATGGATAATGGTGATTTTTCTCATTAACAGTAGAACCTGCTTGAGTGATTAATCTGCCGCACAAACGAGCTGTTCTGAAGTAGCATAAAAGTCACCAAGCTGGGCACTGGAGGAGAAGCTGGGAGGCGGTCTGCACTTGACCACCAGCCCGGGACAACGTCTTCTGGCACGTCTCTGTCCACCTCTTCCTGCCACACGGTGCGTCCAGGTGCCTGTCTTAACATCAGCTGTTTGAGAGCTGGGCGCTGGGCAAGGGTCCCCTCCTCCTTTATTACCTTCCCTCCTTCTTCTCTCTCCCTGTCTTTCTCTTTACTTTCTATTTTTTCTGCCTCTCTCTCTCCTTGCCCTCGTCCTCCAGCTTTTTTGCTCTGTGTCCTTTCTCTGCTTTTCCAACTTCTGGAATAGTCTCTTACTCTGTCATCTGTCTCTCTTCACTGTTCCTCAGGGTTTCCCTCTTCCTTTCCTTGTCTCCCTCTCCCTCCCTTTCTCCTTCTGACAGCAGCCTCTGTCGGCATGGCAGGACCTGTAGCGCAGAGAGCTTCTCAACCCCTGACGTGCTCAGGCATTACCCTGAGATGCTGGTAAAATGCAGAATCTGCTCCACTAGGTCGGGGCTGGGACCCGGGATTCTGCACTTCTCCGAAGCTCCCAAGTGATGCTGACGCTGAGGGTCCCAAGTACCACGCTGTGAGCACCAAGGATATAGAGCATCTCAATGTCAAGTGCGTCGCTGAGCAGAGCCGGAGACGAGGCCACGAAGGAGGGGAGACTCCCACAGACCCTGGGCCTCAGGGGAGCTGCTGGCTGGGCTGAGGATTCGCTTGTTCTCAGGGCTGGCCGGCTCTACCGAAGTCCACGGGACTGCTAGTCCTTCCTTCTTTGAAGCCGGCGGCTTCCTGACGGGTGTTCGCCTTCAGACCTACAACTCAGGGTGGAGACAGCCCTAGTTTCCAGGTTGAGACAAGATTTGTGGTTACAGAGAACAGACGCCTTAGACTCCGGTCTGGGTTTGAATCTCAGCGCGGATACATCTCGCCTCTTTGAAATTGGACAAGTCACCTAATCCCTTTGAGCCTCGGTCTTTACGTTTACAAAAAGGCAAGTGTTCACCTCTCAAGGCAGTTGTGGGAATCCGTGAGTGATCAGAAAGAACCCAGCCCAGGTCCGGCACTAAGTCATGCTTTGTTCCACCCTTTCCTCAAGGCTGTAGGTTTCAGACGGGCCGTTCTCGTTTTCAGCGCGGGCACCTGTCTTTTCCAGGGTGAGGCGCATGGAGGGATGCGGTGCCTGCCTCTTCCAGTTCTGTGGGCAGCACATGCCCCCTGTGCATTCACATTCAGCCCTTCGTGAATCATCCGAACGTGAGGAGCATGGGGCCCAGACAGCGGAAGTGACCTTCCCAGACTCATCCCAGGCATCTGTGCCTTGTCAGGCTGGGACGTAAGTCCCTGGCTCCCCAACTGGGAATCTTCCCGTTATGGCCCATGGATGTCCAACTCCAAGCATCCATGGTTTCTTATTGTGACCTTTCCCAACAAAATTTCACGCCTTCACTGCAAAATAAGTAAGTAAATAAATAAATAAATAAATAATCCACGTCCTGAGCTGCCTACTCTAGTCCAGCCAAACCAAACTAGGGAGTTAAAGTCCAAATACAATATCACATAGACATATAAAACACCTGACACTCTGATACCCTTTACATACGTGGAAATTCCGAATCTTCCAGCAAGGTTCTGTCGGTCTTGTTATTCATGTTGCTGTTATTACAAATAGCTTTCACTCACACTGTTTCGCTCTGCCTCTCTCTCTTTTCCTTTCTTTCCGCACCCCCCCCCCCCCCCCCCACCGTATGCCTGTTTAACTCCCTTTCTCCAGATGAAATGACTGGTTCCTTTTAGCCACACTCCTACACTGCCAGATGACATTAGCCAGTTAAGGAAACTGCTAGGCTGTCGGCAGTTTTTAGGGTTTCCAGGGGGAAGGGAGGTGGGTATTTTATTTTTATGTCCAACCCTGTAAGTCATATAGGGACTTTGAATTTGCAGGTCTTTCGTTCTTCACGACACAGCAGAGCATCTGAGTGTGGTCTTGCTTGATTGTCCGAGCAGGACTCCTCTTGCCTAAAAAGCAGAGTGAGGCTGAAAATTGTATCAAGTGTCGATGGGAAGGACAGGCAAAAAGTCAGGGCTTTATCCTGGGCTCAGGCGGGCTGCGTCCATCATTTGTTGGGCGTGATGGGAAAGGCCTTCTTCCCTTTGAACTTCACCATCCTCAAACGGAAGACGGAGATAACCCTTGTCTCTCGGACGGCCACGGGGGTTATTTGTCCGTGTGTGTGTGTCATGTGCCTAGCATAGTGTCTGACAGGGATGCTTAATTCTTGCACATACCCTTCCGTCCTTCCCCGGCCCTGCGCCCCCGTCCACTGCTCAGGCCACCGCTTTCTCTCCTACGGCCTCTGCTCCTCGATCAGTGTGGCATGTTTTCTGAGCTTAGCAAGAGCAAGGTTGGACATATGACCCTGGTCTATGAGTCACACCGACAAAATTCATGCTCATGACCAGATCATTTGGTGCTTTTTTTTTTTTTCTTTTTTTGCTTTGTTGTTTCATTTTTATGATATCCACCATAAAGCTGAATATGTTTACATTCTGATTTCAGAAGGCAGGAAAGGTAAGATGTTCACTTAAATTTAATTACAGGCCATGGAGTATGATTAAAACAGATGGTTTTAGAAAGTATGTCTTATGTGTTTGTTTTTTTCTTTCTTTCTTTTCTTTTTTTTTTTAAGAAAAAAATCAACAATATGATTTTGCCAGCCTTCTTTTGCTAGGTCTCTTCTTTCCACTTGGATTTCTTTTTTCTTTTCCTCTCCTCTTTGCTTAATTCCTTTCTGCCTTTCTTTCTTATTTTCTAAAAGGCTCTGGATCCCTGCCAGTTATTATTATAAGCTGAATGCATTGGCTTTGAGCCAAGATGCCAATAGTTAAGCACGGAGCCAAAATGGATGGTTTCTCTCCTATTTTCCCTCACATACTGCCCCCCATTGTAGCTTGTGGGGGGTGGGGGGGGGTGGGCAAACGCTTCCGTGCTCCAGATATCGCAAATATGCTCCGAGAGTTGGGAGAAGAGGACCACAAGGATATAAAAGGCAAGACGATTGTAAGAGGTGAGCGCAAAGGATTTTTAGGGTCTTTTCCTCGGTGTGTGTTATTTTGGGAATCCTGTTAATCATCTTAATCGAGGTCTGACAGAGGCGTAAGGCAGGCCTGCTGTGTGTGGTGGTTTCAATGTGGGACATGCCACCTGAAGACAATCCAATTTCAGGGAGAGGGAGATTGAAATGTCAAGGAAAACACTACCGATCCTTCGCATCCGCTAAATCTTTCAGCCATCATCTCAAAGAAAGGGGCCTTCAGAACAAAAGTCCCGAGAAGGGGTGTGTAAGTTTCCTAGGACTATGGTCACAAATTACCACAGACTTAGCTCAAAAGAGCACACGTCTATTATCTTACAGTTCTGGAGGTCAGGAGTCCTGAAATAAAGGCATTGGCACAGCACCGTTTCTGGGAATCCTGAGGGAGACGATGTCCCTTCCACTTTCGGGCTCCGGGAGGATGTGCATCTTCCCGGCCCTGTGGCCCCTTTCAACAGTGACATTACTCTGACCTGCTTGCCTCCCACATCTCCGTCCCCTCTGCTCCCACGGTCACATCACCTATCTCTTGTGATACTCTTACTTCCCTACTAAGAACACTTTTCACTACTTCGGGCTCACTTGGGTAATCCAGAATCTTCTCCCCATTAGAAGATTATTAATCTAGCCACATCTGCAAAGTCGCCTTTGCCATGTAAGGTACCATATTCACAGATTTCCACGATGGGACATGAATATCTTTGAGGAGGGCGGTGTGATTCTGTCCACCGGAAGGGGGACTTGTTGATTCTCACTTGTCAGACCCATGATAACTCATGCAAGGCCCAAAAATGTGAGGTTCCACTTGGTCACTGTCCTGGAGAAGCTACATTATCCCTCTAATTCGGCCAAAGGACATCCATGTGTACATTCATGGCTGGATCCTTCAACCCCATGGTCTGTCACTGAAGTCTAGGCTTTCTCTCTGCCTATGGAAGTCCAGGCACAGGCGTATTGGGACTTGGGGCACTGACCCCAACCCCAACCACACTTGGGTAATGGTCAGGTACATCAGTTGTGGGTACAGCTTGCCTTGACTTCCTTGGTTTCTCCCAGACCTCACTGCTCTATCACTCACTTGGACTCCCCTCGTCCTTTCCCATCCCCCTCTCTCTCCCCAGTGCATGCTAGCGCAGGCATTGCAGAATAAGTAGGCACATCCCAATGTTCAGAATGACTTCAGGCCAAAAAATAAAAGTGTCTAGGGACTGATTCCAAACCACACCTGGGCATCCTGAGATTTGCCCTTCCCCATAACACTGCCAATGGGATGAAAGATCAGATAATGAAAAGAACCCTCCAACTCCCCTGTTCCCTCACTCTTTCTTCCTTTGCTGTTGTCTTCATTTCCACAGAGGTGGGGTTCTTAAACACAGTTGCTTTTAGTAGAAGATTCACAGAAATCTTAAAATGTTATTATATGAAAATCAGAAGGACAAATCCAGAATATCATATATGCAGGACATTCATACCCAACCCCATTCAAAACCCATGACATACAGAATCTCAATCATCCTGGAGTTTTCAGCAACACCATTTTTTAAAGGGAATAGATTAATACAGTAACAACTCAGAAATGGATAGTGAAATCAGGGAAGGAGAAGGAGAAAGGGGGGAGGAGGAGGAAGAGGAAGGAGGAGAGGAAGAAGAAGGGGAGAAGAGAGAGGAAGGAAGAGAAGAAGAAGAAGAAGAAGAAGAAGAAGAAGAAGAAGGGAAAAGAGAAGGAGGAGGAGAAGGAGGAGGAGGAGGGGGAAGAAAACGAAGGAGAGGAAGGTAAAGAAGAAACATTAAGTCTTGCAAGAGACAGGAAAGAGTAGGTCTCCAACACCAGGAAACAGGATTACACCTAGCAATGTGTCTGTTTCATATATAAACTCGATATTATGCCTCTGCAGTAACCTTTGCTCGATGCAGATATTAAAACTTCAGAGTTTGAACATGTTTGGTACAACTGAATAAACAAAGAATATTATTTATAATACTCCCCAGAGGAAAGGCTTAATATCTCTTCATTATTCAGGATGTGTGACTTAAATTATCCTTCCAGGTCTCCGAATGAAAAAGATCGCCGGTCTTTCTGACATTCATGGATGTCAGAATATGGCACTGAAACTACAGCTGACTCACAGAAAAGAGAACAATATGGTTGCTTTTGCGGTGAGGGAAATTTGGGGATCATTTTGTGGCGTCCTCATTTTCTCCATTTTTGTTCACGGTGTCTTCAAAGTGAGCAGAAGAGTGTACCGGGCTCCCTTTAAAGACAACAAAGGAGAAGGGAGTTGAGGTGCTCTTCCAACACTACAGCCGGGCTTGGGGGGGTGAGGCAGGAGGCACAAAGGTTGGACAGGGAGAGAGTGCAGAAAAGGAAGGAAAGGAAGAACAGAACAAAAGTGGTGCTGGCCTGGAGCTGGGAATCGGCAGGCAGTGAGAAGGTGCTTGGTAAGTACCTTTTGGCCTCCATTTGCCCCTCCTATGTCTCCTCCTGTGTACTGGCTTGTCCTTCATGAGCTGCGGGTGCTTTGTGGTCTGGGACTGCTCTTGATCTCCCGTTCTCTCCAATACAGGGGATGCACGTGAGGCTCCAGAGAGCTGAAGAAGGAATGAATGGCAAGGCTTCCTTGGTAGACACCTGTTATATTTCACAGTGTCTGGCCTGAAACAGGTGAAAAATATCAGCTGCTAACATCCATCCCTGCACAGTTCTGAGGGTGCGTTGCTAAGCGGGCAGATTGACAAAACGGGGTTCAGGAGGGATACAAAATGGCACCTGGGACGTTTCCGGTACGATGCGCTGAACTGACCATCAGGGCGTTCATTACATTCACTTCCTCAGCTCTTAAAGGGAAAACTGGCAGCTGAGATGAAAGCTTCACAATTTGTCAATTGCTCATAATTGATCTAAAATCACTGTATCTGATCAATGGTAACGGCATGTCCTTTATTCCTCAACATATATAGTCTATCCTTCAGATATCTCCAATCCTTAAATGGAGAGATGCATTCCAAAGTATTTTTCTTTTAAAGAAGGCCTGGGAGGGGTGCCTGGGTGGCTCCGTCGATTGAGGGGCTGACTTCAGCTCAGGTCATCATCGCACGGTTCGTGAGCTCGAGCCCCGCATCAGGCTCCGTGCTGACAGCACAGAGCCTTCTTCGGATCCTCTGTCTCCCTCTCTCTCTGCCCCTGCCCTGCTTGTTCTCTCTCTCTCTCTCTCTCTCTCAAAAATAAATAAAACACATTTAAAAAAATAAAGAAGGTCTGTGAGGATACTTTTCAGGATCGTGTTGGGCTTGAATCTGTCCTCCACCCCACTCACAGCTTCTGTTCATCTTTGTGCATACACATAATCTGTTTTATAAATCTCTGATCCTAAGTCTGTTAAATGGGGCAGGGGTCCTTACTCCCTAGGTTTAATTCCACCTTTTCTTCCAGTGTCTCTGCTGTTACTTTCTTACCTCGCATACATCCATATTTCTTCCACCCTTGGTCTTTTCCTAAAACTTCTGTCTATAGACCAAGAGGAAAATTGGCAAGGAACCCAAAACTTGGAATAAAGACATCCAATTCTAAACCCACCTTGGCCTCCTCACTTCTTTCCCCTGCACCTGGCTTTGCCTTTTGCAAAAATGAGGGGCTCAGAGTAGGTCGGCCCAGGGTCCTTTGCTGCTCTACTGTCACCCTCTTTCTACCAGGGAAAGCTCTGCCAAAAGAGCTTGTTTCTTTCAAGGGTTTCTTATCCAAACTTTTCAACAATTGAATCTTGTCGGTCCCTTTTTTGGGCAAAATAAATAAATAAATAAATAAACCATGTTTCTTGACACTCAGAAAAAAAGTATTTCAAGAACATACCTGATTATTCCTTTGCCCTCCTGTTGGAATGGCAACCGTTGGAGAAGAAAACAGAAGATTGTAAGGATCCCTTCAGAAGATGGGAATTTACTTCTTCCCCCTTTATGACACTGAGCAGGTCACATGACCTTGATGATTTGATTTTTCTCCTCTCCAAAGGTAGAAATAGTGCTTTCTCTGGCCTATGTCAGAGTAGTTTTGGAAGATCCCAAAGGAGGATGTGTATCAAAAGAGTTCGCAGCCCAGAAGTACTTAAGTGACAGTCACTGTCTCCAGTCCGTATCTCTACAGCCCGTGCGTGATTTGGCTACAAGTTTGATTGTTGGAAATCACAGATTGGGTCATACCATTTCCTGGCTCCCGTCCACCTTCAGGATGGCGGTGGCTACCCGTCCGTCCCCACCTTCATCTCCTACGTCTTCCCCACCCAACAAGGAGCCTGTTCCCCAGCCACAGAGTCATCTTGTGGTCTCGGACAATGTCATGTTCTGTACATCTGCACACCTACACTTTCATATCCTTTTCCCTCTGCCTGGAGTCTCCTTTACTACTCTTCCCATCTGGTTAAATACTTCTTTTCCTTTTAGTAACTCGGTTTGTACGAAGACCTCCTCCCCGTCTTTTGTGTAAACAACAACAAGACACTACAAATATAGTTGAATTCTCCTGGTCGTCTTCACTGATCTCATTTCCTTTTCTCCCCAAAAGTAAACACTCTTCAACATGGCGATAATCAGTCCCTCGAGTAATGTTTATGAATGCCTAAATATGCGTGTTGCCATAGAAGTTGTGTTGTTAAGCATGCTTTAAAATTTATATGTATGTTATCAGAGTGGAGGCCTAAAGATCAAAATGCTTGAAAACCCAAGTTTTTCTCCATAATGTATTTGGCAGGAAAATGTGTCTTCACCTGAACCCATGAGGTGGCAAAACATGGCCGGAACTGATGTGCAGCTACTCAATATTCATGTTTTTTTTTTTCCCTACAGAAATATTAGTATGTTTGGTTTCATAGTGCTGGCCCAGATTCTGCCGAGGGTGTTATCAAAATACAGATCTATGTCTCTGTGAAATGGAAAAAAAAAATTCTAAAACACATCTGGCCCCCAAAGGTTTTGGAAAAGGAATTTGGACTGGGATGTTTTTGTGATCAATCCATGTTGATTCATAAAGCTCTAGTGCATTCATTTTAACAGCTTTAACAGCGTGGTAATATTACACTGTATAATATGGCTCGATTTACTTATTCAGCCTCCGGTTCACGGACATTTAGGGTATTTCCAATTTTTGGCAATTCCAAACAGCGCTGCAATATGACTCTTGAGTATGAATCTTTGTACAATGAATAGAAATTTTCTAAAAGTAGAGGTGGTGATGCCTAGGGCATATGCTTTTCTAGTTTTATTAGTTATCGCCGAATTGTTCTCCAAAATGGCTGTTTCAATAGAGACATGAACTGTTAGGGCATGGAAGATTCCCGGGCTCCACATCCTGGCAAACACGGGGGATCTGTGGTCTAGGAAATGGTCGATTTTTGTACCGTCTTCATGCATGCTCAAAATGAACACTTCCTCCCTAATTTTGAGGGTACAAGGTTCTATATATTTCATTCTATCACACTCAGTAATTATGTTGTTTGAATATTCTAGATCTTTATTATTTTGTTCCTGAGATATCAGTTACTGGGAGAGGCATATTAATTTCTCCTGGTATGATGTTAGATTCTTCAGCTTTTTATTGCAATTTTGTCATTTCTTTTATATAATTTCAAGATATATAATTGGATAAATGTACGTTCTGAATTGCAATACCTTCTTGATGCATTCTTTTTCCCTGTAATGCTTTTGGACTTCAGTTTATTTTCTCAATATTAAAATAGCTACACCATCTTTCTTTTGGTTCGTTTTGCCTAACATATATTTTCTCAACCTTTCACTTCCAAGTTTAATAAGTGATTATATTTCTCTCTCTCTCATCCAATCTGACAACTTATCTTTTAATTTGGAAAGTTAAACATTTATATTTATTAGGACTACTGACATATTGAGATTTGTTTATAATTTCTTACTTTATGTATTCTATTTATTATGGTTTTTAAATATTTTTTCTTTCTGTCTTTTTATTGGATGGGTGAAATATTTTCCATTTCCTTTTTCTCTAAGCTATAACTTAACCATCTTATTGCCATGCTTATGTCATCTTTTATATTTGATTAAATGCACTCAAAAATAAAAATCAATACCTCTTCTCACTCCTGGATTAAGAGAAAGGCCCTCATTTTAAATATTATTGTTCAAAATTTCAATACTACATTGTTTCTGGGTGTGTGTGTCTGTGTGTGTGTGTGTGTGTGTGTGCATGCACCTTTCTGACATGCACCTGTTAGTTATTCATTCAACAAGGTTCTGTTTCTAGTATATTCTTATTTGTCTGGAAGGCATTTATTTCACCTTCACATTTGCATGCCAGTTTGGCTGGTTATAGAATTCTTGATAGATTCTTCCTCTGTCCTGCAATCTGAAGACATGTTCTCTGCTCTGACTCAGTTGACTGTTGTTATTGCCAATTACACAGGTCATACAACATCTGTCCTCCAGTTCACCAATGCACCTGATTTGAGTCTGCTATTTGACTTCTCCTTCGAGATTTGAATATCACAGTTCTAGGGGCGCCTGGGTGGCTCTGTCGGTTGAGCGTCTGACTTCGGCTCAGGTCATGATCTGGCAGTCCGTGAGTTCTAGCCCCGTGTCGGGCTCTATGCTGACTGCTCAGAGCCTGGAGCCTGTTTCAGATTCTGTGTCTCCTTCTCTCTCTGACCCTCCCCTGTTCATGCTCTGTCTCTCTCTGTCTCAAAAATAAATAAACGTTAAAAAAAATTAAAAAAAAAATAAAGAAGAATATCACAGTTCTAATTCTTACTTTTATAATTTATGTTTGGTTCCTTCTTACATGTTCTGTTTCTTTTCTGTGTATCTAGTTCTTTTTGTTTCCTGAACCTTTATTTTTATCAGTCAACTACTTTTTGGTCTTTAGTAGATTGGTGTTTACTGAATTTCTTTGGTAGTTTGTCCTGTGATGAAAATGCCACTTGCCAAATAGACCAAAATAATTATTCATTTGTTTGATCTCACATCACACATATACAATACTCTCAGAAAGACAAATCCTACACCCTTACCGGCAACATAATTACTAAGTACCTGGAGATTTTACTTATGATCATATTTAACCTTTTACCTTCCCCACTTTATTTTAGACTTGCTCTATGCATTACATCTATATCTTGAAATAACATCACAATTTCTGTGTTCAACATTTATTCATGTTTTAAGTCATTTAAATGGATAAGAACACTGTATTATACACCGAAATACTTGCCATTTCTGCCCTTCCAAGTTTTCCTCTAACATTAATCTTTGGCTGTTCCTATAAACAATTTCCTTTAGCAATCCTTTAAAAGATTTACCAATGACACCTTCTCTTAGTTTACCTTTATCTGGGAATGTCTCTATTTCGTCTTTATTTCTGGTGGATGTAAAATCCTAGGTAGATAGTTCTTTTCTTTCAACACGTAAGAAATGTTGTGGTATTGCTTTCTAGCTTCAACATAATTCCTGAGTGTGACAGAATGAAGTATATAGAACCCTGTACCTTTGAAATTAAAGATTGAAAGTTGCTCTGTGAGGAGCACCTGGGTGGCTCAGTCGGTTAAGCGTCTGACTTCGGCTCAGGTCATGATCTCATGGTCCATGAGTTCGAGCCCCGCGTCGGGCTCTGGGCTGATGGCTCAGAGCCTGGAGCCTGCTTCCGATTCTGTGTCTCCCTCTCTCTCTGGCCCTCCCCCGTTCATGCTCTGTCTCTCTCTGTCTCAAAAATAATAAAATAAACATTAAAAAAAAAAAGTTGCTCCGTGATCTCCGATGGAAAATCCAGTCCTCTTGAATTTTTTTTTGTATGTACTTATTTCCCTCTCTAACTGCTCTAGAGTTTTGTTGTTGTGTTTGTTTGTTGGTTGGTTTGGTCATCTATCTTCAGTTTTCAGCATTTTGTTTTGTTTTGTTTGGCTTGTTGTTTTTGAACTTGCTTTGTTAACGATTTTTTCAAGTTTTGATTTAAATTCCAGTTAGGTAACATACAATGCAGTATTAATTACAGGGGTGATTTAGTGATTCAGCACACACACGTACACGCACACACATTTGGCCCGTTTCCGTAATTTGGCTACTGTAGATGTGTTGCAATAAACATAGGTGCATGCATCCTTTTGAATCAGTGTTTTGTATTTTGGGGGTAAATACCCACTAGCGTGATTGCTGGATTGTAGGGTAGTTCTATTTATAACTTTTTGAGGAAATGCCATAGTGTTTTCCACAGTGGCTGTACCAGTTTGCCCTCCTACCAACAGTGTAAGAGGGTTCCCCTTCCTCCACAACTTTGCCAGCACCTGTTGTTTCCTGTGTTGTTGATTTTGGCCATTCTGACAGGTGTGTGGTGATTTCTCCGTGTAGTTTTAATTTGCATTTCCCTGATGGTGAGTGATGCTGAGCGTCTTTTTTAAATGTCTATGGGCCATCTGGATGTCTTCTTTGGAGAAATGCCTGTTCATGTTTTCTGCTCAGTTTTAATTGAATTATTCGTTTTTTGGGGTGTTGAGTTTGTGTTCTGTGTTCAGCACTGTAAGCCATATTTCTCGGCATGGTTTTCTTTCCGCTTATCTTGCTTCAGTTTTGCGGAACTACCTGAATCTAGAAATCGATGTCTCAAAATTGAGCGTGACTTTAGAGCCATAGTTTCTTCAAACATTTATTTCCATACCTATTTCTCTTCTTCTAGGCTTCCGATGGCATGAAATCACAGCCTTAAAACTTTTCCATGGGTCCCTGAGTCTCTGCTTATTTTGAAACTTTTCTCTCTGTTCTTTGGACTGTGTGATTTCTAGTCATCTTTAAGTATGCTAATTGTTTCTTATTTTATCTCCATTATGCTCCTGAGACAGTTTAGTGAATTCTTTTATTTTCTGTATTGAATTTCTCAGTTCTAAATGTCCATTTTGTACCTTTTTATTGCTTCATTTTTTTCCTCAGAACTTAAAAAAAAAAGTTATAATGTTTGTACATTTTTGACAGAGAGAGAGAGAGAGACAGAGCATGAGCGGGGGAGGGGCAGAGAGAGAGGGAGACACAGAATCCGAAGCAGGTTCCAGGCTCTGAGTTGTCAGCACAGAGCCTGACATGGGGCCCAAACTCACAAGCTGTGAGATCATGACCTGATCCGAAGTCAGACGCTCAACCTACTGAGCCACCCAGGCGTCCCTTCCCCAGAACTTTTATCTTTACATTTGTTTCAAGAGTGTTCATCTTTGGGGCTCCCGGGTGGCTCAGTCGGTTAAGCGTCCGACTTCGGCTTCAGGTCATGATCTCTCGGTCTGTGAGTTCCAGCCCCGTGTCGGGCTCTGTGCTGACAGCTCGGAGCCTGGAACCTGCTTCGGATTCTGTGTCTCCTTCTCTCTCTGCACCTCCGTTGCTCACACTCTGTCTGTCTCTTTCTCAAAAATAAATAGACATTAAAAAAAATTTAAAAAAAAGAGTGTTCATCTTTGCTTCAAGGATGATTTTACAATAGTTGCTTTAAAGACTTTGGTAATTCCAACATCTGGCTGATTTTGGAGTCAGAATCTGATGATTGTCTTAGCCCTTTGAGATTGGTCAGATGTGTGTGTGTGTGTGTGTGTGTGTGTGTGTGTGTGTGTTGTTTTTGTACATCAAGCACTTTTGGAGGGTATCCTGGATATTTGAATCTTATTTTGTGAGATGCTGGATTCTGCTAATATCCCCTGGACAATATTGATTTCTGTTTTAACAGGCAATCACCTGATTTGCCTGACCTTGCAAGTTCGATCTGACCTTCTGTGGTTGGTGTTGTTAATGTCAGTTAAGTTTTCAGCCTTTAAAGTCTTTGCCGTGGTGTTTGGTCTGTCTGTGCCTGTATCACCCAGGGGTTAGTCTGGGGTTTCGTCTCTGGTTTATTTCACAGGCCAGTTCTGAGAGCTTGGGCTATGCTTCTTGGGCTCCGCTTCGTCTAAGCAGTAGCCAGGAGGGAATCTTGGACTTATGCAAGTGCATATGTAGAAACCAGGTGTCCCCTTCTCAGACCTCAGCTCTCCAGACTTTTCTCAACACGAGCTTCCAGAGGCCGGTTTTCCCAGTCCCTCTGGCCAGAAAGATAGGATTCTTTATAGATATTAGCCCTGCCAGGCCATTGGCTAATTGCATGTAACTGGGGCCACCTTCGGTGTATTGTAGTGAGAAAAGAAACCAAGGATTTTCTCCAAACTACATGGACCTCTTTTTTTGGCACCCCCTGGGCAGAGAGCAGGGTGTCATCTCAGGGTTTGGGATATCTGTGGGATATCAGTTCCGCTCCAGGGATTGCCCTCAGAATGTGACTGAGAGAGAAAAACAGATTTCTAAGAAGGGGAGGGGAAATTTTTCCCAGACTCTCTGACATGTACAGATTTACTGTCTCCATCCTCGGGCTAGAAATAGAGGATTTCCACAGAAGTTTTCCTTTCCATGCCCACTGCACACTTGGTGATGTGACCCATCCTTGAATCAAAGCAGGGAGGTGAAGGGGGTGGGGCGGAAATAATCCCAAACCTGCAAACACCATTCCTGTCATGGAAAGTTACTCACGTGGTTACTTCAGTTTATAACGACCTCTTATTGTCCAATTTCCAGAATCTTCGGCTAGTTTTATTTTGTATTCTGTTCAAACATTTGAATTGCTATCAGACGACGGTTGACTTATTCCATCTTGGCCAACACCAGGAGATTTATTTTTTTTTATCATTATTTTATGGTTAAGAATTGCTTTGAGAAGTTTTGATCTAATTTTGCTTTTAAGTATATAAAATCTTTCCCCAAAATAAACATTACAGGACAGAGATGTGACGGGTCGAACTGTGTCCCCTTAAAGTTCATGTGTTGACGCCCTTACCCCCACCCGGGATCTCAGAATGTGACTGTATCTGGAGGCGGAGATTTTCAAGAGGAGAATAAATTAAAATAAGACTGTTAGAGTGGTCCCTAATCCAGCTGGGCTGGATTGAGAGGAAATTTGGACCCAGAGAGGCACAAGGGATGTGCCTATGCTGAGAGATCACGTGAAGGGGCAAAATGACCCTCCCCTCTGCAAGGGGAGAAGCCTCGAGAAACCAAACCGATCGACCTCTTGATCTTGGACTTCCGGGCTCCAGAGCTATGAAAGGATGCACTCCTGTTTTTCCAGCCACCTAGGCTGTGCCACTTTGTTATGGCCACCCTAGCAAGCTGAAACAAGAAGAGTGCCTTCTATCTGCCTTGTCTCCTGCTCATTGCCCATTGGCTCAGTGCCTGTACTGTTAGTATTTATCTTCCTACATGCCAGTGGTCTTCCACAGGACTTGGCTCTCCGTTATTCGCAACAGCATCTCAAGTTGGTAATTTTATGTCTAATTTTATCGATAAAGACACTCTTCCGGCCGGTGAGCAGGACGGCTGGCCTCCAACCCGTGGCCACACGGCGCAAATGCCTCCTGCTACATTGCACCGCTAAGTAAAACCCTCACGCAAATAGGAAGAAGGTAAATGAACAGGAGTAAGATTCCCTAGGCTCTCATTTAACTGCAGCTCAAAAGCTTAAGAGTAATAAAAAAATGTCATTTTAATTCACCAATCTTTCCCCCGCCGCCCCCAAACCGTGGTTCATGCAGCCAGGGCGGTGCAGATCCCTTCCTGAAAAATTTTGACAAACTCCAAGCACCATTCAGAAACGTGAAGGGTTCTCAGCGGGACCTTGTTATTCTGAACATTAATACAAAGCCATTCCGTAAAATACAATACAACTTGATTTTGTATGGCACCCCATTCAAGTAGGAGCCCCAATGGAAGCTTACGCATCCTGTTTTTAATCATATTTGAGTGATTTAATTTCAAACACACAACCACTTTTGCCTAATGCAACCTGCATTTGAAGAAAGGCTCCTTCGTGACAACCGAGTGAGAGAATGGCAAGGGTTTTATTCTGACTCTGACTCAATAGGCCACATTTTACCTCTGATGAGGGCATATAAATACCACCTAGGGGAGGGTGAGTGATGGGTGGCATGTGATTTTCCATTTTCCCCCCTCTCTGAAGTACTTATGTGCTAAAATTATAGTATTGAATAACAACAACAACAAAAAAAAACCCAGAAATGCTTTAGTTGTTTTTTTTCCCTCTTTCCTTGAAAAAAAAAAAATGTTCTGTTTATTCTCTGATGATAGAAAAGCAGCTTGGTAAGGTGAAGTAAACAGTGGATTGAGATGCTTGGCTTTTCCTCCAGAGTCTGCCAACTCACTGACCAACTTTGTGTCTTGGACACATTTTCTTCCCTCGTATTCAGTTTCCAGACCCTAGCGAAGCAAACCTTCACACTTTGGGGTGTCCACTCTCTATCACGCCTGTTTATTAACACAGATCACCGTTGAGCTCCTTCTGAGAAGGTTTAGTCTCTGAGTGCTTAGAAGAATCCACGGATGCATTACACTTGGGTTACAGATACTCCACAGAAAGCTCCTGTTTCGATAGACATGGTGAGCTAAAGATAATGTTTGGGAATCAGGGGAGGCAGTGCACCGGTGGAAAGGTAGGATTAACACATAGAGGTGACAGCACAAATAAAGCTTCCTTATCCTTACAATTTAAGGTAGAACCTTTCTGCTTCCAGTTCTGCTTCTTTAGACACTCTTAGCATTACTGGTTTCCTTCCATAACTCTACACCTCAAGGCTGGAGAAGAGGAAGGTCCTCCTCCGAGAAACACCCCCCACCCCCCAAGTGAAGCCATGGCAAGTATTCTCAGATGTGGGCAACGCACAGGCATATTGTCTGCAGTTTGGTTTGCATAATTCAGAGAACAGAAACTACTGGATGTATTTATCCTACAGGAAATCTATGACTTCTGTTTGTCTGCTTACTTGGTCTTCTACTCCCCAACAATCCCAATTCTCCCCATTACTGTGGAGCAGGACAGCGGTTGACCCATCTGAGGATCTTATTTCCTTAAGTGATTATCAGTTGCCTTCATGAAGAGATAAACAGTAGATGAAGACTCCGCAGAACCTTCCAGCACTGCTGCCCTAGACCCTCTCTCCCCAGTCCCAGGCGGTGGCTGCTGGCTCAAGTCCTGGCCTAGATCCTGACCCTTGGATGAGGCAACGTTGTATGGCTCCGTGGCCATGCATGTCGGCTCTTGTTTTCACAGGCTTTGATTCTTATCACTTTATATGTGGCTTTTGGCTCAGTCCCAAATCTCTATCTAGTTTATTTGGCTTCTGGCTGCTTTGAGCCAAATACCAGCCTCCCAACTGGGCCCAGCAACTCAGAACCCAACCCCAGCCACTGGCCCACTTTTCTCTGCCCCCAATCCCTACAGACGGGGTTTTCTTAGATAACACCTCCCAACTGTCATCTAAATACTCTTCCAAGAATGAATCCTAAATCTTTGACAAGGTGAAAGTTAATACCTCTTAGCTAATAGAGTACCGTTCGGGAACTATGTGTTTTTTTCCCCCAAACAAACCACAGCCAATATTTCAATTCTCCACACCAACTGGGGTGCCTGATAATTCAGTTCAATTCTGACACTAACTACCTAAAGTTAATATAGATCCAGCAGGTTAAAGGCTCAGTCCCACAAGACTGTCTTCTTTTCAGACACCAGCTGCAAGCAGGATCTCCAGACTAACCACACTTTGTCCCAGCCAACGACAAACGTGGGGCTTCCCGCAACCTCCCTTCTCAGGTTCCACAATCTTCTAGAACAACTGACAGAACTCAGGAAAACATTTACTTTTACTGGTTTACTATAAAGGATACAACATAAAGACAGCCAGATAGAGGTACATCAGACAAGGTATTGGGGGGAGGGGTGCAGGATAGAGTTTTAATGCCCTTTTAGGATGCTCCATTCTCCTAGCACACCCGTGTGTTCACCAACACAGAAGCTTCCCAGAACTCCACCGTTAGAAGTTTTTATGTCAGCACCATACTTTCTTGATGATTACAGCTTTGGAAGACAGCTGGAGGTCTGGAATTGCGATGCGTCCAGCCTTGGTTTTCTTTTTCAACATCACTTTGGCTATTTAGGGTCTTCTCTGGCTCCATACACATTTTAGAATTGTTGGTCCTAGCTCGGTGAAGAATGCTGGCATTATTTTGGTAGGACACGACAAGGATGTCCACTCTCACCACTGTTGTTCGGCATAGTACTTGAAGTCCTAGCTTCAGTGATCAGACAACAAAAAGAAATGAAAGGCGCAAAAATTGGCAAGCAGAAAGTAACACTTTCATTCTTCGCAGATGGCATGATACTCCACGTGGAAAACCCGAAAGATTCCACCAAAGATCTGCTAGAACTGATACATGAATTCAGCAAAGTCACAGGGTATAAAATCAACATAAAGAAATTGGTTGCATTTCTATACACCAATAATGAAGCAGCGAGAGAAATCAGGAATCTTTCCCATTTATATTTGCTCCAAAAGCCATAAGATACCTAGGAACAAACCTAACCAAAGGGATAAAAGATCTGTATGCTGAAAATTATAGGAAACTTATGAATGAAATGGAAAAAGACATAAATAAATGGAAAAACGTTCCATGCTCATGGACTGGAAGAACAAATACTGTTCAAATGTCTATACTACCCAAGACAATCTATACACTCAAAGCCTGTAGAAGTTTTTAGAGATGTGATTAATTGAACCTTTGACCACTGTGACCTAACTCAATCTCCAGCTTCTGTCCTTTCCAGGGGAGGTCAAAAAGTAGGGCTGAAGATTCCAGTCCTCAGATACCAGCTTGGCCTTTCTGGCAACCAGCCCCCGTCTCAAAGCTATGTAGTTTCCCTCCTCCCATGAGTTATCTCAATAAAATACAAAAGGCACTCTCATCACTCAGGAAGGCTTTAGGAGCATTATTGTATCAGATATTGGGACAGAGACTAATTAAAAAAAAATATTATACCACAGGAACCTAATACAAATTTAAACTCATGGTGAATTACAAGGTTGAATCTCCAAGATTCCGGAGAGGAATCTGTGTCACTGGTCAGAGGAGAAATACTTCCCCAATTTGCAGGACCCTGGGGCTGCAGGAACCAACAAGGGGCTTAGCTGAGGGAAGCACAATTGTGGTGAACACAGGGATACTGTCAGTCTCCAAGATTTCCTGAGGGCTTATTGTCCTATTATATTCCAGGTGCTAGTCAAAGCTGCGAGATTATACCTGGGAACAAGATAAAGCACCTGTCCTCCAGCAGCTGGGTCCTAGCTGCAGGAGGTGTGCAATTCTTGTGCTGTGTCTTCAGGTTGCCTTAGGAGAATCCGTCCAGCTGTAGGGTGAGGCATCTCAGAAGGAAAGGGTGGGTGAGAGGAGCACGAGCCATAGCTTAGTGCCAGGAACTGAAAGAGAAGGTACCGGATCCATTAATGGGACCTAGAGCGACCTCACTGTGGGACTTGGATGTCCAAGACTTGGATCTCCATTCCCTCTGCCAGAAAAGCCAAACAGCAGGATGCCCACATGAGCTTGGACCCCCCTGGGGACAACTGCCCCCCATTAAATGAAGAACACTCCTGAGGAAAGGGGGGCACCAACGCCACCATCTGTCCAGGTCTCGTACCGCTTCCTTGTTCTCACATCACTGAGATCATACTGGCCTGTTCCTTCAACAAATCAAGCACATTCTTGACCTGGGACATTTGCATCAAACAGTTTCCTTCCGATACTTTCCCCCCACCAATATTCAAGTAGTTCACTCACATAGAGTATTTAGATCTTGACTCAAGCATGGCCCAGAGCATCATTCCCTGCCTACCATGTGTCAGGTATACTCTCCTCCCCCCATACAACATATCCCTACACTCTCACTCCTGGCTTCCTTTTCACATTACAACTTGATTTATATCTATTTGCACCATCTAGGACGACTTTATCTGGAAAGTTTTGTGTTTATTTTGTTTGTGAGCATAGTAGCTAACACAATATACTTACCTAGCTATTTGATAAATGATAGTGGTTCTCATGTATATAGATAGTTGTGTCCTATGCAATGTGACTCAGGGACTCGGGTCAAAGACTACTGTGCTAAAGAAGTGATCATGGCTTCTTACAGTCCATCCATAGGGTGGTTGGTGGCCTGAGAGCTTTGCTTCACTGGAGCTATGGTACCCATAACATCTTTTGTCTTTTGGGTTGAAATGGGAGATACTGAGACAGAGGCCACTGACAGGGAGTATCTGTGGAAAAGCGATTTCTAGATCCCAGTAGAGTGTGGGTGTACAAGTTTCTTCTGCTGAGGGCATAAAAAGAGTACCCAAGAGTTTCAGTGCTTGGAAAGCATTGGGTCATGAGGCCCAGAGGTACTGTGGTTCCTCCAGCTTTTTTTTTTTTTGAAACCCTCCAGAGCTTGTACAAATGGCTGAGAATCCAGTTTTCCTTACATAATGTGTCTCTCTACACGAAACCCTCCATGTTTTGAGTAAATTGAAAGGGTCTCTTGTTTCTTGAAAACCAAGAAATCCTAACAACACTTTCATGCTTTATGTGGGTTTTCAGGCTTGGTAATACCAAGATATGTTTGGGTTACAGACAGAAGTAGAGACAATGAATAAAGACAGAAAATCTGAATTAAAGGGGGGGAAGTTAATGAACATCTTGAGGACCTGGCACATACTATTAATTGTGGGTGTAAATGATCACATTTGATTTTCACATACATGCGGCTAGGATGGTTTTGGAAATAAAAAGAATGTCCTACAAACCGGCTTCACGAATAGGGGAATCTATCTCATGTACAGGGAGTCCAGGTTTAGGGTAGGTACAGAGCATGATCAGGGACTGAGCTTTAGCTGTGTCCTGTTCTTTTGACCCTATCTGGTGTGACAGCTTCATCCTCAGGGCAGCTACGTCTTTGGTCATTTGATACATTGCAGAATTTCTGAGGCAGCTGGCTTTCAGGGGAGGCAAGGGATAGGGCTACTACCCTACGTCACAGCCAGCCTTTACCTACCTCGAGCTCTGGGTTTTTGAACTCCTTGCTCTACACAGGGACGAGATGACCATTATTTACTGTGATGGCTCAAGTGCTCTTGTATGTGGGGGGGTCTTCTCTGCCCCTTCGTGTTACAGAAGTTGCATGGAGTAGATCTGGATACTCGAATCAAAGACGGGTTCTTTTTGAAAGAAGGAAGCGAGGAAGGGATATATCATCACCATTTCACAGATGAGAAAATTGAGACCCAGTGAGATTACACATCATGTTCATACAATAGTAATTGACCATATGATTAAATGTTAGATTGACAGTTCGGTCTATTCTAAGGCTTGTATTTATCGCATAAGGGAAAAAGTAGGGAGGGGGCAAGAGAGGAGGGGGACTAAAAGAGGGAAAAATAAGAGACGGAGAACAAGCAAGAAGTAAGGAAGTCACAAGCTTCCTTCCCCAGCAGGCCTTGCTATGCACCCGGGCCAGCTTAAGAACCAACTGTCACCATGTGGTTTTCCAGTTCATTACTCCTTGGCATCAGCAAGTTCTCATTTGTGAGAAGAAAACAATGACTTTAAAAGGCTCATAAAGATTCTTGGACATCAACAGAGGCTTCCTCAAACATAATTTCATTACGTTTGGAGAAAAGCGAATCTGCTTTTTTCAGAGACAATCTTTGCTTCCAGATATATTAATTTACAAATGAACAGAAAACAAGTGTCCTGTGGTTGGCTAACCTCCAGATATTAGAGGAAGAAGATCACTGGAGTCATTCAACTGAAGTCAAACATAATGGAGATTTCCATGCCCGACTTTTAAAGAAGCTTCCAGACTTATGATTTCATTCCGAAGTTGGACCTCTTGGTACCTGAGGCTAGTAATATTTTAAGAAGGAGGAAGTTTTCTTTCTGTCCTATGGGACAGCCTAACCTGTTTCTTTCTGCTAAGATATCATCATTACCTGGGTGTCATCGGTTGGGATTGAGTGTGGGCTGGGGATTGTCAGTGGGCAAACCCTGTGGGCCACAGTGCCAGAGCCAAGGGTGGTGTCCAATGGTGTGAGCATGTAGGCCTGATTGGGCAGGTGAGTTGCATTCACAAGGCTTTAGATGGCAGGTCTTACTCAACATTCAAAGTCAGACCTGCAGGTGGTTTGGCTGTTTTGGGGAGTTCCATATTTGACTAGTGTTGCAGGAACCAATGTTTCTCAGAACAAGTCTGAAAGGAGCCAGGTAGGTGTCCAGAGCTCTTGATAATTAGGACAAGATTCTGGGAACATGCTCTCGTCAGAAGGTCTATGCTCTGAGCCAGAAGGATGAATACTAAGGACACCACTGCCCAGAGGGAATACTTCATATCCAATGCCCAAACTCCTATTGTACCAATGCATTCGCTAGTTGGTAGCCAAATCTCCTTCCAGAGTCATCTGAATTTGAGCCTTATACATATATTTTATTGGCTTCATCATGTGCTTCAGTTCCCTTCATTGTAAAATGGAGATGACACACACAACTCATGTGATTTCTGTGAGTTGAGATGTCTGGAGTAAAATAATGGAGATAAGCAAAAACACTTAGAAGGTTGCATGACATATGACAAATAATAACAGTTAATAAGTAAAAAAATTAAAAAAAATCCTAGCAATTAATGTAATTATTAGTAACACCAAAACCTACATATTAGTCCGCTTGAGATGCCATGGCAAAATAGCATAGCCTGAGTCACTTAAATAACAGACATTTGTTTCTCCCAGTTGTGAAAGCTAGACGTCCAAGATCAAGTTGTCATCTGACTCAGTGTTTTCTCAGAGCCTTTTATGTGCTTACAGATGGCTGCCCTCTTGCTGTGCTCTCTCATGGCAGAGGGTGGGGGTTGAGGGTGGGGAAGAGAGAGAAAGAGAGAGGAAGCTCTCTTCTGTCTGTTGATATATGAGCACTAATTTTTATCAGACAAGTGCTCCGGCCTCATGAACTATCTCTCGAAGGTCCTATCTCCTAATACCATCACACCGAGGAGTAGGAATTCAACATATGAATTTTGGGAGTACACAAACATTCAGTGCATAACTACATATATACACACATATACACATAAATGTCCCTACAATACACCCTGACTAAGACTATCCGGTTTTCCAAGCCTTCCAGAGGTGCTTAGCATGGTAAAATGGTATTGTAAGTGGAAGGATTAATCCCATCTAAAAGGCTGCACTTGAGCCTATGTTCTCCAGAGTTCCCTCCAGGGATTTGTCAAAGTTAGCGTGAGCTATGTGACACTAGTTGCAAATCCTCGTCGAGTAGTCTAGAAGCATGACTGCCTGGAAGAAACTTTGCACTGAGAAATGGCAGAAGCTCCTCACTCTGGTAATCTATGCAACTTGTCCCGGGATTGCTTTGGAAAACATTTGTGCTTCAATTGCCTTATTTTATTGGTCATAAAGTTGGCTCGTTCCAACTGGAAAGTAGGTGTAGAAAATGGAACATTTGTTGTGGAAATCACCCCCCACTCAGGACAATTGCCGTCTTCTTCCTTTTCTATTACTTGAATTAGTAAGTTATTTTCTCTCAGGAAGCATTTTTAGTTATCATTTAGTTACCTGTCTATGGTAAACATTATTAATATTCCACAAAAATATTTTCTACAAAATCCTGAAGAAACCACAACATCTCTTAACACAAAGCTCCACACTGACTACTGCCAATGGACACTTGCAAACCAGCACACAACAAATTTCCTATATATGTTGAAGTACTTACTGATGGGCCTGGAGGATAGGCACTTCACATCTTGGATTTGGTGAAGTCTCAGAGATTTCAGAAATGTCTGGATCAATGGAAAGATCAGTGGAAAGATTACAGGTGTTAGAATTAGATAATTACTTGAATCCTGATTGTCTCACATCTAAACACTATGGCTTTGAGTAAATCAAGGCAATTATTTATGACTCAGTTGTTTCATATGATGGTAAGAAAAAAAAATATTACCTACCCACAGATGTGGTCTTAGGTGATATTGTTTGCCAAGACTTTGGTACGAGAGAGTATAGATAAATATCAGTTATTTTCTACCATAAGCTACTCTTGTATCTGGTGTGGGCTAAGTTTTTATCTCTGGTAAAAAATTAATTGAACATTTCTAGACTATGATGACCAAATCCACACAAAACTTTCTATTACTATTGATATTTTGAAGAAAGGCCCAATTCTGGTAATATCTGAGTTACTTTTATTGGACTTACCCTAATGGCAGTAACAATTACAACTCTGGAAGAAAAAATTCAATGTTTTGCAGTGTTGGACAGCAAGCAAAAGTAGGCAGATATGCATCGTGAAATGAGAGATAAATTAGATGAGTTCTACATTTAGCCAGCTTTTTCTGCATAGATGTTGGGGAAGAAAACTCAGACATAAAAGAATAATAGCGCTACTGGGCCAAAGAGAAAGAAGTGTGAACTTAGGACTGGAAATTGATGGGAATTTGAATGGAATGAAATGACCCAAATATAGGAAGCCCCAAATCTTTGATCAAGAGTTTAGTAAAAGCTATGAACTTTTTACTGAAAACACAGAAGCACTATGCCAAAAGAACAAGGACTACATCTAAGGACTAAGCAAACAAACCACCACCACCACCAACAAAAATAAACTGGCCCTAGAAAGGCATAAATCCATTCCAAGGTGATCTTCTAGTAATTTAATTGTCTGCCACGGAAACCAAATCAAACCAAACCACAACAAAAACTTCAACATTGTTATGAGGAACATAACAAAATCCAGAGTGTCTACATGAATCCACAATATCATGTATACAATAAAAATTCACTGAACATATACCAAGAAGAGGGAAATATGGTTAATAATCAAGAGAAAATATAGACAAGAGAAGCAGACTGACAGATGACTGGAGTATTAGATTAATGGAGAAGGACTTTAATACAGATGTTACAATGATCTTAAAGAAATTACAAAAAAGAAAAGAGTAAAAGAATCAGTAAACACTTTAGCATTCTACGGAGACACATAAAAACTATAAGAAATAACCTAATGAAAATTTTGGAATAGAAAAACACAATATATAAAGCAATAGCTCAATAACTGACCTAAAAGCAGTTTGAATACATCAGGGAAAGACCTGTGAACAGATCAGTATAATGTGAAGCCCAGAAAAAAGAAAATATTAAAATATTTAAACACAGCTTCAGCAACATGTGGAATGATATGAAATTGTCTACTATGGATGTAATTAAAGTCCCAAAAGAAGAGGAGAAAGAAAGGTGGAAAAATAAATGAAGAAATAAATAATGGCTAGAAATATTCAAATTTGGAGGAAAAAAAATGAATTCACAGGTGCAAGAAGCTCAGGAAATCCTAAGCAGATAGCATAGTCAAACTGCTGCAAACAATTAATAAAGAGAAAATCATAGAGTGCCCACGGGAAAATAAATACTAATTACAGGGGAAAAAATACAATAATCAAGACCAATTTTTAATTAGATATGATGGAGGTCAGGAGGCTCTGAAATTGAATCTTTAAAGTGCCGAAAAAAGATGTCAATTCAGATTTCCATATCTAGTAAAAATATCAGTCAAAAATAAAAGTATGTTTAGGATATTTCGTATTTTTAAAAAATCTGAGTAAACTCATCACTGGCAAACTCACAGAATAAGAAATGCTAAACACATTTCCTCAGGCAGAGGACAATAATATCAGGTGGAAATTCTGATTTACACAAAGTAAGGAAGAATGCCAGAACTAGTATATATGTGGCAAAATAAAACTGAAAAATTTAAATCAATTTTTAATAACTTCGATAAATAATTGAATGTGTAAAGCAAAAATGAGATAAATAATGTGACATTTTACAACACAGGCAGAAGTAAAATGTATGACAACAGCAGCAGAAGAATGAGAAAGGGAACACAGACTATGGCATTATATGGTTCTTACCCTATATTTAAAGTTATACAGTATTTTAAAATAGACCAGGGGAAGTTATTGCAAGACCAATGAAGATAATAAAAAATAAAATATAAAGATAAGGTCAGTAGATGCTAATTAAAAAAATGGAATAATAACAAATATTCAATTAATTAAAAAAACAGGTCTGGGGAAGAGAAACAAAACAGATGAGACAGATGGAAAACAAATAGAAGTATATTTAAATTTTTTTTTAACGTTTATTTATTTTTGAGACAGAGAGAGACAGAGCATGAACGGAGGAGGTCAGAGAGAGAGGGAGACACAGAATCTGAAACAGGCTCCAGGCTCTGAGCCATCAGCACAGAGCCTGATGCGGGGCTTGAACTCATGAACCGCGAGATCATGACCTGGGCCGAAGTCGGACACTTAACCGACTGAGCCACCCAGGTGACCCTAAATAGAAGTATATTTAAATCTAATCATGCTGGGGCGACTGGGTGGCTCATTCGATGAAGCCTCCAACTTGGGCTCAGGTCATGAACTCACAGCCTGTGAGTTCAAGCCCTGCATCGGGCTCTGTGCTGACAGCTCAGAGCCTGGAGCCTGCTTCAGATTCTGTGTGTGTGTGTCTCTCTCTCTGCCCCTCCCCAACTTGCGCTTCATCTCTCTCTCTCCCTCTCTCTCTCTCCCTCTCTCTCTCTCTCTCAAAAATAAATAAACATTAAAAAAATCTAACCATGCTGATAATTACACATAAATACAAATAAAACCAACAAACCAAATAAAAAGTAGATATTCTCATAATAGATAAAAAATAGATAATATATATAAAAATATAGTTGGTTTTCTCACAAAAACCAACTTTATACTGACAAAGAAACATTCCAAATATGAAGATGCTAATAGATGAAAAGGAAATAGAGAGAACAGACGAAAATGAAACAGAAATATTTAAATATGTGAATGACAGCTGAAGTAGTGCTCAGACGAAAATTTTTAGGGTCAAATTCTGATACTAGAAATGAAGAGAGTTATAAAATTAGTGATCGAAACTTCCATCTTAAAAAAAAAACTAGAACAAGAAGAGTAACTAAGGCAAAGTAAGAAGTAACAACTAGGGGTGCCTAGGTGGCTTAGTTGGTTGAGCGTCTGGCTTTGGCTCAGGTCACGATCTCACAGTTTGTGAGTTCGAGCCCCGCGTCAGCTCTGTGCTGATAGCTCAGAGCCTGGAGCCTGCTTTGGATTCTGTGTCTCCCTCTCTCTCTACCCCTCCCCCGCTCATGCTCTGTCTCTCTCTCTCTCTCTCTCTCTCTCTCTCTCTCTCTTTCTCTCTGTCTCTCAAAGCTAAATGTTAAAAACAAAGAAGTAAAAACTAAAAGCTGATAAATATATATGAATACCAATATCAGAAATAAAAAGTAAGAAATGTTAAATATCCTGTAGTTCTATGAGCATCAAGAGAATAATAAGAAAACAAATGGAACAACTTAATTACAATTCATTTGGCATTTGGAAGAGATAGGCAGTATTTTGAAAGACAAAAACTAGGGGCACCTGGGTGGCTCAGTCGGTTAAGCGGCCGACTTCGGCTCAGGTCATGATCTCGGGTCCGTGAGTTCGAGCCCCGTGTCAGGCTCTGTGCTGACAGCTCAGAGCCTGGATCCTGTTTCAGATTCTGTGTCTCCCTCTCTCTGACCCTCCCCCGTTCATGCTCTGTCTCTCTCTGTCTCAAAAATAAATAAACGTTAAAAAAAAATTAAAAAAAAAAAAGAAAAAAAGAAAGACAAAAACTATCAAAGCTTACAAAAGAAGGAACAGAAAACTTGACTATGTCTACATTTACTAGATCAATTGAATAAATATTTCAAAATTTCCACAAAGAAAATTCTGGATTGACACTATTGCACTGATTAATTTTACCAAACATTAAGTTTACAATTAACAACTCAATAGAAAATAGGAGAGAAACAAACATTGTCAATTCATTTTATTATCTCAGAATTAATCTGATAAATGAAGCAGGCAAAAATATTACCAAACAAGAGTGATTAACCCAGAAGCATAGAAGCGAAAATTCATAACAATTTTTTTTGAAAATAAAATCCAGCAAAGAGCAATAAAACACGAGCAAGAGGGATTTATTTTAAGAATGCAAGGTTGGTTTAATATTTGAGAACCAATTAATAAAATTTACCACATGCAGGACAAAGGATTTAATTAAACTCAGTAGGCACTCATGATTAATTTTTTAAATCCTTCAACAAATTAGAAATACAAAGAAACTTCCTTAATCTATAAAGGGCTTTTATGAAAATACTTCCATACTAAGTACATAACTAAGGTAATATTTACTTAATGAATTATTGATTGTTTTACTATTAAGATTAGAAATACAATAAGGATGTTCACTTTTAGCTCTCCTTTTCAACATTATACTGTGGGTCCTTGCATGTACTGGGCCTGAAAAATAAATGAGTGCCTTTAAGATGAGCACAAAAGAAGTTAAATTGTCCTAATTCATAGATAACTTGATTCTTGGCATAAATAATCCTAAAAAACATAAAACCAAATAAAAACCCCAAAATACTTGCATTAAAAGTTTTTAATGTTATTTTTTAATGTTTATTTATTTTTGACAGAGAGAGAGAGAGAGAGAGAGAGAGAAAGAGAGAGAGCACATGAGTAGGGGAGGGGCAGAGAGAGAGGGAGACACAGAATCTGAAATAGGCTCCAGGCTCTGAGCTGTCAGCACAGAGCCCGACGCGGGGCTCGAACTCACGGACAGTGAGATCATGACCCGAGCTGAAGTCAGACGCTCAACCAACTGAGTCACCCAGGAACCCCCAAAGTACTTGCATTAATAGGAAAATTTAGCAAGGTCTCAGGGTACAAGGTCAAACTAAGACATTTGGATTTCTATATATTTGAAAGAAACAATTAGAAAATAAGATTTGATAATCACCATTTATAATAACATCAACATACAAAATATATGCAAATATATTTTCCAATAACAAGCAAGACTTTTACTTGGAAAACTGACAAACATTACTGAGAGACCTAAGTAAATGGAGAGATGTACTATACTCATGGATGGGAAGACCCATTGATGTGTCAATTCTCTTCAAATTGACTGCCAGATCTAATACAATTAGAATTCTATATGATTTTATTATAAAAATTGATAAGCAGATTCTAAAACTTATATGGAAATTAAAATAATCTTTAAAGAAAAGAATGAAGTTAGAGAACCCATAGTCTATAATTGCAAGTCTTTCTAAGCTATGATGTTCTGATTATTGTGTTATTGGAGTAAGGACAGAAAAAATATTTTATGAGGATGTAATAAGAAATCCAGAAACAGATCCACAAATATATGGTTAACTGATTTTTGGCCAAGTCATTGCACAATACAGTGGGATAAAGAAAGTCTTTTCAAGAAATGATGCTAGAGAAATCAGACAATTACATGAAATGATTAAGGGATCTTACATCACACCACACACAAAAATTATTTTGAGATGAACCATAGAACTAAATGCAAGACAAAACTCTAAAGATTCTGGAAGAAAACCAAAGAACAATGTTGTCATCTTTCTTTGAATACAAAAAGGACTAAACAGAGGGGAAAAGTCATCAAATTTGACTTTATCTAAATGAATTACTTCTAGTCACCAAAAGACACCTAAGCAAATAAAAAGGCAAGCCACGGAGTGGGAATAAAACATTTCAATACACATATCTGACAAAAGACTTATACCCAGAATATATAAAGAACTTCTGCACATCAAAATAAAAAGATTACAATCCAAAGAAAATGGGCAAGAGACAAATATCTATTTCACAAAAGAAGATAAGCAAATGAAAAAAAAGGACATTCAAAGGTGCTCAAAAATATTTGTCACCCAAGAAACAGAAATTAAATCCACAATAAAACCCTCTACACACACTCTGGAGTGACTGAAATGAAAATAACTGACAACTCAAATGGAATACTACTTGGTGATGAAAAAGAATGAAATCCTGCCATTGGCAACAACGTGGATGGAACTGGAGGGTATTATGCTGAGTGAAATAAGTCAGTCGGGGGAAGACAGATATCATATGATTTCACTCATGTGCGTAATTTGAGAACCTCAACGGATGAACATAGGGGAAGGGAAGGAAAAATAAGATAAAAACAGAGAGGGAGGCAAACCATATGAGGCTCCTAAATACAGAGAACAAACTGAGGGTTTCTGAAGGGGAGGTGAGTGGGGGGATGGATTAAATGGGTGACGGGCATTAAGGAGGGTACTTTTCAGGATGAGCACTGGGTGTGATATTGTAAGAGATGAATCACTGTGTTCTCCCCCTGAAGCCAAGACTACACTGTATGTTAACTAACCCAAATATAAAAAATAAGAAAAAGAAAAAAATGTGAAATCAAGCTCTTCTTTCACAGAAAAATTGAAATAAAAAAATAAAATATAAAGTAAAATAAAATAATAAACTAATAAAATAAACTAATAAAATAAAATAAAATAAAACTGACAACTCCAGATAGCAAGAGGATGAGTAGCAACTGGATTGTGTATATTTTGGGAGGAACATAAAATGGCACAGCCATTTTGGGGAACTGTTGAATAGTATCTTTGACTGTTAAGCTTTCACCTATTCTATGAACCAGCCACAATTCCTAGAGGTTTATGAGAGAGAAGTGATAACATAGGCCTACAAAAAGATGTGTATCAACATTTTCCAAGCAGTTTTATTGATTATACTCAAAAACTAAAAGCAACCCCAATGTTTATCATCAGGGGAGTAGATAAACTGATTTTGGTATACTCTTAGAATGCTATGATGATAAAAATAACAGAGTAATACAGAAAGAAGGAAAGGAAGAAAGAAAGAAAGAAAGAAAGAAAGAAGAAAGAAAGAAAGAAAGAAGAAAGGGAGGAAGGGAAGAAGGAAGGAAGGAAGGAAGGAAGGAAGGAAGGAAGGAAGGAAAAGAAAGAAAGAAAGAAAGAAAGAAAGAAAGAAAGAAAGAAAGAAGAGGGGGAGGGAAGGAGGAAGGAAGGGAAGAAGGAAGGAAGGAAGGAAAGAAAGAAAAAAAGAGAGAGAGAGAGGGAGAGAGGAAGGGAGGGAGGGAGGAAGGGAGGAAGAGAGAGAAAGAAAGAAGGAAGGGAAGGGAAAGGAAGGGAAGGGAAGGGAAGGGAAGGGAAGGGAAGGGAAGGGAAGAAAGACATACTACTATGGGTAATTATCAGAAACCATTATATTCAGTGAAAGAAGCCAGATATGAAAAAGTGAATAACTTATCATTTCCTTCATATAAAAATTTATCTGAAGGTTAAGCTCATTTAAAGTTTAAGAATTGGCACATCTACATTTGGGAATAAGCCTAAGGGCAGCTTTTATTTTATTTTATTTTATTTTATTTTATTTTATTTTATTTTATTTTATTTATTTTATTTTATTTTATTTTATTTTATTTATTTTATTTTATTTTATTATTTATTTTATTTTTTTAAATTTATTTATTTTGAGAGAGAGAGGCAGAGAGAGAGAGAGACAGAGAGAGAGAGAGCACACATGTGCAAGTGGGGGACGGGTAGAGAGAGTGAGGAGAGAGAGAATCCCAAGCAGGCTCAGCACTGCCAGGGCAGACACCAATTCAGGGCTTGAACCCTGAATCTCATGGAACCATGAGATCATGACCCAAACCAAAGTCAGACGCTTGACCCACTGAGCCACCCAGGTGCCCTGGCAGCTTTTAGTTTTAAGACTACGTGGGGACTGATGGCAAATGATCATGAGAAAATGCTCTGTGAGGATGAAATTTCCACATCTTCTTTGGTGCATTAATTATTTTTTGCTGGGGCACAAGCCACCAAGGAATGAGTAGCCTACATAATATTGATGCAATTCTCCCACGTTTTCAGGGCTTGTTAAGGTGGTTCTTTGACTCTGTAACATGTACTGGGGTTACCAGATGTCTGGACTGTTTTCTTCCGGCATAACAGTTACGGAAGCAGGGTCCTTGAGGGCTGGGTCTGGAACAATCACAGCCTGACTTCTGCCAAGTTCTACTGATCAAACGAAATCACATCCAGATCCAGAGGAAGGAAAATAGAGTTCATCTTTTGACGTAGGGGGTCGCAGGTACATATAGGGACAGGAGAGACTGTTGGCAGATTTTTGGAGAACACTTAAGACAGTTGAAGTTTTGGTTTCATGGGTGTATATATTCATCTGAGTTTATCCAACTCTACTTTTAAGATAAATTTAAGATAAATAAGATAAATTTCTGTGCATCTCATTGTATGCAAATTAAAGCTGAAGCACCACGGAGTTGGTAGTGATTTTTTTTAATATAATTTATTGTCAAATTGGCTAACATACAGCATGTAAAGTGCGCTCTTGGTTTTTGGCGTAGATTCCCGTGGTTCATCGCTTACATACAGCCCCCAGTGCTCATCCCAAAAAGTTGACAGTGATGATTTAAGTTCTCACCTCAACCGTGATTAGCTGAGAATAGGAAAAAAAATAAATAAGGGAGGCCAAAGCTTCTAGGAATGCATATCAAAGTCCATTCGTTTCCTAAAGATGTATTTATTCTTGTTTTCCAGGATCTGCTAAAAGGATCAAAGACCGTCTGAACACCTAAGGGAAAATTAAACTTTCTCATTAGGTCTGTACTTGGAATATGCTGGGAGAGAGGGGTCTTGTATGATTTGCCCCTTTTCCCTCCCTGAATTTTCAGGGACATAGAAAAAAGACTGGCGTCCAGTTTGGGGAAACGACATGCTGTAAAGATGAACCGTTGGCATTGAACTCTGCCACTCGGTAGTTGTGCAGACTTGGATAAGGGGGGGGCGGTTCTCTGTGCCTCACCTTCCCCAGCAGAATTAGAGGGGGTCACGCAAAAGGGCTAGTGATGGACATGTACTGGGGAGCCAGCATGTGAGGTAGTAGGAATGTGATGAAAGATAAAAACAGAGAGAGAAAGAGAGAGAGAGGGAGAGATCCCGTAACTCAGGAGCTGCAGATACTCTCAGTCTTACTCATGGCCCCCTTCCTTCCATTCAGGACCCTACAACCACACACACGTAGCTGTTCTGCATCTGGGGTGGGGGGGGGCTCAGTTAGCTTCACATAGACTCTGAGTATCTGCATTCTCGTCATCATAGAATCATGCGCGGAAAGGCGAGTCATCCTCAGACACAACTTTATCATTATTAGGCCTGTCTATGAAAGAATGGATTCCCCAGGAAAGAGCGGCTCTCTAATCACTACGGGTATTAAGTGACAGAAGGGTCAATCACTTTTCAAACTTTGCTCCTTAATGGTGCCAGAAGAAGGTGGGCTTGAAATCTGGTTCACAGATTCACTATCCGTGTGCCCTTGGCTCCATCAGCCTGGTGAACGTCAGTTTCCTCACCCGCAAAATGGGGATAATAATAATCACATCAAGGAGCTGGCTTCAGGACTAGTGTGATATATATCAAGTACCTAGTCCTTAGTGAATGTGCGATGTACTTATCATCACTACACTTACTGTTGGGAAACCCCCACCATGTGTCAAACCCAGTGCGGGAATCGGCAACCCACTGGGCGCACAGACATGGCAAGATACGATCGCAGTACAGAGAGGCAAAAGATGTGTGAAGTGTGGAAACAACTCTACAAGTGCAACCAGAAAAAAAGCAACTGCCTGGGTAATTATGAAGTAAAACCAAAAATTAAAAACAAGGAGTGCTCAGTTATATTTGATTGTTAAATTGGAAAGATGAGCACAGTGCTTGAAAAGCACTCTGAGATGTTTATGTTGGGTACGCTCGCAAATACAGACTTGGGGTGTTAAATGTGGCGAAGGTTTTAACAGAAAGAGAACAGACTGTGGAAGACAACCAGATGATGTTTCGACTATTTGGCCACAGCTTTGTCTGGGTGACCTCAGGTAATCGAGAGACCTACTCTGTGCCTCAGATAACCTGGTGTGGTCGGTGGGAAAAATCCAACCTCTGTCAGCATGTCGGGTGGGAGGGTTGTGTGGGTTAATACGTGGAAAGTCCTTCAGCAAAGCAGCAGACATAGCTGAATAAATGTCTGGTCCCTCCTTTTAGGAGATGACTTGGGTCATGCGGCGGTGAGGGTGGCTTTAGTACAAACAGCAGAGGAACTAAGAGTGGCCTGAACAATCGGAACACCTTTAGCATCTCCTGTAATCAGTCCAAAGCTAAGAGAATAGAACTGATGGACTCAGCGGCTCAATGATGTCAGCAAAAGCCTGGCTTCTTCTGCGGTTCTGCTCAGCCCCTTGAAGCCGGTTGACCGCATCTGTCAACTGCACTTGATATCGCCAGGGCACCTGCACACATCGTGTCCTTGCACCACGACGCCAGGAGAAGGGGATTTCCTCCTACATGTCTCATATATCTTCCCATAATGCAGTGGCTCCCAAGGGTTTTGGACCCAGGACCCCGAAGAGCATATTATTTTGTGCATTTATTTATGCACATATTATTATTAACAGAATGTTATTTATATACGTGTGTGTGTTTATGTGATATACATTAGCACACATGCACGTGCATATATATATATACATATATATATATATATACATACATATATATAATTTACTGCAATAGAAATTAAAACTGATGATTTAAAGGTATTTATTTTAAAAATAATAAAAGTGAACCCACTGTATATTAATGAAAGTAACATTTTAATAACAAACAACCATAGTTTCTAAACCAAAAACTATAGGTTCTTATTGTTGTTTTTAAATAAATAATAAGTGAGAAGTGGTATTGCTTTTCTCTCTTCCTTCCTTCCTCCCTCCCTCCCTTTCCTTCATTACCTCTTTCCTTTTCATTCCCCTCCCCCTCCCCTCCCCTCCCTTCCTCTCCCCTCCCCTCCCTTTTGCTCCCCTCCCCTCCCTTTTGCTCCCCTCCCCTCCCCTCCCTTTTGCTCCCCTCCCCTCCCCTCCCCTTCCCTCCCCTCCCCTCCCCTCCCCTCCCCTCCCCTCCCCTCCCCTCCCCTTCCCTTCCCTTCCCTTCCCTTCCCTTCCCTTCCCTTCCCTTCCTCTCTTTCTTTATTTCAAACCTCTTTAATATCTGGCTCAACAGAACACAGCCAGATTCTCATACCAGCTTCTGCCTGCAAACTCATGGGATTGCTGTGTTGGTTGAAGCATATGAAGAAAATCTGGCCTGATGCAGATATGGAAGCGAGTAAAGGAGAAATATTTTAGTAGTCTTTTCGGATGATTCTAGATAGTTTTCTTTTCTACTACACCAAAACTCAGCAAGTGGCAGTATCTGAAAAGTTGCAATGTGGATTCTGAAACCATACTGATGAACTTCTTACATTGTTTCATTATCCCCCTTGCACTTTGACTGGATATTTTACCTACACGCAATCTTGTAACATCGTGCATTGGTTGTTTGGAAAATACTGCTTTATTGAGTTATGGAGAACTTCTAAATGTTGACATATTTCATTAAACAATATTTAAAATCAAGCCACTGCTCATATCATCCAAAAAAAAAAAAAGTCTTTAATCATCGGGAAACTGTCAAGCTCATGGTAAAAGGCACAAGTGTACAAAACAATTCTTTTTTTTTCTTAAAAGTTCAAATTTTGTCATTGGCAACAAATACTATCAGCTGCTTGGCTCAAAAGCAGAAGACTCACCTTGGTCATTTTCACAAAAATAGCTGCCAAATACTCCAATTGAATAGCTGTAGCTTCTCGGTGATTCTCTGAATCACAAATGGTGACCCATGGAAAAAGCAGCTGGTCTGATCTGTGAGTCAACTGCATCCATACTTTCCCCAGTTCACGGGGCAATGCAGCAGAAGGGCCCTACACACACCGCCCATTTTGTCACGCAGAATATTCGTTGAGAGTCAAGACCCTATACGGTTAATTTTTGCAGCTTCATCAAAGACGTGCTGAAGGAAAACAAGCTCGGCACCCGCAGTTTGACCCTCCGTGTCTCCCGCAACCTCAGTGCACATTTCAACACGGTGACAGAGAGAAACAGCATCTTAGTGTCAGGAACATAATCGTGCCGCCGACAAAGCCAGGAGGCGTCACACTTTGAGTTCCGCCCTGTATGTTACCGGCAGGAGGAACCAGCTTCATGTAAGGATACCTCCTAAGAGAGGCAATAACATTACATACTAAAAGATTGATTGAATACATTTCATTAAAACACCTTCTCTCTGGGCTTTCTTAGAGTAAAACTGGATATATTTTTTTAAATGATAACAATTACTATCTTTTATTTATTAAAATGCTAACACGTTTTTATTATGGAAATTTAGACATATAAAAAAGTCAAGATAAAAGAAAATTAAGTGATACCCCCCCCCCAGCTAGAGATGAATTCTGTTAATATTTTAGCAAGCACCTTTTCTTTCTTCCTATGCATTTATGCTATTTTGCAATCTGCCTTTTTCTTTCTTTCTTTCTTTCTTTCTTTCTTTCTTTTCTTTCTTTCTTTCCTTCTTTCCTTTCTTTCTTTTACTTAACAATGTCTCATGAACATTTTTTCATATGATTAAATATTTATGGGCGACATCACTCTAAATTATTCAGGTCCCCTTCTGACAGGACGTCACGTTCTGCCTGCAATGCAGTGGTGCTGGGTTGCTCGGTGAGACGGTTTTGAGAATCGGAGGCCTGGCGTCTTAGGATTTCTTCCTTGTGATGAGGACGTTTACTGATGAAGGTGCCGCCCTGAGTCCTCGCAGCCTTTTGACAACTGCTGCTTACTCGGAGACGTCCCGTGTCTGGGCTGCACGTCCTTGCCTTTGATTTTCTTCCCCATAATCCCCTAGGTCCGGTTACACCTGCCTGGCTGGGCAAGGCATCCTCTGAATCTTTCTGTCATCAGCCTCTCCTTCCCAGTCTCCTTCTCATGTTGGTACAAAGTATCCCTTTTCCATGGTATTTTCTCCTCCTCGCCTTTTAAACCCTGCATTTCCATGACTCTCCTGAGCTCCTGTTAGTAAACCCAAGTAGCACAGTCCACAGTAAGGGTTCTCGCTGCCTTCTACCTTGATTTTCCTTCCTCTCTTTACCTAGACCTCCCCCTTTCCCTTCAGTCCGCTGGGGACCACAGAGCACACTGGGGCAGCTTGTGGTTTTCCCAAATTTCCACAACATTTGCAGTTCTACATGTGCTTCCGGAAACTTCATATTTCCCCCAAGAAAAGGTGCAAAACATATGTTCCTCCCCTTGAAAGTGGGCGGGATTTTGTGGCTACTTTCAATGTGGCAAGAGGAACTATTGCATTGGTTGCAAGGCCGAGGTAGAAAAGGAGGGACAGTTTCCCCCTGACTCTCTCTCTTCGGACATATACCCTTGGAGCCCTGGGTCAGCATCTAAGAAGCCTGGCTGCCACGAAGCCTACTTGCTGGAGGGACGACACAGAGGTGGAGGGAGGATTGGATGCCCCAAGTGCCTCATCTTTTGCAGGAACCAGCTGTTGGAGTCTCCTGGCCAGATGTACAAGTGAGCAAACCTTCTAAGGATTCTAGTTCCAGATACCGACCTGGCTCTGCTGACCCTGAGCAGGGCAGACACAGACTGACCCACTGAGCCCTGTCCTCACTAAGATTGGTGAGCCAAATAAAAGCTATTGTTGATTAAACCACTAGAGTTTGAAATGTTGTTGCTATTTTTATTTGTTTTTGTTTGCTCGTCTGCTCTCGGAATGGTTTTTAATGTAGCAATGGATAAGCAGAGACCACATTCTGCCCCTTCTTTCCATCATTCTACAGCAGATAAACAGTCCTCCAACCGGCCCAACCAATCTTGAATAACTCAGGCCATGTTCTCACATAAAATTATCCACACCACATTCTCTTCATTGTTCTAGCAGCCCTGCGTACCTCAAGCACTTATGCTCTTGGTCTGTCTTCCGCCCATGCTCTCATCTTTTTATTCTTTTAAATAAATATTATTGGACTCAGATGCAATCATTTATTTAATATATGCATGTTAAGGAGTATAATAAAAAATGAGCAATCCCGAGCCAGAACATTACCAATGCCATGATTTATACTTCACCGTTGCCCTGTGAACACCCCTCCAGGAGAATTTTGGATCTATTATCCTCTTTCAAAAATTATATACATTTGTTCCTAAGCAAGGTTTCTTTAGAATTATTGTGGATATCATGAAAACGCAATCATTCTTTCCATAATAGTCTACACCTATCACTTTTCAACCCACCTTACGCTTTAAGATCCACCTATGTTATAGACATCTCACGCTCATGGGTTGGAAGAAAGCAAATTGTTAAAATGTCCATACTACCCAAAGCAACCTACAGATTTGAGGCAATCCCTATAAAAATGTCAATAGCGTTTTTCACAGAACTAGAACAAATAATCCTCAAATTTGTATGGAACCACAAGAGATGCTGTATAGCCAAAGCAATCTTGAGAAAGAAGAACAAAGCTGGAGGTAATCCCAGACGCGAAGATATACTGCAGAGCTGTGGTAATCTAAACAGTAAGGTACAGCACAAAAATAGATACACAGATCAATCGAACTGGAGAGAGAGCCCAGAACTAAACCCACTCATATACGGTCAATTAATTTATGGCAAAAAAGGCAGGAGTGCACAAGACAGAGGGCACACTGTCTTCAAAAGTGGTATTGAGAAAACTGGACAGCAAGATGCACAATGGACCACTTTCTCCCACCATACACAAAAATAAACTCAAAGTGGATTAAAGACTAAATGGAAGACTTGAAACCATAAAAATCTTTTTAAAAAGATGGTAATCTCTGGGACATCCTTAGCAAACTATTTATGGATCTGTCTCCTCATGCATGGGAAATAAAAGAAAAAATAAACTATCGGGTCTACACCAGAATCAAAAGCTTTTGCAAAGGGACGGAAACCATCAACACAACAAAAAGGTAACCTAATGAATAGGAGAAAAATATTTGCAGCTGACATATATGATAAGGGGTTACTATCCAAAATATATAAAGAACTTATACAACTCAACACTGAAAAAAACCCACAAACAAACAAACAAACAAACAAACAAGAAACCAATAATTCAATTAAAAAAAGGGAGAGGACCTGAACAGAAATTGTTTCAAAAGCAGACATACAGATGGCCAACGGGCAAATGAAAAGATGCCCAACATCACTCATCATCAGAAAAATGCAAAGCAAAACAAAGAGTTATTACCTCACACCATTCCATGATGGCTGGCGTCAAAAAGACAAGAAGTAAAAAGTGGTGGTGAGGATGTAGAAAAAAATGGAGCCCTCGTGCACTATTGGTGGGAATGTAAAATGGTGCAGCCACCATGGAAAACAGTACCGAGGCTACTTAAAAATTAAAAATAGAAATAGGATATGATCTAGCAATTTCCCTACTGGATGTTTACCCAAAGAAAATGAAAATGGTAATCTAAAAAGATATATGCACTTCTATATTTATTGAAGCATTATTTACAATAGCCAAGATTTAGAAGTAACCTAAGTATCTGTCAACAGATGAATGGCAAGAGAAGATGTGCTATAGGTCTGCAATGGACTATTAATCAGCCATGAAGAAGGACGAGATCTTGCCATTTGGAACGACGTGGATGGACCTGAAGGATATTACGCTAAGTGAAATAAGTCAGACCAAGAAAGACAACATATGATTTCCTTTATACGTGGAATCTAAATAACAAAACCAACAAAACAAAACAACCGCAGCAACGACAAATAGAACCAGACTCGTAAATACAGAAAACAAAATGGTCATGGCCAGAAGGGAGGGGGCTGGTAAGATGGTGAAAGGGATTAAGAGGTACCCACCTCTAGTTCTAAAATAAAGAAATCTCATTGATGAAAAACACAGCAGAGGGAATATAGCCAATAATATTGTAGTAACGTTGTATGGTGACATATGGTAGCTACACTTACCGCATTGAGCATTGCATAATGTATAGGAATGTTGAATCACTATTTCGTACCCCTGAAACTAATATAATATCGTATGCCAACTCGACTTCAATAAAAAGAGATGTATCTATGTGTGTAGCAGTGATTCATTTTCACTTGTGCTTCATAATTCATTGGGCGAATCTACCTCCACGTATTTATTTATTTTCCAGTTGATGGGCACTTGAATTGGGTCCAGTTTTTCTGCTTCTGTGAGCCGTGCTTGAATAAACATTCTTATACATGTCCTAGGTCACGTGTGCCAGAGTGTATATAGCTGAGAATAACGTGTAGTATCCTTGGACGTGGAAATATTCAATTTCATGAGATCGCGCCAGATTTCTTACCACAGGGGTTGGGCCAGTACCGCCCCTAATGGTAAGATAGGAGGGTAATCACCAACAGTTGGCATCGCTGAGTATCTTAATTTTTATCCAGCTAGTAGTTGTAAATGGTCTAATTTATATTTAACTGGTGTCTAATTAGAGCATCTAAAGATATAGATTGGTCTCTCTATTAATTATTAATATAGTTATGTATTAACATAATATGTTATTAATTATATAGAGAGTGACATACTGTATATATCATCCATATAATTATATGTGGATATATTATACATATTACTAATTAAATGGAAGTATCTATTTATCTACAATCTATTGAGGTCTTTTGTATTTTAATGAATGAATGAATTAATTAATTTAGTATTTCCTTTTAATAGGCCTGTTCAATGCTTGCATCCATATTTCTGCTGAATTTTCAGATTTTCTTATTGACCCAGATTCGGGTGTAATACATTTTGTTTTTTTTGTTTGTTTGTTTGTTTTTTTAATTTTTTTTTAACATTTATTTATTTTTGAGACAGAGAGAGACAGAGCATGAACGGGGGGAGGGTCAGAGAGAGAGGGAGACACAGAATCGGAAGCAGGCTCCAGGCTCCGAGCTGTCAGCACAGAGCCCGACGTGGGGCTTGAACTCGTGAACCACGAGATCGTGACCTGAGCCGAAGTCGGACACTTAACCGACTGAGCCACCCAGGTGTCCCAGGTGTAATACATTTTGGATGTGGGTCTTCTGTTAGGTTTGTTGTGTTTCAACTCTTCCAGTCTGAGGCTTGTCTTTCCATAACCTGTTTGATGCCTTTGGATGAATAAAAGTGTTTGGTTGTCATGTAATTGAATTTACAGTTTCATCCTTTATGTCATTATGTCTTTCTTTTTTACTTTTTTATGTGTTTGTTTTTCATTTATTTATTTATTTTTGTCACTATGTCCTTCTTAGTGGAGACTGGGGGGAGGCTTACATAGGAAAACCCCTCCCTGCTTGAATGTTATTAAATCATTTTAACATTAAAAAAATTTAATGGTTATTTGTTTTTGAGAGAGAGAGGGAGACAGAGTGTGAGCAGGGGAGGGGCAGAGAGAGAAGGAGACACAGAATCCGAAGCAGGCTCCAGGCTCTGAGATATCAGCACAGGGGCTGATATCGCGGGGCTCAAACCCACGAACCGTGAGATCATGACCTGAGCCGAAGTCAGACGCTTAACTGACTGAGCCACCCAGGATCTGCATTATTTTAACATTTTTAATGTTATTGCTTACATTTTGGTCTTCAGCACATGCAGAATTCTTGTACAGTAGGGATGCATTTCCCCCCATATGAATAATCAAATAATCAAGACTATTTATGCCTTGGAAATTCCCCCCCCCCCCCCCCCCCATATCCAAAGTGCATTCTCTGTCAAGTCCCAAGTCTTAACATAAGGTTCGCTGTCTGGGCTCTTGCCTCTGTTACGTGGAACGATTTTCCTGCCTTGTGACGCGACAGGTCTCAGTTACTATACCTTTGCTACAGAACTAGAAATCTTGAGGGTCAAGCTACCCCACCTGACCTCCTCTTTCTCAGAGTGTCTTAAATATTCTCAGGCTTTCGTACTTCCATATAGATTTTAGTATCAGCTTGTCAAATTCGACCTATTGGGGATTAGATTGGATCGCATTGAATCTATAGACTACCTTGAGAAGATTTAACAGTTAAAATACCAGGCCTTTCTATTGCTAAAAATGTTTTGTATTTATTTTTACAGCTATCCATTTCTTTGGGTCTTTAAAAAAGCTTCAGTTAAGCTTTATTTTAATACAGGTGCACATCTTTTATAGAAGTATTTATATGTACCATATGCTTTTATTGCTATTGAAAATAAATAGTACCTTTGTTTTTTTCAGATTGAATCTAGAAATGTAATTTAAAAATATATTGATTTCGTGTGCAACCATTTCCCTGAACTCTTATTTTTAACAATTTGTAGATACTTTAGAGTTCACGATATTGACAATCATGGGCCATAAAGTAATGTTTCTCCTTTCTTTTCTTTCTATATGTTAATTTTTCCCTTATTCTGTCGACTGGGATTTACAGTGCAACGTGGAACAGAAGGAGAGGAAGTGAACCTTCTTGTTTTGTTCACAATTTGAAAGGCACTTCTATATCAGCCATAACTTTTAGGTAGGTATATTTCATCACATTAAAGAAATTCCCTTCTACTCCTTGTTTGCAAAGAGTTGTGTGTGTGTGTGTGTGTGTGTGTGTGTGTGTGTGTGTATCACGTATGGGTGTTCAGCTTTACTATTTACATCTCATGCACCTACTGTATCACCTTTTGAGAATGACTTTTTATCACCCAGACTAATGCCTTGGAGATACACTGGTGTTGTGTGTATCAGGGTTTCACTCCTTTTCATTGCCAAGTGGAATCCCACTATGAATGCATTTACCAGTTTGCTTCTGCATTCACCCATTGAAGGGCACTTGGGTAGTTTCCAGTTTGGCTAATCACGAGCAGATCTGTTGAAAACATTCGCATAGAGGCTTTTGTGTAGATGTTTTGATTTCTCTAGGATTCATACTTCAGGGTGGGGTTGCTGGGTCACATGGCGAGTACATATAAAACTGTATAAGGGATCCTCAGTGTTTTCCAAAATGACCGCAGCCTTTTGCCTTCTCCCCAGCAATGGGGGAAAGTCCCAGTTGTAATGTATATCCCCCCCAGTGGTTGGTATTGTTCTAATTCTGGAAAGCGTGTGGTAGGGTCTCACGTGGTCTTAATTTACATTTGTCTGCTGGTTAATGGTGTCGAGCATAGCTTCATGGGCTTATTTGTCATTGGAGTGTCCTGTTGTGTGACTGTCCCCGTCTGTTGCCTATTTTTAAACAGGATTGTTTATCTTCTTACTGTTGAGTTTTGAGAAATCTTTACATATTGTGAATACAAGTCTTGTTTTTATTTTACCCCATTTCCAAGTATCTCTCTCGGCCTATTTTTTGTGTTTTCATTCTCTTAACATTTATTTTTGATGAATGCCAATTTATCCTTTTTCCTTTTATAGATCATGATTTTATGATTATGCCTAATGTCATAAGAATTAATCCTGTGATTTCCTCTTTTTAAAAATTTATTTATTTATTTATTTATTTATTTATTTATTTATTTAGAGAATGAGCAGGGGAGGGGCAGAGAGAGAGAGGGAGAGAGAGAAAATCATAAGCAGGCTCTGTGCAGAGTCTGACGCAGGGCTTGATCTCATGACCATGAGATCATGACCTGAGCCGAGATCAGGAGTGGGATGCTTAGAAGACTGAGCCACCCAGGTGTCCTTCCTATAATTTCTTCTGATCATTTTAAGTTTTTCATTTAGATCTTTTTTTATTAAAAAAATTTTAATAGTTATTTATTTTTGGGAGACAGAGAGACAGTGCGAGCAGGGGAGGGGCAGAGAGAGAGGGAGACACATAAACTGAAGCAGGCTCCAGGCTCTGAGATATGAGCACAGAGTCCGACGCGGGGCTCAAACTCACGGACCGTGAGATCATGACCTGAGCCGAAGTCGGACGCTTAACCGACTGAGCCACCCAGGCGCCCCTCATTGAGAACTTTGATCTAGTTAGAGTTTATTTTTGTGAAAGGGGTGAGGGTTAGGTCAAAAATTTTTTTTTTTGCATATGGATGTACAATATTTCCAAAATTATTTATTGAACAGACTATACTTTGTCCATTGAAATGCCTTTATAATTTTGATAATACCTCGAAGAGCTTTTTGTAGATTCTGTTGGATTTTGCTGCAAAGAAAACTGTCATTTCTTCCTTTCCAAGCTGTGTCCTCTTTATTTCTTCTTGCTTTATTGCACTGGGTAGGCTTCCGGTATGTTGTTGAACAGAGTGGTGAGTGGACGTCCTTGCCTTGCTTCCTATCAGTGGGGTAAGAATTCCATCTTGCACAAGTGTGAAGTTAGCTGCAGGCTTTTTTTTTTTTTCTATATTCTCTTTTTCAGATTAAGGAGGATTCCTTCTATTCCTAGTTTGCTGAGCTTTTTTAAAAAAATTATGAATCAGTGTTGAAATTTGTCCAATGCTGTTTTCAGTATAAATTAATACGTTCATGTAGGGTTTTTTTTTTTTTTTTTTTTGCCTATATTAAAGGGGTGGAATCAATCAGGGTGTACATATTTGTACATTTGCACACATTTCTGGATTTGATTTGCTAACATTTTGTTGCAGAGATTTGGTTCTATATTTATGAACGATGTTGTTCTGTAGTTTCTTTTGACTGCTTTTGGCAGTGGGTTAATGCTGGACTCATAAAATTAGTTGGGAAGTGTTTCTTGTCTTCTACTTTCTGAAATAGGTTGTAGAGAAATTTTAATTTCTTCTTTAAATGTTTGGCAGAATTTTCCAGTGAAATCTTTTGGCCTGGAGGGTTTCTTTTTGTCTGTTTGTTTGTTTTTGCTTTTTTTTTTTCTTTTCTCCCAGAAGGTTTCTAACTATCATATAAAGTACTTTAACAGAAGGACTATTTAAGTTGTGAATTTCAGTGTGGGGAAGCTTTTATGGTTCTCTGAAGTTTGTGGTTTCTTTGAAGAAATTGGACCATTACATTTAAATGGTCGAAATTTCTGCATGTGGAATTAGTCATAATAATCTATTATTAATATCTATGGAGTCTCATTTCAAAATATATACATGTATCAAATCATTATGTTGTATGCCTAAAACTAATGCAATGCTGTACGTCAATTATACTTCAATAAAAACTGTGGAGTCCATAATAATGTCCTTTTTCCCCCCTGATGTCAGTAACTTGTGTTTATTTATGTATTTTTTTTTCCTACTCTTATTTGCCTGGCTGGAGGTTTATCATAATTTTTCAAGAACTACTTTGTGATTTCATTTATTTTGCTATTCTGCTTTCCATTCTATTAGCTCTGTTTTGCTTGTTTGTTTGTTTGCTTTTATATGTTTGTATCTGTTACTAGGTATATGCACATTGAGGCCTGTTGTGTCTTATAGAAACTTGATCCTTTTATCATTATGTACGTCCCTCTTTATATCTGGCAATTTTCCTTGATTTTAAGTCTATTTTGTTTGATATTAATATACCCATTCCAGTTTTCTTTTGATGAGGGTTATCAAGGTATATCTTTTTTCATTCTTTTACTTTTAAATTCCTTATGTTTTTATATTTAAAGTGAGATTTTTGTGGCCAGAAGGTAGATATCTTGTAGATAGGCACGTCTTAGTCTTACTTTTTTACTGTCAAATTTGACAGTTTCCTATAACTATCTTGCCTAAATCATTTACATTTAAAGCCATTATCTGGGGTTTTTATTTGTTTGTTTTAGACTCAAGTCTGCCATTTTATTAGTTATCATGTGTTACCTTTTTTATTCTTTTTCCCCCCTGTTGTGCCCCATTTTGGATAATTTAAATAATATTTTACCACATTCTAACCATCTACTGAGTGTTTGACTGTATCACTGTTATGGGTTCATAGTGATTGCCCAGGGGATTTCAATATTCATACTTAACATTTCACTGTCAACTTAGAATTAATGGTTTACCATTTCACCCGGAATGCCGAAAACCTACCATCATGTGAGTTCTCTTATGGCTCTCCCCTTCCTCTTGTTGCTGGCGTATACATTGTATCTGAAAACACTGAGAAACCCCATCAGGTAATGTTATATGTTTTGCACTCATTTGCCATATATATTTTAAAGATCTTAAGAGGAAATTTTTAATCTATTTGCCCAAAGTCTTGCTATTTTTGTCGCTCTTCCTTCATTCGCCATGTTCCAGGTTTTTCTCTAGGATCACTTTCCTGCCATTTGAAGAACTTACTTTAGTATGTTATTTTTAAAGACAGTCAGCTGTTGGCACATTCACTTAGTGTTCTTTCCTCTGAGAATGTCTTTATTTTACCTTCATTCCTGAAAGGTATTTTCCCCTGACTATAGATTCCTGGGCTGACCACTATTTTCCTTCAGCACTTTAAAAATATTGCCCACGTTGGGGCACCTGGGTGGCCCAGTTGGACTTCGGCTCAGGTCACGATCTCACAGCTTGTGAGTTCGAGCCCCGCATCGGGCTCCGTGCTGACAGCTCAGAGCCTGCAACCTGCTTCGGATTCTGTGTCTTTCTCTCTCTCTCTGCCCCTACCCCGCTCACCCTCTGTCTCTGTCTCTCAAAAATAAATAAACATTAAAAACAAATGTAAAAATATTGCCCACTTCCTGTGCCAAACTTCCCATCTTCCACAAGATTGTTCTTTTGGAAGCCACGTGCCATGTTTCTCTGGCTGCTTTCAGAATTTTTTCTTTGTCGTACATTTTCAACAGTTTGATTTTGATGTGTCTGAGAATGGATGTCTTCAATGAGGCCCACTGGAGTCCATTTGGAAATGTGACGGACACGCCTGAGGAGGCCCATGTAGGTGAGGAGAATCTTTGGCGCTCAATGCAGATCCAGTTTCCATAAAAAGGTGGAGTAGGTGGAGAAGGAGAAGGAGGAGAAGGAGGGAGGTTTGGATAGGAAGAGCCTTGGGCTACTCTAAATAAAGTTTGGCCAAACCAGTGGCCCGTCAGTGGAGTCCCACACCTTGCAGGAGTGGTCCTGCATTAGTCCCTCCGCCATGCTTGGTCATTGGCTGGAGACAGCCCTTGAGAAGCACGGCCTTGGCACAGAAATGGTGGTGGATCTGAAGGGACAACAGCTGGAATTCTCCATCAACTCTGCTCCCTGTAGCAGAACACCTGAACAGCACATTTTCATGGCCACAAAATCAAATTTACTTGTAGCAGGGACAAGGGCCAGTAGGGATGCCCATTATGCTACAGTCATTACTGATGACAGGGTACAGTGATCGTGTTAGAGTTGGTGAGAAGAACTCAAATTTTGACTATATATGTATATTTTAATCTTGTAAGTGTTTATTTTTGAGAGACGGAGAGAGACAGTGTGAGTTGGGGAGGGGCAGAGAGAGACAGAGACAGAGACAGAGACAGAGAGAGTGAGCCATGGAATCTGAAGCAGGCTGCAGGCTCCAAACTGTCAGCACAGAGCCCGACGTGGGGCTGAAACTCACCAACCGTGAGATCATGACCTGAGCCCGAGTCAGACACTCAACTGACTGAGCCACTCAGGGGCCCCTCTTTATATTTTAATATTTTAAACAGGCAAATCCTGTATCACAGAATCTTGCATTAGGACACAAGAAATCCTTGATTTCTATATGGCAAAACTGCTTCTGATAATTTAATAACATTTCTTTTTTGTTAATATGAAATTTATTGTCAAATTGGTTTCCATACAACACCCAGTGCTCATTCCAACAGGTGCCCTCCTCAACGCCCATCACCCACTTTCCCCTCCCTCCCACCCCCCATCAACCCTCAGTTTGTTCTCAGTTTTTAAGAGTCTCTTATGGTTTGGCTCCCTCCCTCTCTAACTTTTTTTTTTCCTTCCCTTCCCCCATGGTCTTCTGTTAAGTGTCTCAGGATCCACATAAGAGTGAAAACATATGGTATCTGTCTTTCTCTGTATGATTTACTTCACTTAGCATAACACTCTCCAGTTCCATCCACGTTGCTACAAAAGACCAGATTTCCTTCTTTCTCATTGCCAAGTAGTATTCCATTGTGTATATAAACCACAGTTTCTTTATCCATTCATCAGTTGATGGACATTTAGGCTCTTTCCATCATTTGGCTATTGTTGAAAGCACTGCTATAAATGTTGGGGTACAAGTGCCCCTATGTCTCAGCACTCCTGTATCCCTTGGGTAAATTCCTAGCAGTGCTATTACTGGGTCATAGGGTAGGTCTATTTTTAATTTGGGGGGGAACCTCCACACTGTTTTCCAGAGCGGCTGCACCAGTTTGCATTCCCATCAACAGTGCAAGAGGGTTCCCGTTTCTTGATAGGACATTCTTAATACCCCATAATTGCTAACTCAATTTTTTGTTTATTTATTTATTTTGTGAGAGACACAGAGGGAGAGTGGGGGAGGGCAGAGAGAGAGACAGAGGGGAACAGAGGATCCCAAGCAGATGCTGCGCTGACAGCAGACCTGAGCCTAAGTCCGATGCTTAACCAACTGAGCCACCCAGGTACCCCAGATTTTGGCTGTACTTTTAACATAGGGCCCCAAACAGGATTTTCTTAAATTTTAGCGATAAAAGACAGGAATAGCTCAGGCTTTCGGCTTGAACATCTCAGAAAAAGTCCCAGAATGAGGAACTTAAGGTTTTATTAGAATTGGAGGGAGAAAGAGAGGGAGGAAATGGACGAACTTGAATGTGGGATTCGGCATTTGTTTATAATCAGTTAAGATTTAGAGAGAGAGAGTGAAAGAAAGTCTTTCTAGACAGAGGGAAATGTAAGGTTAACATGAACGAGAAAGACGAAGACCCAGGGGAGTGAGGAGACTGGCGATGAACTGCGAGACCTTTATCGTAGACGGAGCTGATGTTTTCCATTGTCTGGGTCAACACAGCCACCTTGCATGTGTGTGTGATGTGACACTTAATTGGCAGCTGAAATCAAAGCTAACACTGGCGTCTTTCATGAAAATGAATCCTTCGCGGCTCAGATTTTTGAGAGTTGAAAGAGTCGTTAGAGATTCTTATTCTGTCCCCTTGGTAAGCGGAGGGGGGTGAATTGAGGTCAGGTAGGGGGAGAACATAATCCCGGCTCACAAAGCCTTTTAACCTCAAGAACAGCAATAAATCCAGCTATTCTGATGTCTTGAGTCATGTTGTTTTTTTTTTTTTTCAGTTCTAAATCTGCAGTGCCCCACCCGCGATCTCCATCAAATGTGTATCACACTGAGCACTCCAGTCACTGGACTGTCTCGGGGGGACGGGGGGAGGCTAGTCGATTATGGTTAGTGTTCCTGAGATTCCACACATGGACAGTAGCTCACCACAATGAGTACAGCCCTAAAAGATTCCCAAGATAACAGAAATAAAAGGTTTTTCTCCAGTATTCTAACCCTGCTGCCTCCTCCCCAACTGCCTGCCCAGCCCCCAATAATGGGAGAGTTAGAAGCTTCTCCACCTTATTTCCATGTTCCGTTCCCATGTTCAGTGTCCACCTTATGTACCACGTGCCACCATTGCCACGAGGCGTCCCTTATTTTTATCAACGGAAGCAACCCAACCTATTTCTGTCTAGAGACTCAAAACGGGTGTTTGTGTTTCTCTTAGACCTCGTCAGCATCCACCTTGTATTAGAAGGTTGTGTGTATAGGGTTTCACGTCCTCACTGTCAGCTTGGCTTCTGTAACAAACAGCCCCAACGTCTCAGCGACGGAGAGCAATGTTCATTTCTCACTTGTGTCCTGTGTAGGATGTTTGTTGACTCTGCTCCAGGATGCAGCTTTGTGAGGTGAAGCCCTACTCCATATGTCTTCCCATTCTGGATCCCAGGCTCGGAGAGCGACACTTCTCTGGGAACTACCGTCGTCACGGCAGAGGGCAGAAGAGGGGTGGAGGAAACCGTGGAATGCATTTTAAAGCTTTGGCTTGGCCATAATGTCCTGTATGTCTCACAGATCCTACTGAGCCAGCCCAGAATCAATGAGGTAAGGACTACCCAGCTTCCACAGGGGGAGGAAGCAAGCCACGTGGCAATGAGCCGGGATGTATGACGGAATCTTCAAGAACGATTTTATGATCAACATGTCTTCTATACCTGGTCATGAACTCCTGGGAAACAGAACAGGGGAACAATCCCCCTCTGACCTCTCTATGGTCTAGCGATGTGGTTAATGTACAATAAGTACTCGGCAAGGGTCTGAGTACCGAACGAACACTTCTCATAGCCAAACTACTGGGTGACCTATTCTTATATGAGAAATATTCAAGCTGTCTGGATTTTTCAGTCTTCATTTATCTCCAGCAAATTGTCACTCTCTGAAGAAGCTAAATTGTTCTGGTCCCCAAATTTTCACAAAGCGTCATACTTCCTTTCTCATGACCTTCGAGTTGTGCATGTGTCGACCTCGGTGAAGGAAGCCGTGTGGCAGCATGGGAAGAGTGGTGGAAAGCGCCCAATAGCCTGGGTCTGAATGCTGGCCCTGCCAACGTCATGCTCAGTGGTCACAGAAGGTCACTTTACCCCTAAGAACCCCGACACTCAACCACAAACTGGAAGCAAGAACTCCTAACTTGCTGGCAAGTAAAGAAAACCATGTACTTGGTTCCATGGACAGTAGTTTGTGCAAAACCGTCAAACACAATGATAATTTGTGTGGTATCTCCTAATACCTAGTGCGCCTTCTCGTGGTAAATCAAGTCCAGAAAGCTGTGTCTCGGGCCTCTTGTTGCCGGTCCTTGTCTTGGTTTCTTCTATGCCACGCATGGCTTCCTCAAGTGGTTTCCAGCCCCTGTCTGTCTACGTCCCGCCTGGGCCATTTTGGCAACTGTCACTCTGCTCAGTGACTCACAACCAATCATCCCCTTTAGGGAAACATACAGCGCAGGTGATTGTGACAACGCAGGCCACTGACCGGCCCCTGGGATCTCAGTCAAGGCTCTTCCTTTCCCAGGCCTCAGTTTCCCCATGCGTATCTCGGTAATGTTGGACAAAATGGCCTCACAATTACGTTCCTTAGAAAATTAAATCAGTTAAGCAGGGATCACGATTGCAGCTAGCCATTTTGGGGCAGCAAAGTTCCGAAACTCATTGCTGTGATTTGCTTTAGCAAGTTGGCCAGAATGTTCTATTTTAGTGGCATGACCTGGGTGGGGGAAATGAGCTGGATCGCTGTGCCTCCCTTAGCTAGATAGTGTGGTCAAATGGCCATCGGAACTCTTTTCCTATTCTCTCGCCTCTTTGTGAACGAACAGTTCAGTTTTCATAGTGAAAAGACAGTTGTGTCTCCAACACGAGCCAGCTGCTCCAGAGACTTCATCATCAGACAATTTTAAGTGTAATCACCACACACTCGAGCCTGAGATCCCGTCGTATGGCATCTGGGTCTGTGCACCCGAGGTTCCTTGACTCAGGCACCCGGGCTCCTAAGCATAGCTGAAGCAGGCCACCGACCTTCTTGCTCCAGAACAGACTTCATTGTCGGATGGAACGTCGCAAAATCATCTTAAATGGAAAGAATTTAGAGTGTAACTGACCACACGGAGTTTCGCAAGGAAGGCGATACGCAGCGTGCTATGCTTGTAGAATATGGTGATCCCGGCAGCCGTCCATGGCCTCACCCAGGGGGTGGAGGGCGACTTCCCCAGGTTTCATCCCCAACTCGTGCAGGGACCAGCCGTCACTGATGACCTGTCCGCATGCCTGCCTCTTTCATTTTATTTTTCTTCTTGCTGTCCAGAGAATCGTTTAGGCCTTTACCCACGGGCGCCCCTCCAGGGCACCAGCCCGCTGGCCGTCTACACCTTTCTGTTCTCTGTGATGCCTCCGTGGACTGTAACCACACGCTTCCAGACAGACAGGTGTGGCTTCTAATAATATTTCAAAACACATGGACCTACCTCTATGCAGAAATTCTTGCATTTTTTCGGAGGACTTCCAATATAAGATCTTTGTTTGACAAAAAAATATGGGTGAAATGGGGTTGGGGGAGGAGGAGGAGAAGGAGGGAGCTGGGGATACTGCAGGGCCCAGGTGTTCAAGGTACTATGTTACAGATTTTTAGAGCTGATCCCCATCGACCAGAGAGCCTTCCTCGATTCCCACCCAGAAGTTCCTCTTGTGTCCTGTGAATCCTGACAGCAGGTTTTCTTCTTTTTCTTTCTTTCTTTTTTTTTTTTTTTTTGCCCTTTCCTGTGGCATTCAAAACTTTGTGTTTTATAACATAGTTGTCTCTGCTCATGGAATGTTTCTATCAATAGACCACGGACCCTCTAAAGAAGAAGGACAAGGCTAACAGTGTGCTTAAAAACGCACACGGATCTAAAATCATAACGCCCACGTTTTAGGTTCTGATCCTTACTGCCTTTGTTGATTTTAGAAAAGTTCCTGAAGCTGATTTTCTTACCGATAGGTTAGCAATGCCAACAATATGAAATTGAATGATTTTTATTTTCATTTATTTATTGTTTGTTTGTTTATCTATTTATTTTGAGAGACAGATACAGAGTGAGCAGGGGAGGGGCAGAGAGAGAGAGAGAGGTGGGGGTGGGGAGCGGAGACAGAATCCCAAGCTGGGCTGACAGCGCAGAGCCCAATGCGGGGCTCGAACTCACAGACCGTGAGATCATGACCTGAGCTGAAACCAAGAATCAGACGCTTGACTGATGGAGGTACCCACGTTCCCCAGATTTAATGATGGTTGATTGGAGTATTGAGGTCATGGGAAAAAAGCACGTAGCCCCATGTTAAACACTCACAGTTTAGCCCTTATTGTTTTTAATAATCATAAGAATTGGTGCCGGATGCTTTGCCTGAGTCGTTTCCTGTTAGTGGGGGTGGGAGCTGGGTGGCTGCCCTCAACCCTGCCCTAAGGCCCCTGGACCAAAGGCCTGAGAGTGACGGGCACTTCCTTCCCACATCTGAACCGCCTGGCCCAGGGGACAGGTTGCCTGGGAATCGCCTATTAGTATGGCTTCCGACTTTGGAACCAAATTAAGGTCCCCGAAGGAACCTGTGTGCAGGCAGCAGGCCCAAGAGGGTGACAAGGGCTGGCAGCAGGCGACCAGGTCAGGGAGGAAGGCCACTAAGTGTTGCAGGCTTCAGTGTCTACCGCTGATTAGCAGCCTGGGTCCTGTCTGAGGAACGGGTCTGGGAAGGAAAGTTGGGCTCATGCACTGATTTCACAAAGCAGTGACTCTGTGCAGCTAGGAATTAGGGTGCTGGGAGAGAAGCAGTAAAGGGGACAATGAGGTCCCTTCTCTCGTGGAGCCCATATTCCAGTCGTGGAAACGCTAAATAAGTTCACAACCAGATTTGTAAAATGTCATCAGGCAGTGGCCGGGACACGTGGTATTTCGCGGGCCACTTAACGTCCTCTGAGCCTCCAGTGCCCCGTGTGTAGAATGGGGTGATGATGCTTCCCTGCCAGCCTCAAGATGGTCTCAGGAAACAGAGAGCAAGGGTTAGGGGGACCGCACAGGTGAAGGAGTCTCCACTCACGGAGCACCTGCCACCCACAGGGACACGCGGCACCCCCACACGCGTGCTCACGTACCCCCCCCCCCCCAACATCACTGCCAGGAAAGTAGCAGAATCTTTAATTCTACAGATGGAGACACTGCAACTCAGAGGGTCTGAGCAACTTGTCCAAGGTCACACAGCTTGTGGTTGATGGAACCCAGGGTCAAGCCAAAGTTTATGGGAACTCCGTGGTGGGTCCTTTTCTCCTAGGCTGTCTTTCACCACACGGAGGAAGGAGTTAAAGCCTGTCACATGAGGAGAGGAAAAGGTTAGCCTGGGAGGACTCCAGTTCAAGAATTTACTCACTTCTCATCAGTGTTTTCATTGTATGTTTACTTATTTATTTTTGAGAGAGAGAGAGAGAGAGAGCAGAGGAGGGGCAAAGAAACAGAAAGAGAAGGGAGACAGAGAATCCGAAGTAGGCTCCAAGCTGTCACCACAGAGCCTGACATGGGGCTCGAACCCATGAATCATGAAATCATGACCTGACCTGACGTCGACGCTTAACTAGCTGAACCACTCAGGTGCCCTAATGCCTCAGCGGTCGTAAGACCTAGAACATGAGCTGCTCAAAACTTATCTCCCCTTGTGAAGTGGGATGTGATAATGCGGGTCCCTCGGGGCCTGAGAAGATCATATTTTCAAAGGCAATGTGGTCAGCAGGTTGTGACCTGACTCCCCCAGTCCCCCACCCCTGGTGTTCACGTCCTTGTGAAGTCATCTCCTTTTGGGTGCGGGCTAGACCTAGGACTCTTTTCTAATGAAAAAAAAAAGTTACGGAGAGGAGAAGAAATGTCGCTTCTGAGATTAGGTCACAAAAGACTGTGACTCCTGTCTTCCTGGTATTTCTCTCTCTGGTTTGTCTTCCACGCGTGTTCTGATGGAGAAGGCCACCTGGGAAGGAATTGGCCAACAGCCAGACGGTAGCTGAGGCCCCCCAGTCCAGCACCTGAGGACTGAATCCTGCCATCACCACGTGGGGCACCTTGGAAGAGGATCCAGTCCCAGTCAAAGATGTCCGTGACCCCCCCGCCCCCGGGGGAACTTCCTTGCAGCCGTGTGCAAAACCCTGGGTAGATGCCATGACTGCAGCCTCTTAAGAGACCTGGGCAGAGGACTCACCCAGCGAAGCCATGCAGACTCTTGGCCCCACGCGGACTAGGATGATGAGTGCAAGCCATTTTAATTGCTAAGCTTTGGGCCGCTTTGTTACGTAGCGACCGATAACTAATGCAGGTAACATGTGCATGTACGATGCAATATATTATGTGCCATCTTCCAGCGGGGTCTGGGAGAGCCCCCCATCCTTAAACTCATCCATATTCTACACCCATATCTATGCTTGTTTTCATTCTGTGGGATGTACTGAAGGTCATAAATAATAGCACATTTGTTCAGTTCAGACTTTGCTGCCTCGTTAGTTTATGCACGTTTATGAACAAACATCTGGCTTTCAGAGTTTTCTGGATTTGAAGATCTCAGATAAACGGTCGTGGACTTTTTGCACATCCCGAGGGACGTTGCCAGGATCAAAGATTAAGGTGCTTGAGGGACATACTTAAAAAAAAAAAAGAAGGAAAAGCCCTGTGGTAGCTCGTTCCTGCTGTACCTGACAGTGAACTATCAGCCTGGCCTCCAAGTAAACACGTGGTCCTCAAGCCCAGACGCTTGCCCTCCACCAGGCAGAAGGAACCAAGAATGTGGTGACCCCCACAAGCTACTCCGGGCCCATGACACTGCCTGCCAAGCTGTCGCTGAAAGAAACGTCTATTCAGTAAACATTTGCTCAGCACCTGTCATGGAACATCCTTCTGACCTCAAAGAAGGCCTGAATGATTCGCCGAAACCAGGATTCAGGCCAGGACTTGCGTGAGCCTCTCCTCATTCCGGGGCCTGATTTCCCAGGACAAAATTCAATCCTGCCGGAATGTCAGAAACCAAATCAGGAACTTCCTGAAGACCATATTGTTTGCAGGAAGGTGGGGGGTCATGCGCCAGGCGTCTTTGTCCCTGTAGGGGCCACGGCCACGGCCACGGCCACTGCCACCAGTCTGTCTAGCCTCCTGATAACGTGTCCGTGTGAGAGGGGTGTGAGCGAGCTCTTATCAGACCCCAGGCTGAGCCAGAGTGGTGGAGTCAGTCGTTCCTGATGGTCGTCGGCTGTTGTGGTTCTTGAACAAGCTGGGACCACACACGGTCCACGTCTCCATCTTTGCAGACTTCGAGAAATCATACCACTTCAGGGATTTTATTGGAAGCATATTTCAATTTTTTAATGGTTTTAGTATTTGGGAGGTGAAAACAAAAAGGGTGAGAACTCTTGATTTGTTTCTTTTCCCAAACTTCGGGCTGAGTTTTTTTTGTTTTTTTTTAATCCAAATTAGACCTTCCTGCT